>NC_139034.1:30491701-31091701 GCF_964662115.1 Mustela nivalis | reverse complement strand
CATTATTGGACCTTTTTCTTTATGTACACATATAAAACTTTATCTAGGGCCACGTTCCTAGAAATGAAATTGCTGGGTCATGGAGGGGTGTGTGTGTGTGTGTGTGTGTGTGTGTGTTGAACTTTATTAAATATTGCCAAATTGTTCTCTGAGCAGTTGTACCAACTCCTGCCAACTATATGAAAGTTCTCAATGCCCATTGCACCATACTTTCCCTAGCACTTGGTGTTGTTAATTTTCTCTTTTTGCCTGCTATGTAATAACTCACTTGATCCCCCCCACTTCCTACATTAAAATATAATTTACATGCAATAAAATTCATCCATTCCTTGTATATGACTTGATTGAATTTATGGTAATAACAAAGTTGTATATCCCCCACCATCAAGATACGAAACATTTCCATTATCTTCAAAAAATTTCCTTATATGTCTTCAGTCTCTCCCTCACCATTTCTTGGCCATGACAACCACTGAACTACTTTTCTGTCACTACATTTGCCTTTTCTGGAATTTGATAAAAATAGAATCATGCAATAAGTAATCTTTTATGTTGGATTTGTTTCACTTAGCATATTTTTGATTCAGTATGAATATACCACAGTTTATCCATTCACCATTTAGTGGATACTTTTGTTGTTTCTAGTTTGGGGCTATTATGAATAATGATGGTATGACTAATACATAAATCTTTGAGTCAGTTGATTTTTAATTACCAGTTTTCAATCTTGCTGAACTTCAATTAGTTTGAATTTTACCTTCTCAGATTTTCTAGACAGTGATATCATTTACACATAATGATAGTTTTGCATTCTTTTTTGTAATCTTTATATCTGTTCTTGTGCTTCTCAGTTGTATACTAGCTAGGATTTCTAATACAATGTTGGATGGAAACAAAGAATCAGTTTTAGTGGGCAACCCTCATAATTCCTGACTTGAAAGGTTAATGGTATTAAGTCAGAAGTTTCACCATTAAGTATGAGGTTTACTATGGGTTTTTGATCATTATTAGCCTTAGTCATGTTAAAGAGTTTCACCTCTTTCCAGGTTGCAAAGACATTTTATTATGAATGGGAGTTCGGAGTTTGTCAAATGGATTTTCGACATATATTGAGATGGTCATGGGGCTTTTCTTCTTAAATCTTGCATATGTGGCCTTTTAAACTTGAAGCTTACTCTTTCTGGAGTTAATCATTTAAAATACACTTTTTTTTTTTTAAGATTTTATTTATTTATTTGACAGAGATCACAAGTAGGGAGAGAGAGGAGGAAGCAGGCCCCCTGCTAAGCAGAGAGCCCCACGTGGGGCTGGGTCCCAGGACCCTGAGATCATGACCTGAGCTGAAGGCAGAGACTTTAACCCACTGAGCCACCCAGGTTCCCTTAAAATACACTTTTAGTAAATCACTTAGATTAAAAACTTTTCTGTTCTCAATATATTTTAATGCTTTCTCCATGACTCAGATTGTAATATGGTATGCCCTTCATCTGTCTTGAATAATGTTAATTTTGACTGCGAATTACTTAAGACGTGAGCCATGCCTTATTACATTTGTTTTTCCCACAGGATCTTCCACAGTATATTGCAAATAACAGGTCCTTAATAAATGTCGAACTGTACTAAGTACTTAGGGCTGCTGTTCTTTGCTAAATAGCCACTATCTGTCTTGTGTCCTGAAGTCTTAACGTTGATCCCAACCCTCACTATCACACTGGCTGTGGTTGTAACTTCATGCATCATTAAAAAAATAAATAACCCAAGCTTTAAAAACAGATCTAAATTTCATTCACTCATCAGATATTTGTAGAGTGCCAACCAAGTACTAAACTTAGCTTGGAGCTAACAGTAATGCAAAATGAATATGAATGGATAGTCACAAGAACCTTACAGCCTGGTCCGTAGAAGATGTATATATGAATTATTCTAATGCAAGGTAGGAAATGATCACTAAAAAATAAGAGGGGAAAAAAAGAGATTAGATAGATTTTGAAGACCCAGTAGCTCTTTTAGGAAGTACATGATTACGGTGCATGAACTTGGGTTTATAATGTGGTTATTTGAAGACTTAGTTTCTGATTCTTAAACCATGGTTCATATTGTTGAAGTGCTGAACAGATGACTGTGCATAGTGAAGCATTTGTCCTTGTCCAGAAATGTGATTTTTGAATGAACATGAGAATTCAAACTCCAGAGCATGGTATGTAAAGGCCCTTTGTGATCCGCCCTAGTTAACTTCTCCATTCTTAGCTTCTTATATCCTCCTCACATATTGGACATGCCAGCCATAGCACATGTGTTCCTTGGAGATGTCATGCATTCTGGTTCCATGGTTTTATTCATTCTTTGCCTTCAATGTAATGCCCTTTAACTCTGTGTTTTCTGTGGGTAATGAGCATTTGTCCTTCAGCATTCCATTCTAGTATTTCTCCTCTAGGAGATGCACTCCAAACACTGTCGCCTTTTCTGTGCTCTGCCTTCTTCTGTTAGAGTCCATATTGTGTTTACGTTCTCTTTGTGTATTTATTTCCCAGGCTGATCCGAATGATCTCTTTCTTGGCAGGGGCTGTATACCAGTGCCTAGCACAGCTCTTGGCACATAGTAGACATTTATAATTTGTTCTTGAAATTTGCTGACCAATTAAAAATGATACACTAGAGGAGCCTGGGTGGCTCAGTCATTAAGCGTCTGCCTTTGGCCTGGGTTGGAGCCCTGCATTGGGCTCCCTGCTTAGCAGGAAGCTCCTTCTCCCTCTCCTACTCCCCTGCTTGTGTTCCCCTCACTCACTGTCCCTCTCTCTGTCAAATAAATAAAATCTTTTTTTTTTTTAAAGATATATTAAAAGACCTAGAAACTTGTCATCAGTTTGACAGTTGGGGCTGTATATATATATATTTTTTTATAAGTGTCTGCCCATGGTCTTTGGATATTCATTTATGTGTTGCTAGAGGAGGAGTCTGCCAAACAGGGTGGGTGTTGTACGCACATTTGACTGTCTCAGCAGCTGATACCAAATGTTTGGAAATGGCTGTTTCCATCTGTCATCTCCACCCCCCACCCTGCCTCCACCCTAAAATTAATAATGCTAGGAACTGTTTCTTATCTCCTTAGGTATTTATATCACACAAGGGCTCAAGCAAAATACTAGACTTTATCATTCAAGTTTCATATTACCTTATGACTCCAGGGAATTCTTGTAACTTTCTGTTTACAGATGGAATATGTTACGTGACTTGATAAATTATTCTAGGCTTATTCTTTTTACATACTACTTTGTAGTACACTTGTCTTAAGTACATATACTAACAGCAGAGTGTTAATGCTCTCAGAATGTCTGATCCAAGCCTCAAGTTAAAAGGCATTTGTTCCACAGTGTTACGTTCTGTGTTTAAAACCTCAGTTTAACCTAGTTGTACACTGTCTAGCCCTGAGGTGTTCTTGGCTGTTTGGGACAGATGGGATTGGACTTTTCCTTAGTAGTATCAAGTTGAAATTCCTTACCTTAGCATTGAAAATACAACTTTTAGCTTTCATTCATTCTTTCTTTCTTATTTTTTTTTTTTTTTTGGATTTGGAGCTTTCATTCTTTCTTAACTGTATTCTTGTTTCAGCCATATCCAAAACTGTTCAATCAAAAACTGTTGATAACAGTTTTTCTTCCTTTTTTCTTATATCCTGTTTATCTGTAAAGGTGTGGATCAAGTCTACATTCTCCCTTAATACAGCCTACATTGATTTTTCTAAGCAAAGATCAGAGTCCTGTGCTCGAGAGGCTATACATACATACTACTAATGAGAACATCTTCTATTACGTTGTTTTCAGGTCAATTAGAGCCTTTCCCTGGCTGTCTGTACAATATATCTTTAGCCATGAGTTTGATGACGTGAGCAGCTAATCTCAATTGTCAGCTCTTTGACATGAACCTGGGTCCAAATCAGAAATTAGCCATAAATTTGAAGTGACAGAGTGACTGAGTTAGAAGGGCAACGGGAGTATTTAAAGGCCTGAACATTGTGACCCCATTTGACATTCTGAGGCTAAATTATTTCTTTGAGTGGGTCCAAATAAAAATTCTAACTAACTGCATGTCTCTTGACTTAATAACTTTTTTTTTTCTGTTCACTCTTTTCCTTATTTTTCTACTGCTTCTATCTTAAAAATGAAGACCTCTGTCAAACTAGATTTGTTTTTTAGGGAAGGGCAGGAAAACTAATAAGATTATTTTAAGACTCCAGTGGTTCAGAGAATTTGTTTCATACTAGTTGTTCTGTCCCTTAATTTCCTTTTACTTTTTCTTGTGTATTGTTAGGAGTGGTTTGATACTTGCTATGAAATATACGAACTACCTGTAACAGGCTAATACATAATTTTATAATATACTACACAGTAAGGTTGTATATATAAGGCTCAGCACCGTAATATTGCATGACAGAGTTGGGTTGTAGCCTTTTCTGAATTTTTAAATGTTAGAAGATATTTTAGTCACCAAAGTTGTGCACAGAAATTAGGAATTATGCAGTATGTTACTGCTCGGGAGGTATGAGTAGCAAAGGTGTTGAGAGAAGAAGGCAGAACTCTACTAAGAGACTGATGGGTGTGGTGAGTCCTGGCACCACCACCTAATAATTCCTGGGCTGATTTTGTTATGATATCTGAATCCATTGGTCTTCTTACCTTTGTTTATAAAATGACCATCTTTTTCAGTCTTCTTTGAATCCTGACCCTTCTGTGATTCTGACTGGAGATAACGATACTGACCATTGTTGGTCTTTTTCATATTTTAGGACCCAGATGAAGTGGTACCAGTTGGCCAGAGAAGAGCCTGGTGCTGGTGCATGTGCTTTGGACTAGCGTTTATGCTTGCAGGTGTCATTCTGGGAGGAGCATACCTGTACAAATACTTCGCACTTCAAGTAAGTGGGAAAATGCTAAGAAGGACTTTCTGCCTTTCCTTCATGCATATTAGAAAGTAGGTCCAAATTTGTTCTAAGCCTGCATTTTTTGTCTGTGGCCTTTGGCCAGGGTGGTAGTCCTGTTTTAAAGTCCTGTTTTAAAAATCTGAACATAAGTTTGCTGAGCCTGTTGGGCAGTCACTAAAAGCAGAATGATGTTATTTTGAAATGTTGCTAAGAGGACAGATACTGGATGATTTTTCAAAATTGGCTAGTCTTTGTTTTCCTACTGTAGTAGCTAAGATACACTATGATTATTTGCCTGTTGAGTAAATACATCAGATAACATCAGAATGTTGTCATATTCATGGATTCTAACTTGGTAGCCAGTTTGGACTTGCCTACAATTTGACTTTACTCCTGGATACCGGGCGCACTGGCACCACGTCTCTCTGCCTCTTTCCCAGCCATTGATTTTTCTTCAAGGATTGTATAACTTCAGCAATGATATTGAAGTGATTTGGGATGAACGTTGATAGCTCAGAGTGTTTAATAGAAATCCTTAATCTTAGTGGGTTAAGACAGATACTTCTAATGATAATCATGATTTATGATCTCTGTTTTGTGATAACATTTCTCTTAACAAAAATTTAGTAGGTTTTTTTTTTTAAACATTTTAAAATTTGAAGAAACCATTGACAGAGATTTTACTAAAATAATGAAACATTCTTCCAGAGGAAATGTATACATTTCATGCCCATTTGCATGTTGATAGACATTACTGAAATACTAGTTATCTTTTTTAATGCAGTTTTTAACAGGAAATGTATTTGATATAGAAAAAAACAATTTGTAATTCCACCATTCACAAACACTTTTGCCTTAACATTTTGTTATATACTTGTAGCCTTCACGTATACTTTTTAAAAAAACAGTCTTTATAATGATTACTGTAATCTGATATTTTCCACTTAATTGTAATTTATTTTAAGGAGAAAAATCACAACTACTTATAGTCCTGTAAAAATTACAGAAAAACTATCCCTTTTTTGGCCACTAAGAGAAAAATCATTTAATCAGTGACTCACATCAAAAAGTCTTACAGGTATACTCTTTCAGAAAAAAAACATTTGTTTAAAATAAAGTAATGCCTACAGGTAGAAGTTGGCCTATGTATTTCTTCACATTTACTTGTCACCAGATGATTAATTGCTTTAAATTCTGTTTTTGTCAACTGCAAAAAGTAGAGGAAAAAATCAGCTGTTTTCTCTTTCTGAAACCACTTTTTTTTCTTTACAATACTTCAGAACCCCATCTTAAAGGATATGTTAGCTCTGTAATTAAACTGTCTGACTTGTCATCTGAAAGAGTTTGCAAGCAAAATGCTATTTAGATAGCGGTGGCAGCTTAAGTAATGCTTACATTTAAAAACCTGTCTCCCACTGAATTGCTGAAATAGTGTTTGAACTCTCTATAGCCCGATGACGTGTACTACTGTGGAATAAAGTATATCAAAGATGATGTCATCTTAAACGAGCCTTCTGCAGATGCCCCGGCTGCTCGCTACCAGACAATTGAGGAAAATATTAAGATCTTTGAGGAAGATGAGGTTGAATTCATCAGTGTGCCTGTCCCAGAATTTGCAGACAGTGATCCTGCCAACATTGTTCATGACTTTAACAAGGTGAGCCAGGTGCCTGGAACTGTTCAGGGGGAAAAAAAAAAGGGCAGGTTTCTAAACTGATGCTCTTTACAGTTTTTATTTCAGTATTTGCTGATTTCCTTTATTTAGAGCTGACTTGTTATTTAAAGAAAAAATGGGCTTGGGTTTCTTCTGCCTCATAAGATATAAACTGTCCAACATCTGATGTTGAGCCCAACTCTGGCTGCTGCTCTTCTGCTAGTAAATTGCTACTATTTCCTATCCACCCTGTTTTCTTAGCCAAGGGGAGATTCACGGTCCCATTTCTTTTTTTCTTTTCTTTTTTTTTTTTTTGAAGATTTTATTTATTTATTTGTTACAGATAGATCTCAAGTAGGCAGAGAGGCAGGTAGAGAGAGGAAGGGCAGCAGGGTCCCTGCTGAGCAGAGACACACCCTCCCCCCAATTCAGGGCTGGATCTCAGGACTCTGGGATCATGACCTGAGCTGAAGGCAGAGGCTTTAACCCACTGAGCCACCCAGGCACCCCCATGGTCCCATTTCTATGTAGCATTTTCAGAAGTTAGTAACTTTAGTTCTGTATCATTTTCTAAATCAGTTTTTAAGTTCTCATTCTATATTTCCCCTAGTGTTGAATATTGTTATGCATTGCACAAAAGATGAGGTGAGAAAACAGTGAATATCCCAAATTCTCCACCTAGTTCCAAAATTTTACCATATTAATTTTCTTTTTCTCATATTTGATACTTGAACTCTTGTCTCTTCTATATAATTCTATATCGCTAGCACATCTAAGAAAATGAATATAATATAGTATTATTTAATATCTAGTTGATATTTAAATTTCCCCAGTAATTTTTGTCCCAGGAATGTTTTGTTTTCTTAAACCAGGATTCTGAAATTCAGAACTTTACATATTTTCTGTGAATTTTGCATCTGTATATAAGTTTGCCAGTTTAAACACTCAGGAGACATAGTTACTGAAGTTAGCTTTGCAAATATTTAATGCCTCATAAATACATATGATAAATGTTTATAAATTAAAAAAATACATACTTCAAAATAATAAGCCTGTCCAAAACAATAGGAAATAACTAATACTGAGCCCTTAGAAATCTGAGTGTTTACATGATTTGATATAACTCATTTTAATCCTCAAAACGGTCCTATGGGACAATCTTTCTGAACCATAAGAACACAGAAAAACCACTTAATTAACTATTATTTCAGTTTCTCTAAGGATGGTGGTAATTAGTACCATTCTAAATGCATTGGGTAGAAGTTAATTTTTACATGTAACAGATGGATACCTTGGAAGGTATTAGGGCTTAAAAGTGAGAGAAGTGACTGTATCTCTTAACCAGGTGATAGGCTGTCTGCAGTTAATTTTAATAGTTTATTGTTAATCATTTATAGAACAAACTCTTGATAAGAATTTTGTTTACTACATGGGGGCTTAAGTGGGTACGAGAAGAATAAATGAAAGAAGATGGGATTGGGAGGGAGACAAACCATAAGTGACTCTTAATCTCACAAAACAAACTGAGGGTTGCTGGGGGGAGGGGGTTTGGGAGAAGGGGGTGGGATTATGGACATTGGGGAGGGTATGTGCTTTGGTGAGTGCTGTGAAGTGTGTAAACCTGGTGATTCACAGACCTGTACCCCTGGGGATAAAAATATATGTTTATAAAAAATAAAAAAATTATATTAAATTAAATTAAAAAAAAATTTGTTTACTAGTAGCAATAATTTTTTCCTCTCATTACTACCTTCTGTTCCTATCCTACCAAATACTTCATTTGTTGAAATGCAAGTGATTTATATGTCCTAAAGCCAGCCCATTTTAATGATTATAAATTATTCTTAAAACTCCAGGTGCTGCCTGTGCTACAGATACTAATCTAATGAAAATGAATCTTTCTCTTTGCAGAAACTCACAGCCTATTTAGATCTTAATCTGGATAAGTGCTATGTGATTCCACTGAACACTTCCATTGTTATGCCACCGAGAAACCTGCTGGAGTTACTTATTAACATAAAGGTAGAAGGTGTTCAGATATATTTTTTTTAAGTTTTTATTTATTTATTTGGCAGAGAGAGAGAGAGTGCACAAGTGACAGGCGGAGGGACGGGGAGAGGGAGAAACAGGCTTCCCCCTGAGCAGAGAGCCTGATGTGGGGCTCAATCCTAGGATCCTGGGATCATGACCTGAGCTGAAGGCAGATGCTAACAGACTGAGCCACCCAAGTGCCCCTGTTCAAATGTTCAAATATTTCTTACGAATAATGCTGTTATAGGATCTTAGAATTTCCAGTTGAGATAATAGCCCTATTAGTGCCCATCTCACCAGACGCATAGCTAAGAGCTTTATAAAGAGGAATTAAGACTCACGATTTTGGGGTTTTTCCTTTTATTATTTTATATTTTGAAATAAAATAACAATCTCTTAAATTATTATCTGAGTTTTCCCAATGGGCCTGATAATAAATAGTAGGCTTTCAAGAAATAAGATCTGTGTTGCAAACTATTCAACTCATGGAGAGTGTGTAAATAGACAGGCATGACTGTACTGCAGTAAAACTTCATTCATGAAAACAGATGGTGGGCAGTAGTTTGCCAATCTCTATTCTATACCTTTCCTGTATCCTCTGAGTATTCATGTAATATTTCTTCCAAATGTAGGCTGGAACCTATTTGCCTCAGTCCTATCTGATTCATGAACACATGGTTATCACTGATCGCATTGAAAACATCGATCACCTGGGTTTCTTTATTTACCGACTGTGCCATGACAAGGAAACTTACAAACTGCAACGCAGAGAAACCATCAGAGGTAATACTTTTCACTGTTAAAGTCCTGGCAGAAAAGTTTGTCGTTTCACTTCACTGTGTCAAACTAGATTTAGATGTAAGCCAGTGTATTGTTATCAATATGTTTGCCAGGAATGAGAAAGTAAAAGTATTGTGTCATTATGTGGTATTTCTAGATTTCCAGAGAATCCTCTGAATTCTGAATCCACTTTTTTCACGTAGAGAAAACTAGGTGTATGTGAAGTGTCAATGCCTTGAGATGCTGTTACCTCACTTTCCATGTGGTCACCCAGCCCAACCTTCCATCCCACCACCTTGGTTCATTGACACTGGGCAAGAGTTCTTCTTGTCCAGAGGTCTCTGGAGAAGTTCTGAAGCTATGTGCTCAGGGACCTGGATTCTAAACGTGAACTTTTGGATCACGTTGAAGATCGTCACAGTCAGGTTAATTACATGGGAAATTGGCTGAAGAATTAAGAGCATTGACACAAGTAATGTAGTTTTGCCAGATCATTTAACCTTTTTTTTTTTTTAACCTGAACAACAAGAATAATAGTATCTCCCCATTTCCTTTCATTTCCTTTATAGTTGATGATTTTTTTTAAAGCCAGATTTACGCATATGATGAAATTCACCCTCTTCAGTGTGCAGTTCTGAGTTTCAACAGATTCCTACCACAGTCAAGATACAGAATATTTCCGTACCTTTGAGGTCATAAATTTACATATGGCATTATTATTGGTTGCTAAGATCTATTAAGATACTTAGTTTAGACAAGAGAGGAAAATTACTTTCTCCAGGGCTAAAAAATCAAACTACAGAAATTCATCGAATCTAGAGTAAAATATTTTTATATGTATAAATAATGTAACTGATAAGTATGAATTACTTAAAGAACCGGAAATTTAAAAAATTTTTCCCTCCCCAACAGGTATTCAGAAACGTGAAGTCAGCAATTGTGTTACAATTCGGCATTTTGAAAACAAATTTGCTGTGGAAACTGTAATTTGTCCTTGAATAGTCAAGAAAAATATTAATGGGAGAAAAACTTAATATCGCAGCATAACCCCCCACCCTTTGTATTTTGTGCAGTGATTATTTTTTAAGATCTTTCATGTAAGTAGCAAACAGGGCTTCACTATCTTTTCATCTCATTAATTCAATTAAAACCATTACCTTTTAAAAATCTTTTCTTCTTTCCAAGTGTGGTGTCTTTTATCTTAAATTAGTAGTTGTATGATAGATAATACTACACTTCACCATAGATCTTATGTGTTAGGAAGAATTTAAATTTCTTTGAATCATTTATCCAGATTTTTGTGTTTGAATTAATGCATTTTCCAGAGGAGGGGTTATCTAAAGAATAATCATATATATGCATACGTAAAAATGGACCACAGTGACTTATTCGTAGTTGTTAGCTGCCCTGCTGCTTAGTTTGTTAGAGCATTTGAGCACACATTTTAATTTTCCTCTAATTAAAATGTGCAGTATTTTCAGTATCATATTTAACTATTTAGAGTATGATTTTCACCTTGATGTTTTAATATCCTAGACATCTGCTGTAATAATATTTTAGAAAATGTTTGGAATTTAAGAAATAACTTGTGTTACTAATTTGTATAACCCATATCTGTGCAATGGAATATAAATATCACAAAGTTGTTTGACTAAAGGACTGTGTGTTGTTTTTCCCATATAACAAAACCAAAGAGTTATTTGGTTCTTTATATCTTCAGATAATCCATGTAAAGAAAGTATTTCTTAAAAGTTCAATTCACTATTACAGTGGGTAAAATTGTAGATTTTTAAAAAATAAAAACAAACTTTTAAAATAAGTTATATTCTTCATGGATACTATTGAAGTAACATCTAAGACTCAACCTTGACAGATACTGTGTAATACATTTAAACTAATGTTTTTGTAGTTAATGGGAGGGCTATTCTTAGCGCTCAAGTTCCCAAGGAGCATAAAATATACTGCTTTTCTGTGAATGTCTCCCTCACAAATGGAGCATTTAAAGTTACAATGGTGATTCTTTCATTTCCAAGGTTACTTTCTACCTGAAATAATTTAGAATCCGCCACCATTTAAAACATCTAAGTAATTTCGGGGTACCTGGGTGGCTCAGTTGGCTGAACCCCCCTGACTTCCTGATTTTGGCTCAGGTTGTGATACTGGGGTTGTGGGGCTGGGCCCTTTGTTAGGCTCAATGCAGGGTCTCCTTCTCTACCTCCCTCCCTCTCGCCCTCAACCCCTCTCCCTACTATCACGCTCTCTCTAAAATAAATAAATCATATATATAGATAGATAGATACATATATATAAATATATAAAATATATATTTGTAATTTCATTGTAAATTCCTAAGATTAAAAAATTGCAGCTCTAAAATTAAGACATCAGAATTTTTAGTTTCACAAACCCCGTAACAGCTTGGTCTAGGAACCAGTTGTAGTCTTAAAAAACATTTAATTCCTGGCTCCTGGTTTTATTTCAGGAATTGTTAAGAGCTTCAGGCTAGTCAGATACTACAGAGATTGAGAATTTATTTTAGAAGAAAATATATTCTAATAAAATGAGAATTGTTTTTCCCCTACCTTCCAGGCTCTAAAATTTCTTGTTGTTTAGGGGGCTGTGAACATTTAAGAAAATGTTTTTTATTCTGCAAATAGCTACTAGCATCCTTTATATGTTTGGCATGTAGTGTTAAGCGTTGGAGATAATCTGTGAAGAAAGACAACTGCTGCCTTAGAGGAGATTCATAATCTCGGGAAAGGAAGTGGTGACTAGATAGCTAATTACAGTACAGTTGCAATTGGTGCTGTGATGGGGAAGAACAGGTCCAGGAACTTCCGGGAGCATTCACAAGGGACAATGAGATATTTGGGATGTGAGGTGCATGGAGCTAGGGTATGGAGGACCTTGTATGCCATTTTGAGGAATTCCTTCAATAGATCATGAGCTGCTCTTGAAGGTTGGTATTTTGGAAGGAACATTTTAGTTTCTATTTTCCCATGGGTAATAGTGGTGCTCTATCAGGATAGCTAAACTGCTTGTAACAACCCCCAACATCTCAGTGGCTTCAGACAGTAGGAGTTCATCTATTTTTATCATACTCCATTGTGACAGGAAAGCTCCAGGCTCCCAGGGATCCAGATTGCTCTATCTTGTAACAGTGTCAGCTTGGACTCCTCAAATCTTGATGGAAGGAGAGGAGCTAGAGTGGTAGGTACTGCAGGGTTCTGTGTCTTGGCCTGGTTTCATGACTGGCGCCCAGTCATATGACCCGAGGCCAGTGTTAAGGAAGAAGGGGAAATGTAGTTGTCCTGTGTGTAAATCAAGAGAGCCATAATGATTTGTTGCACATATGGCATTGTCTTTACCACCAATGGACAATTTGAATGAATGAATAAAGGATTGAAAAAAATTGCAAATAAAGTTCATGCATGGAGGTGCCTGGGTGGCTCAGTGGGTTAAAGCCTCTGCCTTCGGCTCAGGTCATGATCCCAGAGTCCTGGGATTGAGCCCCACATCAGGCTCTCTGCTCAGCAGGGAGCCTGCTTCCTCCTCTCTGTCTCTGCTTGCCTCTTTGTCTACTTGTGATCTCTGTCTGTCAAATAAACTAATAAAATACTTTTTTTAAAAAAAAGTTCATGCACGGTTCCATCACACAAACAATCATAACAAAATTGTGGGTGTGTGTTTAAAACTTACCTGACTACAATAGTGACATGTTCTTGGTGGATTTGGAAAATAGGTGAAAGCACAAAGAAAACAGAAGTTGTATATGTTCCCTACCAATAACTTAACTGTTGTTTTGTTGGTTTATTTTGGTGTGTACATTCCTTATCTCTCTACTGTTCTATAGTCTTTAGCCTCTGTTACACATCATAGACACTTTTCTGTATCATTGAAAATTCTACGTTTTAAAGGCTGCATTATATTTATGTAGGTACACCATAATTTTTTAATTTAATTTTATTTTTTATTTATAATTTTTATTTTATTTTATTATTTTTTATTTTATTTACTTATTATTTTATTTATTTCATTTTATTATATATTATTATTATTGTATTTATATTTATTCCTCAGTGTTCCAAGATTCATTTGTACCATAGTTTTTTAAGCGTATTCTCTTACTGATAATTTTGACATTTTTGCCAATAAAAACACTTGATGAGTTCCTTTTAATAAGCCTTTATACATATATCCATGACTATTTCCATCTGTTTTTGCAATTTTTCCTTTTCTATTTGATCTTCAAAAAGTTATTCAAGTTATAGATGCAAATAGAAATCAAGTACTATTAAAGGAACTTAAAGAAAAAAAAAGAGGCAGTCTCCCGTCTCCTTCCCTATGTCCAGATCATACTCTCCTGTTAATTCTGATACTGATTTCTATTTTTCTCCTCATACTTGTAATGCTATCTTTAATATCTCTTGAGTTTTTCTTCCCAGTCTGTACTTTTTATTTCCTATTCTTGTCTCCTTGTATTAATGACGACTTCAGTATGATGTTGAGAAGAGGTGGTGAGAGGCAACATCTTTGCCCTGTACTGGAGAGTGGAAAAGCTCCTAGTTTCTCACCAAGTGTGATGTTAGCTGTAGGTTTTTTTTTTTTTTTTAAGTAGTCTTTATCAAATTGAGGAAGTTCCTCTCTACTCCTGGTTCACTGAGAGTTGTTTCGTTTTGTTTTTAGAGTTTTTATCATGAATGGGGATTGTGGTTCGTCAAATGCTTTTTCTCTATCTGTTGATAAGATCATGTGATATTTTTTAGTCTGTTGGTGGTGGTGGATTACATTAATTGATTTTTGAATGCCAAACCAACCTTGAGTATCTTAGGATAAATCTCACTTGATAAGGTGTTTAATTCTTTTTATACTTTCTTGGGTTTGATTTGCTAATACTTCGTTGAGTCAATGTTCAAGGGAGATTTTGGTCTCTAGTTTTTTTGTAGCATCTTTGTCTGGTTTGGGTATTCGGCAATGCAATGCCCTCTTCTTTCTTCCATCCTCCTCTCCAGTCCCATTTTCCAAGGGAGACCATTGTTAATCGTTTAATGTGTAACATAATTACCTAGTGCGTAAGAAAAAGAAAATGACTTCCTCTGGTCGGATGATGTGGGTTCATGTGTCATGAATTGTGTGAGAAGCCCAGGCCAGAAACCGTGCTCTGTACAGACTCCAAGTCATCAACCTCCGAACGTCTTCTGGTTGGCCTTCTACAGTCATGGTGTAACCCAGTTAACCACATCTGTTTCTGTGCCCCCTACAATCCACTCTTCATGCCACAGCCACAGCAGTTTTCAAAACACAAATATGATGTTTTATCGGTTCCCTTGCTTGCTTAAGCACTTTCATGGCATCCCCTGGCTCTTAGGGTAAAGACCAAGTTACTTAATCTGCATGACCTAGTCCCAAACCACCTCTCCAGCCTCACCTTAGCACTCTTTGCTCTTTCCATTCTGCCACAATGGCTGCATTAGTTTCTTAATAAATAAATGCAATTTTCCCTCCTTGAAGTTTACTCCCATCCATTCCTCACTGTGCCCATTAGTTGGCTTCTAGTCAACTTTCAGATAGTTCAGTTGGGCTTTCCTCAAGAGAGACCTTTCTTGAAGCACTGGGAAAGCTGCTGTTTTTTATATTTTGTCATGCTTGCTTGTTTGGGTAATATTATTTCCCCCACTAGACTCAATATATATAGGATGGCTGGCACACAGTTGGAGCTTTTCATTATCTATTGGGTCAGTTAAACACTCCTTCCTGTACCACCTTAGTCTTGCCTACTGTCAGCTCTATTCTAGATAGTACAGCATTTCCCAACCAATTAATTGTCTATACTGGCTCTTCCAGAATCTTTGCTGGCTTTCTCACTCTGGATCTGAGTGAGTTGATTTAAATATTAATCTGTGTTTTTTTATAAATGTTCATGAGAGAGGCGCCTGGGTGGCTCAGTGCGTTAAAGGCTCTGCCTTCAGCTCAGGTCATGATCTCAGGGTCTTGGGATCGAGCCCCACATCGGGCTTTCTGCTCAGCGAAGAGCCTGCTTCCCCCTCTCCCTCTGCCTGCTTCTCTGCCTATTTGTGATCTCTGTCTTTCAAATGAACAAATAAAATCTTTAAAAAGAATATATATAAATGTTCATGAGAGTTGTGTTGCACATGGGGAGAAAAAAAAAATTTCCAAGCCCCAAATTCTTCCCTGGCTGAACTTCTGTTCACCACTTAACTGTTTGTTTCCTAACCTCTGCTTCCTGGTTTGGTGAATTTCATGTGATCTGATGGCCCTGCTAGAAACTGTCCTCTTTCGGCCTGTTCCCACCCCCATTCCCACAAGCAAGACACTGAGTTAACTCCCACTCATCCTTCAGATCTCAGATTAAAACATTTCTTCAAAGAGGCTACCATACTTCTTTCTTTTAACTCCCATGTTGCTTCATTATCTGTCTCCTGAAACCTTCCGTGAGACCTAGCAAAGTTTGTGCACCACTGTGTTTTCTCTACCTGGCACATAATAATAGGTCTTAACATTGAATGAAAAAACAATTATTCATGGTCAGCTGTAGCTAGGAAAACAAAAACAGTTCAATATCCACTCATTAAAGCCAAAATATTTATTTTTTGGCAGAGGATCTTCAGCACTTGAATGGGCCATGTTCAGTTAATAATGTGCTACGTTTTGTGGATCAGTTCATTCAGCTGGTGAGGGCTTTACTTGGAGGCTGCTTCACCCTGGTGGGCTCACGGTACAGACACAGCCTTGTCCTAGATAAAATGTGCTATGAGGACCATATTAAGGTTTTGTAGGATGGAAGTAATAACACACTATTTCTCCTCAAATGTTATAAACCAAGATTGTTTTTTTCCATGCCATGTCATTCCATGGAAGTTGAGGCCAGATTCTTCCATCTTCAAAAGGATACCAACATGATTTTTGGCCCAGTGGTTACCAAAAGGGGTTAGAATTAAGTTTTTTAAATGTGGGCCAAAAAGGAAATAAATAAAAATTAAAAAGCAGGCACACTGCTTGGTTGTCACTGGAGATAGGCTCTTTGTATTTATTGGGTGGGGTCACAGATGCTAAATGACTTAAAAACACAGCAAAGTATTGCCTTGCCTAATTAGTCAATTATACCCCTTCTGGGAAGCACAGGATATTCGAAGAGTTTCTTGAATACCAGGGATAAAGGCACCCATTAAGCCCTTGAGTCTGTAAAGCAAGACATAGTTTTCAATTTGGGTGTGAATATGGCGGTTTCTTCAAACATTTTTTTTTAAAATAACAAAACATATAATTAGCCAAATACAAGTTTAATAGCTAAACTCCACATATCTAGTTTTAATCAGCTCCAGAGAATATTACACTCTAGCCAACCCGTAATTACCTGATACCTAACTCCTGTCACAAATCTAGCTGAGGCACGAGGGAGCGTAAGCCTAGGAAATCTGAGAATCCTCTATTGCTTGGGAGTGAGTCCAGATTGTATCCCTGCAGCCAGGGCACTCTAGAAAACCGAATACCTTCCTTTAACTCCCTGTAGAAATGCCTTCATAGAACCATAACTCAGTATCATCCTCTTGACTTCTGTTGAGGACTGACAGAAAAATCAACCAAAAATGGTTCTGCTTTTATGGAAGTCCTAGTGAAGGTATTATGTAATATCTAGTGTTTCTTACCTAAATACTCTTAAATTTGGTGTTAGGAAAAGTTTTCTCTTCCGATACATAGTAATACTAGATAATAGAGCCAAGCAGTTTGTTTCCCTTTTACATTGGTGGCTGGGAAACTCAAAACAAAACTTAGATTTTGCTTTTAGCCTAGGCTTTCCTGTTATATAACCTTTTCAGTAGCTGGCTCATGTTTTGTTGCATGTTTTAGATAGAATTTACATGTGATAAAATGCACATGTGTTCAATGAGTTTTAATAATTTTGTATGTGTTAACAATGATCAGAACATTTTCGTCACCCCAGAAAGTTTGCTTGTGCCCCTTTGCACTCAGTGTTCACTCCTGTTGCAACTACTTTATGGTTTCTGCGGCCATAGGCCAGTTTTTGGCTGTTCTTGAACTTTACTTGAATGGAATCATTTTAGTCTGGCTTTTTCCACTTGACATTGGTGACATTCTGTGCAGTTGCTTGAATCAGTAGTTCTATTTAATTACTGAGTAGTAGTTCGCTTTTAAATATACTTAAATTTGTTTATCACTTCTGCATATGGATATTTCAGTTTCCAATATTTGGCTATTAGAATAGTTCTTTTGAACATTCGTGTGGATTCTTGGTAGACAGCTCATACTCATCTTTATGAGAAGAGTGGATAAATTATAATACATAACCAAAAACACAGCAGGCTCCTATGATTAGATTTATAGTCATTAACTTATAACACTAAAAAACCCCTGCAAATACCAACTTCCCATTGTTTTTAGTATATGCGCTGCCAAAGTGAGCATGATTTCCCATTGTTTTTAGAATTGAAGGCCAAGCCAGATACATAACTTATCCCTTCAAACAAACTTCTGCAGTTTGGATAACTTCTCATTTAGATCCCTTATAAAGTATAGGTTGCTCAGTCTTTTCATTCAAATCCCCATTTCCCTTGTCCGGTAGTCATACCAGACACCGTATTCAAAGCCAAACTTGATTTCCTTCTCTAAACCTAGCCCTCCATGGCTTCCTCATCTCAACTCTTTTTTCAGTTGCTCAGTCAAAAAAATGTCTCATTCCTGTTGGCTCTCTTTCATAAACATCACATGGAATCCATCAGCGAATCTGGTGTACTCTGCCTTCAAAATGCAGATTATTAGCCATGCAGCTTCTCACTCTTCCTAACGCTAACATGCTAGTCAAAGCCACAATCATTTCTTGTTTGTATTGGTGCCATAGACTCCGAACTGGTCTTCCTGCTGCCATCTTTGGCCTCTAGAGCCTATTCTAAACAGCTGGGAGGGATTCTTACTCAATCTCGGTCACATCAGCTATACCTGCTCAAACCCAACATGCCCATTGAGAATAAATACCAAAGTTCTTACAGTGAGACGTCTACAATGTCATACATAATCTGGCCTTCCAGAACCTCTCCTCACATCTCTGACCACTCTGCCCCTTTCCTGCTCCCCTCCAGTCACACAGCAGCCTCATTTTCTTTTGCACTGACCAAGAGCAATCCTCCCTTAGGCATTGCACTTGTTTCTGACTCAGGATTCCCGCTCCCCTCTAGCCTCTCCATATATCCCAAGGCGCAGTGTCTTACTCTGTTCTTCTCTGGACTCAATGGTCTCTTTATTCAATAAGTCTTCCCTGATCACCTTTCTTTTTTCTTTCTTTCTTTTTTTTTTTTTTTTTTAGATTTTATTTATTTGACAGACAGAGATCACAAGTAGGCAGAGAGAGAGGAGGAAGCAGGCTCCCTGCTGAGCAGAGAGCCTGATGCGGGGCTCTATCCCAGGACCCTGAGATTATGACCTGAGCCGAGGGCAGAGGCTTTAACCCACTGAGCCCTCCAGGTGCCCCCCCACCCTGATCACCTTTCTAATGTGAGTCCCACCTCCCACCCCAAAGCCAGCTGTGTTTATCTGTATTACATTCTTATTTAGCACCCCCCACCAAAGCCAGACCTTGAAGACTGCTTCAAGTTTGAGGATGGGCAGAAATGCTGATGAGAACTTGGCCCAAGTTTCCTGAAGCAGCTACTACCCAATACAAAGAATAACAGAGTGGTTGAGGATACTTTCTCATAGCCTCCCTTGTTTTCTCATGGAGGTTCCTCTGGGATTTGATGGTCTCCACAGCCCCCACATGGAGTGAGATGTCCACCAGGGTAGGGAAGCATAGAACTGCGGGCTCTGCCTTGTCCCTTCCCTCCCTCGGAGCTGTTCAACAACCAGAAACAACCAGTTCTATCTTACTGTGCTGCACAGGGAGTCTCATCAACAAGGCCTTGTAGCTACAATCGCCCATTATCTATGCCTGCACTCCAGTAGGCTCTAAGAGTTTTGCAGTCTGCCCCCTTACGGCCACTTTTGGCCATAACCTACCACAATGCCTTATTTTCTCCATGGTGCTTATCATTATCTGACCTATTACAAATTTATATTTTGTACTTGTTTATTGTCTGTCTCTCCAAGTAAAATGTAAGTTCCCTGAGAACACAGACTTTTTGTTAATAGAATAGTACCTGACACATAAATACTTGCTGAATTAACTTTTGTTCAATGTATTTAACGTGGTTTTATGTAGTCTCTGTCTAAAAAATTGGCATCATTTTATATAGATTTAAGTGACTACTAATGTCAGACTAAACCAACCTTCCCTTTTTGCTTTTCTCTTTACTTTTAGTTTCAGAATCTTTCTTTTTTTAAGATTTTATTTATTTATTTGACAGAGATCTCAAGTAGGTGGAGAGGCAGGCAGAGAGAGAGAGGAGGAAGCAGGCTCCTGAGCAGAGAGCCCAATGTGATGCGGGGCTCGAGCCCAGGACCCTGGGACCGTGATCTGAGCAGAAGGCAGAGGTTTTAACTCCCTGAGTTTCCCAGGCACCCCTTAGTTTCAGAATCTCATTTAGAGGTTGGAACGGCCACGGGAATGCAAGTTGCATATATCTCAGGTTTAGTACAAGTTTTGTTGGGGTATTAAAGGGAGCTGGGAATTGTGTTTTCAGTAGCTGGAGTAGAAAAAAAAAAAAAACCCAAAACCCTAGTCTTATGTTAATATCTGAAGTTCAAATTCCCTCTAATGTAGGGATCTCTTGAATGTGATAATGCTGAATCACAACCAGAGAATAAAAGATAGCAAAGACTGGGTTGAAATTCAGATTGATTCACAAGTAAACACCTCTTGGAAATAACATTCTGAGGAAGGTCCTGCTTCTTTGAAAATCTGCATGTTTTGAGGTCTGGATGTGTGCCTTGTACTGAGATTTGAAATAGAAATTGTAGATTTTTATTAATTTGTTCCAATAAATAATTTGATCAAGTGTTTAGAATATCAGATCCCTCAAATATGTAATCCTAATTGTGATCTGTTTTTTCAAAAAGTCAACATTGTTTCCATAGTAAAATATTTTCTACTAGATGACCCGGGAAATCCAACTCCCTAGCGGTCAATAAATAATATTCATTGAGTGCCCATATGTACAGATTACAGCACTAAGCTCTACCCTAAAGCAGTTTGCAGCAGTTTGCAATTTCTGTCTGCCCAAGGGTCTTAGTGGTTGAAAGGAGAATTATAACTAAGTTTAACTCTTTCTCACTAAGTCTCACTGTACTCTCTTCCACAGTAAGTCTCACTGCTTCCAGTGGAAGGAAGAATGTTGACTAATAAACTTTTCTAGGTCATTTTCTTTCAGTAATGTGGAAATGATTAAAATATGTTTTGCAAATTTTGAGAGAATATTTGATACTGACATAATATCAAACTGACTATCAGTATGTCAGCTGGGTTTGTGGTGGAGGGTGGGGCTTGTGCTTGGGAGGGTTGCAAACCTTCTATTATTCTCCCCCAATACTCAAAGACCATGGTCAGGAAGATGGTGACTATGACTCCTGCAAGAACAAGGGCATTCCACACCAAATTCTGGTCGGAAATAATAACTATGGAAGACATAGTAATCACCTTTTAAAGAAGACACATATACATAAAAACAATCTACAAAGACAAAAATTCATGTGGTTCCTGTGAATTACTAAGTTAAACAAGTTTGGTTTAGGACTATGCAATGAAGCCTCTGTAAAACCCAAAAAGACTAGGCCCAGGAGCTCTCTGGTTGGAGAACACGTGGAGGAGTAGGGACAGTGGCACCTCTGGAGAGGGCATGGAAGCTCTGCATCTTTTCCCCACACCTGGCTCTACACATCTCTTCATCCAGCTGTTGATCTTTGTATTTGTTAACTCTTAGTTTGGCATTTCCCTGGAAATTCTGTGGGAAAACCAGCTTTAACATTTGTAGTTGCTTCTCTCCAAAGGTAGAAAGGAGGTTGGCAGAGGAGTAGGGGATCCTAGGTTCATCTGGTCCCTGGAGTTCAGCTAGATAGCGATCAAATCATTCTGAACACCTGTGAACTCATCTGGAGATTTAAGAAAAGAATTGCTGCAATTCTACAAATAGAAAAGCGACTGCTTTTTGGAAGAATGACAAATGGAAAAACTAAACTCGAAAAAGAGAACAACAAGGGACCTAATCATTACGGATATAAATAAGAGGTTGGAACTAGAGGTCAGAATAACGATTATAAAGATAATAGCTAGGCTTGAAAAAAGCATAAAAGATAGAAGAGGATCAACTTCTGGAGAAATAAAAGAACTAAAATCTAATCAGGTTGAAATAAAATAGGCTATTAATGAGATGCAATTAAAAAAATGGAGGCTCTTCCTGCTAGGATAAGAGAAGCAGAAGAGAGAATCAGTCATATAGAAGATAAAATTATGGAGAATAGGTACCCCTGGGTGGCTCAGTCAGTTAAGCATCTTGCCTTTAATTTAGGAGTTCATACCTCCTGGCTCCACCATTCTACCATTTGCTGAATGAAAAGATGGGTCTTGTGTCCTACAGAATTACCCAAACTTTTGTTTTTTTCTGATTGTGTTTCCATGATGCCATTTAAAATTTTTCCTGTATGTCCCGTATTTTTTGTAAACTGATAGTTAGATCTGGAGGAGGAATTCAGTTCAGGTGACGGACTCATTGATTGATTGGTTGATTGATTTAGGCAACAATACTCATTGGCTAATAGCCTTCCTATTGCATCTCATTAATAGAAAGAGATATTTAGCTTGATTAATGGGTTCAGCTAGATTTGTATGTTTATTTAAAATTCTTAATTCTGAATATAATATATTCACTGTAGAAAAACTGAAAAATACAAGAGCACCTGGGTGATTCAGTTAGTTGAGCATCTTCTGCCTTTGGCTCAGGTCATGATCCCAGGGTCCTAGGATCGAGCCCCACTTTGGGCTCCCTGCTCGGTGTCTGCTTCTCCCTCTTCATCTGCCTGTGTCTCTCCCTCACTTGTGCTCTCTCTCTCAAATAAATAAAATTAAAAAAAAAAAAAAAGAAAAACTGAAAAACACAGCAATCTAGAAGAAAATAAAAAGCAAGAGTATTCCTACATTCTAAGGAAAACTATTATTTAAATTTGGTGTACATCTTCCCTGTTTTTTTCTGTTTTGGTTGATGAGTCTTGAAACTTTCTCCTTTCTCTCCTTTATTGAACTTATGCAGCTTTTACAGTATCATCCAGTAAGTTAGTCCTTTAGTTAACAAATATTTTGGGGTGCCTGTTATGTTTTTGTGATACTAGAAAGAAAGAAGAGAGGAAGGTAGGGTGGGTGCCATTTGAGCATCTGCTATATGCAGCAGTTGCTTGTGCATTAGTTTTTACATATCTTCCCAATCACCTTTTCAGAGAGGTATTATATTCCTATTTTGTGAAAGAGGAAATCAAGAAATCAGTGGAAATCAGACCACTTGGAATCTGTAACTTTGAGTCCAAAGAGTCTTAAAATCTGTTGATTCCAAATCCAAAGTTCTAACATTAATTTTCTTCCCGAATTTTTTGGGAACTGGTCAAATAGGACCATTTTGTCTAATTGGTTAAGAATGTACTTGATGGTCATGAAAAAACTTCTTAGTTGCTTAAAATCTCGAGAGATTTTATTAGAGAGTCACCAAGGCAAACTCAATTAGATGTATGAAAACCAAGTACAGAAAGTTCTCCATTTTTCAGAGATTATAAAATAGTTCTACAAGTTTTCCATGTTCCATTTCATCTTTACTATTTATCTTTTCTTGTGGTACTGGCATTTAGTCTTTAACTTCATATAGGAAAAGGAATGAAAAAGAGGACAAAAATCTGTGTTGGAGGAAGTTAGGGTTTTGGCTCTCTATAAATTCTGTGTCATATCAATTCTTCATTGCATGAATTAATTAAAACAAGCACAGAATTTTAGACCTGGAAAGTATTTTAAAGATAATCTTCTAGAACATTCTCAATATTAACGAAAAGTCCAAAGCCCTAATGGGTTCAGTGCCTTTCCTCAGGTGACTCAACTACTTTGATATCAAGGCATGGGTTGAACTCAACAACTTTGACCTTCAGTTATACATTGCCATTATGAGAGAATTTCCCTGGATGAACCAAAGTAAATGTTTAAACCATCCTTTTGTTATGCTTAGAGTGAGTACTGATTTTATCAGACTCAGAAGCATGTCCTACAGTCATAAAACATGTGCCAAGAATGGTTTCCTACTATTGTGAGAGCTGAGGGCTGGGTTACAAAGAGGGACTTCAGACAGGGAGAGAAGACACATTTGAAATAAGGCCGTGATTATATTTTCTAGAATTTCTTTAATCCTCTGCAGGAACAATTTAAATAATTGTATCTTTTAGAACCACTGAATAGTTTCATTCCAAAATAAAGGTAGGAGAATAATAAGCTTGTTTGTAATATTACTGGTCATGCTTTTTTAAAAGTGGAAATACTTGCATATAGAAAAGTACTAATATGTAAAACTCGTTAGGGAAAACTGAAGCAAAATCTGTCACTTTGCTAACTTAAAATACATATATAAGAGTCAGAAATAAATGGCAGGAAAGAGCTAATTGTTCACTGAGTAATAAGCCCTTGGGACAACGGTTTAAAGCAGCTAGATGATGTGTTTAGTATCCAGTTTCCTACCATTTTGTACAAGCATTGCTTCTCTATTTCCTTCGTGGATAAATTTAACCTGAAAATCAGTCTCAGTGTCTCCAGTGCTGTCCTGTTTGTAGGGCAATAATCAGTCCACAGGTTTTTGACACTTTGTGGCTGACAGGATATCCTTCAGCAGACAGACATGTGCATTAGTCATCCATTTTCTGATGATATTTCTGGACTGCATACAGGGACTGATGGTGCCATGTGGTATATGGCTATTTATTCTGGCTTCTAAGCAATTGGAATGCAGGGAACTATTTAGTTCCATGGTACTTGACAGAAGGGAACAGATTTGCTAGACAAGGTTGAAAACAAGCATGTCACTGTGGGCTGAGAATAAATTGGCATAGATGTACTATCCTTCCTATATGCATAGGGACTAGTAAAGAATACTATCAGATACCATTCACATTCAAGCCAAAGGCATCTTTAAAAAATACATAATGGAGGAAAAGGAACTCTGAAGCACCCATCAATTAACCTCACAATTATCAACAGATAACTAATCTAGTTTGTTCCTATCTACTCCTTAGCTCTGACTATATTAAAGCAAATTCCAGATTATCAAATTATTTTATCCACAAATATTTTAGTATTTATCTCTAAAAGACATGGACTCTGTAAAAAAAAAAAAAAGAAAAGAAAAGAAAAAGAAAAAGAAAGAAAGAAAGAAAAGAAAAGACGGGGTGCCTGGGTGGCTCAGTGGGTTAAAGCCTCTGCCTTCAGCTCTGGTCGTGATCCCAGGGTCCTGGGATGGAGCACCAAATCGGGCTCTCTGCTCAGCAGGGAGCCTGCTTCCCCCTCTCTCTGCCTGCCTCTCTGCCTACTTGTGATCTTTCTCTGTCAAATAAATAAATAAAATCTTAAAAAAAAAAAAAGACTACCACTCTACCATATCACATCCAACAAATGGATAAAAACAATGTAATTCATTAAATACACAGTTAAGATTGAAATTCCCCAGTGTCTCATAAGTGTTTTTGTTTCTTTTATTTTTAAGTTTGTATGTTTGAATCAGTATGAATCAGTATCTGTACATTGCCATTGGCTGTTTATGAAATCTTTTTTTTAATTAACAAAAATTTCTAAATTTAACTGTGGTAAAATTCACGTAACATAAAGTTTACTACCGTAACCGTTTTTCCATGTATAGTTCAGGAGTGTTAAGTACCTTCCCACTGTCCCATTTCCAGAACTCTTTGTATCTTGCCAAACTAAAACTTTATGTGCATCAGACAACAATTACCCCATTCCCCAGCTCCTTGGCAACCACCATTCTACTTTCTGTCTCCCTGAATTTGATCACCCTAAGTACCTCATATTAGTGCAATCATACTGTATGTATTCTTTTGTGACTGGCTTATTACACTCAGCATAATGTTCTCAGAGTTTTTCCATGTTATAATATGTGTCAGAATCTCATTCCTTTTTAAGGCTGAGTAATATTCTATTGTATATATATATACACCTTATTTTGTTTAGCTAGATATCTTGTTGGATGTCTCTTGATTCCGCCTCTTACTTCCGCCTCTTGGTTGCAGTGTAATGCTTCTATGAACATGGATGTACAAATATATTTTTGATACCTGCTTTCAATTATTCTGGATGTATATCCAGAAGTGGAATTACTGGATAATATGATATTCTGTTTTTATTTTACTTTATTTTAAGGAACCACCATACCATTTTACATTCCCTGCAACAGTGCACAAGAGTTCCAGTTTCTCCACAGTGTTGTCAATTCTTGTTGTTTTCTGTTACTTATGGGTTTTTATTTGTTTTAATAGTAGCCATAATAATGGGTATAAGGTGGTATCACATTGTGGTTTTGTTTTGCATTTCCTAGTGACTAGTGAAGAGCATCTTTTCATGTTTGTTGGCCATTTGTATGTTTTCTCTGAGGGATATCCATTCAAGTCCTTTTGTTCACTTTTTAAACAGGTTGTTTGGATTTTGTTTTTATGTTATAGGAGTTCTTTTTCTTTATTTCTTTTTTAAGATTTTAATTTATTTATTTGTCACAGAGACAGAGCAAACAAGCAGGGGGAGTTGGCAGGCAGAGGGAGAAGCAGTCTTCCCACTCAGCAAGAAGCCCGATGTGCAGGACTCGCTCCCAGGACTCTGGGATCATGACCTAAGCCAAAGGTAGACAGTTAACCCCTCGATAGATAGAGGGTTAAGACTAACATAAGGATGAAAAGGCCAAGTACCACCCACAACATGCACACACACACCTCAGCATAAAAATAGCAACACTACTATCAACAACATGATTATTGAAAACAGTTCACAAAATATTTTCATAGTTCCTTTGTCCTTAAAGTATATCTCCCTAGTGTGGAGATTCCTCAAGAAACTAAAAATAGAGCTTCCCTATGACCCTGCAATTGCACTGCTGGGTATTTACCCCAAAGATACAGATGTAGTGAAAAGAAGGGCCATCTGTACCCCAATGTTTATAGCAGCAATGGCCATGGTCGCCAAACTGTGGAAAGAACCAAGATGCCCTTCAACGGACGACTGGATAAGGAAGATGTGGTCCATATACACTATGGAGTATTATGCCTCCATCAGAAAGGACGAAAACCCAACTTTTGTAGCAACATGGACGGGACTGGAAGAGATTATGCTGAGTGAAATAAGTCAAGCAGAGAGAGTCAATTATCATACAGTTTCACTTATTTGTGGAGCATAACAAATAGCATGGAGGACAAGAGGAGATGGAGAAGAGAAGGGAGTTGAGGGAAATTGGAAGGGGAGGTGAACCATGAGAGACTCTGGACTCTGAAAAACAATCTGAGGGTTTTGAAGGGGCGGGAGGTGGGAGGTTGGGGGAACCAGGTGGTGGGTATTAGAGAGGGCACGGATTGCAGGGAGCACTGGGTGTGGTGCAAAAACAATTAATACTGTTAGGCTGAAAAGAAATTAAAAAAAAAAAAAAAGTATATCTCCCTAAGAATGTACAGTTAAATCGTTCAACTTGTCTAACTTTCAAGTAGCAGCTTTGTTGAGATAAAATTTGCAATTTACAATTCACACATATCATAAAATTCAGCAGGTTTTAGCATATTCACAGTTGTGCAACCACTGTAGCAAAATAATAAATTTTAAAACATTTTCATTATGCCGAAAAGAAACCCTGTATCCGTTAGCAGTCAGTTGCCCTCCTGCCTCTAGGTAAACACTAATCTACTTTCCATCTCTATGGATTTGCCTAATCTGCATATTTTACAGAAATATACAATATGTGTTATTTTGTGTTTGACTTCTTTCGCTTAACATAATGTTTTCAAAGTTCATCCATGGTGTATCTATTAGTACTTCATTCCTTTTTATTACTCAATAATCTTCCATTGTGGTTATACCAGATTTTTATGTACCTATTCATCAGTTGATGGACGTTTGGGTTGTTTCGAATTTTGCCTTGTCTGAATAATGCTTCTATGAGCATTTGTGTATAAGGTTTTGCATAAACATATGGCTTCATTTCCCTAGGGTATATACCTAGAATTTGAATTTCTGGGCCATAGGGTAACTATGTTTAACTTTCTGAGGAACTGTCAGAATGTTATCCATAGCAGCTGTATCATTTTATTTCCACCAGCATTGCACAAGGGTTCCAATTTCTATCCTTGTGCTAACACTTGTTATTATCTGGCTTTCTTATTTTAACCATCTTAGTGATATTTTATTGTGACTTTCATTTGCATTTCCCTGGTGGCTAATGCATGGTCTAAGTTTCATTTTTTCTCTTCCAATATCTGAGGGTGGATGTTTAGGTTTTGGCTTCAGATTTTTATTGTTTCTTTTCTTCTTCTTTTTAAAATATAGGCATGTAAAGCTATAAGCTTCCCTCTAATCACAGCTTTTGCTGCATCCCATAAATTTTGGTATGATATGTTTTCATTTTCATTCATTTTAAAGTATTTTCTAATTTTTCTTATGATTTCTTGATACACACACACACACACACACACACACACATACACACATATACCTTTGACTGGTATTGTTTAATTTTAGCGTCTTCAATTTCTTTCTGTACTGATATCTATTTTCATTCCATTATAGTTGGAAGACAGTTTATGTGATCTCAATTATTCTAAATTAATGAGTTTGTAGTATAGGGCCTAGAGTATGATTCTGTTCTGTGTGCTCCTGAGAAGAATACATACTCTGTTGTTGGATTGGATTCTATAGCTGTCTGTAGAACTAAGTTGGTTTACAGAGTTCTTCAAGTCTATTTCCATCCTGAGCCTCTATCTAGTTCTATTTATGCTGAAAGTGGAGTATTGAAGACTCCAACTATTATTGTTGAGTTGATTAGGCCTCCTTGTAATTCTGTCAGTTTTTGCTTCATGAATTTTGGGGCTCTGTTATTAGAAGCATACAGGTTTTCAATTACTAAATCTTCCTAATAGATTGACCCTTTTATCATTATAAAATTATCCTTTTTATCAATAGTGAATAATTTTGGTTAAAGTCTCTTTTGTCTGATACTAGCATAACCACCCCAGCTTTCCTGTGGTGGTGGTTTGCGTGATGTATCTTTTTCTATCCTTTTACTCTCAGCCTATTTGTATTTTGAATTGAAATTGTCTTGTGGACAGGGTTTGGCTGAACTTTGATTTTTATCTGATCTGGCAGCCTCTACCTTTGACTAGTATAGTTAATCTATTCACATTTAGCATCATCAATATAGTTGGATATACATCTGCCATTTTATTTTTGTTTTCTATACATTTCATGTCTTTTTCCTTCTTCTGTTCCTCTTTTACTACTTTCTTTTGCATTTAATGTATATTTTCTACTGTAACATTTTAATTCCTTCAGTTTTTTCACTCTTTTTTTGAGTTATTTTCTCAGTAGTAGCTCTAGTGTTTCCATATCCTATTAGAATCTACTTAAAGTATACACCAGCTTAATTCTAGTTCTATAAAATACATAAAGATATAAGACATTACTCTTATAAAGTTTGATTTGTTCTCCCATTTGGGCTATTATTATTAAACATTTATTATGTGTGTTACAAATCCAGTGGTACATTGTTATAATCATTACTTCATATGGTTTTATGTCCCTTAGAGAAGCTCTCATTTACTGTTTCTGGTTCTTTTCATTTATTCCTTTGGATTCAAGTTCCAGCTGGTGTCATTTCTTTACTCCCATACACTTTGCTCCTACCCACCTCCTCTGTGATGTTACTGTCAAGTATATTTCTGTGTGTTATAGACTCAACATTATATTCATATATATATATTGCTTTATGAAATTTTAACTCAAGAGAGAAAGGGAAAAGAGAGATAATTCTGTTTACTACTACTTTTTGTTTTTCTGTGTGGATTTTAATTACTGTCTGTTGTCACTTGCTTTCAGGCTGAAGACATTTTTTTTGAGATTTTATTTATTTATTTGTCAGACAGAGAGAGAGTACAAGCAGTGAGCGCAGCAGGCAGAGGGAGAAGCAGACTCCCTGTAGAGCATGGAGCCTGATGTGGGACATGTTCCCATGACCCTAGGATCATGACCCTTAACCGACTGAGGCACCCAGGCGTCCCTCAGCCTGAAGACATTCTTTAGTATTTCTTGAGTGGTGGTCTGTTAACAAGGAATTATTTCATTTTTACTTATCTAGAATTGTCATTAATTCATCTCCATATTTGAAAGATAATTTTGCTGGATATAAGATCCTGGGCTCACATTTCTTTCAGCACTTTGAATACATCATCCACTACCTGCTGGCTTTCAATCAGCTATTAATCTCATTGAGATTCTTTTGTATATGATGACTCATTTTTTCCTTGCTGCCTTCAAGGTTTGTTCTGTTTTTGGCTTTCAACATTTTGATGTCTGGGTGTGTGGGTCTCTTCGTATTTATTCCACTTAGATCTCATCTGAAAAAATTGTTAAAACATAGACCACCCCCAGAGTTTCTCATTCAGTAGGTCTGATGTGGGGTCTGAGGATTTGCATTTCTAGTAATTCCCAGGTAGTGCTGATACTGCTGGTCCAGGACTATACTTTGAGAACACCTGCCATATATAGCTTTGAGGATTTGGGAAAAATTGGGTAATTTTTATCAAATCAAAAAATAATAGAGCATGTGCTGTTACTTTAATTTTACTAAGATTTATTTTAAATAACAGATGTGTAATCTAAAAATCAAACATAGAAATATATACTCAATTGATGTTTCCTACTGTTATGCATGTACTTACTTATGCTATTTGTCAGACAATCATTGAATCAGGAGTACTAATAGCTACAAATCAATTCATGGTCTTTGTGGAAGGAAAAATTTAAAGGTCCTTTATCTCCCTCTAGCCTCTAACTAAAATTTTGCAGGCTGGACATTTGCCAAAAAAAAAAAAAAAAAGGCAATTGCAGAGATTCTTAAAATTTAGCATTGACTTATGGGGTAGAAACTAAATAAAAGGCCATTTAAACACATAAATATAAAAGCTGATTCAAATGTGGTACATATTAGGGAATACTAAAGCACCTTGAAAGGACCCAGGGAAGGAAATTAGACAGAAGAGTTCATTGTGTCATCTACTCCATCCCCCTTCTTGATTTCACATTTAATTGAGTCTTCAGTAACAGGTGGGTTTTTAGAAAGGTGTTGATCTCTTTTCTAGATTTTGGGTTTTATCCAAATACCTACTAAGCAGATCTCTTTTATTTTTCAAAACAGCTGGTGTTTTAAAGTGGCTAATCCAGTTGAGTCTGGAGGGTAGGCATGGAGAATTAAAATAGTTTCGTGTTTGCTCAAAGTCCACCTTTGCTCAGACTGTTCTGTAGAACTTGTCTCAGACTGTTCTGTAGAACTTGCTTCTTGGATAACAGACTGCATGTGCCACTTGCTTCTCTCTATCATCCCTGCTTTCCATACTGTCCGCTCCTCCTTCTTGCTAGGACTTATGCCATTTGCTACATCCTAGGTTTCTCCTGGATAAAACTGGAGGGTCTAATCACATATCTAGGTACCCTACATACTGGAAAAATCTCTTTCACACAAAGAAAAGACTTGTCGCCAGGCTCGATGGTTTTGACACAAGGCTTCCCAGCTGATCCACTAACAGCTAAAAACTATGGAGAGTTCTAAGCAGTTGGATACTCCCAGATTCCTTTATTTAGCTAACAGGTGGCCCTGTATCCTACAGCTGTGGCCAAAGCCTCACATATAATTAGTCTTCTGTTGGAGTGAAAGGAAGATTGTGGGCTGCCTATGGACATAACTACAGCCCCTAATAGAGTGCTTTACTTTGGTTTCTCAAGAGACTGATAAACGGCCCATAGTTTCATTCCCCAACATTCTATAACTTCCGTCTGCACCCTAACAGAGGTTGGCACAAACTTTACTATGTGAATAATTTTTAAATTTTATTTTATTTTTAAAGATTTTATCCATTCCCCTGACAGAGAGGGATCACAAATAGGCAGAGAGGCAGGCAGAGAGAGAGGAGGAAGCAGGCTCCCCGCCGAGCAAAGAGCCCCAAACGGGGCTGGATCCCAGGACCCTGAGACCATGATCTGAGCCAAAGGCAGAGGCTTAACCCACTGAGCCACCCAGGCGCCCCCTATGTGAATAATTTCAGGAGTAATTCATGGATCCCATCCACAGCAGGGACAGTGACTCCCCAACTTAACCAGGCAGTGAAATCAGCTAGAGAGAAACTTTGATATCAGTTCAAGTTTCCTTTATTTAAGGATCTCAAGTACTCAAGACTGATATCCCTACCCCTCTATCTCCAAGGATTCTATCCGTTAAACCTGACACCCAGGATTGAGTCAGTAGAGCCCAGCACCATCTCTCAGAGGAGGCCCAGCTCTGTCTCTATCAAATGGTCTCAGCTTCACTTACAGGAGTCCCTATCTTATTTCTAGCCATTTCATCTTAAGCACTGCATTTCCTATAATCCATTAGCAGAACTCTCGCATCCCACACAATTCATCAGAGATCTGAGTGCACCAGGGGACTTCATTGTCCTGCAAGACTGCCTGCTAGTGAGTATAAGGACTGACCTGGTGTCAGGGGGAATCCCCCGAAGAACTTTCTCCTGCTGAGGCCATACTCCATACGTTGGTATTGGAAGTCCAGATGAGAACACAAAGATGCTCTTATCACATCTTTTAGTTCCTTGAATGCCATGTTCCCTTCTGCCTTGAGCTTCTCCATATGCTGTTCTCTTTGACTCTTCAACTTACTAATTCCCACTCATCTTTCCAAGCTTGTTCAAATGTCATTTGCTCAGGAAGCTGTCCTTGAAGCCCCAGAACAGATGCACTCTCCCATTATTTTCTTTATAGCTCTCCATCCCATTCATTCCTCATTTATAATACTGAGTAATCTTGAATGTCTTCCTCCTAACTGGCTTGTAAGCATCATAAAGGCAGAATCTATGTCTGTAAATGTTTCCCCTAGATCCTGAGTACCCAAATGGTAGGGGCTTAATAAATATTGACTAAATAAATAAATTAATGGAAATAAACATGAAATGTTTCTATCATACGCTCCAACAGCTGAGGAGTACAGTTGTAGTTCAGTAGCTTCCTGCACTTTCAGAAGTTCTGCCATATGTGTAATACCTGAGAATTTTTTTCCTTCTATGTGACATATAAATATTCTCTATGACAGCTGCAGGAGTAGGCATCTGGATTCTTCACGTCCAGGTTCTTCTCCCTCAATCTCTCTCTTTTTTGCTCTAGCTCACCTAAAATACTCACCAGATGTGTGTGGACACACACCAACATACACACAAGTGCACACATACACAGGTATGCACACAACTTTCACACAGCATATAACTGGCAAAGGTAGCTTTAGAACTCTGGATTCTTGAATTCTACAAAAATGGTTTTTTTCCACCTTATTTATTTAGTGAAATCTATTAGTTGGCCTGGTTATTTTTTTTTAAAAGATTTTATTTATTTATTTGACAGAGAGAGATCACAAGTAGGCAGAGAGGCAGGCAGAGAGAGAGAGAGGAGGAAACAGGCTCCCCGCTGAGCAGAGAGCCCGATGCGGGACTCGATCCCAGGACCCTGAGATCATGACCTGAGCCGAAGGCAGCGGCTTAACCCACTGAGCCACCCAGGCGCCCAGTTGGCCTGGTTCTATTAAAACATTATGTTAGTCAGAAAATAACCTAACCCTTCTTTAAGATTCACCAATTTCTCAAAAGTCTCATTTCCTAGGGATCTTAATAAAAACTTCACACCACCTGGATTATTTTCTAACAGCACATTTTTCACTCAAAGTTCTTACTGGCCATTTAACTTTTCACTTATGTCTACATTTTGTTTTCTAAAAAGATCATAAGCTACTCGAGAATAGAGTTTATGGGTCTTCTGCTTTATATTATCCCCAACCCATATCAGTACATAAAAGTGCTCAGCACAGAAGGAGGAAAATGGCGAAGGAGTAGGAGACCTAAATTTCATCAGGTCCCAGGGAGTTCAGCTAGATAGTTCTCAAACCATTCTGAACACCTACAAACTCAACAGGATATAGAAGATAAGAAGAAGAGCAATTCTAGGAACAGAAAAGCAGCCACTTTCTGAAAGGTAGGACGAGCAGAGTAGTGAATCTGAGGCAACATTTGGGAAGATAGACCATAGGGGGAGGGTCTGGCTCCCAGCAAGCAGTAGAGCAGCAGAGCACAAAAACCGAACTGCCAGCTGCAGAGATGGAGCCAAGGAGGGGGCTCTCAGGTTGGGGTTACCTTAAACTGTGATCTGAGGGACAGTCGGGCAACTACTCTTCAGGCAGGGACCTCTCAAGTAGCAGACCTGGGGAGTCCCCTTCCTTCTTCCTCCGGGAGAAGCAGTGCGGGAGTGCCTGGCAGGAATCTGCTGGGTTTGGAGACTCCAAATGGGGCCGTGCACCAGAGATAGAAACAATTGGTCACAGGCTGGGTGAGCTCGGAGTGCAGCCGGAGACCAGGGAGACAGGAGGGGTTGCCTGCTTTTCTCTGAGGGCACACTGAGGAGTGGGGCCCGGAGCTCTCAGCTCTTCTGTGATGGGGATTAGGAGGCCACCATTTTCATTCCCGCCCTCCAAAGCTGTATGGAAAGCATTCAGGGAACAAAAACTTTTGAGAGCAAAACCGAGCAGATTACTTAGCATGGCCCCTGGCAAGGGCAGTGCAATTCTCTTTCAGGCAAAGACATTTGAAAACCATTGCAACAGGTCCTTCCCCCAGAAGATCAACAAGAACTTCCAGCCAAGACCAAGTTTACTGATCAATGAGAACTGCAGAACACAAGTGTTAGGGGAATACAGCACATAGAATTCATGGTATTTTTCCCATAATTCTTTAGTCTTTCAAAGTTAAATTAAAATTTTTTTTTTCTTATTCTACTCTTTTAAAAATCTTCCTCTTTCCTATTTAACCTCTTTAACTATTTTATCTTATTAATACCTTTTTAAAAATCTTAACTTCCTTTGTTATATTCTATCCCCTCATTGTATTTAACCTTATTTTTTGTATACATATAAGTTTTTCTTTCTTTAAAATTTTGGGATAGAGTTTCTTTTAACAGATCAAAATATATCCTAAATCTAGCATTTGGCTTTGTTCAAGGCTCCAGCCTGATCACATTCTCTCCTTTTATTCTTCTTTCAGCCAACTTCTTATCAATTACTTTTTAAAAATATTTTTAAATTTTTATCTTTATAGTCATATTCCATCCCTTCATCATGTTTACCCTTATTTTGTGTGTATATATATATATATATATATATATATATATATAAGTTTTTCTATATAAGTTTTTCTTTCTTTAAAATTTTGGGAGACATTCTCTTCTAACAGACCAATATACACTCCAAATCAAGTGGGGTGGCTCTGTTTATATTCATATATATATATATGTAATTTTTTCCCCTTTCTTCTCCCCCCAGTTTTGGCTCTCTTCTGATTTAGTTAGAGTATATTTTTCTGGGGTCATTGCTACCCTTTTAGCATTTTGTTCTCTCATTCATCTATTCTTCTCTGGATAAAGTGACAAGGCAGAAAAACTCACCTTAAAAAAAAAAAAAAGAAGAAGAAGAGGCAGTACTGACACCTAGGGACCTAATCAATAGATACATTGGTAAGTTGTTAGAACTAGAGTTCAGAATGATGATTATCAAGGTGCTAGCTGGGCTTAAAAAAAGCATGGAAGATACTAGAGAATCTGTTTCTGGAGAAATAAAATCCCTCTCTGGAGAAATAAAAGAACTAAAATCTAACCAAGTTGAAATAAAAAAGCTATTAATGAGGTGCAATAAAAAATGGAGGCCCTTACTGCTAGGATAAATGAGGCAGAAGAGAGAATTAGTGATATAGAAGACCAAGTGATGGAGAATAAAGAAGCTGAGAAAAGGAGGGATAAACAACTACTGGACCATGAGGGGAGGATTTGAGAGATAAGTGATACCATAAGATGAAACAATATTAGAATAACTAGGATCCCAGAAGAAGAAGGAAGAGAGAGGGGGGCAGAAGGTATATTGGAACAAATTATACTAGAGAACTTCCCTAATTTGGGGAAGGGAGCAAGTGTCAAAATCCAGGAGGCTCAGAGAACCCCCCCCCCCCAAATCAATAAAAATAGGTCCACACACCATCATCTAATAGTAAGACTCACAAGTCTTAGTGACAAAGAGAAAATCCTGAAAGCAGCTTGGGACAAGAGGTCTGTAACATACAACAGTAGAAATATTAGATAGGCAGAAGACCTATCCACAAAGACCTGGAAGGCCAGAAAGGACAGGCATGATTATTCAGGGCACTAACTGAGAAAAATATGCAACCAAGAATACTATAACCAGCTAGGCTGTCATTGAAAATAGAAGGAGAGATAAAAAGCTTCCAAGACAAACAAAAACTAAAAGAATTTGTAAACACCAACCAGCCCTACAGGAAATATTGAAAGGGGTCCTCTAAGTCCTAGCCTCAGCAATCAGACAACAAAAAGAAATAAAAGGCATTCAGATTGACAGAGAAGATGTCAAGCTCTCACTCTTTGAAGATGATAGGATACTTTATGTGGAAAACGCAAAAGACTCCACTCCAAAACTGCTAGAACTCATACGGAAATTCAGTAAAGTGTCAGGATATAAAATCAATGTGCAGAAATCAGTTGCATTTCTATACACCAACAACAAGACAGAAGAAAGAGAAATTAAGGAGTCAATCCGATTTATAATTGCACTCAAAATCATAAGATATCTAGGAATAAATCTAACTCTAGAGGCAAATAATCTGTCCTCAGAAAACTATAAACTACTCATGAATGAAATTGAGGAAGACACAAAGAAATGGAAAAAGCTTCCGTGCTCATGGATTGGAAGAAAAATATTGTGAAAATGTCTATGCTACCTAGAGTAGTCTATATATTTAATGCAATTCCTTCAAAATACTATCAACTTTTCAAAGAAATGGAACAAATAATCCTAAAATTATATGGAACCAGAAAAAAATCCCAAATAGCCAGAAGAATGCTGAAAAATTTGGCATCACAATTCCACATTTCAAGCTCTATTTACAAAGCTGTAATCATCAAGACAATATGGTATTGGCACAAAATCAGACACATAGATTAATGGAACAGAAAAGAGAGCCCAGAAATGGACCCTCAACTTAGGGTCAACTTATCTTCAACAAAGCAGGAAAGAATGTCCATTGGAGAAAGACAGTCTCTTCAACAAGTGGTATTGGGAAAAATGGATAACCATATGCAGAAGAATGAAACTGGACCATTTTCTTACACCACACACGAAAATAGACTCAAAATAAATGAAAGACCTCAATGTGAGACAGGAATCCATCAAAATCCTTGAGGACAACACAGGCGGCAACCTCTTCGACCTCAGCCACAGCAACTTCTTCCTAGAAACATCACCAAAGGCAAGGGAAACAAAGGCAAAAATGAAGTATTGGGACTTGATCAAGATAAAAAGCTTTTACCTGGCAAAGGAAATAGTCAACAAAACCAAAAGACAATCTACAGAATGGGAGAAGATATTTGCAAATGACATATCAGATAAGGGACTAGTATCCAAAATCTATAAAGAGCTTATGAAACTCAACACCAAAGAACAAAAATCCATTCGAGAATTGGTCAGAAGACATGAACAGACATTTCTCCAAGGAAGACATCCACATGGCCAACAGACATGTGAAAGAGTGCTCAACATCATTCGGCATCAGGGAAATACAAATCAAAGCCACAGTGAGATACCACCTCACACCAGTCAGAATGGCTAAAATTAACCAGTCAGGAAAGGACAGGTGTTGGCGAGGATGCAGAGAAAGGGGAACCCTCTTACATTGTTGGTGGGAATGTAACCTGGAGCAATCACTCTGGAAAACTGTATGGAGGTTCCTCAAAAAGTTGAAAAATAGAGCTACCCTATGACCCAGCAATTGTACTGCTGGGTATTTACCCTAAAGACACAAATATAGTGATCCGAAGGGCACGTGCACCTGAATGTTTATAGCAGCAATGTTCACAATAGCCAAACTATGGAAAGAACCTAGGTGTCCATCAACAGAAGAATGGATATTCCATTGTGTATGTGTATATATATATATATATACATATATATATGTATATATATATATATATATACACACAATGAAATACTATGCAGCCATCGAAAAATGAAATCTTGCCATTTGCAACAACATGGATGGAACTAGAAGATATTGTGCTAAATGAAATAAGTCAATCAGAGAAAGACAACTATAAGGAATTCGAGATATAGGGATATAAGGAATATAAGGATAATATAAAGATATAAGGTTATATATAAAAGATATATATAAGGATAATATAAAGATATAAGGATAATATAAAGCTATAAGGATATAAGGAATTTAAGAGGCAGGGCAGGGATGGGTGGGTTGTGGGGGAAAAAGAGGGAAAAATGAAACAAGATGGGTTCAGGAGGGACACAAACCATAAGAGATTCTTAATCTCAGCAAACAAATTGAGGATTGCTGGGGGGTGGAGAGGAGGGTTAAGGTGTCTGAGTGATGGACATTGGGGAGGGTACGTGCTATGGTGAGTGCCGTGAATTGTGTAAGAGTAATGACTCACAGACCTGTACCCCTGAAGCAAATAATACATTTTATGCTAATTTAAAAAAATTTTTAAAGTACTCAGCACATTTCTCCCAATTGTTTTCAGAAAGAGAACTTAAATTGAAAAGGAAAAGAAAATGAACTAACCCTTCAAACTTATTACAAAACTGTACATTCTCTAATTGTATTTCATGTCCTGGGACAAAGAAAAATGAACACTGTAAGCAACAAGGTAAACCTGTATTCTAGCTGGTTGAAAGAAAAGCCATGTTAACTGAGAAAGTAAGTTACTGTTCATAATTGGAAAGAAGAGAAATTCAGAAATTGTCTTTTTAATGGAAAATTATTTTCACAAACTGCTTTGAATTAAAAAGTCTTTGTGGCTTAAGCATTCTATTATGGCCAACTTGAACTCATATATGATTAACATTTTTTAAATTATCTCACTGAATTTTATATACCCTGTGAGGAGGTCTTAGGGCATATGCAATTGTGTAGAAGCAGGTAATATGAATCAGAGAAAAATTTCCTGACTTCAGATGCAAGATTCTCTGGGTTGAGAGGAAAGGACATATCCAGATGGCAAATGAACAAGAACAGCACTTATCCTAGCAGATCACTGAACAGGGAACTGATCTTGCCCTACTGGGGAGAAACAAACTGACAGAAGCACCAGGTAAGTTTGTGGGAACTGAAAGGAGAGACAGTCTAGATGTGTTCTTAGATAGAAGCTCAAGGAAACCCAAGATCTTAGGGACTAAAGCCTGCATGGCAGGTATGACTGTGGGACGGCTTTCAGAGTCCCACGTGTCACAATGTGGCCTACAAGCAGACCGATGGTTCTGTGGCCTGAGTGCACCCCACTGCACGCCAGTTTCCAAGACTCGGCCTGGCAATGGGATGAATTTTTGTATACCCCAGAGTCTATACAGAAGTTAAAATATTAGTTGTCAAAACTACAGGGGCCTATTTAATGGGATCGTGGGGATGGTGCAGCAGTCACCTGTATGTAAAATATGAAACAGGATGAGGGGCTAAATGAAAGCCAAGATGAGGACAGACAGTCAAGGAGCAGACGTCACATCTCCCAGCACTTTAACCCTCTCCGGGCACCCCAGAAATTAAATGTATTCCTTTGGTATATATTGACTAAATTTATAATTTTTACCATTTAGAGGGCAGGGTCTCTAAATAGAAAATAAGGTAAAAGAAAATAAGCTTACTGTTTCTTACATAGCTGGGGTTGTGAGCTGAAAGTGAAACCCAAACATAAACCTTTTGAAATGCCAATGTCCTGCATTCACATACTGTAATGTTTCTTTGTTTCATAGCCATCCCCTCACCTGGTTTTGAACTAGCAGGAGAATATAAGGTGTTTGGGAAAGGAGAAAGGAGGTAGGAGGGTCATTGTGAAAGGGCTCTCTTTCTAATGGGAGGAGAAAAAGGGGGGAAATTAAGACAAAAAGAAAGAGAAGAAAACAGGCAAATGAATATCCAACATCTCTTTTGTTGTCCTTATGATATTCATACTGAATTTGTGTGATTTTCTGTTTCTCTAGCATTTTCACTAAGGACACTTTAACCCTGGTTACTGAAATCGTAATGGTATATGAGGTGTGAAACAAGCAGTGCTGCTAGGTTTAATATCACAACCCAGATTTGTTTATCACTTGTGTGTGATAAACTTGTGTCACTTGTCACTTGTGTGTGACTTTGGACACTATCTTAACCTATTTGAACTTCCTTTTCTTCTGTTGTAAAAAGGGTTTTAATATAATACATCCCATTGAGTTACTGAGAGAACTGAGTCATTGCACATGAAAGAGATTTGTAAATGGTACAAAACTGCACAATGTGGGGCATCATTTTGTGGTGGAGAAGACAATGGGGAGAAATGATGCAGGGGGAGAAGGCTCGTGGAGCTGAAGGGTGCTATTCTGGAATCTCAGGACAAATAGTTCAACACAAGGACACCAGGCATACTGGAATAAAGAGATCCAGAAGAGAAAAAGGAGGAAAGGAGTTACATAGGCATCAAAGACGAACCCAGATATCCTGGCTGGAAGCTTAATAATGACATCAAACTCTGTTCACTCACCCTTAGCTGTAGAGTCTCTTGTTCATTTGCCTTAGAGATCTACTTGCAATAACTATAAGGTAGACTGTACTTTGAGTTCCAGAATGGGACAATCACTTCTCACACCTTTAATATAAGAAATTAATGGAAATTGGGAAGGGGGGTGAGGGGATGGACAAAAAAGGTGAAGAAGAGTGGGAGATATAGTCTTCCAGTAATGGAATGAATAAGTCATAGGTATAAAAGGTACAGCACAGGGAAGAAGTCAATGAAGTCAATGATATTGTAATAGTATTGTATGGTGACAGAGGGTAAGCACCGCATAATATAAATACTTTTCAAATCACTATGTTGTACACCTGAAACTTATGTAAAATTGTGTGTAAATGCCACTTCAATTAAAAAGAGAGAGAGAGAGAGAGAAAACAAACAAACAAACATAGTAATTGGGGCTTGAGGAGCCAAGAATTAATCTTTCAACCACTAGAAATCCTTCTTAGGTGTTGTCCTTACCAAGAAAGACCCTGGATATTATTAGTTCAGCTAGTTGTTCTAACCTTCTGACATCTCTGGAAGTTTTGCACTTCTGAGCGAAAATCTTTGTCAGTACTCTTTGAAAGCTGAGAATTAGGAGTAGGCTTTAAATCTCGCCTCAGATGACATGCAGAAAAGTCTGAAATAGCAGCAATCTTTTTGATTTAGTACAGTGCTTGAGTTGTGAAATGAGATGAAAATTCCATTCCATAGAATTCTTTTGAAGTCGTGCTTGGTAGGAATATTTTGTTATGAGACCTAGGCTGTGGACAATATCTCATAAACACAGCTTGGTTGTACATGATGGTCACTAGATTGTCTTCTCAGGAGTGTAGGCCCAATCATCTAGAGCCCTCTGGGTTTCACTAAACAGTTTGGTGGGTTTAGGATTGTGAATTTGGGTGTAGAAGTCAAGAAGAGGTAAATGCTTTGTATAAACAGAGGAAATATATTTGAAGTGGAAGAGAAAGACAAATCTTGTGTCAAACTCCAGATCCATCAAAGATGGAGCAGTATAGGGAAGGAGTATTAGAGAGATCTCTTTTACTGGGGAGTCAAGGGGGGGATGCCAGAGAACGGATATGTTAAGGGAGAGTCCCACAAACGTTTTATTTTGAAAAATAGCAAAACTTTAGAAAAGTTGCAAGAATCACACAACAAACACTGGTGTACCCCTTACTTATACATACACATGTATACAGAGGGACAGAGAGTATACTTTTTTTTTTTTTTTTTTAAAGATTTTACTTATTTATTTGACAGAGAGAGAGATCACAAGCAGGCAGAGAGGCAAGCAGAAAGAGGAGGATGCATGCTCCCTGCTGAGCAGAAAGCCTGATGCGGGGCTAGATCCCAGGACCCTGGGATCATGACCTGAGCCGAAAGCAGAGGCTTTAACCCACTGAGCCACCCACGTGCCCCAGAGAGTATACTTTTATGAAAGTGTATTGACATTTTGTATATAGATAGGCAGATTAGAAAAAGCAGATACAGAGAGAAATGTGTGTGTGTGTGTGTGTGTGTGTGTGTGTGTATTTTTTTTTTCCTGAACCATGTGAAAGTTGTTTGTAGGCATTGTGAAACTCTATTGCTAAATACTTCAATATGTGTCTCCTGAGAATAAGGCCATTCTCCTATAGGACCACAATACAACTATCCCGCTCAGGAACTTAAGCTGGATATAATACAATATCTAATACTTAGTGCATCTTCAAATTTCCCCCACTGTCCCAGTGATATCCTTATAAATCTCCAGTTTAAGGGGGATTTTAAAATTCTTTTCTGTGTTCAACATAAATGCCTTTTCCATTTTCCCCGCAAAATCATCAGAAACAACCACATTTTTTGTCAGTAATTATGGGGGAACTTACAGATGTCCAATGTCCAGATTGGCAGGGAGTGAAAATAGAAATAATAGCAGCTGCCAGAGGAAAGGTTGGTTGGCATGGATTACCTCTGAGCCAGCTATTTGGAGGAGAAGAACGTTGGAGAGACAGTAAGTAACAGAGACAGACTGAAGCCATCTAGACTGTTCCTAGGATGCTGCCCCTTTTCCTCCCACCCATGTTTTGAATCTGTCCTCTCTTAGTTGTTAGTATGCTTCTCAGATCCTACCATGTACCTTCAGCTTGCTCTCATAGGTCTTTAAAAACAATAGATTCAGGGTACCTGGGTGGCTCAGTGGGTTCAAACCTCTGCCTTTGGCTCAGGTAATGATCCCAGGGTCCTGGGATCGAGCCCCGCATTGGGCTCTCTGCTCAGCGGGAGTCTGCTTCCTCCTCTCTCTCTGCCTGCCTCTCTGCTGACTTGTAATCTGTCTGTCAAATAAATAAATAAAATCTTAAAACAACACACAATAGATTCTATTTTTAGAGAAGTTCTGCATTTACAGAGGAATTGAGAAAATAGCAAAGAGCTCCCATGTATCCCTTCTCCCTCTGCACACAATTTCCCCTATTAATTAACATCTTGGGGGGGGCTGGGTGATTCAGTCAGTTAAGTGTCTACCTTCAGCTTAGGTCATGATCCTGGATCCCAAGATTGACCCCTGCATTATGCTCTGTGCTCAGCGGGGAGCCTGACTCCTTCTCCCTCTGCTCTCCACTGTTTGTGCTCTCTCACTCTCTCTCTCAAAAAACAAAAAACAAAAAACGAAAACCAAAACTTACATTAGTATAGTATGATACACCAGTATTCACACGTTAGGATTAATGAGGGCCATACTTTATTTTGATTTCCATAGTTTCGTGTTCTTTTTTAAGATTTTATTTATTTATTTGTTTGTTTGTTTGAGAGACACAGCGAGAGAGGGAACACAGTAGGGGGAGTGGGAGAGGGAGAAGCAGGCTTTCTGCTGAGCAGGCAGCCTGATGTGGGACTCCATCCCAGGACCCTGCGATCATGACCCAATCTGAAGGCAGATACTTAACCGACTGAACAACCCAGGCACCCCAGATTTCCATAGTTTTTAACCTAATGTCCTTTCTGTTCCAAGATCCCATCCAGGAATCAAAGTTACATTTAGTTGTTATTTCTCCTTAGACTCCTTAGACTGGCGGTTTCTCAGACTTTCCTTGTTTTGTTTTTTCCTTTTTTTTTTTTTTTTAATGTTTATTTGACAGAGAGAGGAGACACAGCAAGAGAGGGAGCACAAGCAAGGACAGAGGGAGAGGGAGAACCAGGCTTCCCCACTGAGCAGGGAGCCCCATGCAGGTTCCATACCAGGACCCTGGGATGGTGACCTGAGTCCAAGGCAGAGGACTTAACGACTGAGCCACCCAGGTGCCCTCAGACTTTTCTTGTTTTTTATGTCTTTGACAGTTTTGAACTCCTAGGTTTTTTGATAATTTAATCTCCCCTACAATGCTTGGCAGTGCACTACAACAAATATTATGTTGAATTAGGTAAAATCTCTGATAATTGGTGAAGATCAAATCGTGTTTGAAGTGGCTGTATGATAAAGACGATAAAGTTATTTTAGCAGCCTTGTTTGTTTTGGGTCATATTATGACTACTTAAGAATATGTGTATCATATACGTCAACCATAAACGAATGAGTTTTGGTTGCTTCTCATCTTTACCAATATTTGCTGTTGCCATCTATTTAATTTTAGCCATTCCAGTTGTTGTAGAATATGCTGGTGTGGATTATTTTTATTTTATTTTGTGAGTATAGTTGACACAATGTTAGTTTCAGGCATACAACATAGTGATTTGACAAGTTTGTATGTTATGCTCTGCTCACCACAAATGCTGTCATCTGTCACCACAAAATGCTGTTACAATATCACTTACTATACTCCTTATGCTATGCCTTTTATTCCCATTGTGGTTTTAATTTGCACTTCTTTAACGTCTAATGATACCAAACATTTCTCCATGAGCTTTTTGGTCAATCATACATCTTCTTTTGCGAAATGCCTTTTCCTTGTATTTTGCCCATTTAAAAGATTGTGTTGTTTGTCTTTTTATTATTGAGTTGGAGGAGTTCCTTATATATTTTGGATAAAGGTCCTTTGATAGCTATATGTATTATAAATATTTTCTCTCTGTCTACATCTTGCTTAGGTTTTTCTTTTCCTTAGCAGTGTCCTTTGATGAGCAGATAGTTTTAACTTTGATGAAGTTTAATTCACCAGTTTTTCTGTGATGCTTAGTGCTGTGCTGGTAAGAATGTTCCTCTCTCAGTAATTGATAAAATGAGTAAATGGTACATTTTAACATAAGTTGTGATCCAAAGAAGAAATCACAAGGGAAATAAAATACCTTGAACTGAAAGTTAATAAAAATACACCATATTAAACCATCTTATATTTGTGAGATACAGCAGCTGAATCATTGCATAGAAGGGAACTTATAGTCTAAAATGCTTACAATTCAAAATAAATTGTTGATGCTTCTACCTTACAAAGCAAAAGGAAAAAAAGAAAAGTAAATTAATCCAAAGGAAGTTTAAAAAATATGAAAAATCAATAAAATAGAAAGTGTATCAACCAATTAGTTCAGGGAAAATTGGTATAGCCAAAATTTGGTTCTTATAAAAGAACTATGGAGGCAATAAAGCTCTATTTAGACTGATCAAGAAAAAAAATGAAAAAAATTAAAGATTAATAAAATTTTAAATGAGTAAAAAATTCAGTGATATTATACACTGTATTATATTATCCTGGAGAGAAAAAAACCACATTATTACCTCAATAGATACAGAAAAAGCATCTGACTAAATCTATTGCCCTTTCATGACAAAAATACTCAACAAATTAGGAATAGAAAGAAAATTCCTCAACCTGATATGGGCTTCTGTGAAAATTCCCCCAGAGAACATGACACTTACCGATAAAAGACTGGATGTGTTCTACTAAGGAACAGAAACAAGACAATGGTGTTTGTTCTCACCACTTCTATTAAACATTGTATTGAAGTTTCTAAACTGGGACTTTAGGCAAGAAAATAAAATAAAAGTCATCCAGATTGGAAAGGAAGAAGTAAAATAATCTCTATTTCAAATGATATGATCTTGTATATTTAAAAAAATAGCCCTAGGAAATTCATTAAAAACAATGAACAATCTAAAAGTAAAATAAGGAAAACAAGTCCATTTGCAATATATAAAAAGAATAAAATCCTTATAAATAAATTTAACTAGATAAGTGTAATATTTAAATATTTTAAAAACTGTAAGACATTGCTTAAGGAAAATAAAGGGGGTGCCTGGGTGGCTCAGTCATTAAGTATCTGCCTTAGGCTCAGGTCACGATCCCAGGGTCCTGGGATGGAGCCCCACATCAGGCTCCCTGCTCAGTGGGAAGCCTGCTTCTCCTTCTCCCACTCCCCTTGCTTGTGTTCCCTCTCTTGCTGTGTCTCTGTCTGTCAAACAAATAAGTAAAATCTTAAAAAAAAAGAAAGAAAGAAAATTAAGAAGGTTCATTAAATGGAAAGACATTTCATGTTTATGTGTCATATGATTATGGCAAAGTTAAGATGGAAATACTCCCCAAATAGACCTACATATCAAAGCAATCTCTATTAATATCTCAACTGGCTTTTTTTGCAGACTGAAACTGACAAGCAGATCTAAAATTTATATGTAAATGAAGTTTCAGAATCATCAAAGAATTCTTGAAAAATAAAGAACAAAGTTGGAGCATTCACACTTTCCTACTTTAAAACTTACGGCAGAACTATAATAATCAAGATAGTGTGGTACTGACAGGGATAAACATTTAGATCAGTGCAGAACTGAGAGTCCTGAAATAAACCCTCACATTTCTGGTCAGTTGATTTTCAACAAGGGTGCCGAGACAAAATCAATAGAGAAAAACAAAACAAAACATTATTTTCCACAAATGGTGCTGTGGCAGCTAGTATCCATATACAGAATAATGAAGTTGGACCCCTACCTCTTTCCTAGATAGATAAAAACTAGCTCCTTTGGATCAAAGTCCTAAGTGTAAGAACTAAACTACAAAACTCTCAAAGCAAAACAGGATAAAACGTTCTGATCTTGCATAGGCCTTGACTATTTTCTTCGCTATGCCACCACAATACAAGCTACAAAACGAAATTAAACTTTTGTGCTATAAGAAACACAGTCAATAGAGTAGAAAGAGAATTTATAGAATAGGAAAAAATGTTTGTGAATCATATATCTAGAACACATGAAGAATACTTACAATTAAAGGAAGAGGTAAAGAACTTGAACAGACGAATAACCAGCAAAGAAATTGACTCCAAAATAAAAAATCTCCCAGCAAGCAGAAGTCCAGGACCATATGGCTTCACAGATGAGTTCCACCAAATATTTAACGAAGAGTTAATACCTATGCTTCTCAAACTGTTCCAAAAAACAGAAATGGAAGGACAACTTCCAAATTCATTCTATGAGACCTGCATTACCCTGATACCAAAACCAGATAAAGACTCCAGTAAAAAAGAGAAGAGAACTACAGACCAATATCTCTGAAGAACATGGATCAAAAATTCTCAATAAAATGCCAGCAAACTGGGGGCACCTAGGTGGCTCAGTGGGTTAAACCGCTGCCTTTGGCTCAGGTCATGATCTCAGGGTCCTGGGATCGAGTCCCGCATCGGGCTCTCTGCTCAGCAGGGAGCCTGCTTCCCCCTCTCTCTCTCTGCCTGCCTCTCCGACTACTTGTGATTTCTCTCTGTAAATAAATAAATAAAATCTTAAAAAAAATACCAGCAAACTGAATCCAACAGTACCTTAAAAGAGTCATTCACCAAGATCATGTGGGATTTATTTCTGGGCTTCAAGGGTGGTTTAATATTCAGAAATCAATCAACTTGATACACCACATTAACCAAAGAAAGGATAAGAACCATATGATCCTTTCAATAGATGCAAAAGAAAAAAAAAAAAGCATTTGACCAAGTACAACATTCATTCATGATAAAAACCCTTAACAGAGTAGGGTTAGAGGGAACATACCTCAACATAATAAAGGCCATATATGAAAAACCCACAGCTAACATCCTCAATGAGGAAAAACTGAGAGCTTTTCCTCTATGGTGAGGAATGAGACGGGGAGGCCCACTTATCACCACTGTTATTTGTTATTTAACAGAGTGCTGGAAGTCCTAGGTACTCTAACTTCATTTTGAAATAGAACAGACGAATTTGCATGGTGTTTGCATGGCAATTTATGTCCATCACTTTAATTTAGCCGTGTCTTTGTATTTAAAGTAAATCTCTTATAAATAGCATATTATTATGTCTTGCTTTTTTATCCAGCCTGACTAGTACTGCCTCTCAACTGAAGTGTATTTTCTTTTCAGTTATATCTGCTTCCAGTTTTTTGGAGGTTAGTTACTATAGTGATTATAATATGCAGATCTAATGAATTGATATTAAGCAACTTTACATACAACATAAGAACCTCACAATAGTGATTGTATACATTTTTAAATTATAGATCATATCATTTTTTTATTACCGAACACCATACATAGTACAATTTTACAAACCTAATTTATTGTGTGAAAATAAAATTAATGAGGGGAAACTATCTTTGCATTATTCATCCTTTGCAACCATTTTCTATATGTGTATGCACTTCACTGCTCCTTCTGTGAACCTGCCATCACTCAGTATGAAATACAATTAATTGCTTAGTCTCGAGGGAGCATCTTTCAAGAGGTAATATAAGTGGCCCTTATCGCAGAACAAGCTTCTGAGAAAAACAAAAAGAATTTAGATCCCCTTGTCAACATTTTTCCTCATGGAAGTTGAATCCCACACATTTCTGGGTTGTTCATGTGTAAGTACTGGCAGGTCCCGCAGCATCTCATTAGTCTTTTTCCAAAAGAAAAACTCCAGGGCAGGAGGTGAGACATAATATTGTTTGGTTATAAGGTGAGCTAACCATCCAGTTGTGCTAATGTGAAGTCTCTTGCCATAGCAGAACAGCCCACCAGGTGTTGGCTGTCACACGTTGGCTGGGACAAAACAAATGGCTACTAGTCCTGAGGCTGATGAGGCCAAGAGCATTAGAGTACAATGTTTGATAAAATGCATCTTTTTCACCACTCATTTTCATTCATGCTTCCCATTATATTTACCCGTATACTGCAATAGAAGCACCGATTTTTGTGAGTAGATCATTCCTTCACTTCCTCCCTCAGGGGGAAAGAACAAATTCATTTCATCACAGAGTCCTGTTCAAGATGATATCCAGCCACCATCTCTGGAAAGACTTAAGGCAAGAAGGTTAATGACACAAGGTAAAGTCCCTGCTGGTGAAGATAATATTAAGGTCATAATTGAAAGTCTTCATGTCTCTCTCCTCTACTCTTTTGTGCCCTCATGTCAGTCTATCACTGGCCAGTGTCTGTCAGCGGCGGGGAGGGGGGTAGGGATGGGGGTAGATGTCATAGATGAGGCAGCTCTTTGGCTAAGGACAGTTCTCAGTCAATACTCACAACAGCTGGGGGATGAGTGTGTGAGTAGGTAAAGGACATTTAAGCAAAGCACCAACAGCACTCATCCACTAAAAGGGGTTAATCCTACCTCTATTCTTTTTTCCTTGCCCCCTTATATTCTAGTTGCTGGGAACATAGTACTATATATTAACTGTTGGTTCAGGGCATATACCATATTGTGGAGGGCATTCCTCAACTTTGCACTGTCTGGAGTATTTTGTTATGGAACAAAATCTGGCTAATACAGATGAGTTACAAGGTTAAGACCATTGGCTCCTGTGTTTGTTGTTTCCTCTCTTTTGTTATAAAAGATATTCTCTGGTCTGAACCATTATTGTGAGAGAAACCATGTCAAAATCTTAGGCTTCCATACATTCTTGAATATTGGTCCTGGCGCTGAGGACAAGGAAGGCAAATTCATGACTAGGTTAGGTACCAGTTCTGATAAGGATGCATTACTGCCTCCCCCAGGGTAGAAGTGTTCCAGTGTAATCAATCTGCTATCAAGTGGCCAACTGGTCTTCTCAAAGAGCAATGGCAATTAAAGGCTCAGTTTTGGTATCTGCAAGTGGCAAGTTGGGAATTCAGCAATGGCCATTAATCTAGCTAGATCAGAATTTTCTGGCCCATGCAATACTTCCATCACTGCCACCATGACGTCTCCATCCATAGATCCTCATGCTTGCTAGTTGATACCACAACACAAGTCATGTCGTTTACCTGGTGCCTGAGAATGCTCTCTTGGGAAATTAACATGAGACACAGAGATACTCTCATCCCCTCAGATCCATTCAAATTTTGTTTTCCAGACCAATCTGTCCCCAATATTTCAATCATTTTTTTTTTCAGGTCCTGAATCAATTAGCCAAGCCATTTCACTCTGCCTAGAAGTTCCTGTATATCCATATCTATATCTCAGACCACTTCTTCCTAAGAAGTCAACAATCAAGGGTATTGCTCACACATCTTCCCAAGGGAAGATTTCCCACCATCACTGTGCTGTGGGCACCAGGAGTGCATTTTTTTAATAACACTTACATCTTGTACCAAGCCAAGTGTAAACCAGGTCCAAGTTCTTTCCTTATCCATCTCTTGGTCTTAGAGAATCCCCTTAGGCCAAAGGACTGAACTGAGAGAGAAGTGTCAGTGCAAGAGAGGTTGGTGACATAAGAGTTTACATCATTTGTTTACACTTACTCATGACTTCTTAGTCCCTGCTTGCCTGATCCTGGATGTACCATATCCATTGTATAATGGGTTGATGCTGACAGACCTTATAGCTCAGAGAATAATAATCAGCTGGCGACAGGCTGCTTCTATTGCTTAGGTACTTTGTCTACATTTGGGTCCTAGTAGAACAAACAGCTGATTTTTCAAATAGAGGCTAATTCTCTGTTGCAGAAGGTTTCCTTGCTATAGAACCTTAGGTGTATACCACCTATTGGGGCTCGCTGGAGACTCTATGTGTTGCTTATTCACTACAAACACCTCTCATACCATTGGATCTGCTGAATCATACAGTTTAAGTAGCTGGCCAGCTTGTACTGCACTTGGATTTCTTTCCTTTTTCTTTTTTTAAAGATTTATTTATTTATTTGAGAGAGAGTACATACACACAGAGGAGAAAGGAGAAGTAGGCTCCCCGCTGAGTAGGGGGTTCAGTGCAGGACTTGATCCCAGGACCCCCAGATCATGACCTTAGCTGAAGGCAGATGGTTAACCAATTGAGCCATCCAGGTGTCCCCAGCTTGGATTTCATTTAGAGATGTCTCCTAATCTGGCACCCACTTGCTGTCTAAGTCACCTGATAAATGGGCTGGGGATATATTCAAAAACCAAAGAAATCCACTAAGTGAAGAGTCTCTCTCCTAGTGGCAGGAGGTGATATTTTTACATTAAAGGTGATGTTTCCTGTGTTCCCATAATTTTGGAATGCTAAAAATGTCATTGACGTGGCATGTCCTTGGATTGCCTTAGAGTCTATCTTCCATTCTTCATCATGCATGTTTTACAAGGCCATTTAGACTAATATTCAAAGTGGAATCTACAGACTGCTGCTGGTTGGTTAACTGTTGGTTACTGGTTCTTGCAAGATGAATTATAAAATTGAAAATCTGTGTTTAGGACATTTTATAGCAATTGACATTGCTGTGACATCCAAGTACATGATCAGAAGCCTCATCTCATTAGGCAAGGTATTGATCATTTTAGCAACTGTCAAACTTGTGTGGTGATTCACATGTGCAGCAAGGTACTTACCAGTCAAATTCAGTGGTGATTTCCAAAAATACCGCTGCAAGACAGATTGGAAAAACAAACAAACAAACAAACAAAACTATGAGAAGCAATGATTTGGAGTACTTGGCCCTTTGTGCCCACTAGGACAGAGAACAGATAGGTTAAAATAGCCCTGAGGCAACTGCCTCTCTAAAGACAAAGTGCTTTTGATCCTTTCTAATGATAGAAATTCGGAAAAGCACATTAACCAGTTAATACCTATATACCAATGCCAAATCTATGTTGATCTGATCTAATGAAGAGACTACATGTAGTATGGAAGCTTCTACTGGGGCTTAATTTATGGTGGTCTACTATCACCTGCCACGATCCCATTTTTGTAAGGGTTAGATAGAAGAGTTGGTTGAATAGAGATATAAAAGAAACCACAAACTCTGCATCCTTTAAATATTTGATAGTGGTATAAGTCTTTGCATTTCTTCCTAAGATGCTGTCATGCTTCTGAATTACTAACCTGACTGAGGGTAATAGTGGCAGTTTTAACACCCTCTATATGGTCCATCCTACATAATGGCAATTGCTCCACAGGTCAGGGGACCAACATGAGGATTTTACCATCTGTTAAGGTCATCTGTCCTAATTATACAATCATTGATTTAACCACAGAATGTGTTCATAGACCTACTGGACTCACAATAAGTTGAAGTTGAGGCAAAACTTCACTGGTTTCCATTCTAATTAGAGAAATATGGTGGTGTCAGTGACAGTTTGGACACTGTATCTAACAATTTTTTTTTTTTTAAGATTTTATTCATTTATTTGAGAGAGAGAGAGAGAGAGAGCGCGCTTGAGAGAGATCAGGAAGTGGGGGCGGGGGCACAGAGGGAGAAGCAAACTCCCCAATGAACAGGGAGCCTGATGCAGGACTCAATCCCAGGGCCCTGGGATCATGACTTGAGTCAAAGGCAGACACTTAACTGAGCCACCCAGGTGCCCTGTATCTAACAATCCTTGAAGACTCTGAGCATTTCCTTTTTTCCAGTGCACAGTTACCCCGGCTAATGGCCACACATCCTTTTGGAGAGCCACTTGCTTCAACAGTCTTTGCATGATTTACAGGCAAGAGAAGACTCTTTTCCTCTGGCAAAGTGGAGGTGCTGATTCCGCCAGCCAGAGGGTTCAGGTTACTGATGGGTTGGAGCCAGTTCATACCAGCTTATAGGAGCCAATTGTGGGCATCACTTTTTAATTCTGTGTTCAGTGACATTATGTTGGTAGTCTGAAAGCGACTAAGGTGGGAGTGTTTATTCGATAGAAATTGGCTAATGCTACAAATCATGGTCCTTCCCTGCCAACCCCTCCCCTGAGAACTGGCTGCTAATCTTTTCCAGTATTCCACAGGTTCAGGGGAGAATTAGGAGATTCAATATTCTCAGACTCATCCATACAAATATCCCATCCTGGGTCTTAGATCACTTTGCTCCTTCAGGGACCAGATGTGGACATAGGAGACCTTGTAAATCTATGCATTTTGTTGCTTTTTCAGCTCTGCTGCCTTCACAATCAGATTCTGGGCCTGATTTTTAGTATAGTTTGCTCTAAGCTACAGGAAATCAGTCTCTTACTTATTTTTTTTATTGAAGTACAGTTAACACACAATATTACATTAGTTTCAAGTTCTATACATTATGCAATGCTCACCATAAATGTAGTTACCATCTGTCACCATTCAACATAATTACAACAATACTGACTATATTCCCTATGCTGTACTTTTCATCCCTGACTTATTTATTTCATAACTGGAAAGTCCGTATCTCTTAATCCCCTGCACCTATGTTGCCATCACCCCACACCTCTCCCCTTGGGCAATAACTAGTTTGCTATCTATATTTATGAGTCTGGTTTTTTTTTTTTTTTTTGTTTGTTTTGTGTTCTAGATTCCCAAAGAAAAAGGTTTCAGGGTTTTCTATGCTGTACAAAGAAAACCCTAAAGACCTCACCAAAAAAACTATTAGAACTGACAAATGAATTCAGTAAAATTATGGGACACAAAATTAATATACATAAATCTGTTGTTTCTATACACTAATAATGAACTAGCAGAAAGAGAAATTAACAAAACAATCCCATTTACAATTATATCGAAAAAAATAAAATACCTACGAATGAACTTACCAAAGAGGTGAAAGACTTGCTGCATCTGAGACACTGATGAAAGACACTGATGAAAGACCAAATAAACAATTGGAAAAGATGTACTATGCTCATGGAATGGAAGAATTAATATTGTTAAAATGTCCATGCTATCCAAAGCAATCTACAGATTTAATGTAATCTCTGTCAAAATACCAGTAGTATTTTTCACAGAATTAAAACAAATAATCTAAAATGTGTATGAACCCAGAAAAGACTTCAGATAGCCAAAGCAATCTTGAGAAAGAAGAACAAAGCTGGAGGTATCACAATCTCAGATTTCAAGCTATACTATAAAGCTATAGTAATGAAAATAATTTGGTACTGGCACAAAAATAGATCACTGGAACAGAACAGAAAGGCCAGTAATAAACCTATATGGTCAATTACCTGTGCCATTTAATGGTCAATTAATCTACAATTTATATGGTCAATTAATCTACAACAAAGGAAGAAAGTATATACAATGGGTAAAAGTCTCTTTAATAAATGGTACTGGTAAAACTGAAAAGCTACATTCTCCCCTCGCCCCCCAAAAAAGGTTGAACTGAATCACCTTCTTAAACCATACTCAAAAATAAACTCAAGGGGCACCTGGGTGGCTCAGTGGGTTAAAGCCTCCGCCTTCGGCTCAGGTCATGATCCCAGGGTCCTGGGATTGAGACCCACATCCGGCTCTCTGCTCACCTGGGAGACTGCTTCCCTCCCTCTCTCTCTGCCTGCCTCTCTGCCTACTTGAGATCTCTGTCTGCCAAATAAATAAATAAAATCTTAAAAAAAAAAAAACCCTCAAAATGCAGTAAAACCTAAATATAAGACCTGAAACTGTCAAACTCCGAGATGAAAATCATAGGTAGTAATCTCTTGGATAGTGGCCTTAGCAACATTTTTCTGGATATGTCTCCCTGGGCAAGAAAGACAAAAGCAAAAATAATTTACATCAAAATCACAATCTTTTAAAAAAACTGCCAATGGAAGACTTCTGCCTTTCTCAGCATGCCTTAAGGTGACAGTTGCCTGCCCTGAGGTATCATTTTCTATTACAAAGGGTACATTTCCGGTAACAGAATCTACCCCAATCCCCAGAGTTATTATCCCCATACTGCTCAAGCATCACAGCCACGACACATTCCAATGTTCCACCTTCTACGTGCACGGCATTCTGATTAGCACAAATGGGAAGCCTCAGTAGTTATGATCCCACTGTGTGGCCCCACTTACTACCCACATACCATGCTTTGTCTTTATTGCCATAAGACCAGTGATTAAGCCAACTCTAATATCCCATCCTGAATGTCTTCAGGACACTTTGGAGTCAAGTGTTTTAGCTTGGATTCTCTAGGAAATACAGACTGAAAGCAATTTGAGAGAAATAGGAGTGAAGGTAAAGGGGAGTGGGCAGGGAAGGAGGCGAAACTAATACAATGATAACATTCCAAACTGGCACCACTTGGTATCAAGGCCATTTGATTGCTCAGCGTCATGGGTACATGCTAGGTATGAGGACACCCTAGCTAGCAGAACATATATAGATCTATTCTCAAGGACATGGCTGGCAGGTAAGCTATGCAGTTCTATAAGACTCCATTTAGAAAGGCATTGAGCTTGGTTTAATGTTCCACACTCACTATCTTGAAAATCTCAATAATTTGTGAAAAAAGGGCCTTGCATTTTCATTTTTCATTTTGCGACTAGCAAATTATGTTATCTGGTCCTGCTAATGTAAATTATAGTTTAGTAGGGGAACCAATCTATAGTCTCTCTCCTGAGGAATGTGAATTAGTGACATGGAGAGGGGATCATTGTGGCAGGAATTATAAAGAGATGAAAACTAACAATGTTCACAGAGGCAGGAAGTATGGGAGTCAGCTAGTGGATGGATGATAAGGTACAGGAGTGTAGCAGGAGGGACTCTTTATTTTTTAGTTTTTTGTCTCTTTTACTCCTCCCCTAAACTAATCAATAATCCTAAATAATTAAGGTAAACAAAATGGATCTCTGTTTCTTGAAATCTGAAAGAATCTAAGAGCATACACATATGGGGGTGATTTAAATCGTGGAAATAAAATACAGCAAATGGAGAAGAGAAGTGAGGACCTCTTAGACCAGTGTTATCTCACACTATCTGTGAAGGGCCTTTCCTTTCTTTTTAATTTCATGAATTGATACTTCTGAAAAATGAAACTTTTTTTTTTCCAATTTTATTTATTTATTTAACAGAGAGAGATCACAAGTAGGCAGAGAGGCAGGCAGAGAGAGAGGGGGAAGCAGGCTCCCTGCTAGGCAGAGAGCCCTATGCGGGGCTTGATCCCAGGACCCTGGGATCATGACCTTAGCTGAAAGCAGAGGCTTTAACCCACTGAGCCACCCAGGTGCCCCTGAAAAATGAAACTTTTAAAAATACTTTAAAATGAAATGAAAATTAGAAAGGCACACCAATTACAGACTCACATTTTAAGTATTTTAAACAGATACAAAATTACATTTCAAAAAACATAGAACAAAATATTACATAGCATTAAAGAAAAAACTACAAAAACTACTTTTTTCACTGTTAAGTGTGCATATAGGTGATTAATATAAAGATTCACTAATACATGGTTAGTTTTTAAATAATCCCATAGTCAAAAATCAAAAAGCTGGTAGTGAAGAAGTAATTTCCCATATTAAATGCTATATTTAATATTTAAAATTTGTCAGTAGTTACAGATTTTAACACAAATGAAAATGTTTCTTGCCTGTTAAATTATCTTAGCTAGGTTAGAGTGCCGACAATGCCTCTAGCAGGAGATACTGTCTATCTAAACTGTTTTTATGTTTTACTCCGTAACACTCATAGTAGAGAAATTAGTCTCTCCAGGATATGTTTAAGGGAATGGAAGTGATTGGAAGACAATTTCAGCAAGCTGAGGACATTCACTTTTAATTTTTATCCAAAAAAGAACAAATACTGTTTTAGTTTCAAAATTCATCTTCCTTATCAGTAATAGTACCGGTTTTTCTTATCAGTTCTAAAAATGATTAAGTTAGAGTTGCATTTAAAGTATACTTCAATTAAACAAATGGATTCTGGGAGCACTTGGGTGGCTCAGCGCTTTAAGCCTCTGCCTTCGGCTCAGGTCATGGTCTAAGGGTCCTGGGATCAAGACCCACATGGAGCTCTCTGCTCAGTGGAGAGCCTGCACCACCCCCCCCCCCGCCTGCCTCTCTGCCTGCTTGTGCTCTCTTTTTGTCAAATAAATAAATAAATATTAAAAAAAAAAAGAAAGAAATGGATTCTGGATCCATGAATTCCCTATGTGTGGAGATTTTTTCATGGAAAATAAAAATGCTACATGTTTTTATCAAACTCACAATTAGTTTTCTTATATTTTATATATGAATGCTGATGAATTTTGATGTCTGATGCTTCATCAGACAATTATGATTTTAGTACTTGACTGTGAGTTTTGGCTATGGACTCAGTAGAAGAGGGATGCTACTTCTGAGCAAAAATAGTAAAAACACTTGGATCTTTAATTCTTTAGAATCACTTCTCTGGCCATTGTTTGGATTGCTACTACTATTACTAACATAGTACTGACACGTGTCTTTTCTTGACAACAGGACAGTAAGGTTTATTTCATCACCTATAATTTAGGGCTAGAAACAAATGACACAAATTTAACTTCCCTAATATAGCTATGAATTTCAAAAACCAGGCTTGATTAAAAATTGACTGTAAATATAACAAGTTAGAAAAGTAAACAAATATTTACACTTTCACAGATTTGTATTCACTTTGGGGTTACAGTTAATGAACTAACTTTAAAATTTTATTCCTTATAACGTGGTCCTACTGCACAGACCAAGGACACAGCTATGCCACCTACAATCACACAAGTTGCAAAACACCTGAACTGTTCCATATTCTGTTTAATGAGAGGTGTTCAAAGATCATGTGCCTGGATATAGCTGAAATATTAAATCGCTGAAAATGCTGCTAAGCACTTACTCTTAATTTCTGTGCTCATTTCCTTGTAGATGAGACATAAGCAAACTGGCAGTGGTCCAAGGAACACACGTTGAGTCATGCTGCTCTAGGGAAACTGCACTGAAGACAGGGAGAAAACCAGGGAGGAGTTTATAAAGGAACAGAAGGGAGGAGGAAAAAAAGCGACCATGGATTTATGGAAGACTAGGGAAGTTTTAAGAAAGAGGATGTGGTTAACTGTGTTAACTGCAAGAAAGGTCAAGTAGAGTGAACATCAGAAAACAGTCACTGAATGAACAAGTAGGACATAGGTAACCAGAGAAGCTGTTGGCCTGGGCATTTGGAGGTACCTTCAGGCCCGGCTCAGCAGGGGCGTGGGTGTCATCCACCTTCCGGAAAGGAAAGGAAGGGCTGGGTGGTGGCCGCCATTGAGCCAGGGCTGGGCCTAAGGGGAGAGCTGGTGCCATCTGCCCGGCTGGCTTGGAACCCGAGGGCCCACCAACTAACCGCTTTTACACGACTTCAGTGTTGAACCCCGATTATAATGTCTGTGATTTCACTGTTGGAGGAAGATCGGGAAAAGAATCTTTTAATAATCTGTAGAATTTCTAATATTTCTTTGGTTGTGCAACAGAAAGCTGTGTGTGTGTGGGGGGGGGGATATAAAACTTCTGATCGACCCAATTGTTCCTGAGTTATGTGTAAGGGTTTTAAATGTAGTGGAGTACATAGTTAAATTAATCCATGATAACGACACACATCCTTTTATAAATTGAGAAATCTCTCTTTGATTTATCACAATTGTGGCAAATCCAGAGGTTGATAACCTGAGTTTAAAGAAAGTCATATCTACATACAGAGTTTACTTCAGTTTCCAGAATTTTCCTCTGCTCTTCTGGCCTCTCTACTTTTAGCAAACAAGCATTTACTGTGTGGCTAACACTTCTGGCTACTATATGTCTACAATGATGCCTAATATTTGGTCTCCACCCTGAAAGGGCTCATTGGACAAATATTATCAGTCATAATGCTTTCTGGTGTAAACTGAAAACTCCAGCTCAGTTGAGGTCACCTCCATCATTGGTCAAATCAGAACTGATTTGTCACAGAGGATGCAGATGTTTTGGTATTACTTACTGTAACATCATTAACATTTCTGCCTTATCCTCAGGTCAGCTTGTCTTAAGTCACAATGGCCAGAGTAATTGCTTCAGTGTCACATTCTCATGATAACAGTTAAAGGAAGAAGAACTGTGTCATCTCTGTATCTCATTTATCAGGCTGCCAGCAGACAATCTTTGATCTTACAAAACTGCATCCTGAGCTCCTGCCTACACTAATCCCTGGCAAGGTGAAAAGGATTATCACTTTGATGCTATTCATTCTTTGCAGCTGGGCTGGGTTTGGGCCCTACTTCCTGACAAACTTTGGGCCCCCAAGAGATGGTTTCTGAACGTAGGACAGACTGGCTGTTGAGTAGGCCAATGACAGCCAACCCTTTTCACATCCTGACATATATATCATGGTATATACAGAAAATGGTAATCCATTGTACAACTGGCCAAGATAAACCCAAGAAGTTTGCAGCCCTGACTTGACTGAAGGGTCCTGCTGCCTCAACCCTGGTCAGCTATTCCAAGGATGAGGGTGTTCACATCAGAACACAGCTATGTTTTATTTACAGTGCCTCAAGTGGCAAGTTCTGACTGGGCAATCCACTGGGTCTGCCGAAGAGAGAAAAACACGTTTTCACACTAGACAATCTATTATTATAGTAAATGTCATGAGAGAAGAGCCACAGTTTCTAAACCAATGTTGGATGGTGTTAAGTTCTTCCAGCAAGCTCTTCTCAGAGGTCTTTGTGCCTTTGCGCATGCTCTTTTCTTGGTGCATTCTTCTTTTTTTTTTTAAGATTTTATTTATTCATTTCTCTCTTTCTCTCTCTCTCTCTCTCTCACACACACACACACACACACACACACACACACACACAGCACAAGCAACGGGGAGATGCAGGCAGAGGGAGAAGCAGGCTCCCCGCGGAGCAGTGAGCACTACGGGAGGGGGGCGGAGCGGTGTGTGTGGGGAGGCTCCATCCGAGGACCCAGGGTTAAGATAGGTAAAATGGCCAGCACAATCCCTGGTACATAGCAAGGCAAACTTGCTATGTACATACCTGGCAAAGTTCTATTCAGGAGCCACGGCTTCTCTGAAGTTGTCCCTTAGACATTTCGACGGTGCTTCCCCTTTTTACACCGCTATTAAAACATTTATCAACACTATAATTTTTTCTGTACCCACTCCCCCAGTCCCCTTCTGTAAACAGTGACCCTAAACGGCAAGTAATTGTTCTACACCTTGTATCTCCCAGTGATCGTCAAAATTCACTTTTTACGAGGTGTTCCACGAACGTTTGTTTTTGTTTTGGCCGATTCTGCCTAACGGATTGGGCGGGAGGAGCGTGGTGGCGAGGGAGGGCGCCGCCCACGGAGGGAGAGGGGCGTGCCCGCCCAGGGTGCACTCGCTTGATATTCCCGGCGGGGCCCGAGTGGCGGCCCCAGATCAGCCCACAGATAAAAATGGGGCCCAATCTCACCCCCCAGACTGTGCGGTGCCCCGTTACCGGCACCCAGGCCTGAAGAGGAGAGTTTCGAGTAGAGACACGTCCGGGCGGCGGCGGCTGCCGCAGGGAGGCTGTCTCGGCCCAGGCCGGGGGTCCACGCCCAGCCCCGCCGACCTCGCGCCCCCGCCCAGCGCACCGCTCCGCGCCCCGGTTCCCTCCCGACGCCGGCGGGCCCGGGAGCTTCGCGGACGTGACGCCGGGGGCGGAAGTGACGTTTTCCCGCGGTTGGACGCGGCGCTCGGTTGCCGGGCGGGGGAGGGCTCGTCCGGTTTTTCTCAGGGGACGTTCAAATTATTTTTGTAACGGGAGTCAGGAGAGGACGGGGCGTGCCCCGACGTGCGCGCGTCCTCCTTTCCCGGCCCTTCGCCACCAGTCACTGGCTCCTGCCCTGGGGGGGAGTCATGCCGCCCAAAACCCCCCGGAGAGCAGCAGCAGCAGCCGCCGCCGCCGCTGCCGCCGCCGCCGCCGCCGCCGCCGCAGCGGCCGCCGAACCCCCACCGCCGCCGCCGCCGCCGCCTCCTGAGGAGGACCCCGAGCAGGACAGTGGCCCCGAGGACCTGCCTCTGCCCAGGTAAGCGAGCAGAACCCCGGCGGCCGCGGCTAGAGAAGGGCGCCCCGAGAGTGCGTCCGGGCTGGCGCCCCGGCGTCTAGGCGGGGGCGCGTCTCCGCCGGCGGCCGCGTCGGGGCGAGAGGAGGGTGCTCCCGTGTCCCCCACCACCGCGGAGCGCCTGGAGGAGGGTGACAGGGGTCTGGGTTCGGGAGCGAGGAGAGGGAAGCCGGGGAGGGTCTGGGCTCCAGCTTGACAGGTGTCGGGCGGGTGGGGCTCGGGTCCCTGAGCAAAGTGACAGGTGCCGCCTTTCCTCCTCTAGGCGGAAAGGCTTGCAGGCGGCGGGTGATTTCGAGGCCCCATGAAAAGCAAAAAAAGAAAAACGACTGACTAGTGTCTGAGGGAGAGTTTGTGTCCTGTTGAGATTTGTAGTTTTTCGGTGGCCGTTTGACTTTCTGTTTTGGTCTACTGCGATGCAACAGCTGGAAGTGTTTTTCTCTGGGCGTGCACTGCATCCGAAGCCCCGGGCTGAGAGAGGCCAGCCAGGAAAGCCATCGGACGCGAAGTGCAGGGTCCTGCCTGTCAGTTGCCCCCAGGGTATTCGGCTGAGGTGTTTTGTGGCGCTCCCTTTTAACAGTGCTTTGGGGATTCAGAACCATCCGTAGTTACTGGAGGAACATAACTTTTGAGAGGAACTGGTGTATGGGAAAAAGTTTTGTAACTTAAAAGTTCCTCAACGTTTTCTTTTATCCCCATTGTATAAAACTCTTGTATATTATTAATCTTCAGGATTTTTCATTTTTGCTTTCATTTTGCCTTTGAGCCAGGAAACAACTTTGTGTCCTCTCGTTTTGTTTTGTTTGGGTACAAAGTTAGTGAGGGTCTTGTGCTCACATGACACAACCGCCCCCACCCCTCCACAAGTGGTATCTAAATTTAGGCGAGTCCATGATAATGCAGTAGAACATGACAAGGGGGTATTTATTCCATTGCAACATTCTATTTTTCTTGATTGCGATACTTTTTATGGTTAAGAAGCTAAGATTAAAAGAGTATGATTGCCATTATTATTGTCCGCACTGGTTCTACTTTGAAACTACATTATCGATTTTGGGGAAATGGGATTCATTTCTGTCCTTCACCACTTTCTCCCCTGTTCTAGCCCATTACCAAGCCCTGTTCTTTCAACTTGCCAGACACTAACAGAGTTCAGACAAATTGTAAAAAATTGGAATGATCTTTGGGATGGCCTGTGAAAGGCTATTAAAAATACATATATTTAAATGGGTTGTCTTGTGGATTAGTTAAAAATCGCACTCACTAAGAAAAAAAATGTCTAGGATGTTCTGGGAGAAGACAAATTTAATTTCAGATTAAACTGTGATGTATCCAATACTTGAAAGTTTTCATTTGGAAAAAGCACTAAATCTACTCTGAAGAATTCCATCTTATCCAGTTATTATAAGGTAACCAGAAATACTGAAATTTTGGCCATCACCTGAGAAAAGAATGCCTTTCTTCCCCACCCCAACATTATGTTATTTACTTGTAAATGATGGAACTATCAAAAAATTTCCTGTAGGTCAAAAACCATACAAGATACCCTCTACTCTTGATTATTCATACCCACAAAAGGTTTCACTAGTATGGGCAATTGAACTCTGTAGATTAGCTGCTTAGCAAGAGTAAAAACTAGTGCCTGGTGATCCAAAGCCTAGCACTTGCTTAGGGATGGATTCAGGGCCCACTCCACCTGCACTTTCAATGACAGAGTGTGTTTCTACTTTGACAGCTGAGATCTTTTTTCTTTTGCATTGTATCTGGCCTAAGTGGTGAAGTTGGAAGGAAAACCTTCCCTAGGAACAGCATTTCACCTTCATTGTTGACATAATCAAAAGTTAATTATATTTTGAAGGAGAGTTGGCAGTCTGCAATAGTGGTCAAGGGCATGGATTATGGAGTTAAACTGTGGGTTTCCCACTTACTGGCCATGACCTTGAGTGAGTACTTAAGCTTCTCTGATTTGGTACTTATCTGTAAAACAAGGGTAATAAGAGTACTTATCTAATAGGCTGATGTACAAATTTCACTGAAACTATGCATCTAAGGTACTTTGTACAGACAGGGTCAGAGTAAATACTCAAAAATTACTCAGTATTCCTCATATTATTACTATTAGGTATGAAATAGACATTAAATGAATGAAAAAGAATTAGCCAACAAGAAATTACTGACTACCTGTCCTGGGTAAGGAGGACCAAAGGGAAAATCTGATATAAGCATAGCAGTAATTTGTATTAAGTTAATCATCATGTGAGACATTGATAAGTTGTAGACTGCATTTTAGCAAACTCACTGATACTAAATTGAATCTGTAATGTTATATATGGGCTTTCTTCTTTTTGCTGTTATTGTCTTCCCAATTTTCCTATACAGCTTTAGCTATCATACTTTTACAAAGCTATTTTGCTGTTCTGAACCGTATGTGATTCACTAGGCCAGAAACATCTTTCACTGTGTTGTATTTTTGTTGGAAAGATTTTGAGAAAAATAAACATGTTTAAATTCTACCTGTAATTTTTTTCAAAGATAAATAAGATTTTAAAGTATTTATTAATGCTTTTTTCAGGACAGCACTGTTATACAGAAACCATCGAAAGAAATGTTTAATCAGTTTGATTTGTAAGTCTGTCCCTATTACATGTATATTTTTATCTGGTAGTCTCGTGTTGGAAGAAACCGAAGAACCTGATTTTACTGCATTATGTCAGAAATTAAAGATACCAGATCATGTCAAAGAAAGAGCTTGGTTAACTTGGGAGAAAGTTTCATCTGTGGATGGAGTATTGGTAAGGATTTCTTTAACATTTTTTGAAAAACAGTTTCTCATTATTTATTTACTTATTTATTTTTAAAAAGAATTTTTTAAAAAATTAATTATGTTAGAGGGAGAGAGAGAAAGAGCCTGAGCACAGGGAGGGGCAGAGGGTGAGAGAGACAGAGAATCTTAAGCAAACTCTGCTGAGCACAGAGCCCAATACAGGGCTCAATCTGAGGATCCTGAGATCTTGACCTGAGCCAAAACCCAAGCTTGGGTGCTCAATCAACTGAGCCACCCAGGTGCCCTCCAAATTTTCTCATTTAAAAAATAATTTGAATTACTCTAGATAATTTGAAAAACATAAAGAAAAGAAAAGCAAATAATAATTTTGTTACCTAGAGGTAAATAATGTACATCTGATATAGCATTAAAAAATTTTAAAAATCTCCACATGTAAACCCCCCAAAGTATTTTACAGTTTTTAAAAAATTTATTAATTTGACAGACAGAGAGATCTCTCAAATTAAGCAGAGATCTGTCAGAGTAAGCAGAGAGGCAGGCAGAGAGAGAGGAAGGGAAGCTGGTTCCCCACTGAGCAGAGAGCCGGAGGTGGGGCTCATCCCAGGAACCCAGGATCATGACCTGAGCTGAAGACAGAGGCTTTAACCCACTGAGCCACACAGGTGTCCCCAAAGTATTTTAAAGCAAATCTTAGCTATCACATTTTATTCATACATCCTTCACTTGGATACAAAGACTTTTTATAAAACAAAGCCATACCTTATAATTTTTAATATCTTATAATATGTAGTGTTTAAAATTCCTGATTGTTTCAGAATTAGTTTTGTTAGAATGTAGAATCTTTGATAGCTTTGGAACATTTCTTTCCTTTTTTTCTTATAAGTATATGTGTGTATATGTAATATTACTACTACTAATAACACCAGGAAATAATTACTAGGGCTTTATATATACTGGGGGATATTATAAGCACTTAAAAAATAACTCATTCAACAATCCATTGAGATATGAAACAAAAAGTCTCTATTTTACATGTAAAATATAAAATCTTGATTATTTTTTAGAAGATACTGAAATAGAGTGAGGTTAAGTAACTCGATCAAGGTCCCTGGTTCGGTCATTTAAAACAGATTTGGGATCATACATGTAACTTGATGTAACTATAGTTACATGTAATAATTTTGTATCTTGTTTTAAATTTTTTTAACATATCATGAGTATTTTATTATGTTACTGAATTTTTTGGTATTTGATAATGTTTCCAATGGTACTATAATATTTTATACATTAGATATATTTTAATTTGCCAAAAATCTTACTATTATTGGACATTTTTTCACCACAACTTTTTGACACTATAAAATGATGTGATAAACATCTCTATTCATAAGAATAATGCCTGGCACAAGGTAAGTCCTTGATAGTTTGTTAAATAAATTAATGAATGAATCTGATTTTTGGAATACATTTTTACAAGCTGAATCACTGAGTCAACAGCTATGAACATTTATAAATCTTTTGGTAATTATTGATAAATTGCACTCCAGACAGACACTTTTAATAAATTTACTTTCTTATTAACATTAGCACTATACTATTGTACATGTCTGTCTGTTTTTACTGATCAGATTAACACAGCAAAATATGTTAATGTACCTCCCATGAAAATGTTTAAAACCATTAAAAAATTTCTGGCATCTTAGTCCATTTGGGCTATTTTAACAAAATACCAGACTGGGTGGCTTATAAACAACAGAAGTTTGTTTCTTACAGTTCAGGGGGCTGGAAAGTCCAAGATCATGGTGCTGGCAGATTCTGTGTCTCTGTGAGGGCTCTCTTCCTCCTTCATAGGTAGCATCTTGTCGTTAGCTTTACAAGTTGGAAGAGGTGGGAATTTTTTCAGGCCTCTTTTATAAGGACACCAGTCCCATTCGTAAGGACAGAGCCCTCATGACCTAATCACTTTCTAAAGGCCACAACTCCTAATACCTTTACAATGGGCATTAGGTTTTAAGCATATGTATTTTGGGGGCACAAGCATTCAGTACATAGACTCTGGTAATAAAAAACAGAAAATGAATCCAATTTCAAAGGCCTGAACATAATCTCGAACTCCTTACTTAAAACGAGAGGAATACTGAAGGATCTTGGATGAATGACTTTGGTATTATCTTCCCAAAGTATCTAATGTATACTTCCACTGATTCGGGTACTTCATGTTCAGACCTGTTTTTGTGCATATGCAGTTAGAAGGAGTCATAGCTCCTTCGCCTCTTGCTCACAGATGCTAGGCTTTTAGTTTTCAGAAAGTTGGGAAGGAGTTGTAGATTATAGAGAGTGTTGGTGAATACGGGTAGTTTCCAGTTTATGAGTGGGTTATGTTCTCAATCTCTTTTTAAGTACAATATGGTAGTTAGGGTTCCAGGCTGATTAATACAAAACTGTTTTTGTACTGAACTATAATTTATATTATACTGAACTATATATTATACTGAATTATATTATATATAGTATATTAATATACTATTATATAATAGTATGTATTATGTATTTATATTATACTGAATTATATTTGAATGATAATTTATAGTTTTCCTTGGTTGTGGAGGCCGTTTAAGGCTTCAGACTTGACTACAAGTATGAATAAATGTTACTACTTTGTTATTCTATGCTTTTATCCTGGCTTTGTCCTTACCTTCCATAGGAACTGGCACAGTTTAAGTCTTATTTCCTAATGGAGCTCATGATGGGACTAGGGGATGTGAATTCATTCTTGGTTGTGTGCTGGAGGAAGAAAAGGAAGGAATTACATGTTACCTTTGGGATTTGGGTACCTATTTTTTGCAGGATATGGTATTGTCCTGTTATAATTACGAGAATGTTTATCTAGAAATATTATTTTAAGTGATATTTAAGTTTTTGAGGATTGGCCTGAGAATTTAACCTCTGATTATACAATCATTCCTAAGGGAGAATGTGACAGCTTGTGCAGAGAAGTGAATGTTATGACAAAATGAACTCATTTCTGATGCAGCTTTTCCATTCTAGCTCTTCTAGATAATAGTTGGCAATCTTTTTTTAAACAAGAAGAGAAATGTAGTAACTAAGGTAACTCTTTTTGACAATTGAAAGTAGATGATGTTTATTGGAATAGAGGGTGGGTTAAGAGCAAGGATTTGTCATCAGACTAGACTGACTCAGGTCTTAATTTTACCATTTACTAGCTTCCTGATTTTGAACAAATTACCTAAAATTTCCAAGCCTCAGTTTCATTATTTGTAAAAATGACTAACAGTAATTTCTGGATCTTGGAATTAATAGTGTGGATTAAATAACTTCATGCACATAAAGCACTTATTAGTGTAAATGAATATCTATATTAGATCATACAACTAGAATAATTTGACTTAAGAACTACCCTGGATGGGGCGCCTGGGTCGCTCAGTAGGTTAAAGCCTCTGCCTTCGGCTCAGGTCATGATCTCAGAGTCCTGGGATTGAGCCCTGCATCGGGCTCTCTGCTCAGCAGGGAGCCTGCCCCCCCCCCACCCCGTGCCTGCCTCTCTGCCTACTTGTGATCTTTGTCTGTCAAATAAATAAACAAAATCTTAAAAAAAAAAAAAAAGAACTACCCTGGGAAACTTTATATTAATATAATTTTTAGAAGAACTTGAGAATCAGTTAAAATCCTTGAATTTTTAAAAGTTACTTAAATTCCTGTTAGTTGGTTAATATACAGTGTAATGTTAGTTTTAGGTGTACATTGTAGTGATTCAGCATGTACAACACTGGTCCTCATCACAGCAAGTGCCCTCTTAATCCCCATCACCTGTATCTCCCATCCCCCCATCTAGTAACCATCACTTTGTTCCCTATAGTTAAAATTCTTTTTCTTGGTTTGCCTCTCTTTCTTTTTTCCCCTGTGATCGTTTTGTTTCTTAAATTTTCATATGAGTGAAATCACATGGTATTTATCTTTCTCTGACTGACTTACTTTCCTTAGCATAATACCCTCTAGCTCCATCATGTCATTGCAAATAGCAAGATTTCATTCTTTTTTATGACTGAATTATATTCTATTGTATATAGTCCACACCTACTTTACCTGCTCATCAGTCAGTGGATACTTGAGCTGTTTCCATAATTTGGCTATTATAGATAATACTCCTATAAACATTGGGGTATCCCTTTGAATTAGTATTTTTATATTCTTTGGGTAAATACCTAGTAGTGCAATTACTGGATCATAGGGTAGTTCTATTTTTAACTTTTTGAGTAATCTCTATGCTGTTTTCCAGAGTAGCTGCACCAGCTAGTGTTTTCACAAACAGAGCAAGAGGGTTCCCCTTTCTCTACATTGTCTCTAGTGCCTGTTATTTCTTGTGTTGTTGATTTTAGCCATTCTGACAGATGTGAGGTGATACCTCATTGTAGGTTTAATGTATATTTCCTTGATGATGGGTGATGTTGAGCATCCTTTCATGTATTTGTTGACCATCTGTACGTCGACTGCATGTCATCTGTGTGTTCTTTGGAAAAATGTCTATGCATGTCTTCTGCCCATTTTTTAATTGGGTTATCTGTTTTTGGGGTGTTTTATAAGTTCTTCATATATTTTGGATACTAACCCTTTATCTGATATGTTATGTCATTTGCAAATAACTTCTCCCATTTCATAGGTTGCCTTTTAGTTTTATGTTTCCTTTGCTGTGTAGAAACTTTTTATTTTAATCAAGTCCCGATTGTTTATTTTTGCTTTTGTTTCCCTTGTCTCAGGAGACATCTAGAAAGGAGTTGCTATGGTCAGTATCAAAGATGTTACTGTCTGCATTCTATTCTAGGATTTTATGGTTTCAGATCTTGCGTTTTAGTCTCTAATCTATTTAGAATTGATTTTCATGTTTAGTATAAGAAAGTGGTCATGTTTCATCCTTGGCATGTTGCTGTCCAGTTTTCTCAAGACCATTTGTTGAAGAGACTTCTTCCACATTGGCTATTCTTTCCTGCTTTGTTGAAGATGACTGACTATATAGTTGTGGGTTCATCCCTTGGTTTTCTATTCTGTTCCCTTGATTTTTGTGCCTATTTTCATGTGGTACCATACTGTTTTGATCACTACAGCTTTGTAATATAACTTGAAATCTGGAAGTGTTATGCCTCCAGCTTTGCTTTTAAGACAGAATAAAAACTGTATGGTCATTTCAATAGATTAAAAAAACCATTTTACAAAGTACAATATCCATTTATGATAAAAACCCTCAACAAAGTAGGGCTAGAGGGGACATAACCTCAACATAATCAAGGCCATATAAGAAAAACCCACAGCTAATATCATCCTCAATGGGGAAAACAGCTTTTCCTCTATGGTCAGGAAAAAGACAGGGATGTTCACTCTTACACTGTTATTTAACATAGTACAAGAAGTCCTAGCCACAGCTATCAGACAACAAAAAGAAATAAAAGGCATCCAAATCAGGAAGGAAGAACTAAAACTTTCAGTATTCACAGATGACATGATACTCTATGTAGAAAACCTGAAAGACTGCCACAAAACTGCTTAGAACTAATACATGAATTCAGTAGAGTCTCATGACACAAAATCAACCTACAGAGATCTATTGCATTTCTATACACCAATAATGAAACAGCAGAAAGAGAAATTAAGGAATAAATTCCATTTACAATTGCACCAGAAACAATACCCAAGAGAAAACCTAACCAAAGAGGCGAAAGACCTATATTCTGAAAACTATAAAACACTCATGAAAGAAAGATGACCCCAAGAAAGACATTCCATTCTTTTGGATTGGAAGAACAAATATTGTTAAAATGTCTTTACTACCCCAAACTATTTACACATTTAAGGAAATTCATATCAAAATACTAACAGCATTTTTCACAGAGCTTAGAAAAAACAATCCTTAAATTTGTATGGAACCACAAAGGCCCCAAATAGCCAAAGCAACCTTGAAAATAGTTGAATTTATAAATGTGTGTGTAATGATTCTGATGTGGTAATTATGCTTTGCTTTTATTGGCTAGTTTTTAAACGAACATATTTGTTTTGTAAGATCCCCCAAAGATGACCAATGATTGTAATCATCATTCCAAATATTATGTAGACAGTACCAGTAGACCAGGTTGTCTATACATATTTAATAAGATTGTTACTTAATAATAATGTGACATATTTTGTAATTTCAAGAATGTTATCTAAGTGGGATTTTACAGTATTTAACCTTTGGGATTGGCTTTTTTCACTCAGAATAAATTCCCTGGAGTGAAACTGTTATCAGTATATTAGTTTGATAGGGCTGCCATAACAAAATACTACAGATTGGGTCGCTTAAACAGAAATACGTTTTGTCATGTTTCTGGAGACTAGAAGGTCCAAGTTGAGATGTCAGCAGATTTAGTTTCTTTTGGGACTTCTCTGTTTGGCTTGCAGATTGCTGCCTTCTCCTTACATTCTGGAATGCTTATCCTATGTGCACATATCCCTGGTGGGGTGTGTGTGTGTGTGTGTGTGTGTGTGTCCAAGTTTCCTGTTCTTATAAGGACACTAATCAGGTTGGATTAAGGCTTACCAAATGTCTTCATTTTAATGTATTGTTCCTATGTGAGGCCCTATCTTCCAAAACAGTTACATTCTTGGGTACTTAGGGTTAGGACTTCAGCATTTGAGTTTTCAGGAGTTGGGCAGGGGCACAAGTCAGCCCATTGCATTTTGTTGTTATTGTTCAGTAGTATTCCATGGCATGACTGGACCAGTTTGTTTAACCTTTCACTCATTGAAAGACATCTGCCTCATTCATAGGTTTTAGCTGTTAGGAATACAGCTGCTGTGAACATTTGTGTATAGGTTTTTGTATAGATATCAGTTTTCATTTTTCTGGGGGAGTGCAATTGCTGGTCATATGGTATGGTCTATATGTGTTTAATTTTGTAAGAGCTGCCAAACTTTGTTCCAGCTATTCCATTTTATATTCCTACCATCAATATATGGGTGATTCAGTTTCCTTATGTCTTTGCCCACTTTTGGTGGTGGTACTATTTTTTTAAATTGGCCATTCTTCTTGGTATGTAGTGATATTTCAGTGTGATTTTAATTTACATTTTTCTGATTGCTAATTATATGAGATATTTTTAAAATAGACTTTTCTTTTTAGAATAGTTTTAGGTTCACAACAAAATTAAGCAAAAGGTACAGAGAGTTCCCATATACCCCTTGTTCCACACATGCTTAACCTTTTCCATTATGAACATTGTCACAAGAGTGCTACATTTGTTACACTTGAACCGACTCTGACACATCATTGTCACCCAAAGTCCACAGTTACTGAAGGTCTTCTAAATGTGCTTATTTGCCATTGTTTATCATGAACAGTGTGTTATCTTTTATGTTTTTTTTTTGCCCGTTTTTGAGTTTTCATAGATTTCCTATGTGTACAATTATCTCAGCTTTATTTCTTCCTTTATAACATTTTTCTTTCTTTTCCTTGCCTGTTGCACTGGCTAAGATTTCAATACATTGTTGAATAGAAGTGGGAAGAATTCCTGCTGTTAAGGAGAAATCATTCTGTCTTTTACCAGTAAGTGCAATGTTAAGAGTAGATTTTTTCTTAGATTATCAGATTCAGGCTTCCTGCTCAGCAGAGTCTGCCTCTCCCTCTCTCTGCTCTTCCCTCTGCTTGTGTTCTCTATTTCACTCTCTATCGTTCAAATAAATAAATAAATGATTTAAAAAAATTGTAGCTTGGCTTTTTCCTGCCAAGTTCCATTGTATTCTAGCTTCCATTGTTTCCGAAGATAAGTCTGCTATCATCCAAATCTTTGTTTCTCTGTATGTAAAATGGTATATTTTATAATACCTTCTCCCTAGTGAATATTTAATGCTAGACAAGTAGTTTGTCTATTTTTAGAGAGAGAAAGAGTGTTACCTTTTCTTTCTCTTGCATTAAGTGTTTTATCAAATGAGTTTGGATTTTGTCAAATGATTTTCTGTGCCTATTAATATAATGTTATATTCTTTTTTTCCTCTCTTATTGGTATTACTTTAATTGATTTTCAGATCTTATTTACTTATGTCCAATCCTTTCTGCATTTCTAGGATAAGTCTTACTTGATAATGGTGTATAATCTTTTTTATATGTTTGTGAATTTGGATTGCTAGTATTTTGTTGAGGATTTTGGCATATACTCATAGGAGATTTTATCTCTGTTTTCTTTCCTTGTAATGTGTTTGTCTGATTTCAGTATCAGGGTAATACTGGCTTCTCACAGAATAAGTTGGGAGATCTTCCCTTCTAAGAGGTTTTTGTGGAGGAATTTGATGAATTGTTACTAATTCCTCTTTAAGTATCTGGTAGAATTCACCAGTGAAGCAATCTGGGCCTGGACTTTTCTCTGTGGGAAGTTCTAAAATGAGTCAGTTTTGGTAGTTGGTCTCTCTTAAGGAATTTGTCCATTTCAATTGTTATAAGCATTCATGCTATAGTTTTTTTTTTTTTAAATTTCTGTAAGGTTGCTCTTTATGTCGTTACTTCATTCTTAATTTTAGCTAATTTAAGCCTCTTTCTTTTGTCTTGGTCAGTCAAACTAAAAGTTTCTCTATTTTGGTGATCTCTTAAAAAAATAGATTTTGCTTTCACTGATTTTCTCCATTTTTCTATTCTCTTTCTTAATCTGTTTCTTTCCTAAATTTCCCATCATTTATTGCTTTATACTTAATATATATATATATCAGATAACATTATTAAAGTTAATCATGAACTTTGATCATGAAATACTCATATAGGTCTCATATATAATTATGTGTAGTGTAATTATAATAATAATATATAATTGGGCTGCCTGTTTTAAAAATTGCTTTTCCTTCATAGCAGTTTTCACGGTTGGCCAATATTTTTTACTGCAGTTTACTTTCTTTTTCTGGAGAACCCATACAAGGAATTTAACCTTCATCTCTGAATGAAGAGCCATTAGGCTTCTTCTGAGAACTAACTTATTTAACTTTGTGGTCACTATGAATCATCTAATTGAGTATTTATTATTTTGGATGCTTATATCCAAAGCATTATAGCATGCATTTTTTTAGATACTAACATTTTTCCTGTTTTTAAAAAATTATCATTTTTATATTTTGTTTTCAAAAGTTCAGAGAAAAATATATATTCAAAAGTCAAATATGCTTCTTTTTAAGAAATCACATTTTATAGTCATAAAAAATGAATATCCATTGGCTTCTTTCTATTTCTACCTCTATAGAGATAACCATTGTTAAGTTTTCATTTGCTCTCTACCTCCAATCCTTTCTCCTCCCACCTCACCACATAGATCTAAGGATTTTTGTTTTACCTAATTGAAGTCTTATGAATTGTTTTAGAAGTATAAATAAATAATTACTATTATTATTACCATTTATTATTATTGTAATAGGCAATAGATTCATGTGGTTCAAGATTTAAGAGAAATAAAAATTAAACAATGAAGTTTTTCTCATTCCTATCCTCCAGACACATACTTTTTCCATCCAGAAGCAACTAAGAAAAGTTTCTAGTTTTTGCATTATTCTCTACTTTGCTTTTCTCATGTAGCAATGTATCTTGAACATTAACTCATCCTCTGTGTTTAGCTTGATATTTTTAGTGGATGTATTTTCCATTGTATGGACATATTATTTACTTATGTACTCCCCTGTTAAGAAAGATTTAGTTTATTTTTGAATATTTTATACTACAAACAACTGCAGTGAATATCCTTATATCCACATTTAATGCACAAGTAAGAAGATGTAGTGTAGTCTAGAAATGGAAGCTCTGGGTCAAAATTTAATGGATTGTGTCTTTGTTCATAAAATAAAAGTCTGCTCAAATCTCACTCTACCAATGAGATCTACCACCCTGTTTAATACTGTAATCTGCCTTCACTTCTCCCTCAAATTCTCTATCCACTTTACTCTGTTATTTTTGTAACAGTGTATAGTTTACTTATTTATACTGATTTTTGCTTATTGTCTTTCTCTTCCCCCTAAGGTGTCAGCTTCAGGAAACAGGAATGCTTATTTTGTTTACTAATGTATTACTAGCAGTTAAAATAGTGGTTGTTGCTGTAGGCATTTAATAAATATTTATTGTTAATTGAATGAATAAGAGAGGGGTACCTGGGTGGCTCAGTGGTTAAGCCTCTGCCTTCAGCTCAGGTCATGATCTCAGGGTCCTGGGATCAAGCCCCACATTGGGCTCTCTGCTCAGCAGGGAGACTGTTTCCCCATCTCTCTGCGTGCCTCTCTGTCTACTTGCGATCTCAAATTAAAAAAAAAAAAATTAAAAAAAATTAATAAGAGAATAATGTTCAGAATTATGCTTCCCAGAATGCCCAAGTTCTTTATCTTATATTTTATATTTTTTCTTTAATTTTATTACATATAGTTTCCTTAAGATTTAAAAAAAAATCCTTTCTAGTATATTTTGGGATACAAATTATTGAAAATCAACCATAATGAATTTCATTTTGAAAAATTACCTCTGCCCCACAGGGTGCCTGAGTGGCGCAGTCAATTAAGCCATTAGCTCTTAATTTTGGCTGTGGTCGTGATCTCAGGGTTGTGAGATTGAACCCACATAGGGTTTTGCACTAGCTCAGAGTCTGTTTCAGATTCTCTCCCTCTGCCCCTCCCATTTATGTTCTTTCTCTCTCAAATGAATAAGTAAATCTTTAAAAAAATTACCCTCCCCCACAATTCCCCACAAACATAGAGCCAGATCTGAATTGTGTCCCACCTAATTAGGAATAGATACCAGAAGGATATATGAAATACTCTTCTATAGGATTGAAATGACCATTGAGATTATTATGGGCTTCCAAGTGTGCTAGGTTGTCAACAGGAATTGCTTTGAAATAAATGGTTAAATAATCTGTCAGCAAATTACTATTTTTCCTTATTTATACTCATTTTAATTTTAAAGATGTGGTATTCATAATTATTGATGTTCAGGTTGGTAGTTATTTCTCTCTTTTATATTAAGCTATAAACAGATAATCAAGTTTATATGAGACTTAGATATTTAGGAGAGTTTTGAAGTAATTATTTTATCAAACATTCTTTATCCTAGTCCTGCTTTAATTTATCTCTTTTATATGTGCTTTGATTTTCTCATCATACAAACTATTTTTTTAAGGTTAGTTGAATCAGAATCATATTGCACTCAAAACTACCAAACATTAATTATTAGCTTTACCCACCTTGGCTCTGTTTCAGAAAGTCTACCAAACTTTTTAAAATTAAGTTTGTTTATTTTTCCTAATTTTATTCAGACATAAAAGCCAACAGCCAATGCTTTTTATCAACATAAAGGTAAATTATGTTACTATGCTGCATTGAATTCTAACAAAAGTGACAAATGCCCATTCTAACAAGTGTCTTCCTCACAAGGGCATTGTGTAACTGGATGGCTACTTTATTCACTGAGGCTTTATTGAAAGTAGACATATGGGTTTTCTTAAGTTTTTTTAAATATTGAAAAATTTGCCAGATTATCATTTTATGACTTGGAACCCTAGAAACTCCCAGACATAGGACTTTGATGATCAGTGATCTCTTTTGGTTCCCTTCCAATTTGGGATTCTTTTATTCTAATGCCAACTCATTTATTAATTTGATGTTTTCCTTTTTTCAAGTAGAATATGCAGTATTGGAAGAAGGAGTTGGTATGCAAACTTTGGAAGATACCTTTTATCCATAAAATTCAATCCGAGTTGTCAGAATGATCTCTCTTCTCAGTGTATTTTAACCTTGTTCCTAAGAGTGGTAGATATTAGTTTCATAGATCTTTTACAGAAAAGCCAATTAATTAATAGCTGTTTGCATTTGATGGCGGTTTTCTCTCCTATATTGTTATGTCTTCTCGGGATCATCTTTGGGGCTTTGACTCAATAAACTAAGCAAACAGCTTGACCAGAAACCAAGTTCCAGGTCAGTCATCTATCACCTGTTTAGAAAATGAGTTTTGTAGTATCATTTCTTTGTGTGAGTTACTCTTGCTTGTACTCATTAGTTGTTGCCAATGTATGAATGGGAGTTGAAGAAACTATAGTAGAACTAGTCTTATCTTATACCTTGTATTGGTGATTGAATTGATGCTTGTTTTTCTGAGCGTACTAAAGGGGAAAAAAAGCTATTCCATTCTATATTGGGGTATAGCTATTAGTACTACTTTTAAAAAAGAAATACATACTTAATGCCAAGTTAGTGCTGGATACTTCACTAAGCTCTTGGGGGTATAGCAATGAATTAGGTAGAACTGTTTTACCTTCCAGATGTATATATAGACTGGTTGAGATATGGACAAATAAATAAGTAAATCACAGTTCAGTTGAATGTTTAGATATTCCTATCCACTGAGTTCTGTAGAAATTCTTAAGGGAGGAAGCCCCATCTCTTGGGCAGTGGGTCAGGTAAATCTGAACTTGTTAGGTACTTATTTTTCTGGTAGTGGAGTCAACTCTCTCCTCACAAGGGCATTGTGTAACTCCATGGCTGATTCACCTGTTGTTTACTCCTGTGTGTTGTATCACAAATGTGATTGAGTATAAGTAAGATTAGCTTTTGCATTCCTTTTCTTGGCTAAGCCACTCTTGACTTTTACTTCTGAGCACATCAAAGAACGTATTTAACACTAACTGCTGTCAGCCATTATTACACAAGTGAGAGAGGTGGGATTTTCTGACATATTGGTTTGTTATCCCTTTGGTTCCTACATATAACCTTGATGAGGAGGAAATCCAAGAGTAGAAGATAAAGACAGCTCTTATTGCCTCCAGTCCTCTATTATATTATTATATTCCTGTAATATATTTAATTTGTAACCTTACTGTTAATCACTGGTTACAATCCTATGAGTCAAGAGTAAGGACGTGTCCTACTGACTGTGAGTTAGAAAGTATATTTCTTTTTTAAAAAATATCTTATTTCTTTATTTGAGAGCAATAGAAAGAGAGGGAGTGAGCACACACAAGCAAGGGGGATGGGCAGAAGGAGAGGGAGAAGTAGACTCCCTGCTAAGTGTGAAGCCTGAAGACACCCCCTCCCCCCATCTCAGGACCCTGAGATCATGACCTGAGCTGAAGTTAGATGCTTCATTGACTAAGTCACCCAAGTGCCCAAAAGCATATTTCGTATAGCTGATTTTCATCTTGCCCATGGCTAGTATTTTTTTTTTAATATTTTATTTATTTATTTGACAGAGAAATCACAGGTAGGCAGAGAGGCAGGCAGAGAGAGAGAGGAGGAAGCAGGCTCCCCGCTGAGCAGGCTCGATCCCAAGACACTGGGATCATGACCTGAGTGGAAGGCAGAGGCTTTAACCCACTGAGCCACCCAGGTGCCCCAATGGCTAGTATTTTTAACTTTCAAAATTCAGTTTAAATTCATGTTAAGTTACGGTAGGTAAGATAATTTTCTGATGCCACCAAGATGATTTGTGTTACCACATGGTGGAGCTCTTTTGTAAGTTAGTGCATTTTAAAGCAAGTAAGTGCCATCATCAACTGGGGGTTATCATTAGGGTGGTTCAAGTGCACTAAACTAAATGCTACCTTAATAGGTAGCCTTTTCAAATGTTGATTGTAGATTTTGATTTAAACTGTAAGATAGGTAATTAATGTTTTAATATCTTTAAGATTTTTCTCTTTAGTATTCCTACTTTTTCTGTTTATTGCTTTGTATAAATTTAGCACTTATTTATTCATTTTTATTTAATTTATTTATTTTTAAGGTTTTATTGATAGAGTGCAGGTGTGAGCACACAAGCAGGGGGAGCAGCAGGCAGAGGGAGAGGAAGAAGAAAGCACCTTGCTGAGCAGGGAGCCTGATGCAGGGCTCAATCCTAACACCTTGAGATCATAACCTGAGCCAAAGGCAGAGGCTTAACCGACTGACCCACCCAGGTGCCCCTAGAACTTTTAAATTTTACTGACTTTCCTACTATAATTGTATTAATTTAGAAAATGTATCTAGGAATAATGAATAAAATGAAAATCATTTGTAATCCTACCATGTAGAGATAATAATTAACATTTTGATATTTTTGCTTTCCCTTTTTAAAAATTTTCACAAAATTATAATCAAAATATACTCAGAATTTTGAATTTTGGTAGGGGTTTTTTTCCTCTTAACATATCTTTGACATTTTCCTGTTTCCTTATAATCTTTGAAATATTTTAAGGGTTTTAGATCATTGTGTGATAGAGCTCCATTACAATTTATTTAAATATTCTATTTTAAGATATTTAGGTTTTCCCACTGATTTTGCTCTTACAAATAATTCTTTAACCTCTATTACACTAAATCTTATTTTCATAATTTTTATTTAAATTTTAGTTATTTAACATACAGTGCAGTATTGCTCTCAGGAGTAGAATTCAGTGATTCATCACTTACATACAATACCCAGGGCTTATCACAACAAGTGCCCTCTTTAATACCCATCACCCATCTAGCCCAATTCCCACCCACCTCCCTATATCAACCCTGTTGGTTCTCTAGAGTTGTTAAGAGTCTCTTATGGTTTGTTTCCCTCTCTCCTTTTTTCCTCTCCTCCAATATGTTCATCTGTTTTCTTTCTTAAATTCCATATTTGAGTGAGATCATGTGGTATTTATCTTTCTCTGACTGATTTATTTCTCTTAGCATAATGCACTCTAGCTCCATCCACATTGTGACAAATGGCAATATATCATTTTTGATGGCCAAATAATATTCCAGTATGTTTGTATGTGTGTGTTTGTATACACACACCACATCATCTTTATACATTCATCAGTTGATGGACATTTGGGCCCTTTCCATAGTTTGACTATTGTTTATAATGTTGCCAAAAAGATCAGGTTCATGTATTCCTTTGAATCTGTATTTTTGTATCCTTTGGATAAATAACTAGTAGCACAGTTACTGACTCATAGGGTAATTCTATTTTTAATTTTTTTGAGGAGATTCCATGCTGTTTTCCATTTTATATTACCACAAACCGTGCAGGAGGGTTCCCCTTTCTCTGGATCCTTGCCAATGCCTGTTGTTTCTTGTGTTGTTGATTTTAGCCATTCTGACAGGCGTGTATCTCATCATAATTTTGGTTTGTATTTTCCTGATGATGAATGATGTTGAGCATCTTTTCATGTGTCTGTTAGCCATCTGGATGTCTTCTTTGGAAAAGTTGTCATTCATGTCTTCTGCCCATTTTTTTTTTAAAGATTTTATTTATTTACTTGAGAGAGAGATAGTGAGAGAGAGCATGAACGAGGAGAAGGTCAGAGAGAGAAGCAGACTCTCCATGGAGCTGGGAGTCCGATGCGGGACTCGATCCCGGGACTCCAGGATCATGACCTGAGCCGAAGGCAGTCGTCTAACCAACTGAGCCACCCAGGCGTCCCTTCTGCCCATTTTTTAACTGGATTATTTGGTTTTGGGGTATTGAGTTTGGCAAGTTCTTTATAGATTTTAGATACTACCCCTTCATCAGATATGTTGTTTACAAATATCTTCTCTCATTCCATAGGCTGCCTTTCAGTTTTTGTTGTTGTTGTTGTTGTTGTTGTTTCTTGCACTGTGTAGGAGCTTTTTATCTTGATGTAGTCCCAATAGTTCAGTTTTGCTTTTGTTTCCCCTGCCTCTGGTGATGTATTATACTAAATCTTGATTAAACTCTCCAGATATTTTCATTGGATAAATTCTTAGATATAAAACTGAACTCCTAAGGATCTTGATCATATTATTAAAATGTCTTTCAACTGTTACTCTTTTGAGGTTCAGTCTTTTCAAAATATGTTTGTTGGAAAGTAGCATTTTTTTCTTTTGCAGAATGCTTGTTCCTGTCCTTGCCCATTTATTTTCTTCATGTTCTACCATTTCTTTTTGGTAATTCTTTTGGCTGGGTAAGAATTATTCTCTGCTTTAACCATTTTTGATGTCCTCTTCTAAGCCCTTTTCATAATTATCAACTAAATTTTATAGAAAACACGTAGGTTACAGATTTTAGTTGTAAATTGCCATTGGAAAATAAGCTGTGGATCTTGAGAGAGCAATCAGGGCTGGAAAGCAGGATAAGATATGCTAATCATTTGTATGGAAATGGTAGGGTTTGCTGTGGAAGCAGATGAGATTGCTGAGAAAAACAGAATATGGTGGAAAAAAGTCTTTGGAGTTGGGAAACACTGAAAAAGTTGTGAGAGAGAAAGAAATGAGAATGTGGATATTAGAGTGTTTTAAAAGGTAAGAGAAAAAGTTTCATTGCACCAGTGTCAGATGCCACATAGAGGTCTTTGTGGATGAACCCAAAAAAGGCCATTTAGTTTGGAAAGACAGATCTTTGAAGACCTAGAGAATAGCCTCAGTATAATAGTGCCTGTGTAGTTAGCATATGTGTTCAGTGGATGTGCTGTGTGTGTCCTGTGAGAGTGTATATGGTGAGTGGGTGTGTGAATAGTGAGAAGGTAAAAGGATTGTATGTGAAGGGAGGATGGTAGCTTGATAAGGTCCAGACGTAGAGATATGGGTCATTTTTGTTTTTAAGGTGATACAGGCTTATTTGTAACAAAAGAGAAAGAAGCTTTTAGAAGGAAAACTGTTAGAGAAATTACAAAAGATAGAGAGAGTAATGAAAAAGCCACCAGGTCTTGAAGGAGATGAGAGGCAATGAGATCTGAAAATAGGTGGTAGAAAGACCTTAGAGTTGTTAATTTGAGAGTGGAGGAGAATGTCCATTTGTAAAGATCAGAAGAGAAGAGGAATTTAGAGATGAAGATGCAGAGACATTTTGAAGACTGGGAGATATGATAATTAGAAAGTATTTGATGTAGAGAAGAATGTTGAAGCTTCAGGTATTGTGATTCTTTAACCTTCTAAAATAAAATAAAAATCAAGAATACAGAATAGTAAAATAATTAAGAATACTCTTGGTGGGGTGATAAGATTAAGGATCTCATACTGAAAATGTTAGGAACATCAATGTAGGAATATAACAAGGAAATATTCTCAAAGGAATGGAGCAATACTAAATTGAGTGTTAGGAAACTTGGGTTTTAGTTCTGTGGCATTGACTGGCTGTATTGCACAAGTCTCAGTTCCAGTCTTTAATTTCTTAATTTGCAAATGAGAGGTGAATCAGGTGACCTTTTCAGATTGGAAGATCCTGAACCAAACTAAAAAAGAACAAAACATGTAAAACCACATTAGTCAAGACATTATAGTATTGTTGAAAAGAAAGACAAGCTGGGCAGTAGAACAGACCAGAGGATCCATAAACAGAATCCACACATATATGCTCAGTCTTTGTATATAAAGGTTTGAAGGTAATTCAGTGCAGGAAGACTATCCCTCTCACCAAGTAATATTGGAGCAACTGAATGGATATTCACATACAAAGAATGAACTTTGATCTCTGCCTTGTAACACTTATAAAAATTAACTTGATTTAGAGACCTAAACTTGTAGAAGATGACATGGGATATATTTGTTTGGAATTTAAGAAAGAAAACAGATGAACATATTGGAGGAGAGAAAAAAGGAGAAAGGGGAACATAAGAGACTCTGGTTAAGCAGAGATTTCAAAGATAATACCACGAAATACCAAGATAATACCATGGAAACATGATCCATAAAAGAAAAAATAAATTGAGCTTCATTAAAATGAAAAACTTATGCTTTTTGAAATATATTGTTTGAGAAAATGAAAATACAAGTCACAGAACAGGTGAAAATTTTTGCAAAACACCTATCAAAGAATTTGAATCCAGAAGTATAAATAATTCTTACAGCTTAATAAGACAAACAACTGAATAGAAAAGATTGGAAAAGACCTTTTACCAAGGAAGAGATACAGATGTTAAGTAAGATTTGAAAAAACAGTCAATGTCATTAGTCCTTGGGAAAATGTACCACTACACACATATTAGGATGGCTAGAAAACCAGCAACAAACATTGGAAAAACAGTTTGTTGGTTTTCTATAAACTTAAACTAACATTTAACATAGAACTTAGCTGTTCCCCAACTAGGTATTTGCTCAAGAAATGAAAACATATATCCATTTAAAGACCTATAGTTGGATATTTAGGGTTAAGGTTAGTAGCATTATTTATAACATATGTACTCAAGTCTTAGAATGGATAAACAAATTGTGGTATATTCATACAATGGAGTACATTCAGAAATTAAGTGGAATAAATACTGATAGATATAATAGTATAGATAAATTCTCAGAAGCTTGCTAAGTGAAAAAAGCCTGACAAAAAAGACTACAAACCATATGATTCCATTTGTATGACATTCTGGAAAAGGAATTAAAATTGGTTCAGTGATTGCCTGGGGCTAGGGGTCATTAAACCTGATTTCCTAAACGTACACACACACACACACACATCCATTATTCCCAAGGTTGGATATTTATGGTATAGAGAAGATCAAATAGTGAGTGGTATTGAGACCACTATGGTGTAGTGGAATGAGTGCTAGATTCACTGATAATGGTAATGCTGCTGCTGATAATTAATTCTGATTCAGTAGGTACAATGCCAGGCACCAAACATTACTTAAGAGCATTCTCCCTGCTAATTTTTGTGGTGATTCTATGATCAGATACTATTACTGTCATTACTATTTTCATAGAAATTGAGTCTTTATTGGATTTAAACAAGTTGCCCACAGTTACACAACTCAAATATGCATTCAAACTCTTGAGTGTTTGACACCAAAATCCATGTTCTTAAATAAGAGAATGTAAGTTCCAGGAAGATACAGAATTTTTGTTTTTGTTTTTGTTTTCACCATTGTATTCCCCAGAGTCATAACCATGGCAGTTGTATAATGAATATTTCTTAAGAAATTTTTAGAGATGTCAAATTTTGGAGGATACTAAAAAAACAAAAAGGAAGTATAAAGAAGCCTATATGAAGGTAAAGATGATTTGTAGTTTAGTGTTTAAACTGATGCTTTTCATTTAAGCATTTATCATATCAAATGACTTTGTGTTAAATTGTGGTGTCTATGTCCTAATATAATCTGCTGTTTTAAAAAGTGAACAAAGTAATTATAGAGTAGGATTTTGTAGTTAATTCTAATCTTTCTGGCTTTGTAAATTTTTTCCATCTAGCAAATCTCGGTGGCAGCTAGGTATAAGATCAGACTAAGTCAGTGTTATTGGTTATAACTAAACTACAAGCCCTTCTTGTTTGTACCTGTTGGGGTGTGTGTGTGTGAGTCCAGAAAGTCTACTTCTAGGAGTCTTCTATTTGGAAACTGATCATTTCCTTTGCATAGATACACAAAAATAATTGCTTATAAATGAATAATCTAATTCATCTCATCTGTTATATGGTTCTCTCTGACATATTTAATATTTAATAGTCTGAAGTTTAAAAGTAACATTTATTTTTCTTCCATAGATAAATGTGTATGAAGAAGAAAAAACACTTTATCCAAAAAAGAATTAATTGAAATGTAGCTAGAACAATAGCAACAACAGCAAGCTTTACAAATCTCTCTGAAATAATAGTCATATGTTTTGCTTGTAGGAAAATTCCTTAGGTCCTTAAAAATCCGAACCTATTTATAGAACATTTCATTTAGGCATTTTATCATTTCAGTGAATGTGTGTTGAATTGTGTTGGCTATGTCCTAATAAAATCTGTTGTTTTTAAAAAATGAGCAATGTTCTCCTTTTAATAACTTTACTTCATTTCTCAACTTTTAAAACATTTAAAAAAAAATTACAGTTCCTGGAAGTACACATATTGAGGGCAGTTAGGTTTAACAGGTGATAGCCTGAGAGCAAGGAAGCAAACCAAAAATCTAAGAAATTAGCACAAAAAATTATAAAAAGTAATGTAGTGTGGGGGTTATTTATTATAGGGACAAACAACCTTTTACCTCTTAGTTGTTTCTGAGAAATTACCATATTAATATAAGCACATACACAAAAGTTGATGTTCATTTTATTAAAACATAATATACTTATTAGTCATTGTAACAGTTGAGCTATATAGACTTTGTTCATTTTCAGAAATAAAGTTATTTAACATAGTTTCAAAAATCAAATTTATTGAAGGATAATTTACAGATACTAAAGTCAACCAGTTTTGAGTGACTAGTTCATTAAGTTTAACAAATGCATTCAGCCATGTAATTACCACCATAAATTAAGATATAGAAATGTTTGGTTACTCCAGAAAGTTTTCTCCTTCTCCTTTGTAGTGATTCTTCACACACCTCCATTCCTGTTCCTATGCAGCCACTGGTCTACTTTTTGCCATTAAAAATTAATTTTGCCTTTTCTAGAATTTTGTAGGAAAGGAATCCCACAGTATACAGGATGTACCCTGTTTTCTCTGGCTTCTTTTTCTCCATGTAGTAATTTTGAGATTTATCTATGTTGTGTTTATTTGTACTTTTCCTTTTTATTGTTGAATAACATTCCATTATATGGATATACCACAGTTTATCTGTTCACCTGTTTTTGAATATTGGGTTGTTTCTAGTTTTTTGGTTTTTATGATTGAAGCTGCTAGTAAGATTCATGTACAAATGGAAAGAATTCCACTTCTCTTGGGAGAAATCCGTCTATCTGGGAGTGGTATTGCTAAGTATTACGGAAAGTGTATAGTTAATGGTATAAGAACTTGCCAAACTTGTTTTTCAGTACGGTTGTACCATTTCACATGGTCACCAGCTGTGTCTGAGTATTCCTTGCTCTACATCCTCATCAAACTTTGATATTGTCTTTTTAAATTAATAATTTTAGTGGATGTATATTTATAAGTTTTAAAAGATTTGTATAGAAATGCAACATATATCTGCATATTGTGGAATTTAAGAAACAAAACAGGCAAAGGAAAAAAAGAGACAACCAAGAAACACACCCTTAACTATAGAGAACAAATTGATGGCTACCGAGGGAAGGTAGGTGGGGGGCTGGGTGTGAAATAGGTGATGGAGATTAAGGAGTGCCCTTGTCCTGATGAGCACAGGGTGATGTATGGAAGTGCTGAATCACTATATTGTATACCTGAAAGTAATATAGCATTGTATGTTAGCTGTACTGGAATTAAAAAATAAAAATATTTTATTTTTTAAGTAGCTAAAATTAAGGAGAAGTTTAGAGTTGGATAATGATAAACTTTTTGTTGTCAATGAAATTTGATAATCCAGGAACGCCTTGGTGGCTTGGTTGGTTGAACATCTGCCTTTGGCTCAGGTCATGATGATGGGGTCTTGGGATCCAGGCCCATAATGGGCTCCTTGTTTGGCTGGCAGCCTGCTTCTCCCTCTGCCTGCTGCTCTCCCTGCTTGTCCTCACTCTCTCTCTGATAAACAAACAACTAAAAATATTTTTCAAAATTTGATAATCTAGAATAATTTTTTAAAATATTTATTTATTTATTTGAGAGAGAGAGAGAGAGACTGTGAGCTGGGGCGGGGGGCCAGGAGGAGAGGGAGAGAGAGAATCCTGACCCTGATATTCTGACTTGAACTGAAACCAAGAGTTGGCTGCTTAACTGACTTAACATCTAGGTGCCCCAGAATAATTCTTTTCTTAAAGCTTATGTATAATTGAGACTTCAAAACAATGTAAATTTGTATCACATACTTTTCAGTTCTATTATAACATCCAATTAAGAGTAAGCAAATTGTTCCAATTTTGTAATAGAACATCAGATAATTTGGTGTTTCTTTTATTTTCAATTTAATGTAATCAAATTTTATCTATAAAACATACATATTTAGAAAGTAATACATATTTTTAGGGGAAAAGGTAATGATAGTGAAATTATAATAAAAGTATTTTAATGATAATCATAGCTACCACTCATCAAGTACTAATTATGTCAGGCATTATGTTAAGGGCCTTATGTTGTATAATTACATTTAATTCTTACTAAGTGAGATATTTATTATTATTTCCACTTCACAAAGAAAGCATGAGGGATATGAATTTCACAAGGTTAAAAAATACCTGAGTCCATAGATTATTTTAAAAATGAATGAATCAGGGGTGCCTGGTTGGCACAGTGAGTTAAGTGACAGACTCTTGATTTCTTCTCAGGTCATGATCTCAGGGTCCTGGGATTAAGCCCATGTTAGGCTCTGCCACCAAGAGGGAGTCTGTTTGAGGATTCTTTCTCCCTCTCCTCTGTCCCTCCCCTGCTCACATATCCACATGTGTGAGCTCTCTCTCTAAAAATAAATGTCTTTAAGGACACCTGGGCCCTAGTAGCCTAATGGATAAGGCATTGGCCTCCTAAGGGCACCTGGGTGGCTCAGTCATTAAGCATCTGCCTGTGGCTCAGGTTCTGATCCAAGCCCCACATCGGGCTCCCTGCTTGGTAGGAAGCCTGCTTCACCCTCTCCCACTTCCCCTGCTTGTGTTCCTACTCTTGCTGTCTCTCTCTCTGTCAAATAAATAAATAAAATCTTAAATAAATAAATAAATAAAATAAAAATAAATGTCTTTAAAAAATAGAAGTAAATCAGAGCAAAAAGAGGATAATTATATAAGAGAGTAGCCTTGTTTTTTAAAAAAACAGTATATATAATAAACTCGAAAATCTTTTAAGTTGGCTATGAGGACATTGGATTATTTAAAAATGAAAGTGTTGGGGTGCCTGGGTGGCTCAGTGGGTTAAGCCTCTGCCTTTGATTCAGGTCATGGTCTCAGGGTCCTGGGATCGAGCCCCACATCGGGCTCTCTGCTCAGCCGGGAGCCTGCTTCCCTTGCTCTCTGCCTGCTTCCCTGCTTACTTGTAATCTCTCTGTCAAATAAGTAAATAAAATCTTTAAAAAATAAGATAAAATAAAAATGAAAGTATTTACTTCAGAGAAGACCCTAAATTTTTCACAGTAAGTTGTAATTTAACTTTTGTGATCTTTCTAGTATTTTTTTTATTTACAATGTAAAATTTAAGTGTTGTTGATTAGTTTAGAATTAAATGCTTTAGAGTATATGCCATCATAAGGATTTAAAAACATTTATTTATATTGAATAAGAAAAAAATTATCATACAGTACAATTTTAATATGGTATCCAGTGTGTGAATGATTAATGAAATATTTGAATTTTTTTTTTTTTTTGTACGCAGGAAGGTTATGTTCAAAGGAAAAAGGAGCTATGGGGAATCTGTATCTTTATTGCAGCAGTTGATCTAGATGAGATGCCATTCACTTTTACTGAGCTACAGAAAAACATAGAAACCAGGTAAAATTTCTTATATCAATATAGGCCTCTGCCATCAAAGAAAAGTATTTCTGAACTTTCCTCTTAAATGGAATTTAGGGAACTAGTGAGAAATGCTAAAATTAAATAACACTTAAAGGACTTAGGTCAACCTAAGTCTCCTTCAACCTAAGGCTCATGGAGCCTTAACGAATGTGTTATTTATGATATAGTTCCTCAAGAATTTTGTATCCTGGGAAATTTTTCTTTTTCTTTTCTTTTCTTTTTTTTAATCCTGGGAAATTTTTCATCATGTCTCCCACTCTCTAGAACTTTCTAATTGTAGCTATTGAGGAAGTGGAAAAAAAAGAGCAAGGGTTTGTAAAGTAGGGTTATTAGATTAAAATTTTTATAAAAGTTGTGGGAGTCTAGAAGAATTTAGTTAACATTTATTAATGTTTAATATTACTTAATGTAACACATGCATAAGTATATACTTTTTGAGACTGTATATCCAGTTGAGTTTCCATAATTACTCAAATAATTGTTGTTGAGCTTATAAACCTTATACTTATAAGAAGAATTTACTAATTTGTTTCCAATAATTCCTGAATGTTATCTTGAGCAGCTTTGTGCAACATCTAGTCATTTCATTTGCAGCATTTTACAAAATGTAACAGTAAATAATTTTACTAGAAAGATAGTAGTATATATTTCTTCTTGGATAAAATTATCTAGAATTAAACATAATTAGTATTTTATTTAGGTGAGGTAAATTGTCACATTTTTCAGTGACTCTTTCATACTACCTCTAAATAAAATGTGGAAACAAAGAACTTGTATAGTCATATTTTAGCTTACTGAATTAGAATTAGAATCTCAGAGATTTCATTAAAATTTATACAAGTAATTATATAGGTAAATTTCTGCGTTAATTTATATTATATGTTATATAAGTAATTTCAGTAAATCCTTTTACTGAAAATTATATAAGTAAATTTCTGCATTAATTTATACATTCATGCAGTAGATGTTTCAGTGGCCTAGAGGACTGAAAATGATATGAATGTTTTGGTTGAGATGGAGCGGGTTTAATGGGTATCTGTTGTTTTATAAGCTAAATGACCTAGAGCAGATGGCTTAGCTTTATTGTTTCAGTTCCTCATCTGTGAGCTATTTTATAGAATTATGAGAATTAAATGACTTATAATGAATAGAAAAGTAAGTAGTTCATGTAATCTGTGCTTATAACTTAACCATAGGTACTGATGAGGTCTTGATCTCTTTCCTAGTGTAGACCACCCCTCCATGCCCTTTCCCTGCAAAAAAAAAAAAAAAAAAAAAAAAAAGAAAGGAAAGAAAACTTATAGAGCTGTTAGGCTCTGTGATACTGTGCTAGATTCTAATGATATAGAGGTGAGAAATAGTCTCTGACTTTAAGAAACTCATTCCAGTGGGAAGGGTAAAATTAAACAGGTGTCTGTAATACAGTGTTACAAAGCTATTTCTAGATTACTAAATGAATATGACAGAAAGGCTATTACATCTTTTATCTCTAAGATGAAAGAATTTTCCTGGCAAAGTTTTCCCTGAACTTTTTTCCTGAATGGAGCAACAATTATAATTGGGCATGTCATAAATAATCTCTGTACAATAAATACAATAATATATTCATTACAGCTTTTTCTTAGGTCATCTCTTTGTTCTAATAACTATCCAGGAATGGTATCTAGACCACTGCTGCTTAAATGTGCTTTAGTAAAGGACTTTTTTTCAGTATGTCATGGACTGACATTTAAAAAATAAATAATATAAATTAATTACCAGAAAAATGAAAGAAAAAAATTATACTAACTGCAGGACCAAACTTTTTACTATTATATTCAGCAGGCACGACATTAGTGTTTAATTGCCATAAAAGTTTTTAAATGCTTACTCTGAATTTCTGTACTTACTTACTTGTGGACGGATAATAAGACATATCAATCCATAGAGCAGTACTGTAGAATAAGTAGTTATTTTAGATTTGTGTGTCTTAATCATGGCTTTTTATGCCTGCCTTTCCTCTCTGTAGCCTTCCCTCTTCTCTTCCTTCCTTCAGAGGGGGGCTGCAGAAGGAATAGAGTCTCACTTAAGTTACCCCTAGAAAAAGGTGACTTTGTAGTAATAATTCAGTTTACATGGTGTCTCATAGGTATTGCCATATATCTCATAAAAACTGGAACTGAGCGTGCTTCTTGAATAGATGCTTTTTTGAGCTTTTTTTATTTTTCTTTGAAGGTATCTAGACATTTACTCCATTCTCTTTTCTCTTGTGAGCAGCATCATGAACATCTACTCCGTATCATTTCTACTTCTTTATTTGCTGTTCCGTGTAGCTTGTCATGGCTGCCTCAGTCCCTTCTATATCACAAGTACTTTAACAACTGTCTCTTGGGTTCTTTGTTCACTGCTGATTAGCTGAAGCTTCTATTTTTACAGTTCTTGAGATGAATGTCTGAGTGGTCCCGCCCATTTTTTAGAATGAATCCTATAATTCATTAGTTGCTGGAGAGCATATGGGAGGGTCTGGTGACTACCCTTGAGTTCATTTAGCTGTTTTGGTATAATTCCAATTTGTGTGTGTGTGTGTGTGGGTGTGGTACAGTTGATGATTGCTGTGTTTAGTGCCCTATTTTTTATTAGCAAAAAATGGATGTATTAATATTTCAAACAGATTGATTTTTATAGAAAACAATAAAAAATGATTTAAAGTCATTATTTAAACAACCTAAAAATTTTAATCAATTTTTTTTTCCCTTCCCCAATAATTCAGCCCTAAAACCATTAGTGGTTGAAGAAAGTACGTATGTGCATCTGTGGTAGGAGAGAGCATGGGGTGCAGAGAAGAATGTTAGAGCCCAAGTGTGATGAGGAGGGCATTCATATGGATATGGTTGGGGATGAGGGCCCTGAAATGGCCTGTTTGGTGTACAGTGCCAGAGACCAAGCAGGGTGTGTGAGTAGCCAGACCATATGTGAAGTGAATGCAGTCTGGGCTGGGGAGTCAGAACACTACTAGGGTGAGGAAGCTGTCCATATGGAGGGGTCGGGGCAGTCTAGGATGGGGAGTCAGTCTGAGCAGATGAGAGTGCCCACGTTGGAGAGTGGGTAACTTCAGAGATGGAAGGTAGCTACATGCAGGGTGATTAACTAAGTGAGTAAATAAAGATAAATGGATCACAGCTTTCTCACTGACAAAGAAGAGTTATAGATTTGGAAAGGGAAACAGTATGTTGGAATTGGATAAATTGATGTGAACTTATGGTTTTCAAAGCATATAGGCAGGTGTAGAAATAAATATGTATGTATGTGTCTATCATAACAACCTTTTTTTTTTTGGTACAAATAGATGTAGGCATAGGTATACACATATAGGGTTGAAGGTAGTTGATTTTTACTCTTCAAACTAGTAAAATACAAAAAATAATTCCTTCCAAAGAACACAATAGTGATTTGGTATGGAGCTAATAAACTTCTGGATTAAAATGTCTATGCTTTGAAAATGAAATGAATTTTTTTCAGTTACAGATTCACTTTTTCTATTCCTTTCTTTGTAGTGTCTGCAGATTCTTTGATTTACTAAAAGAAATTGATACCAGTACCAAGGTTGATAATGCTATGTCGAGACTGTTGAAGAAGTATAATGTATTATGTGCACTCTACAGCAAATTAGAAAGGTAAAGTGAAAGTTTTATTAGGATTATGCCCCAGTTTTGCGTGTTACTGTCAATTAGATTCCATCTGGGAAATATATTTAGTAAAGTTATTGGTTATTACCTCTTAGATTTGTTCCTTTTGCTATTAGTTTTTTATTGGTTTTTAGCTTTCTTATTTATCTAGTCATATGCATTCTGAATGTTTCCTCCAAAATTTTTATACTGTCCTTTCATATTTCTCATTAGTTTTAACAAACTTTAAGACTTTAGTCTTCTCTACCAGAGACTTCCAGTTTTCAATGGAAGAGTGACCTAAATTTAAACTTCTTCCTAATGGAGTTACTTAGTTCAGAAAAAGGAAAGCGTGCTGGTAGTAGAAGATATACACGACCTATACTACCAAGCTATGATTTGTATTCTCAGTGGTAGTTTAGGAGACTTTTCATTACTGTTTAACTGGGAGAAAGATGAAATTCAGATAAACTTGGGTTAGGTTTTTTTTTCTTTTTTTTTTTTTAAGGTTTTATTTATTTATTTGACAGAGAGATCACAAGTAGGCAGAGCTGGGGGCCGAGAGAGACAGGGAAGCAGGCTCCCTGCTGAGCAGAGAGCCCAATGTGGGGCTTGATCCCAGGACCCTGAGATATGACCTGAGCCGAAGGCAGAGGGTTAACCCACTGAGCCACCCAGGCACCCCAGGTTAAGTTTTTAGTACACTTTTCATCCAGTTCTCCACTGCCACTGGTAAAATGCCAAGTGTGGCATGTGGCTGTTACTTTGTTTATTTTGGAGCTCATTTCACTTGGTTGAGAATATATAAGATTTAATACTTTAGCTAACCAAACAATTGTAAAGAGAGAGAAGAGAAGAGGCATGTCCTTAAATATTCTGGGGAGAATGAGTATGTAGACAGAGCTGGAGACATATACATACATATCCTTCTCAGAAGGATGCTTTTATTTTCCCTTTGCTTCTTTTTGGTTGGTATGCCACTAAAACTTCAGTGGTGTGACAGAGGATAAGAAAAGTGAAAGAAAAAAATCAAGATTGGCCTAGGGCTTTTGAGGGAATTTTTCTTGTTCCTCATTTTTAATTGTAATAAGGTAATATTGGCCATCATTATTTTATTTTGTCTTTTCTTGAGTAAAGTCTATTTGCACAGGAAAAAAAGGATTTTTTTATTATAATAAAAATTAATCTGTACAAGAAATGTAGACTAATTATAAAGCACCTGGAAAATACAGAAAAGCGTATACAAAATATGAATCATCCTAAATTTTAGTACTGGAGATAACTAATTTTCATGTTTAGAATATTTCTTTCTTTTGGATATTGTTTTATGTAAATTATGTGGTATATATAATTTTTTCCTTCTTTCTTTTTTTTTTTTTTTTTAAAACCTAACTGGAACTTTTCTGAATGCTTTTTTCCCTTAAAGTTGTTTATGGCCTTTTAACTCATATCTTGGAACTTAATCCTAAGAATGTTATCTTAAATACAAAAACACTTTAGAGATTTTTTTTCACAATATTACTTAAACCAATGAAAAGCTGGAAACAACCTATTTATACAGAAAAGAGTAAGATATAAATATAGTCTAAACATTAAGTATTATAAAGGTAAAATAAAATTTGCTGAGGAATATTAACAATCTGCAAAAATGGTTATAATATTAAATATAAAATTTGATGAGGACTAGAACAGTATGAGAAAAATGCTTCTAATGCTGAATAAATAAAGCAGGATATACTGTGCTTATAACTGCAGAAAGAGGTTGTATTTATTGAATAAAGTAATGTATTGACACTAATGTTTTGAATGACAGTAACTAGAAAAGAAGTACGTACCAAAATGTTAACCATGGTTTTGTATGAGTAACTTACATTTCTAAAGAGGATATGTTACCAGTATAATAAATTAAGCAAAACTGTCTCTAAGCCAATATTTTTAAAAAATCTATTCTGGGGGTGCCTGGGTGGCTCAGTAGGTTAAAGCCTCTGCCTTCAGCTCAGGTCATGATCCCAGGGTCCTTGGATCGAGCCCCGCATCGCATTGGGCTCTTTGCTCAGCAGGGAGCCTGCTTCCTCCTCTCTCCTCTCTCTCTGCCTGCCTCTCTGCCTACTTGTGGTCTCTGTCTGTCAAATAAATAAAGTAAAAAATCTTAAAAAAAAAATCTATTCTGTAAAGACTAGTACCTCAAAATCTATTATCATCAGGTTATTTCTAGATACAGAATTTTAGTGAGAATGACTTGGAGTACAGTCCTGATTTTTTTTTCCCTGCTGTAATAATTTTAATTAGATACTTCTAGGTTTTTTGCTTCGCTATCTGAGATCAGAAATCTATTTGGATATTTATTTCTGTTTTACCTCTTTACCCTTCATACTTTCTAGTGATACATTGTATTTACAATTCTTTTGGGGGCTAAAGGAAGTTAGAAAAGAAAGAAAGTCAAATATTATATGGGTAATTCTGAAGTATTTGAGTTCTTCCTATCCCCTATGCCCTATGTTTTTTTCTTTAGACCAGTGTAAAACACTGGCTATTTCAGATTAGTAAGTAGAGTTCAGAATTAGAGTTCACAAAAATTCTCTCTACAACAGTCTAGTATGATGCCCTACCAAAAAAGAGCGGCTCTAGTACGGTTTAATGTTGAAGAAAAAGGAATCTTTTGAGTCAGACAGATTCGTATTCTACTCTGGGCTCCAACATATACTGTAAGATCTTGGACCAAGTGAGTTACCTAACTTTCGTGCTTAGTTTTAGTGCTTAGTTTTCTCGGGTGTTAACTGAGTTGATAATGGTGCCTACCCTGTTACATTTTTTAATGTACTAAATGAGATAATGCAGATGGTGCTGAGTCCAGTACCTGTAATAAACAGTAAACTTTCCACTAATGTTTTCAGTTTTGTTTTTCTTAAGTAAGCTGTGTGCCCAATGTGGGGCTTCAACTCTTGACCCAGAAATCAAGAGCCACATGTTCTACCAACTGAGCTAGCCAGGTGCCCCTCCAGGAATGTTTATAAAACAAAAAAAATTTCTGGCCCAGTTTAGGAAAATTTACATACTATATCCCCCCTTAAAAATCAGACTGTACATTTGCAAACCAGGGTTCTTAAAAGTTGTGTATAATAAAATATGTTGAATCTGTTGAATTTATCATTCCCTAAATTATTAGACTACTAATATATGTATATATGTATTTGATATCAATTAACTTCTGGAAATATTATTTTGTAGAATATTCCTTCAGCAATTTTAGGCTAGCTATTAGCTGTTACTGCAAATAAATTAAGAAATTACAACAAGCATTTAACTAAGTGACTCAGCTATATGTTAGTGACATAAAACATCTAGTGACACTATGATTATAGTAAATATAGCAACTAAATTATGTTTTTTAATAAAAATAATGCAGTGATGCATGTGATGCTCTATTGTAGAGGATTCTATGTGAGAAATAGAAATTATATAGTGTGCAAAATATTGTGTGTGTTTAAGGGCAAGAAGGGTTATTGTGGGGTGCTTTTTTTTTTTTTTAAAGATTTTATTTATTTGACAGAGAGAGAGATCACAAGTAAGCAGAGAGGCAGGCAGAGAGAGGGGGAGAAGCAGGCTCCCTGCTGAGCAGAGAGCCCGATGCGGGGCTCGATCCCAGGACCCTGGGACCATGACCTGAGCCGAATGCAGAGGCTTAACCCACTGAGCCACCCAGGTACCCCTGTGGGATGCGTTTGATCAAGTAAAAATTTTAGGAGAAGGCAGTGTCTGAACAGGTTTAAGGATAAAGTCACCAAACAAAATGTGGAGGAATTGGGACGGAGCTTTCCAGGCAGAGTGATTACATGTGTCCAAAGGCAAAGCAGCAGGATGATGTACTTTGATATTGCTGATGACTGAAAGGGAGGAAGGGATCCGACTGCTAGGGAGCTTGCTCTTTGTCCTGCAGACAATAGTGACAGAGAGAGAGAGATCACAAGTAGGCAGAGGGGCAGGCAGAGAGAGAGGGGGAAGCAGGCTCCTTACTGAGCACAGAGCCTGATGCAGGGCTTGATCCCAGGACCCTGAGATCATGACCTGAGCCAAAGGCAGAGGCTTTAACCCCCTGAGCCATCCAGGCACCCCTGAATTTATACACTTTAAAATTAATATAACTTGTTATATGAGATAATTTAGTGCTTATTGGCCTTAAAGTGAATTAGCAGAGTTTTTTTCTATCTTATTTGTACCTTTACTGAAGAACAGTTAGGAAATTTAACTGTGACATCAAAGCCTGTTCATTTCAGAGCAGACTGTGTGTGTGTGTGTAGATAGAGCAATATGCCATAGTGATTATGGTGACTTTAAAAAAGCTAAACAGATCTAAGTATGAGTATTCAGTCACTTACTGACTGTGTAAGCTAGGGAAATGTTACTTAATCTCTCTAAACCTCAATTTTAATCTAAAATATAGCCAGTAATACTCTCCTTGTAGGGTAATTGTGAGAATTAAGTAAGACGATGTTATTGGTTAGCTCACCTTTCGGCACATACTAAGTGTGTAATAAGAACTAGCTTTTTAAGTTTTTATTTAAATTCTAGCTAACACGTAGTATAATACTAGTTTCAGGAGTAGAATTTAGTGATTCGTCACTTACATGTAACACCTAGTGCTCATCATAAGTGCTCCCCTTAATGCCCATTATCCTGTCTAGCCCATCCCTCACACCCCTTCCCTCCAGCAACCCTCAGTTTGCTTTCTATCATTAACAGTCTCTTATGGTTTGCTTCCCTCTCTCTATCTCTTTTTTTAATATCCCTTCCCTTAGTTCATCTGTATTGTTTCTTAAATTCCACATAGAAGTGAAATCATATGGTATTTGTCTTTCTCTGACTGATGTATTCTGCTTAACATAATACTCTCCAGCTCTATCCATTTCATTGCAATTGGCAAGATTTCATTCTTTTTGATCGCTGATAAATGGTAGCTTTTAAAGTTATTTTTAGGTTCATTAATGCTGTCACAGAGAAATATAATAACATAAGCCATGAATTTTAAATATTCTGGTAGCTGCATAACAAAAAGTTAAAAGAAATAAGTGAAATTTATTTTAACATTTTAACCCATATATCCAAAAATATTTCAACATGTATCATTCACACAAAAATTTGAGCACTAATATTTATAGCAACATTATTTATAATATCCATGCTGTAACATGGATGAACCTTGAAAGCATTAAGCTAAGTGAAAGAAACCAGACACAAAAGGCCATATAGTTCATTGTATGAAATGTCCAAACGGACATATCCATAGAGACAGAATGTAAATTTTTAGTGATTGCCAGGCATGGGGAGTACTGCTGATAAGTATGGGTTTTGTTATGGGGGTGATGGAAATATCTGGAATTAGATAGTGATGGTTGTAAAACAAAGTCAATATACTAAAAATTACTGAATTTATATATTTTTAAGAAAAATTTATTTATTTGGCATAGAGAGTGAGATCACAAGTAGGCAGAGGGGCAGGCAGAGAGAGAGGGGGAAGCAGGCTCCTTACTGAGCACAGAGCCCGTTGCAGGGCTTGATCCCAGGACCCTGAGATCATGACCTGAGCCAAAGGCAGAGGCTTTAACCCCTGAGCCATCCAGGCACCCCTGAATTTATACACTTTAAAATTAATTTTATGTCATATGAGTTTTATTTTAATAAGAACATGAAACTTATAAATGAAATATTTTACTTTTTTTCTCATACTAAGTATTTTTTAATACTTTGGTGTGTAATTTACATTTATAGCACAGCTACATTTGCAATAGCCACATTTTAGGTGTTCAATAGCTGCAACTGCTTGTGGTACCATTTAAGCACAGATTTATAATGAATGCAATTATCTTTTACTGTATGACAGCATTTTATTATGAGTTACATTAAGTTACAAAATAATTTAAAACTGCATCAGACATTAAGCATCTTTTCTATTTAAAAATTCTTTCTTGATACTATAAGCTTATTATAAGGTAATTTTCTTCTTTTTTTTTTTTTTCAAAAGATTTTATTTATTTATTTGAGAGACAGTGAGTGAGAGAGAGAACACTAGTAGGGTAGAGGATCAGGGGGAGAGAGAGAAGGAGACTCCCCGTGAGCAGAGTGCTCAATGTGGGGCTCTGTCCTAGGACCCCAGGATCATGACCAGAGCCAAGGCAATTGCTTAACTGACTGAGCCATCCAGGCACCCCTAAGATAGTAATTTTCTAATACAAATTTTTTATTTACATATTTTTTGTGATTGGCCCCTTTCCTTAGCATGCTTTTGTGGATCATCCATATTGTAGCCTGTTTCAATCCTTTGTTACTCTTTATTATGGAGTAAACCATTGTGTATGGTTTACCACATTTTGTCTATTCATTCATCGGTTTATAGATATTTCCGTTGTATCTTATAAAGTAATTGAGAGTATAGAGGAAAGTAAGTGTATATTTATAGAGTTTGTTATCTTAATTGTCTTATTACCATTTCTTGTTCTTTCCTTTGTTACCATGGATTTGGTTTACCATCTAGTGTCCTTTGTTTACTCCAATACAGCTTTGATCTTGACTACCTCCTTTGGGCTGGTATTGTCAAATACATCACATTCCTATATGTTATAGGCTTAACAATATAATTATATACATATTGTGTTATACGGTTGCTTTTTACATAATTAGGAGAAGAAAGGAGAATATTCAATTATGCCATCTTTTATCATAACATAATTACCTTTTCCAGTGCTCTTTGTTTTTTCATGTGAATATGAATTACAGTTTTGGGTTACTTGTTTTCAGCCTGAAGAACTTTTTAGTATTTCTTGTAAAGTGAGTCTGTTACCAACAGATTCTCTGCTTTTGTTTGGAAATGTCATTATTTCATCTTCACTTTTTTTTTAAAGGGCATACTCATTTTTTTTTTTTTTAAGATTTTGTTTATTGAGAGAGAGAGAGCACAGGAATAAGGTGAGGGACAGGGGAAGAAGCAGCCTCTCTGCTGAGCAGGGAACCCAATGTTGAGGCTCGATTCCAAGACTCCCAGATCATTAACTGAGTTGATCAGGTATGATCAGGTAATAATCAAGTCAGTTGATTAACCAACTGAGCCACCCAGGCGCTCCTCATCTTCACTTTTGAAAGATAGTTTTGCTGGATGTGATTCTTGGTTAACTTTTTTTTTCTTTCAGTACCTTTAATATGTAATCCTACTGCCTTCTGATCTTCATTGTTTCATGAGAAGTCAGCCGTTAATGTTATTGGGTTCCTTTATACATATTATATCATTTTTCTGTTGTTGCTTTCCTGATTTTTCTCTTTGTCTTTAAACAATTTTACTGTGATATATCTGGATGTGGATTTCTTTATATTCATCTAATTGGACTTTATATTTTTTGGATGTATAGATTAATGTTTTCATTAGATTTGGGAAGTTTTCAGTTCATTCCTTAAATATTTTTTCTGCTCTTTCCACTCCCCAGCACCTCCCCACCCTCACCCCCAGATCTCTTTCATGTACTCACATTACACATGTATTGGTGTATTTTTTGGTATCCCACATTTCTGTGAACCTTTTCATTTTTCTTTTTTCTCCCTCTTTGTTCTTCATGCAACATAATCTCTTTTGACCTATCTTCAAGCTTAGTGTTTCCTCATTATGCCAGCTCAGATCTACTGTGTAGCCCATCTAATGAATTTTTTATTTTGGTTATTGTACTTTTCAACCTAAATTTCCATTTGATTCTTTTCAAATAATTTCTCTTTATTGATACTCTCTATTGGATGAGACAGTGTCAGAATACCTTTCTTTCTTCCTTAAGCACGGTTACCTTTAGTTCTTTGAGTATATTTACAGTAGCTCTTTTGAAGTCTCTGTTGAGTCTGGTGCCAGAGTTCTCTCAAGTACAGTTGTTTTTTTGTTTTTTTGTTTTTTTGTTTTTTTTTTGCCTGCTTTTTTCCCATGTAGAGGTCATACATTCCTACTTCTTTACATATTTCACTTATTTTTGAAAACTGAACATTTTTGATAACACCGTAGTAATTCTAGGTACTGATTATCCTTTCTCTTGGGGATTTCTCTTGTGGTTATTTGTTTAGTGACCTCTCTGTATTATTTCAGTGAGGTCTGTTTATTCCATAGTGTGTAGCCTCTGCTATTGCTCTTCAGTGTAGCCATTGGGTATGCAGCAGTTACTCTGAGGTGAGTCATTTTCAAGGGGTTCTCTTTGACAGTCTTGTCCCCTGATCTTATTTATTTTTTTTAGATTTATTTATTTATTTAACAGAGAGACCCAGCAAGAGAGGGAATACAAGCAGGGGGAGTGGGAGAGGGAGAAGCAGGCTTCCCACCGAGCAGGGAGCCCAATGTGGGGCTCCATCCCAAGACCTCAGGATCATGACCCAAGCTGAAGGCAGATGCTCAACAACTGAGCCACCCAGGCATTCCCCCCTAACCCCTGATCTCTTATTAATACCTAGCTGTTACCTTGCACTAATTGCTGACTATTCTGCTGTTTATGACAATACCCCACGTTTGAAATTGCTTCACAGTCTGATCCAATTAAATTTGGCTCCCTTTGCAAGAATAGTCTTTGAGGTTAGTCTTGAGGCTTGTTCTTTTTCCAGGAGAGCCCTTCTTAGCTGTTACTTCCCCTTGTTCTCTCTTTGGTGGTCTGGAATTTAGCTTGTTGCTTTCATAAAACTGTTAGCTTCCTCTTAACTTGCTCACCACCAAAATTTCCATTGTTTTCAATAGCAATTAGCCTTGAAAGTCCCCACACTATGTTCCAAATGAAGTTAATTACCTTGGAGAGAGCTTCAGAACTCCTTTTTCTTGGGTTGCTTGGGTGGCTCAGTTGGTTAAGTGTCTGACTTCGCCTTAGGTCATGATCTCAGGGTCCTGGGATTGGGCCCTGCGTAGGGCTCAGTGTTCAACTCTCCTGCCCTCTTCCTCTGCTTTCCTTCCCCTCTCCCCATTCTTGCTTTCTCTGTATCTCTCTCTTGAATTAAAAAAAAAAAAAAATTCTTATCTTTTTTTTTTTTTTTTAATTCTTATCTTTTAAGACTTGCCTCTCCCCCTGGCCATCATTTCTGTGCCACTGCTTGGGAGGTCAGCATGGGGACAGTGTCTTCTTCTTTTGTAATGTCACCCCTGCTTTAAGAGTCTCATTGAGGGGTTGCTTGGGTACTCGGATTGTTAAGCAGCTGACTCTTGGTTTCAGCTCAGGTCATGATCTCACAGTCATGAGATCCAGCCCTGTGGCTGGCTCTGCACTGAGTTGAGCATGGAGCTTGCTTAGGATTCTCTCTCTCTTCTCCCTCTGCCCCTGTGCATGTGCACGTTCTAGCTCTCTCTCTCTCTCAAAAAATAAATAAATAAATAAGCTTAAAAAAAAAAAAGGAGGGGCTCTTGGGTGGCTCAGTTGGATAGGCATCTAACTTTCACTTGGGTCATGATCCCAGGGTCTAGGGATCAAGCCCCGAGTTGGGCTCCCTGCTCAGCAGGAAGTGTGCTTCTCCCTCTCCCACTGTGCCTATTTCATTTATTTATTTATTTATTTATTTGACAGACAGATCACAAGTGGGCAGAGAGGCAGGCAGAGACAGAGAGGGGGGGAAGCAGGCTCCCCACTGAGCAGAGAGCCTGATGCAGGGCTCAATCCAAGAACCCTGGGATCATGACCTGAGCTGAAGGCAGAGGCTTTAACCCATTGAGCCACCCAGGCGCCCTGCCCACTGTGCCTATTATCTCTCTCTCTCTCCTGCTCTCTCTAAAGTTAAAAAAAAAAAAAAGTATCACTGAGGAGAGGTAATAGTCTCTGGTTTTCTCAGATTGCCTTTCATGTCTGAAACCTCCGTCCTGTGAATTGACTGGAGTAAGAGAAGTCAAGGCCCCAATATTGATCTGCTGTGCCTGGAATAGAACTTTTGCTGTTACGTGGTAGCTAAGTGGAGGATGGGAGCCCCAGACCTCTCAGCTCCTCCTGCCTGGGATAGACTTTCTACAACTCAAAGCTCGGGGTGATTAGAGGTGCTAGTAACCTTCTTTTCCCAGAGTGATGGTCCTAGGCTGGGAGCAGAGGAGAGAAGGAGTCCTGTGTCTTAGTTGCACCTGCCCAAGTAGAGCTTTATAATGCTGAGCTGGAGAGGAGGAAGTGAGCTTTGCTTTGAATTCCACAATTTTTGTTCTTGCCAGGAGTTAGTATATTTTCTTGAAAAAATATTTCCTTTTTTGCTGTATGCCCTTAGGAGAATTTCCAGAGACTTTAAATGACTTTTTAAATAATTTCAATGAATTGTAGTTATTATACTGGGAAGCAGGTCTGCGGAGATTCTAATTCTGTCATTGTCCTAAACAAATAGATTTTATAGTACTTTTAAGTTGAGTTATTTTAGTGAGGCTACTAGTTAAGTAAGCTTTTATGACCTGATCTGGGATTCTAACTAAATCAAGATTTAATTACAAAATGTATTCTGAGTTACAAATGCACATATGAAATCCAGTCCTTTTGTAATTAGATATTACAAAATGTGTGATATTACAGATGTGTGAAGTGTCATGTATTGGAAAAATTTACTTTAATTTTTTAAAATAATTCTATAATTTAAAAAAATGTATACTTTTTTTAAAAAGATTTTTTATTATGGAGAGAATGTGCACATGAGCAGGGGGAAGGGCAGACGGAAAGGGAGAGAATCTCAAGCAGACTCCCTATTGAACTTGGAGCCCAGTGCGGGGCTCCATCCAGCAACCCTGAGATTAGGACCTGAGCCAAAACCCCAAAGCGGGACACTCAGCAGAGCCACTTGGGCACCCCAAAAATGTATACTTCTTGAAATAAGATGAAAAAAGCATCATAAGATTGATTTTTACATTATGAAAAAAAATTTTAAAGTAACTTTTAAAAAAGCCATAATGTTAATATAATTATTTCTTTGTTTTAGGACATGTGAACTTATATATTTGACACAACCCAGCACTTTGTAAGTAGTTCAGAGCAAGTTAATTTTATCTTTTTGGCGTTTCAAAAGATTTTTCTGGAAGAATCCCAAACATGTTGATAATGCCAGGGTTAGTTTGATTCATCATAAATTAAGGTCATAGATTTAAAACCCTATGTAGATTATTTATCTTCTCACAAAGAAAATTGTATGAAATATGTGCCTTTTACTACAAGGAGAACTAATAGGGTGGAAGTAGATTCAATGCAACGTATCAACAGTTCTGGAAAAAACATAAATTCACTGAGTTAATCTTTTTTAAGTATCTGTTATTGACATTTTATTAACTTTATTAAGACTAAGAACATAGTTTTTGTGTAAGAGTAAATGTGACAATGTATATTAAAATTTCCAAATTATTTTTTTAAATGTATGATACATGCTCCAATAGTATACCCATGTAAGAGCTCGAGAGGTTTTCTTTGGAACAGAATGTGTAGTATAAGAGGTTTTCTGCCCCACTGACCTACTAGTATTGAAGGTGATTGATATAATGGGAAATTATGTGTTTATTCATTATATTAATCTAGTCCAGTTGTTAATATCAACAGGTTATCAAGGCATAGTATTAAATTGGTAGAGTTGTCCAAACCTCTATTTTTCTGCTAAAGTGTTGGTTTTAATTAGAAAGCAAGGAGCAGAAAAGTATTAAGTAATTGGAAACAAAGTACATCATAGTATATCACTTCTTGTGCATATTTTTAGTTTAGAATTGAAATATTAAATATTTCCTTCACAAGATATATACTGTTCTTTGGGCTAAATATAAATATCTTGGTGAAAACACTAATTGAGACAAATTGAGTTACTGTGTATATTACGCTTTTAAAATTGATTGTATTCTCTTATGCAGTCAGTTTAGGCCTATAATTTAAAACAAGCAAAAAGAAGAGATAGTTGGAAAACTGTCAGTATAAAAATTTTTTCCTGCTTTCTATTTGTTTACTAGGATATCTACTGAAATAAACTCTGTGTTGGTGCTAAAAGTTTCTTGGATCACATTTTTACTAGCTAAAGGTAAAGTCATTATGTTTGTTACATTGTTACATGTTAATGTTTCAAATGTAATAATTTTTTTGGACTAGGTTCAAAAAATTCTTTTCAATTTAATGTTCTTCTCCCACACTCTGCAGTTCTCTGTGCGGCTTGTTAACCTATTGACAAGTTGTTATGGAAGCAACTTTGGAAATGTCTCATTTCATTTCTGTTTGTAGTACCTCTTATCCTTCTTTTCTTTTTTTTTTTAAAGAATAATGTTACTATTTTTATAAAAATGGTACATATTCATGATACAGAATTCAAATAATACACCAAATGCAAAGAAAAATTATGCAAAACCTACCCATAAATAAATAATCATTAAAATTATGTGATTTTCATTTCAGATACATTTTTGTGCATAAAATCTGATAAAAAAAGAATGGAGAAGTGTGCATCCACAAACAGATCTAATTTTTTAAAAATAGAATCATAGGGACGCCTGGGTGAATGAGTTGGTTGGACGACTGCCTTGGGCTTAGTCATGATCCCGGAGTCCCAGGATCGAGTCCCGCGTCGGGCTCCCAGCTCCATGGGGAGTCTGCTTCTCCCTCTGACCTTCTTCTTGCTCATGCTCTCTCTCACTGTCTCTCTCTCAAAAAAAAAAAAAAAAAGAATCATATTACAGTGTAACATGTAGACATAAAAATTAATTTTACTCAAACTTTACAGAAGAAAATAAATAAGAGAAATGGGAGGAATTACTTAAATTTAGATAAATGTTTTGTCACTTAAGCAGTATTATTTCCTAAAATATTTCTCTAGGATTATGAAAAAGCACTTTTAAAAAATTAAGGTTAGAATCTTTATTTTACTTAACTTTGTGTTAGGTTATTTGAGGTTCAGTACATTAACTAGAATATCTCTTGATTTTTATTATTCCATATTAGTCTTTCTTTCAATACTATATCTCTTTTTATTTTATTTTATTTTTTTTTAAAGATTTTATTTATTTATTTGTCAGAGAGAGAGCAAGCGAGAGCGAGCACAGGCAGACAGAGTGGAAGGCAGAGTCAGAGGGAGAAGCAGGCTCCCTGCGGAGCAAGGAGCCCGATGTGGGACTTGATCCCAGGACGCTGGGATCATGACCTGAGCCGAAGGCAGCTGCTCAACCAACTGAGCCACCCAGGCGTTCCCTATATCTCTTTTTAAACTGAAGGTTTTGCTCTTCATTTCAAAGATATCTTAACACACTACATTTAAAATATTATTCTAGGGGTGCCTGGGTGTCTCAGTGGGTTAAAGCCTCTGTCTTCGGCTCAGGTCATGATCTCAGGGTCCTGGGATCGAGCCCCACATCGGGCTTTCTGCTCAGTGGGGAGCCTGCTTTCCCCTCTCTCTCTCTGCCTGCCTCTCTGCCTACTTGTGATCTCTGTCAAAAAAATAAATATTTAAAAAAAATATTATTCTATTCAGGTAGGTATTATTTTTATTCTGTTATGTTTCAGGAATTTAACCGTCTTTAAAAAAATTTTTTTTTCAAGATTCTATTTGAGAGAGCGAACACAAGTAGGGGGAGCAGCAAGCAGAGGGAGAGGGAGAAGCAGGCTCCTCGCTGAGCAAGCAACCTGATGTGAGGCTTGATCCCAGCACCCCTGGGATCATGATGTGAGCCAAGGGCAGATCCTTAACCAACTGAGCCACCCAGGTGTCCCAGGAACTTAATTATCTTATGTTGAATTATTTTTGTCCTCCTTCATATTCACTTTCTTTTCTTGTATTATTCTGATCTTTGGTCTTTTTCTTATGTATTAACTATTTTTGGCTCAAGCCTTTCTTCTCTTTTGAGCTAACCTATGTTTGTAATGGTGTTATTTGGTCCTCACTTTTCCCTTAGCTTTTTATTGTTGTTGTTTTTATATAATTTGTTTTTTATTTCTTAGTGCAAGAAGTCTTAGGGCGTTTTCTTTTTATAGATTATCTTCTAGATCAGGTTCTCTCTCTGACTTTTCCCCTTCTTACGTAGTGACTCTATTTTTTCTTTTTCTTTTCAGTAGTATGTTTGCGTAATCTCTGTGCTTCTCATTCTCTATCCCCTCCCCATGTTACTAAGACTTGTCTTAGTAACAACTCTGACCTGGTGTTCTGCTTTCTTTGATGTGGCTGGGGTGTGATGTTCTGTTTTCTCTGATGTGGTATGAATAAATCTCTTTTTACTCTCCTTGCATTTTACCTTTGGCTAGTTGTGTTCCCCAAAGAGCTACAATATGAATACAGGCTTTTTATTTTACTTACTTTTAGTTAGGGGTTGAGGGAGAAAGTGGAGAATTCATCTGGAATGATACAAGTCTTTGTCCTTCTGAGATTTTTGTTAGAATGAATTCTAAAATAGAACACTTATAGTGGTAAATACATCCTGTTTCCATAATGGGATTGTATTGGGATTCATTTTGGTCCCCAATTCAGCATAGAACACCAGAATCTCTGTGTTTACCAGAAAGTTAGCTATCAAAAAAATAAAAACAAAACAAAACAAAGCAAACCCCCCAGAAAAAATAAAAGTTAGCTTTTGTTTATTTCCTGTGTTTTACCCTTATCCCATCATCAGCAATTTCTCCTCCCTCCAACTCAGAAGAGGTGGCGAGGGATACTCTCAGTCAGTGTCTCTCAAATCTGTTGTTGGTACTGACACTTAACCAGTATAGTTTTTCCTTTTATTTTATTGGGTATTGGAAGAGAATTGTTTGATCTGGCTCTACCCTACTGATTTTAACTGTAAGTCCTTGATACCATTCTTTACTTGTATGATGTTTCTTTAATTACTTCTAAGTCTGTTACAAACATATGTTTGCACTATACCTATGGGTATTAAAAAATCTTCCTGATGCAGAGTTACTTGCTTTCTCACATAGTTTCTATACATTCAATATTTGTTGGGATTATCAATGGTTTAGCAGGCAGATACCAAGAAGATAGAAAGTGAGCCGAATTAAACTTTGAGAACAACAAGCAAATATATCATAGCTATATTTGATTATGATTTGTATAGCTACACTATTTTTTTCTCAGATACTTATTATATGCATTTATTTCCTCACAACACTCCAGTTGTATATTTTCTGTACTAACTTTTTAAGATTTTACGCTAAAGAATTACTTTATAGATGACTTTTCAGTTATATGTTAATTTTGTTATTAATGACTTTGGTTATGGTAATATTTTGGAGGGGGGGTTAAAATTGAAAATATATGAAGTTTCATAAATAAGTAGAATTAAAGATTACCATGTAGCATACTTCAAAATTACTTTCAGAAGTAATAAATTCTATAACTCTTACCAAAACCAGAAATAAGTTTAAAAAAGCAACAAACAGAATGAATTTAGACATAGGGAATGAACTATAATAATAATTTCTAGATGTCAGATTCTCATGGTAGACTTATATGTCACTGATTTCATAACTTCATATTCTTTTATTTATACTTTTATGTATTTCAGATCTGAGTTTTTGCAAGGCAGAAAAAATGTTAAGTTCTTTAACATGCCTTTATTCTTGAATAAATCAGTATATGCATATGCCCATACTCACAATATACCCTGATTTAAAGATCTCAGTCTCTGATCTGTTACTTTACATTGTAAACCTATTTTATTTTCAGGGGAAGTGTTGCAAATGGAGGATGATCTCGTCATCTCATTTCAGTTAATGCTCTGTGTCCTTGACTATTTTATTAAACTCTCACCTCCTGCATTGCTTAAAGAACCATATAGTAAGTATTTTAAATAATTTATGCATCTTCTATATCATTATTCAACAGTTTTTGTTTAATGAATCAAATATGTTCTAGAGCTGAAGGAATGATAAAAAATAAATCAGACATGGACTCTGCCCTCAAGTAGTATAGGATATAGAAGTAGAGATAAGACAAGTAAACAAAGAAGTAGTATATGGCCATTTTCTCAGTGGTCTGGGCCAAAATACAGTAAATGCTATGAGAGTTCAGGAAGCGAGAAAGATTTTCAGCTGGGGAAGACCAAGGAAGACCATATAAAAGAGGTGGATTTTGAACTGAGTATTGAAGAGTAGATAGCATTTGAGTGTTTGGAGAAGTTGGAGTAGGATGTTTCTGGTAAAAAGAAAGTTAGGAGGTAAGGCACAGATATGAATGAAACTTGTTGAGAAAGAGTAGCCCATTTTGCTGGAGAAGATCACCTAATTTGTATTATTGGATGCTATGATTATTATGTGACTCATTTTTTTTTTTTTGTATATGAATTGTAATTGATCTACCTCAAGGGGTGATGTGGTTGGAAGTATTCTTAAATGAAAGTAACCGTTTCTAAAAAAAAAAACATAAAAAATAAAAAAAAATAACTTGCTGAAATAGATAGCATTAAGCAGAGACAAATATATTCCTCTGAGAATGGAATTGCTTCTTTTGGTGCCATCAAGAGTAGGATATCAAAATCACTTATATCATAGAAAAATGTAAACTTAACTAAGGCTGAATTGATTCATTGGTCCTAAAATGATTAAAGAATTAATAATACTAAAAATAATAGAGGACAGATCAAAACATGGAAGTTTCAGTGTTGGAAGTGCCTGAGAAGCAGAAGCCTAATTAATCCTTTTGAACAATAGCTTCATGGAAAATGGAGTTTGGAGCAGAATTTCCAAAATGTGTTGAACATGGTTTGATAGAAAAAGGTCACAAGCAGAAACCACCTATAGAACAGGAGAAAAGAAATAGAAAACAAATATATTTTAAAAAATTCTGAATCTATAAAGATTATATATATTTTTTTCTTCACTTTTTTCCATGTTACAAGTTTAATAAATTGATGTAGGATGTTAATTAGGTTGATAGGCATTGTTCTTTTGAATCATTGGAAAGTACATTTAATTCTCTAAGTGCTGTGTTAAAGAGAAACCAGGATGAGGTGATAAATTGGCTGAGTCAGGTAAACTTATAATTAACTTTTTATTATGGAGAATTTAAAGCGTCTACAAAAGTAGACAGTAGTATAATAAACCCCCTGTACTTAAAGTACCTACCTTCAGCATATGGTCAGTCTGTAGCCCCATCTGCTGCCCAGTTGTATCAACTATATTATTTTGAAGTACATCTTCGCATACCATTTCATCCTTATGAATTTTAATATGTGTCTCTAAATATAGTCTTTTTAAAAAGCATAATAACTACCATTGTCACACCTAAAAATCACTTAATAACCTACCACCAAGTATCTAGTAAATGTTCAGACTTTCAGTTGTCTAATAAAAGTGATTTTAAAACTTTTTTACAGGTTGACTAAATCAGAATCAAAGATCTATACCTTATGATTGGTTGATACACTTTTGAGACTTTTAAAAAACTTCCTTCCCCATTTGTCTTTTTTTCCTTATAATTTATTCATTAAATAATAGGTGGTTTATTCTGTGGGGTTTCTCGTGGTTTAATTTTTTCTGATTTTGCATCCTGTTGTATAGTTTAACATGTTTCTGTATTCTCTGTTTCCTGTAAATTGTTGGTCAGCCCTGGAGGCAGTTAATACTTTTCATACTTAGTCATCTGTTATCTCTTTAATAGCTGAATTCATTTTCAGTTTGAATTGGGAATGCTCAAAATAATACAGGAGATTTTTCAAAAAATCACCCTTTATCACATAATATTTAAATACTTTTTAAAAAAAATTATTTGCTATGATATTTGCTCAAACTTTTAAAATTTATTTAATTTTGTACCATGTCTAGCAATTGAGTCCATAATTTTTTTACTTTTTTAAGACTCTTTAAGATAGAAAACATTTTTTCCCCTTACAGACTCAGTAGGATACATTTAAAATTAGTTTATAAGTTGGCTATTTCTCTTGCCTTCTCCGTATTTGCCTAATAGCAAAAACTATTATCAGTACACAACTTAAAATAGTCAATAAATAGATGAAACTGTTAGCCTTTTAATAAAGCCTAGTAAATAAAAGTAGCAGAATGTTACTAAGATTATTTCTGATCTCCCAAGTTAGAATACTTCATTATTTTATACAGTGGAATGTGCAATTGTTCTTATCTAATTTACCATTTTTACAGAAACAGCTGTAATACCTTTTAATGGTTCACCTCGAACACCAAGGCGAGGTCAGAACAGGAGTGCACGGATAGCAAAACAACTAGAAAATGATACAAGAATTATTGAAGTTCTCTGTAAAGAACATGAATGTAATATAGATGAGGTAATTTAACTTCATGATTTCTTTAAAATGAAGTAGATTTAGATGTAAGTTCTTCCTAACAGTACTTCTTTCATAACAAGCTTGCTTTCGTACTTAGTGCTAATTCTTTTGCAGCAAAATATTTAGAAAAAAATTTATTTTTCATGTTCAGTCACTTTGATTTTAAAGAGAGTAGCTCCCTTACTCAGGAATCACTGAAAAGGTACATCTTTATGGCAGTAGGTTTCAAATGAATTTGTTCTTTGATTCCTCTGTGGTTACTAATAACTCCTAATGTTTTAAAATACCCTGCTAAGATACCCTTGTGTTTTGGTTTGATGATAAGTAATATCAGCATTAGATTTCTGTTCAGCCTATATGCTCGTTCCAAATATTACACCAGATGTTAATCGCTGGTAGAGAATACACATGAACTCCCTGGAATTGTTTATCTTGTTCATAGAATCCGGAGTGTTGGAATTGGAAGGAGTCTTAGGAATAGTGTACTCATCTTCCTCTTAGTAATGAGTAAATGAACTTCTAGAAACTAATAGCTAATACTGAAAGGCTAGACTTTGGGAAATCTGCCACCAGTTGCTCCTTTGAGTGTATGCTATTTCTCTCATAGATTGTTGTCCACAGTTCACTACCACCAGATAGCTGTATGAAATGTTGCATCTTTGAAACTTCTCTGTCATCTCTGGGAAGGAATGGAGTATGATCTCAAAATCTAGTTTAAGAAGTATTGGAATGATTTATCAGGATATCTTAATGTTAACACTGTGACTTTTGTCAGTTTCAATAAATACATAGATATACACCTGTGGTTCTAGATGTATCAATCTTATACATATGTTTACTTTTTTATTTTTCTAGAACCACAAATAATCTTTGCTAATAAGTTCACAGGTATAGTTGATTTTTTAAAATCCAGTCTGTTGCTAAGTCCTGCAAGATAATGAATATACATAAATTCAGTTTTCTCATTCTTGGTTGTTAATTCTCTGAGTTTCATAACTACTTGCAAAATTTCATTTCTAAAATCAGGAATAAGTCATTAAAATTTTTTTTCATTTTAAATAACTCCTTATAATTTAGAATCTTTATAGGAATGATTTTTAAAGTACAGCTGGTTAAAAACCATGGTAGTAATAGACATTAATTGACACTTGATTATTTAGATACAGCATTTTTGGTTATATAACTATTGGTTAGTTACCTTAGTGGCTATATAATTATTGTTTAATTAACACTTAATGGTTAACTAGAAATACCTACCTTATAAATACTCCAGTTAAATGGGAGTTAGTTAGAAAACAAAATTACTAAGTTACAGAAGGCTCATTTTTGCAACTTATTTTGAAGAAGATATGAATTGATATTATTTCCATTTTACTAAATGTAGACTTCAAGTTTGGAAAACTTAAATGAAAAAGTAAGTTGTTTAAAATTTTGTAACATATCACAAGTGTAGAACAGGCAGGAATATAACTCCAGATTTCCTGATTAGTCTTTATTATCCATATTAAATAAATGTAAAGTGCTTTTGTATGAAACTACGTCATTTTACAAAATACTGTTACCTGATTTTGAATTGAATTACTGGGTATTCTTTATTTGTGTGAAATTATCTTCTTGTAAAAACAAGGTATTCTGCTGAGTTTATGCTAAAATAATTGCCTTGATATTTCCATCAGATGATGAGTGTGAAGTGACCTAAAAATATGCTTTAGGGTGAAATTGGAAACAGTATGCTGAAAAGAGAAGAGATGAGTCTTGACTGTGATGATAGATTGGGTTTTAATTCCAGTGCTGCCACTTCCTAGCTATGTAGCTTTAGTCAAGTTACTTAATTTTTTTGAACCATCTTTTCATCATCTGTTAAATGTAGGATATTGAAGTTGGTTTCAATGGGTTTTCTTCTTATAAATCCTATTTCATAATAGTTCTCTCCTCCCATTCTAAGACTTGAAATCTGCCACACATAAATTAAAAAGAAAATAATGTAAATCATAGATCAAAGTATCAGTTAACACTGATGTTAACACTATGTAAATCATAGATCAAAGTATCAGTTAACACTTTCATTCTAGTGTTAATAGTGACAAAGATTAAGTTTTTTATTTTAATGGCTATGCTGTAACTTTATCTTTTTCAGGTGAAAAATGTTTATTTCAAAAATTTCATACCTTTTATGAATTCTCTTGGAATTGTAGCTTCTAATGGACTTCCAGAGGTAATCTGAAAGAAAACTTAATTGGTAGAAGTTAATGTATTTTGAGACTTCTGGGAGGGAAGAGTAGCTGTCTAATTTCTTAAAATTACTTTTTATTAAATGTTTTTTGCCCAAAGAAGAAAGCTAAGTAGAATTTTGGTGAACCAGCTTTATATAAGTAAGAGAAAAACCTTTTGAATATATATTCAGATGTATAAATAAGCAGCATTTGTAATTTGCATTAAAAATTGATTTTTACTGGGGCGCCTGGGTGGCTCAGTGGGTTAAGCCGCTGCCTTCAGCTCAGGTCATGATCTCAGGGTCCTGGGATCGAGTCCCGCATCGGGCTCTCTGCTCAGCGGGGAGCCTGCTTCCCTCTCTCTCTCTCTCTGCCTGCCTCTCCGACTACTTGTGATTTCTCTCTGTCAAATAAATAAATAAAATCTTTAAAAAAAAAAAAAAAAAAAAAAAAAAAAAAAATTGATTTTTACTGAAATCTTTCAAAAATCAAATTGTAGGCTTTTGAATTTCTGAGTGCCATTATTTTTAAGTATAACTAAATATGCACAATCAAATTTGATTCTAATTTGCTGTGCATCCTTAAGCATAGGATACATGGATTGATGCCATCAACATAATTGGCATTTCTGTATTGTGGAATGTCTCTTTTGAACATTTAAACTACTTAATTGAAAATAAATTCATTCGAAACAGCTATGATTATATTGCAGAAATGTTTTACCTTAATGGTGTGCCATCCATCTATCTGTTTCTTTTCGCATTTTGCCTCAAAAATCTTGCTTTTCAATGAGAACAGAAGAACTGATATGTGGTAAGATGAAATATGTGGAGGGAAAGATACTTAGATAAATGATGAAGAACAAGTACTCAGGGATAAAGCAGTGTTTTAGAAGCACCTGGCATTAGTTACCAAGACCAAAAGACATGAAATCAGATAGGTAGTTTGCTGATTCTGTGACCTGAATTGGTGGCTAGTCCTTGAATAAATAAACTTATCCATCCAAAAATTATTTATTGAATGCTTAATATTTGCCAGATATTGTGCTAGATACTATCCATAAGAGCGTTAACTCACAGTCATTGTTGTTAAAGTGTTAGTTGGAGAAAAACAAAGAGAACGCTACAGGAGTCTGTAAGGGTCTGGTAGAAGTATACACATTTGCTGTGTCATCTTAGAGGAGGGCCACCAAATTCAGTGTGAGAACAGATGGAAAACTGTTGGAGGTGTGATTTCTGAGATGAGTAAGCTTTATGAGAAATGGGATTTCCAGTGTTAGAAATTATAGATTCACAGGGACAGTGGTATGTGATAGTGTGGTCTGTTCAGTGAACTCCAACTGATTCATTAAGATGGGGACACAGGGCAGAATACTGCTAAGATAGACTAGAGAGGCAAGAAAAGGGGCCAAATGTTGTATTACTGAGTTTTCTTAACCACTGTACCAAAAAATGGGCTGTTCACAATTCTAAAGAATCTTGGACACTCACTGTAATTCTCTTCCTTTAGAAAGGATTATGGTTTTAATAGCAATCTTAAGATAAACCTTATATTTACCTCTTCATTTTTCAGATAGTATTAATGGCTGCCCCAATAAATGATTGATAATTCGTGTCTCACTAAGATTGGGCAGAAACAATGACTAAATTCAATCAATGTGAGTGACTGTTTTAGCTAAAACACTTACACAAACAAAAAATTTACATTTAACTGGATTTCTTCCTGCCTCTCCTTTTGAAATGCAATTTTAGTTCACTCAGGTTAGAAATCCTCAGACTTCAAAAGTCATAGTAGAAGTCATGCCAAATAGTTGTCTGTTGGGCATTAGTTTTTAAATTATGATTAGAAAATTATGAATCAGTACTTGTAAAAGACTTCTAAGTTCTAGCAAATGTAGAAGTATCTGAGATTAGGAAGACATTATGCAGATGTGTTAAGTGGGCTAATTAACTGAGCTAATATTCTTGTCCAAGACACTTAACTAAAGGGAGTTATAGTACCTCAAACAATTTAGAAAAGGTAGAGAGAATATATAACCGAGAGGATTTGTTATATTTGAAAAATATTTTTATATTGATAAGCATAGGGAATGATTAGAAGGGAGGGATGTATGGGATATTTGGAAGATCTTGGCAATTAAGTGGTCATAATAATACCTACTGTTTTTTGTTACTGGTGATCATTGTCTACATAAAACACTAATGAATGGGATGCATGCATAAAATTGGTTTAAAATTAGAGTTAAAAAGTAGCATTTTTTAATAGCACTTTCAGGTATGCTTTATTTTTATTGCATGTGAACTCAGTATATTAAAAAATGAAGTGTATGCACAAAGATTCTTTAAATATGTATTTTTATGGACTGAGAGATGTAATGATATGAAAAAGATAATCAGTAATTTTTTCTGCTGAGGTGGAAAGTCTCTCTAAACAATATGAAGAGATTTACCTTAAAAACAAAGATCTTGATGCAAGATTATTTCTGGATCATGATAAAACCCTTCAGGCTGATCCTATGGACAGGTATTGTACATGGTCTAATTTTATTTGTTGAGGTACTTCTGCTATAGGTTGATTTAATATAGATAGATTAAATAGGTTTTTATTTAACTTCATGATCTTTAAATATCATTTATAATAAGTTATTTCAAATGCCTTTCTATAAACCTGATAATAAGATAAACAGTATTCTAAGCATATAATATATAAACAAATAGAGATTTAATGTGAAGTGTCCTCTATAGCAACTATTTTTTTAATTAAGCTGAATTTAATTTTAAAACTGCACTAAAAGAAAATTGTTGAAGTAATTAGTTTACTTAAGTAGTGGTCTCTCTTTTTCCCCACCCTTTTATCTGCTATTACTTGCTTGGTTCTTTTTCTTAAGAATGTTAATACAGAAGTATATTCTCAACATCTAAAGATACAAACTTAATACAAAAAACAGAAGAAAACTTTAGAAGTAATGTAATTAACAACTTTAGAGAGATACAGGAGGAGGTTACTAATATTAAAAATTACCTTCCAGAGGTGTTGGGTATAAAAAACTTAATAGATGTTCTGAAGAGCAGCATAGACTGCTTGAAGAAAAGAGAATGGACAATCTAGAAGAACGTATTGAAGAATTCTCTAAGCATACAATGCAAATGGCCAAACAGATAATAAATAAATAAAGATCAAGAGACATAGAGGATAGATCCAGAAGTTCAACATCTGTTTGATAGGAATTTCAGAAAAAGATAATAAAGAGAATGAAGTAGAGGAAATAATTAGGGAAGTCATAGAAGAAAACTTTACAGAGCTAAAGGATGCAAGGGTTGAGGTTGTCACTGCTTACTGAATACCTTGTAAGACTGATGAGAAGATACTCATTCTTTGACACATCTGGTGAAATTTGGGTATTCCAGTGATAAAGAAAAAATCCGAAAGGCTTCCAGAAAAAGAGAAATAACTTATAGAGGAGCAAGAATCAGATTGACCACAGACTCTAGATACTCTAGATGCTAGGAATCAGTGGAGCTATGTCATAAAAGTTCTGCAAGCAAAAGGCTTTACACCTAGAATCCTTTACCCAGCCAAACTGGCATTTGATTTTGAAGGAAAAACAAAGACATTTTTTTGATACTGAAGAATTCACAAAGTTTGTTTCTTGCATACCCTCTTTGAAAGAATTACTGGAAGATATACTTTAGCAATCTAGGATGACTATAAACCATACACACAATATATATTATCTTCCTCCCACAGCAAGAATCAAAAAGGAAAGCAAAATTAAAATGCCACATTTCTACCTAGGAGGATGGACTGTGATCAGTATACTTGGGGAGCAGGTGAAAGGAAGGTTACACATACTACTTAAATGTTGGTGAAGTTAAAGTGTTAAAATTAGTGTTTATCACTGTAGCTTTTGCAGGAGTAGGCTTTCTACACTACTGGGGAGAGGGCAAGAATCTGTCATTGTAACCATAGACAGGGAGAGGTGGGGTGAAAGTAATAGAAAAACACAGGAAAAAAGATGGCAAGATAAGTTAAATGGGAAAAAAATGCAAAAGTTGAACTTTTATCATAAGTATTCAATTTTAGATCATTTATCATGATGTGCATCTTGAATCTCTACATTAAACCTTTTTACTTTAGAAAAAAAAAAGAAGTGCATTCTCTTGAATTATATAGAATTTTAAAGTAGGAATGATTGAGAGTAATTATAAAAAATTTGAATGATTATAGGGTAATTACAAAAAATTTGAATGATTATAGGTATATTTAATTTTATATCTTTAGCATGAAATCTTTTAATATGTAACTGATAATATATGTAACTTGTAGGTTAAACACAAAATGTTTCATATTTTATTTACATCAAAGTAAGGTTTTGGAAGCCATAATGATTGAAAATCTTGAGCTTCGGTTTGTTTTTTTTTTAATACTGAAGAGCTTGCTTCGTAATACCATCTAACATCTAGAGATAGCATTTAACTTTTACTTTTAAAAAATTGTTAATGATTGGAGTACCTGTTTTTCATAAACCTAATAGAAGAAACCTAGCTGAAAAACAATGGTTAAAAATACAAAATTTTTATTATTTAAGCAGCTTTTGGATCATCAGTTTCTTATCACTTCTGTTATTGACTTACCATTTTGTATAATGGTAGGAGGCAACAAGTGATATATTGCTCTTTTGACTCATAAAACACAAATAGTGCATTTTCAATATGAATGTCTTTACTTATCATTATTTAGTTTTGAAATGCAGAGAACGCCACGAAAAAGTAACTCTAATGAAGAAGTGAATGTGATTCTTCCACAAACTCCAGTTAGGTATGCATTTTCTCACTTTTGTTTTTCATTGTAATTATTTATTCAGTGACTTATTTTAAGTTTGTTCCTTTGTTCTGTTATATATTTATGTATACATACAACCAATATATATTGAGTGCTCTTTGCCTGCCAGGTATTTCACTAGTTGCTGAGGATATGATTATCAAATCTAGTTTTGTCCATCCTTAAGGAATATAACCTAGAATGGGAATGTATTTCATCTCAGTAAATAAAAAAAGAAAAAATGTATCATTACCCTTTACTCTGCATACAACTTAAGAAGATAGAAACCATTTTTCTGTCCTTTTCCTCACTTCCTGCATCTTACCTGCTAGTAAGTTCTGTTGAATCTACCTTTAATACATCTCTAGTCCATCTCCTGTCCTCCATTAGCACTCTCACCAACTTTGTCCAGATCTCCTCCTCTTTGTTTTGGATTTTTTTTATAGTAGCCTACTAACTGATCTTGCTGCGTCTAGTCTCCTCACTATTCCTCTGTCTCCACCACCAGATATTTTCTCCAAAGAGTCCCAGAATAATATTCTAAAAATGTAAGTCAGATCATGTTCACTCTGCTATCAAACTTTTTGACTGCTTCTTTTGTTGCAGTTGAAATACACACTCCCTCACAGTGCTTACAAAACCTTATATGATCCAGCTTCTGTTGTCCCTCTAACCTCATCTTGTTTTCCTGCTCATTGTGTACTAGCCAGTTTCCTGAATACTTGAGGCTCCTCTTTTGTACTTGAGGACTTTCACATTTGCTTTTCCCTCTTCTTGAAACTTTTCCTATTTTTATTTTTATTTTTTATTTTTTTCTTCTGAATTACCAACAGCTGCTCTTCCTTTAGGTTCAGGACAAATATTACTTTTTAAAAGATTTTTTTCTGAAGTACTTTCCTTTATTCTTCTTTCCGATAGTATCCTGTTGTTACTCCTTTATAGCGTATATCCCAGTTTGTAATTAAAAATTAATTTGTGTGTTTGCTTGTTTTTACCAATACCCATAATAGCCTTTAAGCTTGATACTATTGTGGACCATGACATTTTTGTTCACCATTTAATAATTATGACCTGGGGTAATATTTGGTACATAGTGGGCTATCAGTAATGTTTTTCAAATGACTACATAGACATATAAAGATACATTTCTGTATTAGTGTAAATTATAGTCATAAACTTTTGACAAACTAATGAGGTGGCACAGAAGGGACATTATGAAGGGATTTTATTGAACTGAATTTTGAAACATGAAAGTCTGTGACACAGAAGACTGGCATTTTAGGGAGTAGAAATAGCATGTACAAAGGCGTGGAAGTATAAAATAACACAGTTTGTCTGGGGAACTATTAGCAGCTCTGTACTGACTCCCTAAGTGGGAAGATGAAATGGCAGGAGAGGAGGGTGAATACTAGATCCTGAAAGGCCTAATACACTGTATCCATAAGTTCGGATTTTAGCTTGTGCGTGATTTGGCCTGCTGTTATATATGGGTGTTAAATAGGGATAAGGATAAAATTAGACTTGATTTTTTGAAAGTTTATGTGATAGTAGTTTGTGAGGGGATGGACTAAGGAGGACATGGTAAGAAATAGACCTCTCAATCTGTCACAGTGATTCTTAACCAAGGGTGCAAATTAGAGTAACCTGAGGAGGTTTTTTTCCCAAACTACAAATGCCTAGACCCTACTACCATACACATAGTCAAAATCCCTGGACTGCTCTATTTCAGTAATTCAGTTGAGAAATGCTGAAGATCTGAACCAAGAATAGGCAGTTGGAATGAAGGAACAAGAACAGGTTTGATAAATATTTAATGAATTCATACTTAGAATATTATTCATGAGGCACTTATGGAACATGAAGAAGTAGTAACTTACAGATTTGAGAATTATCTGGGGAAGTTAAGACCATAAAAATAGATGAGTTTGCCCGAAGTAAAGGTATAATGGCAAGAATGGCTGGCTAAGCCCTAAAGAATGCTAGCATTTATTTATTTATTTAGTTAGTTAGTTCAGTTAGCCAACATATAGTACATCATTAGTTTTTGATGTGGTGTTCAACAATTCATTAGTTGTGTATAACGCCCAGAATGCTAGCATTTAAATACTAGATAGAAGTTAAAGAGAACGAGAGGGCACCCAGAGAATGAAGCCAAAAAAGCCAAGGGATGGAGGGAAATTCAGAAAAGAGTAGGTGTTTGAGTGTCACATGCTTCAAGGAAATCAAGTGTCAGAACAATTGAGAAAGAACTTTTGGTGTTAGCAGTTAGTTAGTTATTTGTGGCTTTAGTCATTGTGGGCTTAAGCAGATTAGAAGATGTAAAAGTAATAAAAGCAATAATATTTTAAAGATGAGGAAGGATATCAGTTGAGAGAGGTATAATAGTTTGGTATAATAAATAATAAGGAAGATAGAAAAAAAAATATATCAGTGATGTTAGTCATTTTTTTTCCTAAATGGAAACTTTCACCAAAAGAGGTTAAAAGACTTAAAGCCAAGTTCTTTTTCCAAACTGAACAAATGACATCGATTCTAATTCTTACTGATGTCACAAAAAAGAAAAAAAAAATGCTCACTGAACATGTTTGCTAAGTAATATTTAAGGACTCTTTAAGCCATAAACATTCTATAGTTCTTTGCATCAATAAACCATACCGACAGTAACAATGTACTGCTACTCCAAAATTGGAATGTTAGTATTTACTATACAACACACACACACACACACACACACACACACATATTGTAAAATTACAGAAATCTTAAGGGACTGACCCAGTTTTATGCTTTAACACTGATGACTTCTAAAATTATGTATGCTTTCATCTCAAGGCCTCTATAAAGAAAAGTCACATGCTGCTTCATTTGAATTACAATATATCCTATTGGTTTTATTTGAAAAACTTTAATGTTTGATTGTAATAATGTTTTCTTAAAAAATTATCATTTTAATACCAGTTTATATGTTTTTTAAAATATCATTAATTTGACCAATTAATGTTTTTGAAATGTAGTTTTATTAATAAATAGATGTAAAATTCTTCAACTTTAAACTTAGTGATTATGAACATGTTCTTTCTTAATGGTTTAAATAAAAGGTAATTCCCTTTTGCAACAATGTGGTTGGAACAAGAGAGTATTCCAAACAAAGTAAGTCCATCAGAGAAAGACAATTATCGTATGATGTTACTAATATGTGGAATTTAAGTAACAAAACAGAGGATCATAAGGGAAGAGGGGAAAAAATAAAACAAGATGAAACAGGAGAGGGAGAGAAACCATAAGAGACTCTTCATCATAGGAAACAGAGGGTTGCTGGAGCAGAGGGGAGATGGAAGGATGGGGTAACCGGATGCTGGGCAGTAAGGAGGGCACGTGATGCAATGGGACTGGCTATTTATTATATAAGACTGATGAATCACAGACCTACTTCTGAAGCCAATAATAAATTGTATGTTAATTAAAAAAAGAATGGCAGGAAAAAAAATTAATTCCTTGTAAGCAACAGTATACTGAGGGTTTTGTAAAGTCTTATTTCAAAGAACTCTTTAAACAGAAAATAGGTGGGTTTGAAAGATTCATTTAACTTGTGAAATGGATATATTTTGTTTGTTCATTTGTTTTCCTTCAGTGCTTAATATTTCTTCCTGTTTTTTTTCTCTAGGACTGTTATGAATACTATCCAACAATTAATGATGATCTTAAATTCAGCAAGTGATCAACCATCAGAAAATCTGATTTCCTATTTTAATGTAAGCCATAAATGAAACATTATTATTTTATTATCTTGGGAAAGAAATTTGAAATTAAAAGTTAAAATACTAGAATTTTAAAAAATACCTCCAAACCAACATGTCGTAGTCTGTTACCTTACTTCTTGCTTCTTTGAACCCTCCAAATTAAATATTGGTAGTAGCGTGTTATTTTGGTAGTGTTATTTTTAGATTTTTTTTTTTTTTTCATGTTTGCTCTTTGCCTTGCTCATCATTCTTTCTTGCAACTTAGACCTCATTTCTAAATTCATTTCCTTTCTTCTTCAGATAAGTACTTTAATGACTCCTTTAGTGAGGGTTAGTTTGGGGTGAACTTAAAAGGTTTTTGTTTTGTTTTGTTTTGTTTGTGTTAAAGTATCTTTACTTTTATTTTTGTAACATACTTTAGCTGAATCTTCTGTTCTAGATTGATATTTACTTTCTTTTAGATATTTGTAAGTAATACTGTTATGTTCCTGATTCTCCTTATTGCTGTTTAAGAAATCTGTGAATCTAACTTGTTTTGTTATATATCTTTTCTGTCTGCTTTTTAGATCTTTTTGAATGTGATATTAGAATTCAACATTTGTCATATTTCTACAGTCTTTTATTCTATATTCAGCCCATTTTTATTTACATTTCTTGCCTGGACTTGTGTGCATTGCAATTTATAACTCCTGTAGACCTGAGTTTGACATCTGAAGGGCCACTCCCTGCTATACAAACAATGGAGAGAGGAGATCATGAAAACTAGCATTTGTGTTACTTGCTTGCTTCTTCACTCCTTATTTAAATTCAAATGAGGGTTAGGACTCACTGAAATGCTCAAACAGGGAAATTGGATAAGGCCAGGAAGATTATTAAAATTTGCCTTCTTCCAGTAACTGTGTTTTGTGTAGTTAACATTTTATTTAGTATCATAATCTCCTTGTGGTCTTGTCATATTCTGTTCTCATCATCTTGTTTATATGCCTCTCAGGAATTAGTAAAGTAATTTCTGTCAATGTATTCATAATTGTGTTGGCTCAGAACTGATTTTGTTTGTCAAAGGTCCTCTGCCTTTTAAAAAAAAATTAGATTATTTTTTGGGTTGTATGAGTTTTTCATAAAATTTTGAGTATTAACCCCTTATTGAATAAGTGACATGCAAATATCTTCTCTCATTCAGTAGGTTTGGTAGTGATGTCTCTCATTCAGTAGGTTTGGTATTGATGTTGCTTTTATATTTAGGGTGTTGTTTTTTGTTGGTGGTGTACAATTGGCATACAACATTTTGCTAGTTCCTTTTTGCTTTGTTGATGGTTTTCTTTGCCATGTAGAATCTTCTTATTTTGATGTAGTCTCAATTGTTTATTTTTGCTTTTGTTGCTTTATTTGTTGTAAAACAGAAAATCAGATCTTGAAGACCAGTCTCAAGGGACATATATCCTGTGTTTTCTTCTAGGATTTTTATGGTTTCAGGTCTAACATTTAGATTTTTAATTCGCTTTGAGTTAATTTTTGTGTATTGTGTAAGATTGGTCAAGTTTTATTCTTTTTCATGTGGCTCTCTAGTTTTCCCAGCACTGTTTTTTGAAGAGACTGTCCTTTCCCCATTGTATATTTTTGCCTCCTCCATGCATAACTGGCTGTATGCACCAGTTTATTTTGGGGCTCTCTGTTCTATTCCACTAATCTGTGTGTCTGTTTTGTGCCAATACCATAAGTTTTTAAAACCGTAGCTTTGTAATATAGTTTGAAATCAGGCTGTATGATGCCTTTTTCTTCCTCAAGATTGCTTTAGCTATTGGGAATCTTTTGGTGTTGCATACAAATTTTTGGATTGTTTTATTTCTGTGTAGAAGACATTGGAATTCTTTTTTTTTTTTTTTTTTTAAAGATTTTATTTATTTATTTGACAGAGAGAGATCACAAATAGGCAGAGAGGCAGGCAGAGTGAGAGAGAGAGGAGGAAGCAGGCTCCCTGCTGAGCAGAGAGCCCGACGCGGGACTCGATCCCAGGACCCCGAGATCATGACCTGAGCCGAAGGCAGCGGCTTAACCCACTGAGCCACCCAGGCGCCCCAAGACATTGGAATTCTGATAGGGATTGCATTGAATCTGTAGATTGCTTTGGGTAGAATGGATATTTTAACAGTATTAACCCTTCCAATCTATGAGTGTGGGACATCTTTGCATTTATTTCTGTGTTATTCAGCTTCTTCCATCAATGCCATATAGTTCATGTACAGGTTTTTCATCTCCTTGCTTAAATTTATTCCTAGGTATTTTATTCTTTTAGATACATTTGTAAATGTTTTCTTAACTATCTTATTACATTATTAGTGCATAGAAACAAACCCGATTTCTGTGTATTGGTTTTGTATCCTGCAACCTTACTGAATTAGTTTATTCTAGCAATTTTTTGATGGAGTCTTTAGGGTTTTTTATATATAATATCATGTCATGTGTCAATAGACACAGTTTTACTTCTTCCTTTCCAATTTGGATGCCTCTTAGTGTTCTTGCCAGATGGCTCTAGCTAGGACTTTCAATACTATGTTGAAGGGGGAATATTTGTCTTGTTTCTGATCTTACAGGAAAATCTTTCAGGTTTTCACCATTGAGTATGATAATAGCTGTGGGCTTGTCATATATAGCCTTTATTATGTTGAAGTATATTCCCTCTATACCTGCTTTGTTGAGAGTTTTATATCATAAGTGGATGTTGAATGTTGTCAAGTATTTTCTGCATCTTTTGAAACGATCATATGATTTTTATCCTTCATTTGTTAATGTGTTACATTTATTTGTGAGTATTGAATGAACCATCCTGGCATTTCTGGAATAAGTCTTGCCTGAGTGTAGTATGTAATCCCTTAAGATATTGTTGAATTTGGCGTGCTAATAATTTCTTGTGGATTTTTGCATTTACATTCATCAGGGATATTGGCCTATAATTTTCTTTTCTTATGACATCTTTGTCTAATTTTAATGTCAGGGTAATGCTGGCCTTGTATGTGTTTGGAAGTGTTCCCTCCTCTTTTTTTTTTTTTTTTTTTTGGAGGGCTTTGAGAAGTTTAATTTTTTTTCTTTTTTGAATGTCTGGTAAAATTCATCAGTGAGGTTCTCTGAATTTTGACTTTTGTTTCTTTGGATGTTTTTGATCATTGATTCACTCTCCTTATTAGTAATCAATCTGTTCATATTTTCTGTTTCTTCATGGTTCAGATTTGGTAGGTTGTGTGTTTCTAAGAATTTATCCTTTTCTTTTAGGTTTTCCAGTTTGTTGGTGTATAATTGTTCATAGTAGTCAATTACGATCCTTTATATTTCCATGGTTTTAGTTTGTAATGTCTATGCGACTTTTTTTAATGGGTGGAAAGGCTAACAAATCTGTTCTTTAGCTTGGCAGCAGAAAATTTAGATAATACTAACATCCTAAAATGGAATTCTTTATGTTCTCCTTATTTTCAGTAGTTGCATTTACCTAGTTTCTGTAGAAGTGTTTCTATGTTATAAATAACCCAAAGTGAAATTTTTATCTTATAGGACAGAAAATGTTAATTCTGATTAAACAGTATCCTCAACATTGATTTATGTTTTTCCTCTTTAAAGAACTGCACAGTGAATCCAAAAGAAAGTATCTTGAAAAGAGTGAAGGATGTTGGATACATCTTTAAAGAGAAATTTGCTAAAGCTGTGGGACAGGGATGTATGGAAATTGGATCACAGGTAACTTGAGTTCATCTTGATTAGTGTCACTATATGTAAATAACCTCAAATGAAATATATTTCCAAATTGTAAAAATATTATACTGGTATTTGTCCTATATTGGTAGATTCTGTATCTAAGCTACCTGTGATGCTGCTGTTTATGGAAAACTTTATAAGAAAATGCCCCTTACGCCATTACAAAAACCAAAAGTAAACATGTAGAAAATTTTAGAAAAAATGTAGACATTTAAAAAATATAAGCACAAAAAATTAAAATCTTTGATGCCATTACATTTTTTGTATATATTCTTTGGCCTCTGCATATATGAATATTCATGAATGCATATACTTAGATAATGGGATCATATACATGCTATTTATTGGTGATATTATTGAGTGATGTTGGTTTTACTATTGTTATTTCAGAAAATCTACAACCTATATGTTGGGTAAAAGTATTGTCTCTGATTCAGAAGCCTGAGTTTATATCTGCTTCTACCATTTATGAGCTGTCATTTAACTTCTCTGAAATTCAGGTTTCCATATTGCTCTACTTTGTTGTGTGGAATTAGTGAGATAACATAAAAAATATGTTTGAAAACAATAATCTACTACATACATTTATTTCAGTGTAGTGAGGTTATATTTTGATACTGTGTTTTAAATAATAATATTTAGAAGTCTTTTTGGTTGTATATGAAATTTATGCTAATAATTTGAACAAAGGAATAGGGTTTGTGTGTATCTATCTAAAATGTGGTTATTCTTTGAACTAATGGGAACTATTTATTTGGTTAAAACATTTTGCTGATAGTATCAGTTGGGTCATTTTTTGCCTTTGCCAGTTTTATGGACAGAATATTCTCAGTCCTTGAGAGTTTTCTTGAAAATACATGTCCTAGGCCACAAAAAGTATTACATTAGTGTATAAAATGTTTAAAATAATACAAGGTGTATAAAACATATACTCTGTGTGTGTGTGTGTGTGTGTTTCTGTTGAATGATGTAGGCTGAAGCAGAATGAAGGAAAAGGGAAACCAAGTACTGGACCTTCCCTCTTGATAATTTATTGGGAACATTAACCATCATTTTATATGGAAGTCCTGAATGTTAGACAGGCTAGGTTTTGTGATCTCTTGGTATTCATATTCCTAAAAGTATCAGAAATGTATTATAAGAGAAACATTCTTAAAAATTAATAATTGTGATTTTCTAAAGTAGTGGAATCTAATTTTTTTTCTTTGTAGCGATACAAACTTGGAGTCCGATTGTATTACCGAGTAATGGAATCCATGCTTAAATCAGTAAGTTAAAAAGAACATAATAGAAAAAAATCCAATGCTGACACAAAAAAGACATTAGCTAAACGTTTTTTAAATCTGTTTTAGGAAGAAGAACGATTATCCATTCAAAATTTTAGGTAAATTCTTTAGTTTTAATGAAACAATTTCTTCCTTTTTTTAATAAAAGTAAATGTTTTAAAATCATTCTTTTCTTTCCTTTAGCAAACTCCTGAATGACAACATCTTTCATATGTCTTTGTTGGCATGCGCTCTTGAGGTTGTAATGGCTACATATAGCAGTAAGTTAAATTTTAGTAAATAAACATTTTAGTTCAGTTTAAAGTTAAAAAAAAAACTTATCTAAGGTGTGGTGTGTTTTTGGGGGGGTGGAGTTAAGGAGACAATAGCATAATGTAGAACAGTATATACTGAAGAATGTAAGTAGTCCCCATAAATTACTGTAAATGGGTTATTATCTGAATTATTTCAGGTCATCTTGGAAATAGTACTTCACTAGACTCTTATTCTGGGCTGTCCTTAGTCCAGGAAATATATCTACTGAAATCCCTTCCAAGACCGGAGATTGTAAATTACCAAAGGAGCATTTACCTATATGGTAACACCACTTTAGATTATATGGTCATAAAACCAAAGGTTAGAGCCAAAGTCCACCAGATAGACAGAGGCCACTCATGGTATTTTCTTTTAGATATAATTTTAGACATGTATTGTGTTGCAAATAATGTTGCAAATATTAAGTTTTTTTTGCAAAAACAAAAGAAAATTTACTTCAGTTTACAAATACACAATAAAAGAGAAATATATATGGAAAACTGTGAATCCTCATTTATAATCAAAAAATGCTAACCAAATTAGCAAAATCTTAAAGAAACCTTCCCTCCCCACATCAGGAATTAGCGAGACTGTGAAAATGGATATGCAAATACGTTGTTGTTTAGATATTAAACTGGTTAGATATTGTTCCTGACATAAGTTTAGAATAGTTAGACCACTGAAAATTTGATATAAGCATGAGCCCTCTATTTAGGAAAAACATGTGCACCTACACTCAGAATTTAGAAGCCTATTTCCTATAAGTCTATGGAAAGAATTCTGCTCCAAGGGTGCCTGACTGGTTCAGTCAGTAGAGCACACAACTAACCATGTCATTATGGTCTTGGGTTCAAGTTCCACGTTGGGCATGGAGACAACTTGAATTTAAAAAACAAAATTTAAAAAATAATCTGGTCTGAATAAAAAATTTTTGTATAGCTTTTCCACTGTGTTTTAAAATTTTTGTTTCATAAAATCTTTTCAAACTGAAAGTACATAATTGAAGGCTTAACATCTCATACCTAAGTTACATTTTTTCTTTCATTTTTAGGAAATACATCTCAGAATCTTGATACTGGAACAGATTTGTCCTTCCCATGGATTCTGAATATACTTAATTTAAAAGCCTTTGATTTTTACAAAGTGATTGAAAGTTTTATCAAAGCAGAAGCCAACTTGACCAGAGAAATGATAAAACATTTAGAACGATGTGAGCATCGAATCATGGAATCGCTTGCATGGCTCTCTGTAAGTAACTAGCTAAAATAATTAAAGATATTAATTTGCAAATGAATAACAATTATATGTTAGTGAGAGGTATTTGTTAAAATTTACCTCAAGAGAAAAGATGCAATTTAATGAAAATGCAATTTCAGTGTATAGCCCAAGAGTTAAGTGGAATATTAAAATAGAGTTTTCTTTTACTTGGGCTCCCCAGACCATCTGATAGGTAATAACTTTAATTAAGAAATGGCACTTTAAAGCAAAACACAATTCCTTAAAGTATTTGAACAGTATATTTAAAATAGAGTTGTCATGTTTGAAATTTAAATGCTGTTAAATTCCAACAAAATGGTAAAAATTAGAATTATGCTATTTAGGTGATTTAACAAAGTACAGTTTTCTGGTTCAATTTATTTGTATTTCTTTTTGTTCTATTATTAAATGTAGTCCAAAAATCTACACTATTGTTCAATTATAGTTATTGTTTATAGCATTATAGAAGCACAAATCATATTCTCTATGTATTCTATTTATAGCATATGAGCTATTGATAAGGCGTTTGTTTCATAAAGTTGGCATTTTCTATGTAGTAATGGTAAAATACTTATTTGAAGTTCCTCTGTGTTATGCTCTTTAAATCTGCATAGTTGGGTAATACTTTGTGACTCATCAGATCTGTAGATTAATATAGAGTTTGTTTCTTTTGAAGCTGTGTTGCATGCTAAGCATATAACTTTTCATTTATGCCAATATATAGAAATGGCAATGAAAACATTAAGACTTTAGTTACACTAGAATTATAATCTATACACGTAAGTCTTAATTTTTTGATGTTCCAAAAACTTAATGACTAAGAAATAACTTATTTCTTAGTGTTTTCTTGCATTGCTGTATGAACAGAGTAGATAGAATAGGGGAGAAGTAGGGGAAGTTGATAAAAAGCCATTGCATTTCTATAATTGAATTTAATAACTCCATTATATAGGACCTTCTACTTCATGGGAAAAGGAGTGCTTAGAAATCTAGGGGATTTCTAGAGGTTTAAGTGAGAATGACAAAAATGAATCAATGATAAATATAATAAGTAAGAGGTATTTTTCAGAGGCTGATGTGTCCTCTCCTTCTAGACATTGAAATCAAGACATGACTCTATCATATGAAAGTGACTGTTTTTATTTGTTTAGAGAGTTTTTTTTTCCCATTAGTATGCATCTGCAGCATGGCTTGCATTGGGGTAAACATTGTAAAGATACAGAGAAGACATGGGCTCTGACAATTGTGGAGGAAATAGAAATTTATTGTTTATAAATTGCTTGTGCTCAAGCCTGTTTAGTAGAGTTACTGGTGTTCTAGAATTATAAACAATATCCCTTTATTTTTGAGAATTTTTGGAGAAAAAGTGACATGCCCAAAGTCAAGAGAAATATATAATTTATTAATAGGATGTGGAAGTCATAAGCCTCTACATATAAATTCTAAATGTGGTTGCTGTCTCTAGGGGATAAAATTATAGATGATTTGTATTGTCATATATTTTTAATGTTTGAACTTTTAAAAACTTCTTTTACATTTAAAATTTTTATTTTTTTATTTTTATTTATTTTATTTTTTTAGTCATTAAGGGAATAGGGTAACTGTGAAGATAAGTCATACCACAGAAATAGAATACTATGAATTTCTCATGTGAGAATAATTGACATTTTAGAGAAGGGTACATACCATAGATATAGTTGAGCTTTCACAGACTTTTTTTTTCAACTGAAGTAAAACATATATACAGAAAGCTATATATTACAGGTTTACAGTTTGAAGAATTTTTCATAAATTGAACACACTCCTGTTGCCAGCACCCAGATCAAGAATCAGAGCAAACTTTAATAATCTTTTGATTCTATATGACAATAAGAATTTTTCATTTAACTATAGATTCAAACAGTATTCAAACAGTTACTTAGGGAAATATCAAGGGAGGCTCTACTTACTTTTTCCCCCAATAATTTAATAAAAGAAAGAACATCATCATGTTTTTAATGGTTACATGGAGAAGGGTTCCAGCATCTTTGCTTAACAATCTTGAGAAATAATAAATCAAGAACAGAATAACTTGAAGGAAAAAGCATATCTTTCTTTGTTTTGATTCCAAAGAGATTAATAGGCCATATATAAGTATAAAATGCTAAATAGTCTGTTGAAAAACCTGGTAAAATCTTGTTCCCTGGAAATTTAAAGGAATTAGAGGTGATTTAGAATAAACCATACCTAAGGGTTAGATTAAATGACTTCCAGATGTTTAGGCCTTTTAAATCTATTAAGCAGTTTATAATCCCAGCAGTTATGAAGTGAGATTTATATATATTACTTTTAGTATGCTCAAAATTCATCAGATTTTTCCTCAGTTAAGCCTTTATAAACCAAGATACACTAGGTTCGTTCATTCTTTCTTTTCTTCCTTACCTTTTCTTTTCTTTCTTTCTTCCCTCCCTCTCCCCTTCCCTCCTTCCTTCTTTTCTCTTTCTTGTTTTTGACAGAGAGAGAGAGAGAGAGAGAGAGAGCAGGAGCATGAGCAGGGTCAAGAGCAGAGGGAGAGGGAGAAGCAGACTCTTTGTTGAGCAGGGAACCCAACGCAGGCTGATCCCAGGACTCTGGGATCATGACCCGAGTTGAAGGCAGACACTTAACAGACTGAGCCACCCAGGTGCCCTGGTGCTTTATTTTCTAAATGGTCTCTCTTCCTGGGAATATTGTGGACTCTTCCTATTGATCTCCCTGCATCTCTAACTTCCTTAAGACTATTTTTCTGGCGGCAACTAGAGAAATCTTTTTTAAAATGCAAATATCATCATGCTAACTCAAATAAAAACCTGTGAGGGTCCTATGCATCTGGTAATGGTGGAGGACGACTTAACAACATGACTCCCCTCAAAAAGACAGTTGTAAAACCTCTGCATGATTCAGAAAGCAACTGCCTGAAATTCCTGGACAGGAAGAATAGACGGACTCTTCAGGAAAGAAGAGACGCTCTGAGCCTGGGAAGGAAGCTTTCAGCCCAGGGCTAAGTGGAAAGTGTTATAGGACGGGTAGGGGGTGCCAGTGAGAAGAAAACTGCAGGCTTTCTGGCCGGGCCAGGGAAACTAAAAAAATAGAAGCTGGGGAAACCTTGGCTGCTGAGGAGAGTGGACAAATCCTATCTGCCCACTTCTTTATGTGAAACCTGAATTATTGCACTGTATGGATTAACAGCAGCTTAATGAAGGAAGATCTGAACTGAGACAGGTGCTGCTACCCAAATAAAAAGTTTACAGTTCAGGTTCAGTGAAAATAATCACATGCTTAAAAACAAAATGAAGCAATGCTTATTTGAGAAAAAAAATAACAGAATCCAGAAATCTTTACAATTTAACATTTATGATGTTCAGGACACAGTTTTAAAATTACAGCATATGAAGAGGGTCAAAGGAATCAGGTCCAGGGTTTTAGAATGGGAACTTTCGGTCAACTATTTGATGCCTCAGGGCTCTCTTTTGGGAGTTTTGTTGCCTCCCTTTTTCTTCCATCAGCAGTTCAAAGTGTCTCCCTGGTGTCCCTGCAACCATTTTAGGGAATCTGCAAAGTTAAGGAGTATTTTTATACTATTAAGATGTTACTCATCTTTTTTACTCTCTTGACATTTATACTGATGATGTAAAAGTGTTAGCACCTTTGCAGGTATCAGAGCAATAGCATCAAGCTGGCTAGTTGTCCTTGTATTCTTCACCACCACAAACTCTCCGTTAAAATACAAAACAGAATATGTCAGTTTCATTTAAGAATGCCATTGACGCACTAGTAAGCAGTATTAATTTTATTGAATTTCTATTTTCAATCACATGTTGTTGAAAACAACTGACAATAAATATTGCCAATGGTAAATTTTTGAGTTTCCAAGGGAAAATTAGAATTTGGTTAAGCTTGTACTGAGAAGTACAGCTTCTCAGGACTTCAGAGACTTCTGATGAAATCAGTGGTATATTAATAAATGTGACTTTCTGATATTGTAAAGGAGATTTGTCAGTGTTTGTAAGGTCTCCATGATTCAATATTTCCAATATTTCCAAAAGACCAGTGAATTGTGTCATAAAGTCATTAAGAAATTTATTCAAAGTTTAAGGTAGTCCCATAATAATTTTTTAAAACATTTATAACATAAAAATTAATAAAGTTCAAGATAGAACAACAGATTTTAATATCTCAGAGTATGAAAAGTTTATTTTTGTTAATTGATATATTGATATTGTTCCCAATTCCACATTATAACTAAGCTTTAAGGAGCTATAACTTGCCAAGTTTTAGGCTAGTATAAAAAAAAATCCATTACTATTTTTTTAAAAAGATTTTATTTATTTATTTGACAGAGATCACAAATAGAGAGGCAGGCAGATAGAGAGGAGGAAGCAGGCTCCCCACTGAGCAGAGAGCCTGATGGGCTCGATCCCAGGACCCTGGGATCACGACCTGAGCTGAAGGCAGAGGCCTTAACACATTGAGCCACCCAGGCACCCCATAAAAATCCATTACTATCTTAAAGCTCTATGATTTATTGCATTCTTAGAAATTTTCTTTTTTTTTTTTAAGATTTTATTTATTTATTTGAGAGAGAGAGAGACAGAGATAGTGAGAGAGAGTACAAGCAGAGAGGAGAGGGAGAAGCAGGCTCCTCACTGAGCAGGGAACCCAATGTGAGGCTTGATCCTAGCATCCTGGGATCATGACCCAAACCAAAGGCAGATGCTTAACTGATTAAGCCACCCAGGTGCCCCTGTTTTAATTTAAATTTAAATTAAACTTAACTTTACTTAAAAATTACTAATACAGGGGGTGCCTGGGTGGCTCAGTGGGTTAAAGCCTCTGCCTTCGGCTCAGGTCATGATCCCAGGGTCCTGGGATCGAGCCCCGCATCGGGCTCTCTGCTCAGCAGGGAGCCTGCTTCCTCCTCTCTCTCTGCTTGCCTCTCTGCCTACTTGTGATCTCTGTCTGTTAAGTAAATAAATAAAATCTTAAAAAAAATTACTAATAAAGTAAATATTGATAGATATAATTCATATGAACAAAAACTTTTGGGCCTTGAATAATTTTAAGAATGTAAGAGAGATTATGAGTCAAATGTTTGAGAATGCCTGCCTTCTATTCTCTTCTCCATTTACTCTTGTCTTTTCTTGTAACTCACACAACCATGTTTTTTTTCACCTGTCCCTGAGTCTTTGTTCACTTCGTAGGCCCCACTTAAAATACTTTCTTCTGCCTTTGTACTTACCAGAATTTCAGTTCTACTTCTACTATGTTGTTCATGACCATCCTAGTTTATAGTCATTCTTCCTCCTTTACAGTCTTACAGTGTTTATTACTAACTACTTACCAGTCATTTATAAATTCTATATCTTATTCTATGTGCATATGTGCAACTCAGGTTAATTGAGTTACTGTATATAAACCACTCAGAACAGTAGCTGACATTATGTATGTGGCAATTAATTACATAAGTGGAAGTGATGGATAAAGAGGGGTCAACTAATGATGACATATAGGTAGTATCATTCATTAAAATACCGGGATCAGATGAGATTTTCTTGGAAAGATGAGTTTCATTTGATTATGTTGAAGTGCTTGTAGGTTCTTCAAGTAGAGGTGTCCTATAGCAGTTGGATATGTGTGTCTGGAGCTAAGGAAAGAAATATTAGGTATTTTCTACTATATAATACTAGGCTAGAAATATGAACCTGAAAGCTGCTGGCACATATATAACAAAAGTTTCCATCCTTATTGACAGTTTATTTTGTGCCGGGCCTTGTGGTGAGTACTTCTTGTAGTATCTTTAGTTTTTATAATTTATGAGGTCATATTCTAGATGAGGCAATCAGTGCTTAGAACTTTAATAACTTGTCCAAACCACACAAGCTAAATGGCAGCTCTGTAGTTTGAACCTGGGTCTGCCTGGCTCTGAATTTGTTAATCTACATGTTTTTACCAAGTAACTAAAGTTTGGGGAATGGATGAGATCGCCTAAGGGCAGTAGTTCCATCTTATCCATGTCTGATGTGTTCCAAGACCCCCAGTAGATGCCTGAAACCATGAATAGTATTGAACCCTTTATGTTCTGTTTTTCCTATATATACTTAGCTGTCATAAAGTTTAATTTATAAATTAGGAACAGTGAGAGATTAACAATAATAACTACTAAGAAAATAAAACAATTATAATAGTATCCTGTAATAAAAATTATGTGAATATGGTCTCTTTCTCCTCTCAAAGTATTTTATTGTACTATAGTTACCCCTCTTCTTGTAATGTGAGATGACAAAAAACCTATATGATGAAATGAAGTGAGGTGAATGACATAGCTTTAGGTAAATGAAGTGAGGTGAATGACATGACACATTAGAAGGAGAATCTTCTGCTTCTATACCGCAGTTGAGTATGGGTAACTGAAACCATAGAAAGCAAAACTGCAGTCAAGGGGGGCTACTGTATAGCAAGAGAAGGTGGTTAAAGATAGAGGCTTGAAGTGTTCTGACATTTAAGAGGTAGACAGAGAAGAGAAGCCTACAAAAGAGATTGAAATAGAACAGCCAGAGAGATAGGAGGTGGTGTCATAAAGAGAAAGCATTACAAGGTCTGAGAAGGGGCTTGGTGTCTAAGATAATGTAGGAGCTACCAGTAAGAACTGAAGAGCATTCATTTGAACAACAAGGAAGCCACTGGCAGTGGTAGCAAGACCTCTTAATAGAAGTCGTGAAGGCAGGAGTAGATTGCAGTGGGATTTTTTTTTTTTTTAAAGATTTTATTTATTTATTTTGACAGAGAGAAATCACAAGTAGATGGAGAGACAGGAGAGAGAGAGAGAGAGAGAGAGGGATGCGGGGCTCAACCCCAGGACCCTGAGATCATGACCTGAGCCGAAGGCAGCGGCTTAACCCACTGAGCCACCCAGGTGCCCCTGCAGTGGGATTTTGATGAGATGTGAATGAGGGATAAAGTGGAGACCGTGATTGTGGATAGCTTTTTGCTAGAGTCTTGTCTGAAGGGAAATAAAGATATAGCTGCCAATTGTGTGAGGTGGAGGGAAGATTATATTTTTGAGATGGGAAAGATAGGATTAAATGTGGATGGAAAAGAGCCATTCATTATGAGTGTTCTCTGTTGCAGAATGACACATCAGTGGCTTAAAACAACCATTTTATTTTGTTCATGATCTTGAGGGATTTAGGAAGAGCTTGACTGGGCAGTTCATCCTTGACTATATGGTGTCAGGGGCAAGATCTGCTTCCATGATGCTTCTACTTTTTGTTTTTCCTTTTTAGAGGAAGAGAGGTTGGGGGCAGAGGGAAAGAGATTGAATACTAAGTAGTTTCCATGCCCAGTACGGAGGCCAACATAGGGCTTAATCTCCCAACCCTCATAATATGACCTGAGCTGAAATCAAGAGTCCAGTACCCAACCAACTGAGCCACCCAGGTGCCTCTCCATGATGCTTCTTTTTTTTTTTTTTTTTTTTTTAAGATTTTATTTATTTGTTTGACAGAGAGAGATCACAAGCAGGCAGAGAAAGAGAGAAGGAAGCAGGCTCCTGGCTGAGCAGAGAGCCCGATGTGGGGCTCGATCCCAGGACCCTGGGATCATGACCTGAGCCGAAGGCAGCGGCTTAATCCACTGAGCCACCCAGGCGCCCCTCCATGATGCTTCTTAACTCACAAGTCTGGCCCCTCATTGCCCCCCAGTACATGGTCAATTTTTCTTTCCCTTCCCTTCCTACTCTGAGTGCTCTCATCCTCCTGGCCTTCTCATATGAGAAGGTATGCAACCCACAGCATATTGGTTTCAAATACTCATGCATCTTACATAGTAGCTGGCTTCCAAAAGGCTTCTGAAAGGACTGTAGCTGGAAGGTATGTTCTGTTGGTTAGAGCAGTCACAGGGCCTGTCCAGATTCAGGGGGTTCCCTTGAATAGATGTCGTCTCCTTTTTGAGGAGAGGATTGGAAATATTGTGCAGCAAATGGAAAGAATGGAAGCAGTTACAAGTTGAGGTATGTGGGTGCCGTGGCAGAAAATGGAGAACTTTCCATCTAATGGCCTTATTTATTTATTTATTTTACAAAATAGAGCTGAGGTAATTTGCTGAGTGTGGGTTGGTGGGTTGGGATAGGGAATGCAAAGTGGTGTAGTCAGAAGTTTGAGGAGAGTGGCCACAATTTTAAATTAAAAAAAATAATAATAAAAAGAAACAGCTTTTAATTAATTAGTTAATTAAGAAGTTTATTCATTTGACAGAAACAGAGAGAGCACAAGCAGGAGAGAGGCAGAGGAGAGGGAGAAGTCAACTCCCTGCTGAGCTGGGAGCCCAATTCAGGGCTCAATCCCAGGACCTGGGCATCATGACCTGAGCCAAGGGCAGATGCTCACCTATCTGAGCTGCTCAAGCACCCCTTAAGAAACAGCTTTTAATAAAATTTAATAGAAAGAGATTTTAACTTTATATTCCGGAGCTAGAACATTTTATGTAGTTTACTGTATTCTAAGAAATAATATTGGGAGCACATGTATGATTTGGAATGGAAATGAAAACCACTGGAAATGAGGTGGGTCAAGGAACCAAGAGGCTGAGAGATGAAGTCACCTGGACATGTGGTAGAGAGGAATGTGGACTAGGCACCAAAGTCTTCAGTGCTTGATGGAAGTGACTCTGAGATCAGAGGTTCTAGGAGGGGCAGAGAGTTCCTGAAAAGAAAAGGTCCTCTCTAACTTCTTAAAAAAATTTGTACAATACCTAGTTCATTGTCTTACATATAGAATTTAAGTGCAAAAACAACTAGAATTATAATGTCTCCTTGATTAATCTACCCCTTAATTTATGAACTGACCCTCTTTATCCCTTGTACTATTCTTTGCTCTTAAAACTGCTTTGTCTGGTCAGTAAAACCACCCCAGCTTTCTTTTCTTTAATATTAGCTTGGCACGTATTTTTCCCCATTCTTCGACTTTTAACCTATTTGTGTCTTTATACTTAAAGTAGTTTTCTTATAGGCTGCATCAGTGTTCTATAGTTTTCAGATACAGATCTTTCACCTCTTTGGTTAAGTTTATGCCAAACTATTTTAGTCTTTTTAGTATAATTTTAAATGGAATTGTTTTCTTAATTTCTCTCTCTGCAACTTTGTTATCAATGTATAGAAATGCATCCAATTTTTTGGTATTAATTTTGTATCTTGCAACTTTACTGAATTTATTTATTGTGCTAATTTTTTAGTGGAGCCTAGGATTTTGTATGTATAGTATCATGTTATCTGAACAGGGCAATTACTAGTAATGAATTTGAATCAGTAATCAAAAAACTACCAACCAGAGAGATTCACAGGTGAATTCCACCAAACACGTAAAGAGTTAATGCGTATTCTTCTCAAACTTTACCAAAAAACAGGAGAGGAAGGAAAGCTTCCTAATGCATCAGCGAGTCTAGCATTACCTTGATACCAAAACCAGACAAAGACAGTACAAAAAAGGAAAACTATGAGCCAAAACCCCTAATAAACATAGATGCAAAAATCCTCAAAAAAATATTAGCAAACCACATTCAGCAATATATCAAAAGGATTATGGATTTGTGAACTTTATAGGTTTCATCAAATTTGGAAATTTTTGTCTATTATTTTCTTAAAATATTTTAGTTGACTCCTTCTAACTCTCCTTTCAGGGATTCCAGTAACTTGAGGTTACCTAATAATCTGTTACTCTTTTTATTTTTTCCCCAGGTGTTTGCTTTGTTTCATTTTAGATTGTTTCTATAGCTGTGTCTTCAAATTCATTAAGTTTTTCCTCTGAAATGCCTAATCTGCTATTATTTTTCTATCTACTGCAATTCTTAATCTTAGACACTATATTTATCAATTTTAATTTTTATTTGAATCCTTTTTTACATCTTCTGTATCTCTCTTTAACATGTTAGGCGAGAAAACATGTTTGGGCTTTCCTTTACCTTCTTGAACATATGGAATATAGTTATAATAACAGTTTTAAAGTCCCTGTCTATGAATTCTAACATCTTTGTGTTTAGGTCTGTTTTTATTGACTGATACTTCTCCTATTTATTTATTTATTTATTTGCCCTTTTGGGTTTACTTTGTAATTTTTTTATCAGGTGCCAGACATTGTGATTTTTACCTTATGGAATCCTAGATATTTTCATATTCCTTTCAGTATGTTTCATTTGTATTTTGGTACACAATTTAGATTCTTAGAAATAATTTGATCCTTGTTAAGGCTTTTGTTGTTTTTGGACAAAGCCCAAGCAGTCTTTAACCTATGGCTAATCTATAACACCCTTCTGAGTACTCTACCCTATGTCACATGTATTAAAAGGTTTTTCCACTCTGGTTGGTGGAAATCAGAACATTTCTTGGCTCTGTGTTAGCTTCTGAAATGGTTCTGCTTTTTCCAGTGTTTTTGTTTGTTTGTTTGTTTTTGTTTTTGTTTTTCTTTCCTTTGGCTCTGGATAGGTTCTGAGAGGTTCTCCTCTGAACACTTGAGCATAACCCTCTACAGATCTCTGGAGCTCTCTCTTTGCAACTCTTTCCTTTGTGTGTAACTCCTTCCTCTGGTATTCTGTGCAGCTAATTTTAGCTACCTTGGCTTCCTTGAATTCTGAACTCTGTTTTCTGCCAGGGATACCAATGGACTTTTTCTTCTCTTTGCTTTGTAGCCTGGAACACTTTCCATGCAGTAAACTGAGGCAGTGGTTGGATTTACCATTTGTTTTCTTTTTCTCAGGGATCACTGTCCTTTGCTACCTGTTGTTCAATGCAGAAATCTATTGTTTCATTTATGTTGTTCAATTTTTTAGTTGTTTAAGACAAGTCCTATTTGTTCCTTCATCATCATGGCTGAAGGAGTTATGCATAGTATTTACTGATAAAATTTTTATAAATATGTATGTTTAAGGTATCCTAAGTATTTTATTTCTATTTTCCTATATTAAATATATCATATCTTCTGAATAATACTGTTTTGGAGGGGTAGTTATTATATGGAGATCATAGAAGTACTAGTTATTAACTATTGTTTAATTTTAGTAAGTCACAAGAAAGTTGAGTATCCTTTAATTGTTGTTAAATATAGCTGACTCATTAAAATGGATTCTGTCATACTACCTTTCTGTAGTCACCAAACATTAACAAATTTCTTCCTTCAGCATTTTACATAGAAAAGATTAAAAACATTTCTTTTATTATTTTTCCACATTTTAAAAGGGCTCTTTTACATACCAGCACCATTATAACGAAAAGCTTATATTTTTAGAGTCCCAATTTGATGAAGAAACTATAAACATATTTTTAAGCTTCTTTGGTGTCCTTTTGAAATGCCAAATTTGATAGGAAGTGAACACAAAAGGCAGAAAAGCCTGTGGCTTTGAAAAAGCCAAAAAGGATATCTGTTCTATATTTGTATGGTAGATAATTAACCTCTGGTGCACATTACAGAAGGTTTTAGTATCTACCATGAGACATTGTTTTTTTTTAAAGTTACATTTTACTGAGAACTGTGTCTCAGGAAAGTGAGTGAACTGTAAGATAATGATTAAGTCATTTATAACAGTTTTCTAAGAATATGGGTAAGGATGATGAAATAATGTGATATTTTGTATTGATATAATAGCCATGTTATTATAAAGGAAAACATTTTATGTTGGGTTTTTAAAAAGTTCTTCATGAGATTTTGCCAGCAAGAGAAAACATTTATTTTAATTTTTTAAAAAAGATTTTATTTATTTGAGAGAGAGCGAGAGAAGAGAGCAAGAAAGGGAGTGACAGAGGGAGAAGCAGAATCCCCCCTGAGCAGGGAACGCAATATGGAGCTCAATCTCAGGACCCTGATATCATGACATGAGTTGAAGGCAGATCTTAACCGACAGAACACCCAGGCACCCCTGTTTTAATTTTTTAAAAATCTGATTCTTTCTTAAAGTATAGCTTAAGGCTTTAACCTTTCTCACTCTGACCCAGTGTGTTCCTGATTTCTTGCCCTTACCTCCCCCATAACTAACTAAGTAGTTTCTTTCTTTCTTTTTTTTTTTTTAATGAAAATGTAGTCTTTTTTTTTTTTTTAAGATCTTATTTATTTATGTGACAGAGAGAGAGAGATCACAAGTAGGCAGAGAGGCAGGCAGAGAGAGAGAGGGGGAAGCAGACTCCCCGCTGAACAGAGCGCCCAATGTGGGGCTCGATCCCCGGACCCTGATATCATGACCTGAGCCGAAGGCAGACGCTTAACCCACTGAGCCACCCAGGCGCCCCTAACTAGTAGTTTCTTAAGATTTAAGAGACTTCATTAATCAAAACTGAAATTATCTTTTATGTTCTAAGTACAACTTTGCTTACCAATATTTATGTTTTTACATTACTTTTCAAGTTAGCCAGGCTTGAATACCAAGTATTCAAGAATCTTACAATTTAAAGAAAAAAAAAATGTCTCTTAGATTTATTTTATTAATTTTTAAATCTTATTTTCATTTACATTTAGGCTCCTTTTTGATCTTCCAGCTTTGCCACTATCCTCCATTTAAACTTTGGTGCTGAGTTAATATTTCTAAATATTTATGTATGACTTTCTCCTGTTCCAAAAACTTACAATAGCTCCCTGTTGCCATTCAGAAAAATTTAACCTCTTTTCTCTGGTTGTGGAATCTGACCCTTCTTGGCCTCACTTCGACTATTCCTCAAACACTTACTACAGCCAGAGAGTTCTTTTATTTGTGGAACAAACCACATTTATCCAGTGACAGATAACCTGCCTGATGTGGAAACAGAAGACCTGTTTTAGGGGCACCTGGGTGGCTCAGTGGGTTAAAGCCTCGGCCTTCTGCCCAGGTCATGATCCCAGGGTCCTAGGATCGAGCCCTACATTGGGCTCTCTACTTAGCAGGGAGCCTGCTTCCTCCCCTCTCTCTCTCTGCCAGCCTCTCTGTCTACTTGTGATCTCTGTCTGCCTAATAAATAAATAAAATCTTAAAAAAAAAAAAAAAAGAAAACCTGTTTTAGGTCCTCTTTCATGTGCAACTTAATGTTTTTGTCTTAGATTTTTGCTTTGTAAGCTGAGATAGACCAAAAGATTTGGGTTCTTCTAGTTCAAATATTTTATGTTTTTATAAAAATATTTAAATGTTAAAGGACTTATTTGCCAATACTGAATATAGATCCATATTCCTTTAAATTGCTTCACAGTTTATAAAATATTAAAGGAAGATTCTTTCATAAAAGGGTTACACAGAGGTCTCATTTCTGTGTTCTCCTTTAGCTCCATTTTTCCCAGTTCTCTTTGGGCCATACCTAGTATTCCATATATCAGATTTGAAAGAAATTGTACTTGCCCTTGTGAGATATATAATGACATAGGAAATAGTCCTTAGTCTTAAAGGAGCTTCCTTGGTACCTGGTAGAAAAGTAAATAAGGTAAGCCACAAGGGTCAGAGAAGGGAATAATCATATGTTGACAGGAAAAGACCTGCAGCAGATGTAGGAATACGGGAAGACACAGAAGTAAGAAAACCTGGAATTAGACACATTGGGGGAAATTATGGCCTAGCTTTGGCAATGGTAGATGAGTACTTGTTTAGTACTCATCAAGACTAATTTATTCTTAAAAGTTCAAGGTTTTTTTTTTTTTTAAGTTAGAGTTTTTAACCTTTTAAAAATGGAAAGATAGTTCTGTTAGTAAAGGAAATATTGTACAAATGTAACAATTCTATACACTAATTAAAAATGAAGTGTGTGTACACCAAAACTGTTTGTCTAATTTAAATCTCACAACAGTCCTTTGAAGTTGTTAAAACTATTTTCATTTTATAAAAGTGGAAACAGGCTTAGGAAGGTTACCTAATTTGTCTAAGGTCACCCAGTCAGCCTTTTACCCCAGACTGGTTTTATTCCAAATTCCGTGTTCATCTAGTAAAGTGTTCCTGTCATTGTGCCCTTTTATTGATTCACACTGTTTTTATTACCACTATAACATGTAGTCAAGCATGTGGGACATTATAAAAGGCAACAGTATAAATAGTTAATTTGATTCTAAGTGAAAATATAATATATGTATTTTTTTATTTTGAATAGCGAGGTAAGTGTTTTGTCTAGAAGCTAGTTCATAATAGGAAGGGAAGAAAGTACCATTAGGGAACCAGCTCCTATGTGCAGTGCACTGTCATTATTGGTCTGCTGGATCCTTTAGGAAGAAAAGATTAAAAGAAAACTTTACAAAAAAGAACAAATTATATTTTAAGAGAAAGTACTTAGTGCCCATATGTGTTTGATTTATACAATTCTTAGAAATGAGATTTTAAAATATATACTTTTAGAATCCATTATAATTTAGGGTTGATGAAATTAGGTATTTGAATCAACAACCTCAAGGAGATTGAAGGGAGGGATAAAAATGAAGTGAATTTTATTTATTTATTTATTTAGTATTTTATTTATTTATTTGACAGACAAAGATCACAAGTAGGCAGAGAGGCAGGCAGAGAGAGGAGGAAGCAGGCTCCCAGGACACTGGGATCATGACCTGAGCCGAAGGCAGAGGCTTTAACCCACTGAGCCACCAGGCGCCCCTGAAGTGAATTTTTTTTTTAATTAAATTTTTTTTTTAATTTTTTATTTTTTATAAACATATATTTTTATCCCCAGGGGTACAGGTCTGTGAATCACCAGGTTTACACACTTCACAGCACTTACCAAAGCACATACCCTCCCCAATGTCCATAATCCCACCCCCTTCTCCCAAACCCCCTCCCCCCAGCAACCCTCAGTTTGTTTTGTGAGATTAAGAGTCATTTATGGTTTGTCTCCCTCCCAATCCCAAGTGAATTTTAAAATTAGGTTTGTTTTCATAGGCTGAAATGTTACAACTGAGTTTTCTCTTAGCTTTTAATAAAAGATCCCAGGTATGCCTAAAGTCTTCTGTACGAATGAAAAAATATAGGGCCTGAACAGGGAAAGTGAGGAAAGGCAATAATATCATAGAAATAAAATTTCTGATAATATCCTTGTTTTCTATTAGTGGGCTAGTATAGAGAAAAATTAAAAATAATACAGTTCAGAAAAGCACACACAAAAATAAGGATAAAAAAATAATAATAAAAAAATAAGGATAATAATTTAGTTAATCTGAATGAATTATCCACTGAAAAATGAATAGATGATTATTTTAAAAGATCTGAATATAAACTCAATTTAGTAAACTAACTCCATTTCTTCATAATTTTTAAGAATCAGTGAGACATTAAAATGGTTTTTTATATGGTTTCTCATATGTTAAAAAACAATAAATGGGAAACCCAAAGTAACTGAGATGGCTATTATAAATTAGTCCAAGTCTTCTTCTGTACTAAATGCTGGTATGAGCCTGAGCTCTTGATCCAGATCTATTTATGGTTTTAAACAGAAAATTTTTTCCTATCTAAGCCTTCACTCAGGTGCCTTTTAGTCTTGCATGCCATGTTTGACTATTCTTTTCTCTATGCATTTGCCTCCTTCTTTAATCTTTAGAACACTCTGATATACATGAGTAATTGGTAGTGTTCACTGTGGAGGAGACTTGTCCATTCATGTCTCCCTTTCTTCTCTCCTATTGTCCATATTATATGTTTTCCTTATTCATGAATTGGTACAAGGACTAAAGAAATCTAGGAATGTTAAAAAAAAAAATAATAACTCAGAAATGTCCCTTAGGTGTAGCTCATAGAAACTTGCTGTAGGAAGCAGTGCTTTTACAAAGCTCATCACCAGCTTAATTCTTTGGAATTTTTCCTGATCATCGTACAGACCAGGATCAAAATGATCCTCACTTATGCATGTAACATTGCAGTGTAGAAATCTCAATAGATAATACTTTTGCATGTGTGCAGTCACAGGCACTGTTAAAAGTGTAATATGTTAACTCTTTTACTTTGCAAACTCTGTGAAATAGATGATGTCATTATCACCATTTCACAGGTGAAGAAACTGAAGCACAGAGAAATTGGGAACCTTTTCCTTTTAAAGATGTAACTGAACTCTAGCATTGTTAAATGTGCGCAGTGTTTGCTGTTATACTGCAGGTGGAGTTTGTTATATTGCAGGTCCACAAAACTAAGTGACTGGCAGAGCCAGAATTTTTACTCGGGCTGTCTGATTCCAGAGACAGTGTTCTTAATCTCTGTGCTCCCTTATGGTGTATATTAGCTTACTGTTGGATATACTCAGTGTTGTGATTGGTTTCTTAATTCTTGCTTTATCTGTATTTGTATCTTTCTCTCTGTGTGTCACTGTGCTGCAACAGAAGGAACCTGGGCTTTAAGTTACCAGATCTCAGTTAGTTTTCACAGAAGGTAAATAATGCCATTCCTATTTTACAGATAAGAAAAGCTGAGGTTCAGAGAAATTATGTAACTTGCTTTGGTGTGATTATGAACAAGTCATGTCTCTGCATTTCAGGTTTCCTTGTGTGTAAAATGGGGATAATTGTATTTACCTTTCAGAATTATTGTGAGGAATAAACACTTATGAGAATGGTGCATTTTAGAAACAGAAAGATTAATTATTAGTTTTCTCATTCCCTTTCTTCTACTTTACAGTGATATCTTAAGAACAGAGAACTGAGAATACAGTTAAACAGTATTAGATCTGTTTATCCTTTCTTACTAGAAGTATTTAGAACTTTTCTCCTGAGGTGTTCCCCTCCCCCGTTGCCTTTTCAAAATGGAAAAAGTTCAGGGGAAAAAGGTGTAACTGAATTCCAGTATTGTTAAATGTAGGCAGTGTTCACTGTTATACTGCAGTTGGAATTTGTTATATTGCTTTAGTTATGAATCATGTCAGTAATTACCTGAGGGCAGTGTTAGTCCATTATTCAAGTACAAACAAGAAGGAAGATAGCAATTGTAGAAGAAAGCTCAGAAAGAACTTTTGTGCTTATGGACCTCTGGAAATGGAAGCAGTTGTACTCTTGTTCAGAGCGTCTTCTACAAGGTCATGATGTTAGGAAATTTCTTGAATATAATCTTAGAATTTTCAGTTTCTAAACTTGTAGTTATATCCTGTATAACTGTAACTGTAACTGTAATAGTGAGGAACAGTTCTGGAATGTGAAGGTGAAAGAAACAAAAAGTAGAAGTATCTTATGAGATAATCTACTTTAATTAATATAGTTTCTAAATTCCTTCAGCAATATGAGAAGCTATTATTATTAATCAGTTTAGTAAAATTTTAGAAAACACTCTGGGGCGATTGTTCCTAAATCATTTAATTAAGCTCTGTTACTTTTCATAATAAAATAGGACCACCTTTTGGTATTTATCTTTTCTAAATATTTATGACATGTTCTTGAAACTGAATGGTCACAACCTAGTCTGTTTCAAAATGTAGGTCAGTGACCCTTGTGTGTTTAGTTTTATTAATTTACTGTTGGTTCTTCATATTTTCTACTATTGTCAGAAATAGCCAAATATCAAAAGAATTTATAGTATCTTTCTGTAAGTGTGGATGTAGAACTGATTAGGAAATGTAGAATAGGAAACAGCTGGATTTGTTTCTCTTTCAAAAACTTTATATTCTTCTTGCTAAGTTTCAGTTTTTCTTGCCTCTGTTAAAATGTAACATAATTTCTCTTTAAGATTTGATTATACTCCAAAGACTAACAGAAATCTGCCTTGCTATCTTGTATTTAAGTTCATTTCCTTTTTAGAGTTTAATATCTGATCATTTTTATCCTTACTAATAAATTAATAAAAACTTATTTTTATTAATATGTGATCATTATCCTTACTCTTTCTATGTTTTAAGATAATTAAAAGTTTTTTCATTTTATATTAAGTAACACTAGTTTTTATAACTTAGCTTTGTCATTTTGTTTTTTTCTTTTCAACATTAAAAATGAGAAAGGTGTAAAAGTAAAAGGACTCCTTTCTTACCAATACATGAGTCAGTCCTAAATAAAAATGAACATAGGATTTCCTAATCCAGTACTGAACTCATAAATATATAAACTTGTTCTTAAAACTATAAAGTTTTATATTGTCTTTGTAACAGGCAAACTGAAAACTTTCAGTACTATGTACTTTTTTTTTTTTTCAGTACTATGTACTTTTAAACCAGGATCTAACTCACATATTTAAACAAGTTCTTTTCCACAGTCCAGTTTCAAGTGAAGAATAAATGGCATGGGTGGTTGGAGATTGCCTTGATAATGCAAAAATGATATACCTGATCTTTGTGATTATTTCTGGGGGAAGAACAACAACTTTTTCCATAATCTCTTACAGACAAACTATTTATAATTGTCCCTTTTGATTTTTTAAACACATGTCCATATTTTTCCCTTCTCTTTATATCAAAATTGTGTATGTTTCAGTCTAAAAAAGACTTAAAAGAGCACAACACAAAATAAAGCTATTTTTGCCCAACACTTTTGAAACCAGTTATGTTGGCCATCAGCAAAAATCACATATGTGACATTTAAGCCAAAAGTATAATTTTTAGTGCTGTTTTAATGTGCTGGAAAGCCTAAATTTAGTCCAGTATGAATATTTTACACTCATATAATGAAATGAAAGTTCTTTATTTTAAAATAAAGAATTGTAATAAAGTGATTCATAAATGTTTTGACCTATTAAAATGTGATCTAACAATAATTGGTTAAATAGTTTAAAATAAAAATTTTTTAAAGAAAGTAAACTGAAAGTTATGTTGTTCATAATTAATGGATTTGCTTTGTTTTGATGAAAAAGCCCTTTGAATATTATTTTTCAGCAGGAGTAAAAGGGTTTAAGTACTATAATGTTTTCTTGTTTAATTTATATAGTGCACTTTTATTATTTATTTATTTATTTATTTATATTTCAATTAGTCAACATATAATATACCATCAGTTTCAGATGTAGTGTTCAACAATTCATCAGTTGTGCATAACACCCAGTGCTTATCACATCATGTGTGAAATTGCTTTTAAAAATGAGAATATTTCTGGTTCGAAATAGCAAACTGACCACACACCTTTACCTGCTTCCTCCACCCAAACCCTCCAAAAGTTACAGAAAGAAAAAATAAAAAGCACATGTGGGGGTGAAATCCTGCAATACTGAGATGATAAAGTAGAAAAACTATGGAGGGAAGTGAACAGTTGATTCAGGTTTGAGGATAAAAAGTAAATGACGGTTATATTGAAGGATTGAACAAAGCTGATAAAACCACAGCTTTGAATACACACAGGAAAGGGCTCTGGTGGGAGTGGGAGTCTTAGCCTCCAAGCTCAAAGTAGCAGTTATAGAGAGTAAGGCAGCAATCAGGAGAATTTTTTTAAAAAAGTGCTGTCTGCCAGTAGCTCTCAAAGGAGCATGCATCAAAATGAGCTGGAGGGCTTGTTAAAAACACAGGTCACAGATTGCTAGGTGCAACCCCAAATTTTTTGGGTAGTGCCCAAGAATTTATATTTCCAACATGTTTCTAGGCAATGCTGATGTTGCTGCTCTGGCCACTATATTTTGAGAACGTTGGTCCATGAAACATTTGGACCAGTCCCCCACCTCAGTCCATGCCAGCCTATAAGAATCAGGAAAATGCACATTCCTCGGTATGAATGAATTAGAAAAAGATGCCCCTTTGGATACAGGTTCCCCTGATTTGGTATGCATAATTTATGCTGAAGCCCTATGCTTTTGTGAAGTGTACAAGCTATACAAATACATGTCTGACCCCACCCCAACTTTTGTGTATTCACACACACACACACACACACACACACACACGGTACCTACAGCTTTCTGCTGAGTCTATAAGTGAAGCAGAGCAGAAAAGTAGGTAAATCTATAAATTAGGTAAGTTAGGTAAATTAGATAAATCTATAGACTTCTGTAACAGATTTGAAGAAAAAATGATATAGGAAAGATAATTCTCCTTAAGACGAAAATGCATCAAATTAGTGTGCTGTGAGGTTATGTTGCCCTAACTTTGGTATTTTTTGGATAACCTCAGTTAATATCCATCGCCAAAAGAAAGATCAGATTAAAAAACAATAACAAAACATTTTCAAAACCAGAAGGTCCAGTGGAAAGTGTTCATAGGTCCAAGTGGGATAAATGAATGTGGACACATCTTGATGAAAAATTTAGAATTCCAAATGTAGTGAGAAAATCATAAAAGCTTCCAGCAAGAAAAAAGTAAGCTATTTACACTGGAGTAAGATCCAGATCAGCATCACTGTTTTTAGCAGGAGTACTGATATCTGATAACCTAGAATTCTATGTCTAACCTACATGTCAAACCGGAGGGTAAAATGAAACAATTCTCAGACATCTAAGACTCAGAAGGTCTATCTCTTGACTATCCTTTTTGAAATAAAATTACTAGGGAATATGATTTAGCAAAGTAAAAAACAAAACCAAGAAGGGAGAAATTATGAGATCTAAGAATTAAACAGAAGTGCAGAGAGAAAAAACTGGGAAAAATTGTAGGATACAACAGGTCTAGAAATAGTTGTTCCAGAAAAGAAATCCATAGTTACATAAAGAATGTCTTAAATAACACAGTGGTTTCTTTTAACAACTCTGTAACCTCATCTAAACGTGGGGATTCAATAGTAACGTTTAAGGTAAATCAAATTTATGGTGATAACTGCAAGAGTTGAATTCTTGTGTCATTGAGTAGTATTAACAAAGAAAACTATTCTCTTTCTTGGGCTTTTGAAGAATTAAGTGTACCATACATGATACAAGAGGCAGCCTTTATTTTCTTTACATTTTGTGTATGAATATAGGACATTTATTAGAACTACACTGACAAATATCCAGAGTAGGTACTATAATAAGTAAATACATATTGGTTATTAAAAATTAACTTTCAGGGGCACCTGGGTGGCTCAGTTAAGTGGCCAGCTCTGATTTTGTCTTAGGTCATGATCACAGTGTCCTGGGAATAAGTCTCATGTGGGGAGGGGTCTGTGCTTAGTGGGGAGTCTGTTTAAGGATTGCCCTTCTGTCACTCTCCCTTGGCCCTCCCCCCTGCCATGCTCCTTGTCTCACTATAATAAATGAAACTAACCTATGTTAGATGCTATAAAGAATACAAAGAAGCACAGAACGTAATTCCTTTCCTCAAGGAACTTGAGGTGTCAGGAAGATAAAAAGATAAGTAACAAAGGTGGAAGAAAAAAATACCAAATACATGATACAGACAATAAGCATTATCAAAGAAGATTTTGTTTAGGTGTTGAACTGGCCCTTAGAGGATGAAAAGGATTTTATCAGAGAAGAGGGGCACAGTGAATTTTATTGATTAGGGTAGGGAGTGGGACAGTTAGTGTGTCATGTGCCTAAATGTCTAGAGTCAATAAAATTCCAGTTAGGAACACAGGGCATGTAGTAGACCATCCAGGAGTGGAGGAATCTTATTTGGGAGAGAGAAGATACACCAAAAAATTGAGAGATCAGGGTTGTATTTCGGAGAATGCCAAACTTTGAAACAGGACTTTCCCTTTCGAGCAATGGAGAATCTTACAACTTTTCAAACTGGACAGGGCGCCTGGGTGGCTAAGTCGCCTTGGGCCTCCAAATCTTGATTTTAGCTCTGGTTATGATCTCAGGGTTTGTGAGAGCAAGCCCCACTTCATGCTCTGCACTGGGCACGAAGACTGATCTGTCCCTCTCCCTTTGCCCCTCACCCCACCTCTCCTTCCCTCTCTAAAAAACAAACAACCCACCCCTCCAAAAAAAACTGGACATTAAGTGATTGGTATAAAGTGGTGATTTTTTTTTTAAGATTTTATTTATTTGACCGAGAGAGATCACAAGTAGACAGAGAGGCAGGCAGAAAGAGAGGGAAGCAGGCTCCCTGCTGAGCAGAGAGCCCGATGCAGGACTGGATCCCAGGACCCTGAGATCATGACCTGAGCCGAAGGCAGCGGCTTAACCCACTGAGCCACCAAGGCACCCTAAAGTGGTGATTTAATAGGTAAATCTGGTTGACCTGTCCTGGATGGTTGAAGGGAACAAAACAAGAAGCAGACTGAGGGGGTGCCTGTGTGGCTTACAAACCTCAGGATCCTGGGGTTAACCCCTGTGTGGGGCTTTCTGCTCAGTGGGGATTCTTAGTCTCCCTCTCACTCTGCCTCTGTGTTCTCTTACTGTCTCTCAAACAAATAAATACAGTCTTTAAAAAAAAAGGAAGCAGGCAGAGGATGTAATTGTAGTAGTCCCAATATAACATGGTAACAGTGGTGACAATGATTATTTAAAGGGGGGGTCTGGTAGGGAGTAGGGTGGTGGGGGGAGGGTGGTACTTGGCTGGCTCAGTTGGTTAAGTATCTGACTCTTTGATTTCAGCTCAGGTCATGATCTTGGTGTCCTGAGATCAAGGCGCCCCCCCCTACCCACTAGAACTCATGTCGGTCTTTAAATAGAATTTTAAGATTCATTCATTCAACAGGTGATTGAGAGCTATTACGTGCCAAGTACTAATTATGGATGTAGTTCTAGGTTGGGTTTGTTTTTTTCTTTACCATCCTTGTTGGCTTTAGTTTTTTGACTATGTGGAACAAGAAGTGGCACATATATCTTCCAGGCCAACCACCTGATTCTGTAGTTTTATTGGAACACAGCAACACTCATTCAGTTATGTTTTGTCTGTGGTTGCTTTTATGCTGTAAGGCAGAGTTGAGAAATAGCAACAGAACCTTATAGCCCATAGGCCTAAGATAATCACTATCCAACCTTTGAAGAAAAGAGTTTTCTGATTCCTGATGTGTAACGTTAACATGTTTCCCAGAATCTTACACTCAGGTAAGTGTCATAACCTTCCATGTCCTTTCTATGCTGCTCCTCACCCCTATTACTTGCTTTTTGGTTTATCTTTCTTATATTTCTTTTGATGAAAATAAGCAAATACATGTATGCTGTCTTATTTTGCCTTTTGTTATACCAAAGATAGCATACCATAAGTATCTTACACTACTTTTTGCACTTACCACTTCCTGGAAATCTCAGCATACCAGTTCATAGAGCTCTTTCTCATTCTTTATTACAGCTTCATGGTACTGCATTGTATATGTGCTGCAGTTTATTCAGCTTGGACTTCTAGGTAGTTTCCAATATTTACAGTTTCAAATAGTGTTGCACCTTGTACATGTGTTTTTACATTATTGAAATTATGTCTTCAGGGTACACACCTAGAAATGAGAGTGCTGGCTTAAAGAGTAAATGTGTATGTGTGTGTGCGTGCGTGTGTGTGTGTGTGTGTGTGTGTGATATTGCCAAATTCTTGTCCATGTGTGTGTGTGTGTGTGATATTGCCAAATTCTTGTCCATAAAGGTCATACCATTTTCTGTTCTCATCAGCAGTGTATGAATGTACCAATTTCTTCACAAGGGTTGCTCATTTAATTTTATAAAGTGATGACATTAAAATATTCTTGCCATCTTTCATCAGCATCATTTCAAAAAAGAAAGGCCATTTTATAAGGGAGAAAGAATATAAAATAAAGGTTTAGAACAGCTCTTTTAGTTAAAATTGAATAAATATATCTTTCTTATTGTGACAGTTTTCGTTTTGCTGAAGACAAATGCATCTCTACCCTGTAATCAGAGGAAGCTTTTTGAAATGCAAATCTATCATGTCTCTCCTAACTGGAAATTCTTCAGGGCTTTCCACATCTCCTCAGATCTTAACATGGCTGTACTATGGCCTATAAGTACATGTAAGGTCTCAGCCCTCTATCTCCAGCTACTTTAGCTTTGTTTTAGTTCTTTCAGTATACCAAGGGTCTTTGCATATGCTGCTTCCCTGAACACCATTAAAGAAACAGACGAGTCAAAAACAAACAAAAAACCCCAAGTTCTTCTCCTGGCTCTACCTTAACTTGTTATGTGACCTTATGCAAATTATTTAGCCCATTAATTCTTCAGTTAAGATGAGCTGTAGGCTCTTTTAGTTTTAAATTGTGAATTTACCTGAAGTCATTTTGATGCGAAGGTTAATAGAACTCAGCACATACACCCTATGGTTTTTGGGTTTTTTTGTCTTAAGATTTTATTTATTTATTTGACAGAGATCTCAGATAGTCAGAGAAGCAGGCAGAGAAAGAGGAGGAAGCAGGCTCCCTGCTGAGCAGAGAGCCTGATGAGGGGCTCAGTCCAGGATCCTGGGGTCATGGGATCATGACCCAGGCCAAAGGCAGAGGCTTTAACCCACTGAGCCACCCAGACATCCTATGGCTTTTAGCTATAATTTGACTTTAAGTATATAATACATACTTGTTTCTCATTCTTACTCTTTACTTAAATTTTAATTATTTTTAAAAATTAGTTGATGAGTTGATGCTATATGAGTAAAGTAAGGTTTGAGTTTGAAGAATGGTTATTAAGTTCATGAATTATCTCTGCTTCTGGGGTCTTATGTCTTGGATTCTGTTTTTGCCACTGTTTTTAGCACTTGAATCACAGTGTGATGAGAGATCATTTTATATCCTTTTAAGGAGTTACTGGAGTAAATCTTTTTTTTTTTTTTTTTAAGATTTTATTTATTTATTTGAGAGAGACAGAGAGAGAGACAGAGTAAGAGAGCATGAGAGGGGAGGTCAGAGGGAGAAGCAGACTCCCCATGGAGCTGGGAGCCTGATGTGGGACTTGATCCCAGGACTCCGGGATCATGACCTGAGCTGAAGGCAGTCACTCAACCAACTGAGCCACCCAGGTGCCCTGGAGTAAATCTTTTTTGAGAGCAGGAGGAAGGGGGAAGACCTGATAGAGAAGTTGGCCTGGAGTTCATTTCATTCTATTATCCTGATCAGTTGCCCTGTTTAATTGATAATTCTTTGTATTTTTGTAAAATCGACTGTCAGAAAATGGGTAGCAGACATCAGGTAAAAAGGTTGAAGAAAGACTAAATAGGTAATTAAGAATTTGTGATTTTAGGAAAGGTGTATGTTGATTTCTAGAAAATGTTAAAATTAAGTATTGTGGACCATTAAATAGTTTGGTCTATTTAAAGATGTTTTGTGCCCTTAACTTTGTACATTAGTTCCTTTTATTTATTTATTTTTTTAAAAGATTTTATTTATTTGACAGACAAAGATCACAAGTAGACAGAGTAGCAGGCAGAGAGAGAGAGTGGGGGAAGCAGGCTCCCTGCTGAGCAGAGAGCTGGATGAGGGACTCGATCCCAGGACCCTGAGATCATGACCTGAGCTGAAGGCAGAGGCTTAACCCACTGAGCCACCCAGGCATCCCCATTAGTTCCTTTTAATTTAGAATTTATTTCTTGGAAATCATGTTATAAATGGATAATTTGATTTCCAGCCCAGCCCAAAAGAGCTTTTTAAAAACATTTTACTTTAGGATTATGTTAAGATTCATCTATTAGTAAGCACTTTTAAAATTCTGTATATATTTATTCACAACTAAGAGCACCAGGTTATCTTCCCTTACTTGCATCTGGGCTGGATTGACATGTAAATACTAAAAAAATTTGGGTGTTGGGAAGTAGTAAAGATTCTGCTAGGCAATAGTAAATTAATATGTTGAGATATATAATAGATTACATATCAGGTTCATTCATTAGGGGTCCAAAATTACAGAACCAAAAACAGTTGCTTTAGATACAAGTCATAAATTAAATGCTTCTCAGTTGGGATATGAAGTTTTAGATTATAATAGTTTATATCCCTCAAGTGAGTGACTAATCTTTAAATACCAGCATCTATAAATTTATACCTCAAATCTACTTTCAGTATTTTGAATGCAGAATATATTCAAAACTCCTTGATGAAGTAGTGTGTCCAGTTTCTTTAATTTTTTTGTATATATATTATGTATAGCACATATATTTTCATACATTCTTTTGATAAAATAGTTACTTGTTATTTTCTCAGAAAAGGTCATTTCTGAGTTTAGAACCAGTCATTAGGATCCTAGAGAACTGTTTTCCATACCTTAAAAATGTTCTCATCTTTTGTTCCTTTGAAGGGCTTTAAAGTGGAACAGAAGATCAGTTAAATCTTTTATAAACATGTTATAAACAGTGGGCATAGTTTTTTGAGAGGGATGACTTTGTACTATCACTTTTAAGTAAAAGGAGTAAAATTCTCAAGTATTCTCAAGAGGTTTTCTGGGAAAAGAAGACAGAGAAAATTCTGAGTATGTAATTTACCATAACGTGCAATGCTAACAAAGGAAAATAACTTTAGTACACTCAACTACTTAACTACACTGTCTGTGTAGTTAAGCTTTACCCAGGATTTTAAAGTTCAAGAGAATACTAAGTATTTGTAATCTGTTAGCTATTACTTTGTGAAAAATCTTACAAAACTTTTGATTCATCTTTCTGTTGACAAGAGGGCAACAAAAATGTCTCCGGTAATCATAGTAACAACAAATATCTAATAACTGTTTTGCTTGTACTTTAAAGTAATAGCCATACTTTGAGATCTTGCTCACAGATCTTTAAGCCAGGGAAACTGAGAGAAATCTCTGTTACAAATTCTCAGCCCCTTTTTTCTACATCATTAAGTTGTTACTTTTTGAAAGTGCTAGGTTTATTTGTTTTCTAAAGAGGGATATCAAATAAAGGTATACTATAGGGCCAATTGAAGACATTAAGGATTTATTTTGCTTTTGGTTTTATCTAAAGGAGACCATGACTACTTAAATAAAATTCCCCCTCCCCCATTATTTTATTGAAAATGGATTACTGATCTAACAAATGACTATGATTTGTCTGAAATCATTGTAGCCCAAACCTAGAGAACAGCAAAAATCAAGTTTAAATTAAGAGTAATTGCCCATGGCAACCCTGTTGGGACCCCTCTCACTCTTGAGAGCTTCTTCTGTATCTTCACTTAATAAACTTATATTACTTTTAAAAATTTACTTAAAAAAAAAAAAGTTGTGTTCAAGACTTGAAAGATTAGATGTAAAAATCAAAATACATTGAATGCTGAATTTATTTATGTCATTTTTCTCAAATAAAAAGCATTCTTTTTTAGTTAACTTTGGAGAACTGCTTGAATTTGGAAGAAAATACATGTTAGAAAATGAAAAAGTTTTAGTGTAGTTGGTACTTAATATCTACTAAATTATAGCTCAAATCAATACCTTTTCTGTGTTTAAGAAAATGAAAATGTAGTTGTATTGAATTATTTGGCCCTGTAGTTTTGCTGCTTTTTACATAAGGAACTGTTTTTACTTTATAAATTATTTTGTTATACATTAACATTTTGCCTAAGTGGAAATATTTTCAGCTGTTCAATATTTGACTATAAATGGTAAAAAGAGAAAAGGGTGTGTGTAAACCTGGCGATTCACAGACCTGTACCCCTGGGGCAAATAATACATTATATGTCAATAAAAAAATGTTTAAAATTAACAAAAAAATAAAAATAAATTAAAAAAAAAGAGAGAGAAGGGAAGTGTAATATTCATTGATCACTTTCTAAGCACCAAGTCTTGTATTTCACTATCTTACTCTCTGTGGTATTTCTGACTTAAGGTGCATATACAGGTTACTTATATACAAAATATACCTTTAAAATGTACCTCCAAGTAGTATTTTTTTTAAATGTACCTAGCAAAACAGCATTTTGTTAGCTTCTTCCCTCTCAATTTTGGTGGCATATATTATTTTGGGATTGAGTGCTGTTATATCTAGAAAATAGATCAAAATAATAATTTTAAAGCCTACATACTACATGGTTAGGAAGCACATGGTTCTTATGAATTGTCTACAAAGACAAAAGCCTGAATATTATCTGTAACTGCTTGAGATCCCCACTATTTGTGTGTTGTTATTCTAGAAAAGAGATTTTAAGCTTTTTCAAAAGACCCTCCAAAACCACTGATTATTTCAAATTGTTCTCCTTTCTCATTTATATTATAGTTCAAAAAACATGATTAGTAGTTTCAATTCAGATTGAAATAGAAATTAGATATATGTTGAATAAAAATATTAAGTACACAAAACATTTATTTTGTGATAAATCATTTAAAATTGCTAAGAAATTAAACAGTACACATGGTCATCACATGATTTAAGTCAGAGTCACTTTTAGACTTTGAACAAGCCTTTTAGGGTTTTTTTTTTTAATGAAGAGGAAGGTACAGGTCAAAATGGCTCAGAAAAATAAAATGGTATGTATACAAGAATAGAATACATTTTAATGCTTAACACTTTGAATACAATTTTTATACTAATAACTTTAAAATGTCCACGTGTTTATTTTCTTTCAGAGGTGGAGAAATAGTTGTCCAAGAAAACACTTCTCACAGTTGAAGGAACTTAGAGATTCTCAGTGTAGTCCCAGTGATTTCATTTCTGGCAGTTTATATTGTAGATTCACTGTCAAATATCTTACTTTTTAAGGTCTGTAGGTTATGTTGAATAAAGTTCTCTGTGTTGTGAACCTCAGAGAATCTCAAGTCACTTCTCCTAGCAGACCAGTTTTTCATTTTTATTGAATTCTGAATCGTTTCCGACGTGAAGTAATAAACTATAGGGTCAAAGCAACAGTTTGAAACAGCAATGCAGAGAGTGATTGGGTACATGGTCCTCACTGCTGCCACCGCTGAGCAATTTACAAATGTTTGTGTTCTCATAAGAGAATATAAAATAAGGTTGATATTGTAAGGCACAAAACAGAAGCAGAATATGACCAAATGTACAAAAATCATTCTTAAAACTTTAGTTTTGTTTATTTTGCTTCTACTTAATGTAACAGGTTTATTTAAAGTTCTAAGTACCACACTAGAACAAGTTACATTTAAAATTAGAGGAATAAAAAATCCAACTATTTCAATGAAAATTACAATCCTTGAGAGATACGTTTTCCATGTGGCTTCTGGAAATTTTTCAAAGCAAAAATGAGAGTGGGTGGATGGAAAAAAAACTGCTGGTGCACTTCCTCCTATCACAGTTAGCCATACAGCAATGCACACGAGTTTTGCATTTCGTTTGGTTCTTAAAGTCTTTGACTTAAATGGGTGGACAATTGCCAGAAACCGATCCACACTAATACAGGTTAAGAACAGAATGCTTCCATACATGTTGGTATAAAACAGCATCACTGAAATTTTACAAAGTACATCTCCAAATGGCCAGTTCTGTGTTGCAAAGTAAAAAATCCTAAAGGGTAAAGTAAAAACGAAAAGCAAATCTGACATTGCCAAGTTAATCATGTATGTTGTGGTTTCGTTTCGTACTTTGAGGGTGCAGATGAAAATGTATATGGCAACACAGTTGGATATTAACCCAAGCACGAACACCATGCTAAACATGCACCCATACAAAGTGTACTTAAAGGAGTCATCATAGGAGCAATTGGAGCTGTTATTGCTTACCATTATAAAGGCACGTCCAATTTACAGAATTGAAGTCCTTTGGTCAGCTACAGTCTTCTTTGGTATTCAGATTGTGATCACTTTATAACCTCCAAAGTATGTGCAAATTCTTTGTATCTTTAGATGGTTTTATAAATATTTCCTTTTTCTTTGAAATCTCAGTAAGAAACATGAAATTCCTTGCTGTAAAGTTTCCACTTGGTTCTTCAACAGGAAGATATTCTCATTTTCTAATCCAGAAAATCCATGAATCCAGGGTTTAGGTAACCGACGAACAACTTCTGAGAAAAATGTAGTCAGTGAAGCCAACCTGTTGATTATGAATTTAAAGAAAAGCCGTGTCCGGGATGGGAATAAATCTACTCATCTGGTAAACTTGTATTTCAGTAGTCAAGATGAATATTCCCAAAATTAAAGTTTCTTTACGCTCCAGAATATTTAAGATGAAGGTAGCAGTCTTTTTTTGCTTTCAGTGCAGAGTTTCAGAGACTTAAACATTGCCAGTTTGGTCTCACTTCTTGCTCCTTTTACATGAAGGTTTCCTTGTTAGTATTTCTGCAGTGGATTCCAGATGCTGGTAAGCAGAAGAGTCTTTAAAAGTTTCCGAAATAAATTCCTAAGCGTGTTAGCTCTTGCTGAATTGAAGCCTTTTCCTCCGTTGCCAGATGTATTGTGAGATGGGCTTTCTCTGAAGTGGAAAAGAAAGGCTTGCTAGATTTGTAGTATGACATCACAGGAAGAAGAGGCTGGGCTTGGACAAAGAAAGGTTTCAGCCCCGTTTGTTTACTGTGCCTTTAATCTGATAATGTGTCTTCTGGGAGTATACCTAGGAGGCTTGCAAATGGTCACTGGCTCTGGAGCTAAGCCTCTGCCCTTTAACTCTTTTTATGCAGAATTGCTTCTGGGATTTTGGCCACCTTCTTTCCTTTTATTTCTTTCTATTTGGGAATAAGAAATCAGTATTAAGCCTATTTTCTCTAATTTGATTGCTTTTGTGTTTGGAATATGACTTTTTAAATTTCTTTTTTTAAAAGAAATAAAATGTGTATAGTGTTTATAAATTGAAATTGTGACATCTTAATATAGCATTGAAAAAAAACTGTTTAATGACTTATGAAAAAGAGAAATTTAATCTTTAGGCGTAAAAGATATTTGACTGACTGGTGGTGATTTTGCTTCTGGCTTCTGTTTGCCATAATTGCTCCTCAAGAATTAATTGGTATAATTGTGAATGGCTCCAATTCTGCATCTCTTCTGTTTTTGATAAGCAGTTTTCTAACATTCTTTCCTCTTTCCTTGAAAATTGAGTTAATATTTTAGAGCACTTTTGACTTTTAAATAACTCACTTTCACCAAAGAATAAATTCAGGACTCTGCCTGCCTCTCTGCGTACTTGTCATCTCTGTCTGTCAAATAAATAAATAAAATCTTTAAAAAAAAAAAAAGAATAAATTCAAGAATGTTCATTTCTTTTGTTTGGCGTAGTATTTATCTTACGCACAGAACTAAATTGCATCTTTTTAAACAAACTATTTTTTTCCCTAAATCGATTGAAATAAGTTTTGGAGAATAAAAGTTATACTACTTGGCTAAATTTTAGGATCATTATTTTATTTTCATTACCGCCTGTCTCTTACCCTGTTAATGTGACATTAACTGTGTATGGCTCCGATTTTGTCTTCATTTAAAAGCTCCTATGAGTTGTTTCTGAATATATTTATATCTAAGGGATACTCATTTTTTTAAAGACCAAAGAACTTGGAAGAATAAAGTATGTTCAGGATGGAGGTAATTGAATATGGATGTTATTTCCTCGAGGACTGAAGATACCACAACCTCTGGACACATACATGTTTTTCTTGCTCTAAACTACCATTTTTCAGAAAAGGATAGATCCAATTACTGTTCACTGTTGCTATTCTCTAGTTTCATTCAGTTTGGGCCAAAACTCTGTCTTTTGAAGTATCTGTTAGGAAGATTTAGGGAATTGAAGAGTGATTTGTTTTTTCTTCCTAAATTACCTAATTTAAAAGTAATATGTTGCAGTGATATGGTTTATGCTGATTTTATACCTTTTTAATTATAAAACTAAGTTCAGCAATTTCTGTTGTTTGTTGATGAATCCTGCCTGAATTATATTCTGTGTTCTTTTTTATTGTTTTGACTGGGAAATTTATAGTCAAGTGACACAAAAAATGAGTATTATTTATAACCAATAAACTTAAACGTTAAGGGCTGAATTCTTTGTGTATTGCACTGGTGTGCAAAAGCGGTAGTGTTCATATTAGAAGGCAGGTGAATAATAATGAAATAAGAAGTAGTTAATAAGCTTGTATTCTTACTGAGAAGAAATTTCTATTATAGTTTCTTAGTAATCTATTAAATTGATAAGGTTTTGGGTCATCATTAAATAATAAGTAGTCATGTGCCCTGACCTTGTTTACTTCTGCTTTCATTTTGACTATGGCATTGTCTCAAACAAAGAATTAAAATGTATTAATTCTACATTGGAATATTCTTCTATATATTGATGTTGTTATTTACTGGACTAGATATTCATTTCTGGTTTTTCATGTTTGAATTATTGCTGCTTTTAGAACACTATTTGTTGAATTAAGCTTTTTGTTATTATCAGTATATTAGTATATGTTTGTATTTCTAATTCTTATACAGTGTTTGACCCTTAGTGGTACTCATATGTTTGCTGATGAATGAATCGCGATCATAAACTTTACTTTTGAACACTGTTTCTCTTAAGGAAAAGAACAGTACCAGAGCAGCCATCTGCTTCAGGGAAGATTATTAAATGCTGGATTTTTCAAGATATTTCATTTGACTTCTAATTAAGGAACCAAAGTGAAATTAGATACCTTGAAAATTCCTTAGATTAAGATTTGAAAAATACATAGTAACTGCTTATAAAGTGAGTTAAATAAATAGAGGGAATGGAGTATATTTAATAGGTGCTTCGTATTTGATAGCCTTAGACCAAACTGTTATTTTAATATGAGATTTGTACACTTCTGAAAGGTAAGTCTGTGAATCAACTTAATTCTTTTTTTTTTTTTTTTTTAGATTTTATTTATTTATTTGACAGAGAAAGATCACAAGTAGGCATAGAGGCAGGCAGAGAGAGAGAGAGAGGAGGAAGCAGTCTCCCCGCTGAACAGAGAGCCCGATGCAGGACTCGATCCCAGGACCCTCAGATCATGACCCGAGCCGAAGGCAGAGGTCTAACCCACTGAGCCAACCAGGCGCCCCTGTGAATCAACTTAATTCTTGAGTGGAACTTAAGAGGAGGCTGAAAAAACATATGCCACTGAGTTGAAATTTAGTTATTTTCACTATGTGAGTCTTCACTTTTCAAATTTTAATTTTATCATCAAGAAGCCAGGTTAAGGGGTGCCTGGGTGGCTCAAGTGGGTTAGAGCCTCTGCCTTCAGCTCAGGTCATGATCTCAGGGTCCTGGGATCGAGCCCCGAATCGGGCTCTCTGCTCAGCGGGGAGCCTGCTTCCCTCTCCTCTCTCTCTCTCTCTCTCTCTCTCTCTCCCTCCCTCCCTCCCTCTCTTTCTGCCTGCCTCTCTGCCTACTTGTGATTTCTGTCTGTCAAATAAATAAATAAAATCTAAAAAAAAACCCCACTATTAAAAAAAAAAAAAGAAGCCAAGTAAATAGCCAGCTAGCCTCTAAAGTGGATGTTTTATTCACTACCAATGATAGTATAAAACATTTAGTTGTGGAACTCCTTTTTTATCATGTTGAGAGAGAGTATTCTTGTAGTTAAGTATTAGAAGTTAAAAGATTGGACAACTTGTGAGTTCTTGACTGAATTTCTGCTACAGCTATGAAACTGAGGAGGCAAGAATCTGACTTTTTTATGCCTGATTCAAAATAGGCTTATAATAGCTTGTTGGATGAATAAATAAATCTTTAATGGATACCCACTATAAACAAATAATGTGTAGAGAGGCTCCTCAGCCACTCTTACTGTCTTTTCATTTTCATAGTGGTTATTTTCTAACCTTGATAGCAATATCATTTTTATCTTGCCCTATTTTTATTCTCACTGCCACCTTTCTGGGCTAACCCTGTCACTCTTATCTCTATGGTTGTTATAATGCCTTATCTTGTCTTCTTATTCCCTGTCTCACCCTTGTCCATTTTCCCCCTGGTAGCCTGTCACTGATCAACTCATGAATGAATCAACTATTTATTCATTTATACCCTTCTTGCTTCCAAAAAGCATATAAAGCAGATGATAATTTTACAATTGTCACAACTGATGGAACTAATAAACAATTACCTTAGTGTTTTATTACATGTAAATGATACCTAAATTTTAAAAGTTTAAAAAGAAAATATAGAACAGTTAAAAAATTTAAATGTGAGAAACTTTTCTATGTATTAGTCATTTTCATTCTAAAAAGTATTCATTTTGAACATAATAAATGTTTGCAAAAGGCAAAAAAATCTTAAAACACAAATTCATAACACATTAGTAAAAGAATAAAAGCCAAGTGTTATGCAGGGAGCGAGATGGGTGGGAAGGGGGCCAAGATGTGAAATAATGATGTGAAATAATGATGTTAGAAAAATCTACTGCATTTGAAGCAAGGCAGAAAAGGAAAACTTGGTGGATTACATTGCCTTCATTTAATGAAAGAAAACATTACGCAGTGTCGAGGGAGAAACTTTGGTTTGTTTTATCTCAGAACTACATTGTGAGTCTTTACATGTGAACCATTAAATGACTATAGGAGGTTGTTTCCTAGTGGCAGAACATATGCCATTTCTCATTGGCCCTCAATATAAGAAGAGTACTCAGTGTCAGATTATGGTTCTGAGAAACATGTTGGTAGATTAATATAGTCCATATATATGTGGTGATTTTGGTTTAATGCCGAGGAAAGTTTAATAGTCTAGTGCAAGGGATCTCCCCCTAAAGACCTTGACATTTATAAAATGTTTATTCATTCTGCTTTGATGAGATTCTGTGACTAAAAAGAGGTAAGAGACCGTGGATCTAAAGAATTGAAGGGTTAGCAAATCCTGAAGTCTGCTTCTCTGAAATACCTGGAAATCTCTGAAATATTTTGGAAGCTTTTCTTTGTAGATAGACAAGAAGAAAAAAGACTTTGCCTAGTGCAGGTTCTTTATGAATGAAGTACAACATTGTGTATGTAGGCAATAAAATGTAAATCTGTAATTTTTTCATTTTAATAGGGAAGTAGCAAAGTGTTGTGTAAAGAGCACAGGCAAAGAATCTGAGAAGCTTGTTATGCAACCATTTGACCTTCCTGTGATTCTGGCTCCTTGGCTGTGAACTGAGGGGGTTGGACTGTTAAGAGGTCCCTTCCTGCTTCTGTATCTGATTCTGGTTTTTTTAATAGTTCGAATGCTTAAGCTGCTAGATTTTTTTTTTTTTTTTTACTCTCAGATATAACAAATCAATGAGTCTCTTTCATTTTTTTATGCTTAAGGATTTCTAATTTTGAAAACAGTTTGTACAAGAAATATGTACAAAAAATATTCTTTGTTTCAGCCAAGAGTCTCATAAGGGGTATTTTGTTAACATTTTGTAATACTGTAAAGATTTCACATTGAAAAAAAGGCTTTACTTTGTATTTCTATGGCATTCTTCTTTAAAAGATTTTTCTGGAGCTCCTGGGTGCCTCAGTCAGTTAAGCGTCTGACTTTTGATTTCAGCTCAGGTCATGATCTCAGTGTCTTGAGATCAGGCTCTGCTTCAGGCTCTGATCTCGTGGGAAGTCTGCTTAAGATTCTCTCTCTCTCTCTCTCTCTCTCCCTCTGCTCTTCCCCCTATCTCTCTCTCTCTCTCTCTCTCTTTCTCTCTCAAATAAATAAATATTTAAAAATAAATAGGTAGAAGATTTTTCTTTCCAAAACACAAATAAGATGCCATGTTTTTACTATAAAATTGATCAGAACTCTAATTTCTCATTAAAAGTTTTGATGGCCATAATCAGAGTTGTACCTAAAATAACATTGAGAATATGAGATTTGTAAAACAATTGGATGGGAGTGTGTGTGAAATTTAAACTGAAAGCTGTTCAAGTTCAAAATAAAGTGTGGAATAGTGAAAATTTAAAATGTAAGAATAATACTCTAAACTTTTTGTTTTGAATGCAGCAAATATTTGTTGTGATGAGAATGTGACTCTTAAATGTTCTCTTCCATCTCAAATTTACACTTATTAAAAATGTTTTCTTACTCTTCTGAAGCCTATTTGGATAATTTTTTTAGGATAAATTTTTTATTTAGGTTCAAACATAAACAAAACTTTCAATTTGAGAAATGAACATTTGTGATTTATGTCAATAGATATATTTAATAGAAAAAGATTTTTAATTAAACAAATTTAGTATTACTGTGTGTTGATATAATTTGAAAAGTGGTTTACCTTTCCTCATTATTGCAAACATTTTGCACTTTTTGTTACTCTTTACTGGAACATGAGTCATCTACCCAAGTTGAGAGGGTTGAACCAGCTTGTAGGGTTGGGTGGAAGGAGAAAAAAGATTTAAAGGGTGATGATTTATAGCCAAGTCAAAGTAGATGGGAATGGTGCTTGAAGCAAGGTCAAACAAAGAGATAAAGGAAATTAAGAGGAGCAAGGATATTGTTGTGGTGTAAAACTTACAACTTTAGTAAATATTTATCACTGCCGACACTTTGAGTTGTCCCTTCTTCCTTTTTTCCTATCCCTACCTGCTCCCCATTCCTTCATCTCTGCCTCTTAAAATCCTATCAGATTTTTTATGGAGACCTCAGTTTCATCATTTTTTTTTCTATTCTTCAATAGTATTTAGTCTGTCTTCCTTTTAAGACATATTCTTTCAACTCAGTTATGATTAAAAAAAAAAAGAAAGAATCACAGTACAGAGTATAACAATAGATGTTTATTCAGAATGGAGATAAGAGTCAACCAAGTCCATTAAAGGGCCTTCAGAGGAGGTAATGTCTCAAGAAGGCAAGCCTTCAGTTGAATAAGAGTTTCAAATTTAAAGTCTTAAAGGCTAGAGCCATGCCTGGTAATAATGTCTTAGTACAGTACTGTTAGTATAGTAATGTTGTCTTTTTCAACCAAAAACACATAAAATGATTTGAGTGACAGTTTTCTTAATTCTTTCAAGAATGTTACATAATTAGTTCCACTCTAAATTTCTAGAAGAGAAGTTAATTCATCACACCCAAAGAATGCTTGGGGGCATAAGGGCTTAATTTGGTCATAGAATCTAGTTGAGGAAGGTTATAGGTTGGTTGTGGTTTTTAAAAGTCTTTCACCTACTTTAGAAGCAAGAAGATAGAGTGTTAAAAAACCAGTCTAAGTGTTGAGGGACCTAGATTCTTAATTCCACCTGTGCTATTAAAATTAATGTGACATTGAGAAAATCATTTAACTTCTCTATTACATATTTGTAAAAGAAGAATATTGAACTAGATCTTTAGAATCCTTTTCAGACCTTACATTTTTAATTTAATCTTCATACTAATTTTGAATGGTACAAAGAACATACTGTCTCCCAAGAAAGTGAAATTCAGAGAAGTTGTGGTTTGTGTAGAATTACATGTGATTAAATGATGGAGAATCATGAAGCCAGAACTAAAAACCAGGTCCTCACTGTTAAGTACCCATCACAGTTCCTTGTACTTTGTTAAGTTAGAGAATGCAATTCAATGAATCTTCGGGGAGTTGGAACTAGTATTCTCATTCCTTGATGTCTATATTTCCTGATTTCCTACATATAACAGATGGATTCCAACCTTACATTTTCTTACTGACACAAAATAAGAACTTTGGTTCATAGTTTCGGTGAATTTTAAGCAGAGAAGAAGTTTATTTTTATATGTGTAAGCTATGTAGACTTTTTGGGAAAAGATTATGGTCTAAAATTTTTTAAAAAGGTTGGAATTGGGAAAGCATGCACCAAATTTTATATAGATCGAAAGGAAATATTTCTTTTTCCTTCAAATAATTAGAAGAAAGGTTTCCTATAAATAGTAAATTTAACATTTTCCAGCAGTGTTTATTATTAGAAATCCAGGTACTCTAGTTTATTTCAATAAGCATTTGTTGACTTTATCGTTTAGTAAAGTGTGGAGATAGGGAAGGATTACTCTTTTAGGATACTCCTAAAAAGCTAAATATTGTGGCTAGAAAGCTGCTTTGATACACCTGAGTTCTTTTGTTACCAATAATGAAATTATGTTTTAGGGAAACCCAGTTTGGTGCTTTGGGGTGACTCAAAGGCAAGTTGCTGAAAATACATTGTTGAGTTAGATGTGTATCTCTGTAAAAGGTTCTTAGAGGATACCATAAGGAACTAGAAGGATTGATTCTCTAGTCCTCAGATTGCTTTGCAAGAGTCTTTATGTTTTTACTCTATATACAGTGTAAATCATAGACACGTATTGTTGATGTGGTTCATAGGAGAAAAACAACCTGGAACTCTACTTAAAAAAGAGCCTACATAAAGAGAATTTTTTAATGAATATACATGCTATATTTTTGAAAATTCAAGTAAAATGTTTTCATATATATATATATATATATATATATATATATAATTTTTTGAAAGATTTTATTTATTTAACAGAGAGAACATGAGTTAAGGGGGCAGGGAGAGAAGCAGGCATAGTCCCAGGACTCTGGGATCATGACCTGAGCCAGAGGCAGACCCATAACCCACTGAGCCACCCAGGCACCCCAGCTTTTTGATTAATTCTCATTAAATAAGACAATTCCTGCATCAGCAGTAATCAACTAGAAAATATAATGGTAAAAAGATTCCACTTATAGAACAAAAAACAGGATCTAGATGAAAACAAAAGACCAAAAGCTTAAATGAAGGCCATAGAAAAATTTTTGAATATGTGACATACAGTTTTAACTGGGACAAATCTGTAAGTTTAATGCTATATATAATAAAATGGTATATATGTATATATACACTATGCCATATATATATATATATATATATATATATATATAGTATAATTATACATATAGTGTACAAATATACTATATATAAGTGGGCAAATATACTGTACATGTAGTGTAATATACATATATAGTATAACCTCATGATTTTACTTCCAAAAATTTTGTCTTTCCTTCCCATTCATGTTTCTATCAGTAATACCTATTTTCTCACACCCTCCTCTAAACCAGATTATTATAAGCCTTTTAAACCCTTCCAAAATAATAGGTCAAAGTGATATCTCATTTAATTTACAGTTCTTTAGTTCTGAGTGATTGTGAGCCCAGAAATAGACTATAAACCTGGGGAAATATAATAACACTTCAAATCAGTAGAGAAAAATATGGATAGTTCAATAAATGCTTAATGGGTCATCAGAAAAGTCATTTTAAAAAGTGTACTTTAACTTTTTTTTTTTAAAGATCTTATTGATTTGAAAGAGAAAGAGCAGGAATGGGGGAAGAGTCTGAGGGAGTGGGACAAGTGGACTCCCCACTCCTCAGGGAGCTTGATGACCCAGGACTCTATCCCAGGACCCTGAGATCATGACCTGAACTGAAGCCCGATGCTTAACCAGCTGAGCTACCCAGGTGCCCCTGGACTTTAATTTTTTATACCAAAATAAATGCCAACAAATCAAGTATTTAAATGTAAAAAATGACTCCATTAAAAAAAAAAAAAAGACTCCATAGACTTCTGGGAAAAAAATTGAGTGTACTTAAAAATAACAATAAAGTAGTAAAATCTTTAAGTATTATATGAAGTCTTTAGTTTTAAAGGAAAAGATACCTTTGACTAAATAATTTAGTTTTGTTGCTAGAATTCGTAGAGTAGGAAGAAAATGTCAATTTATCATACTGTACTTAATATAAGAATAAAACTAATGAGGTGAGGGGCACCCTGTGTCATTTGGGAGAGCATGTGACTCTTGGTGTCATGAGTTGGGCATAGAGTTTACTTAATTAAAAAAAAAAAAAAGCAAATGAAAATTAACAATTCATTCCAAAAAATGGGAAAAGGATCTGAACGTGAATATTTTTTTCTTTTTTTGAAGATTGATTGATTGATTGATTGATTTGACAGACAGACAGAGATCACAAGTAGGCAGAGAGAGGAGGAAGCAGGTTCCCTAGCTGAAGAGAGAGCCCTACTCAGGGCTTGATCCCAGTACCCTGGGATCATGACCTGAGCCGAAGGCAGAGGCTTTAACCCACTGAGCCACCCGGGTGCCCCTATTTTTTTCTTTTAACTTAAATGTGATTTGCTGTTTTTGATATCGAAATTAATATTTTTACTTTTTTTAAGTTTTGGCCTTCAAAATAAAAATGAGTATACATAATTTAGAATCCTCTTTTTTTCTTTTTCTTCCTTACAATGACAGATGTTTAAGATCTAGTTCTGTGGGGTGCCTGGGTGGCTCAGTCGGTTAAATGTCTGCCTTCAGCTCTGGTCATGATCCCAGGATCCTGGGATCGATTTCCACATTTGGGCTCCCTGCTTAGTGGGGAACCTTCTTCTCCCTCTGCCTCTGCTCTCTGTTTCTCATGAATAAATAAATAAAATCTTTAAAAAACAAAAAAGATCTAGTTCTATGAACGCTATTGCAAATACACTTAACAGCAGAAACGTATTTATGCAGATGTTTTGCTCTTAACTAGAATTCAAAGAGACAGGCTCTTTTAACAGATACTGATACTCAGGTATATGGAAGAATTAATCAGTAAGATTCTAAACTACAGTAATTCATTCCCAGACCGAAATTTTTTGGTTTGCTGTTGTGATTATTTTAATCAACTGATTTCACATTCTTGGAAAACTTGAGGGTTTCCTATCAATACCAGATGTCACCAGTGCTGCCTCAGAAAGGTTAGAAACAAAAGACCGGAAGGACTGACCCTACAAAAGGGCCCCTTTTAAAGCCCAGCTTTTTGTTGTTGTTTTTAGTTAACAGGGACTGCTTCAGCCAGACCAAAGAACAGTTGCAGGATTGTTGTCCTGGTTATATAGACAGGGAAATAGGATAGGCACATTTAAATTTTTTTTCCTTCTTATGTTATCTTTAATCTTGGATCTACTGATATGTATTTGTTTATTCAATAGCAAGTATTTACTGCCTGTGAACTGTATGCCAGGGACTCTTCCAGTTGCTCAGAATATAGGGAATATAGCAGGGTAAAAAAAATTCCTGAGCTTATATTTTATTTGGAGACATGCAATCAATAAGTAATTATGTAATTGGTCATATGGTGGTAAGATCTCTGACAAAAAATACACTTAGGAGGAAAAGGAAAGTGTTTTAGGAAGGACTTGCTGATAAGGGGACATTTGAACAGAAATGAAGGAATGAATCATGTGGATGTCTTAGGGACTAACATTTAACTGATAAACAGTCTTTAAAAACACCCTTCCCAATTTCTATTTCCAGCCTCATCTTCCTTAACTCCACTCACCAGGTTCTTGTACAAAATTTTCATGGCAATTGGAAACTTCCAAACAGCATTTCAATTTGATAAAATTCTACATGTTTACTTCTGATTTTTGTTTTGCGTGACAACTTATAAACTTGGTTTGGTTTGGTTTTGGCTACTTGACAGCATTCTTGAAGCTAAGTACTTCTAGTAGAGTACCTGTCTTTCATTAAAAGGAGCTCCAGGGCAATAATTTCATTTCAAGTCAGATCCTACCCTGACTTCTGGCTCCCTGTGCAGTTATCAGGTTAATCTTCTGCTCTTTGTTGCTTTGGCCAGCACCCTGTTACCTCAGAGGTAACAGGGTCCAGTTTCCCTCATTGCAGTGACATCTGACAGACTATTACCACTTGACTTCCTAGACTCCTGTTAATTATCTGCCTTACTTATGCCTGAATGAGCATTTGGGATTAAAAGTACTTATATATCACAGTTGTCTTTTCTCCATCATAACAGGGTATCCTATTTGGGATCCACCTTTAAATTTTGTGTCAGTCCTTCAAGGAACCAACTCTTTCCTTACTCTTATGTTCTGACACAACTGTTACTTAGCCCTGCTCATTTTTGGAACTGTGACTTCACTTTTCTGTGACATAATTTGACCAATTTCTAGGTACATATGACTTCATTCCATGAGGTTGATTTTTCAATAATTTTTCCCAAGAATAAATTTATTATTTATAATGTGGGAGAGATTTTTTAAAAAGATTTTATTTATTTATTTGATAGAAGACACAGTGAGAAAGGGAACACAAGCAGGGTGAGTGGGAGAGAGAGAAGCAGACTTCCCACTGGTCAGGGAGCCTGATTCAGGGCTCAATATCAGGACCCTGGGATCCTGACCTGAGCCGAAGGCAGACGCTTAATGACTGAGGCACCCAGGCGCCTCTGTAGGAGAGATATTATTAAGATTCTTAAAGAGTAATAGAGAAAAAGTAGAAAGAGTAAAGGTAACAGAATTCTACTGCTATAATAAATCAGCTGTCATTTTCTAGTGTTTTTAAAAAAATGTATATATATTAAAGTTTTATTTAAATTCCAGTTAGTTAACATATAGTGTAATATTAGTTTTAGGTGTACCATATAGTGATTCAACACTTCCATAAATTACTCAGTGCTTATCACAGGTATACTACTTAATCCTCATCACCTATTTAACTCTTTTCCCCACCTACCTCCCCTCTGGTAACCATAAGTTTGTTCTCTATCGTTAAGAGTCTGTTTCTTGGTTTGTATCTCTCTTTTTTCCCCTTTGCTCGTTTGTGTTGTTTCTTAAATTCCACACGAGTGAAATCATATAGTATTTGTCTTTCTTAACTTATTTTACTTGGTATAATACTCTCTAGCTCCATCCATGTTATTGCAAATGGCAAGATTTCATTCTTTTTTAATGACTGAATAATCTTATATTGTATTTATATAGCGCCTCTTCTTTACCCAGTCATCAGTTGATGGACACTTGGCCCTTTTCCATAATTTAGCTATTATAGATAATGCTGCTATGCACATCAGGGTGCACGTGCCCTTTTAAACCAGCATTTTTGTGTCCTTTGGGTAAATACCTACTAATACTATTGCTGAATAGGATAGTTCTATTTTTAACTTTCTGAAGAACCTCCATGCTGTTTTCCAGAATGACTGCACCAGTTTGCATTCCTGCCACACAGTGCAGGCAGGAAGGTTCCACTTTCTCCACATCTTCACCAACCCTGGCTGTTTCTTGTATTGTTGATTGTAGCCATTCTGATAGGTGTGTGGTGATCTCTCAGCACAGTTTTGATTTGCATTTCCCTGATGATGAGTGATGTTGAGCATCTTTTTTATGTGCCTGTTAGCTATCTGTATGACTTCCTTGGAAAAATTACTATTCATGTCTTCTGCTCATTTTTAAATTGTATTATTCATTTGCTACATGTTGAGTTTTAGAAGTTCTTCATAGATTTTGGATACTAACACTTTATCAGATATGTCATTTGCAAGTATCTTCTCCCATTCTCTAGGTTGCCTTAGTTTCGTTGATTTTTCCTTCGCTGTGCAGAAGGTTCTATTGAGATATAATTGACATATAACATTATATTAGTTTTAGGTGTACAATATAATGATTCAGTATTGTATATATTGTGAAATAACCACTACAAGAAGTATATTTAACATTCATCACCAAACATAATTACAAAACTTTTCTTGTGATGAGAACTTTTAAGATTTACTATCTTAGCAACTTTCAGATATACAATATACAATATAGCTATAGTCACCATGCTGCACATTACCTCCCCATGACTTATTTATTTTATAACTGGAATTTCCTAACTTTTGACCCCTGTATCCATTTGGCCCAGCTCTCCACCCCTCTGGGATTCATTTTTGTTCTTTGTGTCTATGAGATCAGTATCTGGGATTTTTTTTTTAATTCCACATATAAATGAAGTCATACTTATTTGTTTTTCTCTGTTTGATTTACTTCACTCAGCATAATGCCCTTATGGTCTATCCAGCGCATTTCCTTCATCCATTCCATCAATGAACACTTGGGTTCTGTTTTTGTTTTTGTTTTAAGATTTCATTTTTAAGTAATCTCTATACCCAAGATGGAGCTCAAACTCACAACCCTGAGATTAAGAGTCACATGATCCACCAACTGAGCTAGGCACGCACCCCAAGATTGAGGTTTAATTTAAGTCTTTGCTATTATACTTACATAGCTGAAATCAGAGAATAGAATCTTTAAGGTTTAGAAGGGAACACTGCTTTTTCTTATGTCCTATTAGATAAAAACATTTTCTATTAGATAAAAACATTTTCTTCTTTTTATTTATTTATTTTTTTGTCCTATATTTATTATTTTGTCCTATACAAATAAAGTTTGTATACTGGCTAAATGACAAGAGTAGAGGCAGAAAAGATATTGTAGTAAAATTCTTATATTTCCTCTCATATCATTATTTTTTTTTTTAACATTTAATGTATTATTTGTTTTAGGAGTACAGGTCTGTGAATCATCAGTCTTACACAACTCACAGTGCTCCCTGTACCACATACCCTCCCCAGTGTCTATCACCCAGCCACCCCATCCTCCTACCCCCCTCCCCTCCAGCAACCCTTAGTTTGTTTCCTGAGATTAAGAGTCTCTTATGGTTTGTCTCCCTCTCTGGTTTTGTCTTGTTTCATTTTTCGCTCCCTTCCCCTATAATCCTGTCTTGTTTCTCAAATTCCTCTTATCATTGAGATAATATGATATTTGTCTTTCTCTGAATGACTTATTTTGCTTTGTGTAATACCCTCTAGTGCTAGCCACATCATTGCAAATGGCAAGATTTCATTTTTTGATGACCGCGTGATATTACATTGCATATATATACACCACATCTTCTTTATCCATTTGTCTGTCGATGGATATCTGGGCTCTATCCATAGTTTGGCTGTTGTGGATATTGCTACTATAAAATTGGGGTGCATGTGCCCCTTTGGATCACTACCTTTGTATTTTGGGGGTAAATACCCACTAGTGCAATTGCTGGGTCATAGCAATTGGGTTGTAGCTCTATTTTCAACTTTTTGAGGAATCTCCATGCTGTTTTCCAGAGTGGCTGCACCAGCTTGCATTCTCACCAACAGTGTGGGAGGGTTCCCCTTTCTCCACATCCTGGCCAACATGTGTCATTTCCTGTTTTATTAATTTTAGCCATTCTGACTGGTGTGAGGTGGTATCTCATTGAGGTTTTGGTTTGTATTTCCCTGTATTTTTTGTATTTTGTATTTTAGCCACCAACTATTTTAAACAATATGAAAAATGAATAAGCCGATTCCTGGCACAAACATATGTATATAAACTAGTAAAGTCTCAGTACCCTCCGTTATGACATATCTGAAAAGGAATCTTTTAGGAATAGATTATCTTTCAGATTTTAAATTTGGGAAAAAAAATGCATCTGTGCTTTTCTGTTTGTAAAAGTATACTTCGGTTAATTAGAAAATGGGAATTTTAGGATGTTTTAATAATAAGATGTTTTAAAACAAAGTCATTTTATATTTACTATACTTGTAAATTTAAAAACAATTGTTGGTCAGATGCAATAAAATTCTTATCTAAGATTTATACTATCTGAAGGAGAGAGTTGGGATTCTGCTGTCTTCCTTTCTAATATAGAGAGGGCTTTTTTAGGTACTCCATCAAAGTAGTATACCTTCTGGAGATGAATCTAGCAAAAATTTTTGTCAAAGAATTTCTGCCACCAAATGAGCCTAAAATAAGTATGCTACAGAAGTCAGACTTTATGTAAAGTAAACCATTTAAAATCATAGTCAGAAACACTATCAAAATTTAATTCTTATTTGATAAAGCTCTTTTGCTGTTAATGAAAATGCAGGGTTTTTTTTTTTTTCTTTTTAGTAGCTGTACTCTGCATTACTGATATCTTTGAGAAAATTTTTAGCTGAACTAGAGAAATGGATAGTTTGGTTTGTTCAGATTTGTTTCATTCATCACTTTCAAATTAGTTTCTTCTTGAGAAGGAGCATGTCTTAAAACTTTTATCTGTTACCTCCATGTTACTTAAAGGTTACTTGAAAATATATTCTTAAAATATTGATAATTAGAAAAAATACTCTTTAATAGTAATGCTTTGCATTTGGCTACACTATAAATTAAAATTTCATCATTTAATTCTCTACTTCGGTAAATCTGAAGGGAACAAAGAAGACGATGAAACAAATAGATCGAGTATTTAAACTAACCATTATCAGTAACTACACTAAATATAAATGGTCATTTATAAATACAAATGGTCGTTTATAAATATAAATGGATATTTGAGTATCCATTATGTGCTAGCCCAAAAAAAAGGGCAAAGATTGTCAAAGTGGTTAAAAAAGAAACTCTGTGCCATTTATAAGACACCAGTTTTCAATATAAAGATATATATATATATATATATATATATATATATATATATATATATATCATTAATCTCCAAAGATTAAGAGCCTGAATAGAACTGAGGACAATTCCAAGATTTTTACTGTCAGTAGTCAGGTGATTAATAACACAGTCAACCAAAGAGGATATTGAAGGAGTGATCGCTGATTGGTGATGAGGGTAATGAGTTCCTGTTAATGTTTGAACATGTGAATACTTGATGTGTTTGCCACATATCCATGTGGAGATCTGAGATATCTAGTTGGAAATAATGGATCTGGAACTTGAATAAGTACATTTAGTCAGAAATGTAGATTTAGGAGAAGTATAGCTATAATTAAAGCCATGATAGTGGCTCAACCAGCTTATATATTGGCAAGAATATCCTAATGTATATCAATATTAAAGAAGTAAAATAAAATGGGAAAGAACTGTCAGAAAGGTCAAGGTCTACCCTCTATTTTATATTTGGGTTTCCTTTGTTAGGGTAAAATGATCTTATGATTTGGTTTAGGATAGTACGAAAACATTTCCTGTAACGTAAGTCCAATAATATTCCTTAAAATACCCAGAAAACAATAGCAATTCCCATCTTCCACTTCTATTATTAATTTTTTCTACTAGCCCTAGAGAACTTGTGCTTACTCAGATAATTAGAATCTCTTTAGGAACACCTTGACTTGATAAACTTTAAGTCTTCAACTCTCTGGAAAAGTTCATACTTGCTTTAGAAATGTATGTTAATGATGAAATACCACGTAGAATAAACTTACTTCTGCCTTTTTAATGCATATCATTTATTCAGTGAGATATATATACTAATCTTGCTGGTAGAGTCTGGTTTCCTTTACAAGATTAAGTGGCAAAACAGAGTGAAGTGTTGTCCAGAGAGTGATCATGCGACAGTTAATTTAGGTAGATAAGTAATGACATGAGAAAGCTTTCCTGAGTCCAAGAGAAAAGCTGCTCTTTGAGTCCAGGACATAGTGCTACACATATAAATATGTAATTTTCAAAAGTTAAGTATTCCACTAAATATTTTTTGTAGTCCTTTAAAAAAATCAGTTTCTGTATTAATTACCTATTTGCTGTGTAAGAAATTACCGCAAGATGTGACAACTTAAAATAACTAAAGTTTGGGGATGCCTGTGTGGCTCAGTCAGTTAAGCATATGCCTTTGGTTCAGTTCATGATCCCAGGATTCTGGGATCAAGTCCCACATTGGGACTCAGCAGGGAGTCTGCTTCCCCCTCTCCCTCTGCTTGCTGTTCCCCCTGCTTGTGTGCATTCTCTCTCTCCCACAAATAAATAAATAAAAACTTTAATAAAAAAAAGTGAAGTTTTATCTCACACAGTTTCTGAAGGTCAGAAATCTGGAAGTGGCTTAGCTCTGTGGTTTCGGTTCCTGTTCACTCAGGACAGACCTTAAATTGTCAGCTAAGGATGCAGTCATCTTAAGGCTTTGCTGGAGTTGGGAATCTACTTCCGAGTTCACTCACATGGTTGTTGACATGCCTTCTTCTTCACTGGTTGTTAGCCAGAGGCTTCCTTTGTTTACCATGTAGACCCTTTTCCATGGGACTTCCAGGAGCCTAAATCTGCAGGTTTTTTATAAACTAACTCAGAAGCGACATGCCATCACTTCTGCCATATGCTATTGACCAGACAGACAGATTAACCCTGGTACAATATAGGAGTCATCTTCACAAGTATATAAATAACCCAGTGGTAGGGATTATGGGGGTGATCTTGTAGGATGGCTGCCACAGATGATATTTAATGGCAATTAGAAAGCAAATCATACCACTTTTCTTCTTAGTGCTTTACTGTATTTTAATTTAACCCTTGATATGTCTATGTTGTATAACATTCTAGAAATATTTGAGTATCCATTATGTGCGAGGCACTGGGATTTTATTTTATAGCTGTCTAAAAAGTCCCATCTGGATCCTGTTAGTCTCCTGCTTAAAATCTTTTAATTGGTTTAATTCCCTACTCTTTCCTTGTTATAAAATCTATGTTTCAGCTTTATGTAATGAATCATCTCAGTCTTAAGGACTTATGCCCCGGTGCCATTCTGAGTACTTTATATTTACCATCTCATTTAATTGTTATAACAACTAACCCTATGAGGGAGTATTATTTTCCTCATTTTATGGGAGCTACATGAAGTTTCTTTAGGGCCATATTTTCATAGTTTCTGAGCCATCTATTCTGCTTTCCATTTGAAATGACTTCTATTTTTAAAACTCTAATCAGGCTTAACCTTCTTCTAGGATGTTTTCCCCTAATGTACCTAATCTAGATTTGATAGTCTTCTCTTGATTTCCAATGTATATACCCTGTGTGTCCTTTGATTATGGAATTTACTGCTCTGGATTGCTATTTTTTATTTACTTATCTGTTTCCTTCATTAGACTAGAGACTGTAGCATAAGGATTAAAAACCCGGGCATTGGAGTGAGAAAACTTGTGGCCAAGTCCTGGATCTACCACTTTCTAACTGTGCCTTTGGGTAACTTAATCCTAGCCTACCTTTCATCAGTTGTAAAATGACGTAAAAAATAGTACCTTCCTCTTACAGTTTTTTGTGGGAAGAAATAAAGTACTCAGTGCTATGGCTGGCATTCGGTAAATCTGTAAACTCTTTTAGGGCAGAATTAATGAATGCTTATTATGTGCCATGTACTGTATCAAACCCTTTGTGTCGTTTATTTAATTCTCACAAAAACCTTATGTGGGTAGGTACTGTCATTAATGTTTTATTCTTCTCAGTGGCTATAGTGCCTGTCATAGAACATGAGTATTTGTGGAATGAATGAATAAATGGTAGATGGAATTATGGGGAGTAGAGCTAATCGTAGGGGAAGACAACACCATGGGAACGCAGCTACAAGTATGACAGGCACAAAGAATAAAGAGAAAATGGGCAAATGAACATGGTTTACATCATAGTGTAGGAGCAAACAGCACATGCTCTTGAAACAGACTTGGGTTTAAATCCCGGCTCCACCATTCATTAGCCATATGACATGGGGCTGATTTCTTAACTTCTTGTTTCAGGTTCTTTACCTATAAAATGGGGATAATAAATAGTATGTATTTGATAGATTTACTATGAGGATTACATGAGATAATGTTTGTAAAATATTTTTGCATAGAACTTGGCATATAGCCAAATATAGCTATGGGCGCCTGGGTGGCTCAGTGGGTTAAAGCCTCTGCCTTCAGTTCAGGTCATGATCCCAGGGTCCTGGGATCAAGCCCCACATCAGGCTCTCTGCTCAGTGGGGAGCCTGCTTTCCCCTCTTCACCTGTTTCTCTGCCTGCCTCTCTGCCTATTTGTGATTTCTGTCTGTCAAATAAATAAAATCTTAAAAAAAAAAAAGCTATATAAGAAAGTAAGCATTTACCTTATAAAATATAATTGAGTCGTTCTAAGGATGATCTAGGCCACTGATGGTCCAGACTTGAAATTAATGATTAGAGATTCTGCACTCTTATTACACTTAAAGACGTACACAATTTAACAGTGTGTTTGAATGCACAGATTTTAAAGTTTAACAATCAGTTTTACTATCTCATACTTAATTTGTAGACTTTTTTCATTGAAATTAAGTACAAAAATTAAGTTGGCATGGTTATACTCATGTGCTGAAACTAAGCTGTGCCTGTAGAACCTTACATTACATTTAGATGTCAAGTTATTATTGAGCCCGTGTTTGGCCAACCCTTATTTTAAGGCTTCAGGATAAGCATGGCCAAGGGGTTTCCAAAGCCAGGGTAGGTGTAGAAATAATAAATGTGTATATCAACAAAAACTGATTGCAGGAAGCCTAGGCCCAAGCCTATATAATGACTCAGATCTAGTTCAGTTTCAGATTGGAAACTTTAAGGATTATGAAATTTCTGAGAACTCAAGAGTATGTTCACCTAGAGGGGAAGCAGCAAAGCCCAAGACCAGTGAAATTCCTCTATAGTGTTGGCTTAAATTTCTAAGTTTGTTTTATTTTCTTGAAAACAAATCAATGTCTAGTCATTAAATAATTTTTGATGCAAAACTTTGGTCTATGAATAGGTTAAACCTGCTGCAATATTTCCCGTCATGGAATAATATATATAGGTAAAAGGTACTAAGTACATTCCCAAAGGTAAAAATCTGGTGATTTTGATTCTTTGGTAGAGAGGCCCTAGTAAAAGCAGGAATCATTTGGAGAAGAATGACTTTTCTTACGATTATTTAATCATAGGATATGTATTTTTGTTCTTTTACTTTTTTGCAAATCTTTGTCATCAGCAGTATTAATAGATAATTTGGTGATTCCTCACTTCAGCATGGCAAACATGTTTGTTCCTCACCTTTGAATTCTCATCCCTCCATCTTGTGCTTTCCTGTTCAGTCATAACCCTCTACTTCTTCCAAGTTTGACAAAACATCCTTGAGTTCATTATATTCAGACATGCTAGTTTACTTTTACAAGCTTTCATACCCAATTCCTCTTTTATTTATTTATTTTTAAAGATGTTATTCATTTGTTTGACAGATGGAAATCTCCCCATCGAGCAGAGAGGCTTAAAGGCTTAACCCACTGAGCCACCCAGTCACCCCCCAATTCCTCTTTTAATGTCCATTTCTCATACTGTTATTTCCCTTAATAATATTCATTCTGCCTACTGTATGAATTTTTATTCATTTTGCAAATATTCATTATAGATTTTCTTATGCTTTTGGTTAGAATAAGATTTCTTTGGGTTAGGAACAGTAACTTTCCCACAGTATTTAAGGTAAATTATACAAATAATGACTCTTCAACACAATTTTATCACAAGTCTTAGAACAGAGGACCCTCTCATTGGATATACTTGCTGTGGTCATTGAAGCTAGTACTGATGGAAGTGGACTTTTGACTCCTGTAATATTTCATTTAGAAAAATGGCTGTCTTAGTTTAATTGCATAAATTTTGCATTTCCATTTGGAGCTGCCTGCCCAGAGCAAATATGTCAAACATCTTCAAGTAAACCCTGACCCGGTTTTAGAATTCTTAGCTAATTTTGAGTTAGGAATTCCTTTCTTTAAACAGGATTTTAAAATTAATACAACAAATGCAAAATATAACATATTTTGTGTGTTACATTTTTTAAAAAGGCTTCAAATAATCCCCAATATCACAAAATAACTTAATTTGAAATATAAAAAATAGGATCTACCCAAATTGATATACTTCTCATTGTTTTTGAAAAAGTTGATGAAGATATCGATTTAGAAAATACTTTTAAAAATACATTTTAGGGTACCTAGTTGTTTGGAATATTTGTGTGTGTAAAGTTGTACATAATTGACATAATAACATTACTACTATAAAGTTTTCAAGTTCTTAAAAATATCTGCTTTTAGTCTATGATTTAACAAAGGGGTTGCTGTTTTGAGAGACTTAAAAAACTGCTCTCAATGATCACTTTCAATGAAAATCTAGTTAGAATTTTGGACCTCTTTTGCATAATTTCTAATATTTAACAAGTGTGTTTTTCAAAAACAGTGCTTCTAACTAAACATTGTTCAAACTGGTTATAATATAAATTGTCTAGCATTGCCAAAATTTGATTCATAGTTCATCATTGTATTGTTTTGGTATTTATTATACCAAACAGTTAACTTGGAAAGGAAACTAATATTTTACGTAAGCTCTCACTGTTTGGTAAATTATATAATTATGTTAAGCAAATACTGTAGAAGTTGCAGATAGTCATCTCTGGTTAAATAATTAAATATAACTGTTGTTTTCTGCTAGAAGAATGATTATCAGGAACATTTCACTTTATTAAATAGTGTAATACCAGGATTAGCCTTGGTAAAATTAATTCTTGGTAAAATTAATACTTGCTTAATTGCTCCTGGTTTTTATACTAAGAAATTAATGAAAATTATAGTTTAGTCAGTGAGTAAGAGCTCAGACTCTGGAGCCTGGCTGCCCAAGTTCAAATCCTTTTATTAACCTCATTTTCTCTGTCTCTCAAGTGGGGATAATATACCCATAGGGCTTTGTGAAAATTAAATTGTGTACATGCAGTAAGCATTTACTAAATGGTAGCTGTTCTTGTTAATAGTGGATGTTAATATAGATTTCTTTTTCAGTAAATCCTTTGGATAAAGATGGAAAACCATAGTTTAATTAATAGAATATTTTTAGTAAGTCATATTCTGACACTTGTTCTAGGAAGCTACTCTATTCCTTCTTTATTATTAAAAAATAGCTTTAAAAGTTTTGGTTTTTATATTTATAAACTCAAATGTTATTACTCTATACTCTGAAAATAATTTTAGTGCATAACAGTATATAGTATGCAGCCATAGTTTTCTAAAATAGCTAAACTTTGTGATCCATGAAATGAATAATGATAACACTTAATTCACAGATTTATTGTGGGGATTACATGAGATAATACATTTGAATTGACTTTTTCTGTAAATTGAAAGTGCTTTAATTCTTGTCTAAGCAAACCACGAAAGTGATATTTCATTCTGTTTTGCCAAATGTATCTTAAATTAACTAACTTCATTATCAGTTTAGTGTTCAGTGCCCCAAGGGGCAAAATTTTATGGTAGGGTCAATGCAAATACAAGTGAATGGCTCCTTAAATTTTGCATCCTAGATACCTCTCTTGCTTTACCCTAATCCTGGCCCTGTTTCATACTGCTTATACACATTTTTTTCTTGAAGAGAAGATAGGCTGAAAGACATTTTGGCTGATAACATACTACTGCTGAAATAGAAATAACCCAGAGTATGCTGGTAATTTCATATTTTTGGCTCAGCTTATAGTGAAGCTAAGGACTTAAATTAATGAATAGTAGGCTTTTCTTTTTTAAATTTCAGATCAATTGCATTAATTCCTGAGTTATATGCATATGACTTCAAAGTTGTTTGCTCTCATTGAACTTGGTACTAAACCTGCCTGGCACATTCTTCATGCATGTTGGAGCTAGGAGGTTGGAAATTGATAGGATATTCTGTCACTTGAAACAAAGCTAAGGCAGTATGGGTTATGGTGACCTCTAGCACCTGGAATGCATTCCTGAAAGCAAACAATAAATCATTTAATTATTCAGCAAATATTTTTAGAACTCCAGTTCTATGCTAGGAATGCATATGAATATATATAATAGGAAGCAAGACACAGTTGAATTAGCTATATCTATATTAATGATTTGTGACAAGAAAATTTCCTATCCTAAAATACAGTTTCTATTGTAATAGATGTCCCATTTCTCTTAGGTTATTCAAATTTTTTAGCATGGTCTTTATAATTTTGGATCATCAGGCTGCTGTTTTCCTTTGTCTCTAGCAGCTTCTCCATTAGTGCACCACCACTTTACTTTAGTACCAGTAGCCTCTTTTGATTTCCTAAAATAATACCAGTTTCTCAGCACATTTTCCTTCATCTTGGGAGACTTCTGCCTGTTGCTCCTCTCAAAGCACAGCCTCTTTATCTTCCTTCAAGTCTAAGCATTCGTGTTACCTTCTCAGGTATGTCTTCCTTAAATCACCCTCCAGGGTATCCATTTGTACATTCTTCATAAGAAATTCTGTTGTTTCATATAATTTTTCTGAATCTGGGGCACCTGGGTGGCTCAGTGGGTTAAGCCTCTGCCTTCAGCTCTGGTCGTGATCTCAGGGTCCTGGGATCGAGCCCCGCATCGGGCTCTCTGCTCAGCAAGGAGCCTGCCTCCTCCTCTTTCTCTGCCTGCCTGTCTGCCTACTTGTGATCTCTATCTGTCAAATAAATAAAAAAAATCTTTAAAAAAATTTTTTTTTTCTGAATCTGTCATTAGCTATTTATTTCCTTGTTTGTTTGTTTAAGATTTTGTTTATTTATTTGACAGACAGAGATCACAAGTAAGCAGAGAGGCAGGCAGAGAGAAAGGAAAGGAAGCAGGCTCCCTGCTGGGTAGACAGCCCGATGTGGGGCTCGATCCCAGGACCCTGGGATCATGACCTGAGCTGAAGACAGAGGTTTTAACCCACTGAGCCACCCAGGCGGGATGAATACCCAGCTTTTGTATCAGCATGGACTGCACTGGGGGAGATTATGCTGAGTGAAATAAATCTTTCCCTCCTTTTAATTACAAATAGGTTTTAAAATGAGAACTTATTCCTTCATTGATTTTGATAAGATTTTTCACCTTTGACTTACTTATTAGTGAGGTGAATGCCATTATAGATCTTTCCATGTTGACATGGTTTTGCAACATGGATAAACTCAACTTTGGTAACGATATATTCTCTTTTTGTCACTGCTGATTTGAGTTACTATTATTTCTTGTTTAGGATTTTTACATCTCTGTTCATGAGTAAGAATGGGCTATAATTGCCTTTTTGATGCACTTGACAACTTTTAGTATCACTGTGGTACTAGTCTCATAAAATGAGATCAAGAATGTTTCCACTTTTCCCATTCTCAGAAGAGTTTGAGTAAAACTGGAATCATCTGTTCTTTGAATGACTGGTAGATTTCACTGGTAAAACCAATGGTGCTTGATATGCTTGATATCCTTATAGGAAGATTTTTAATTACCAATTTAGGTTTTTTAATAGTTTTGGGGAGTATTGATACTTTTTTATTTTTTATTCATTTATATCTTCTGTGGAATTTTCCATTTGGTCTAAGTTTTCCAATTTATTGACATAAAGTTATTCATAGTAATCCCCTATTATCTTTCTAATTTTTTGATGATGGTCCTACTTTTTGCTCCAAGTACTGTTTATCGGTCTCTTTTGTTTTTCTCAATCTGACTGGAGCTTTGTTTAATACAATTAATTCAGAGAACTGATTATTAGCTTTGTGATCAAACTCTATATTTTATCTTTGTTTTTAGTTTCATTAGATTATGCTCATGTCTTTATTATTTCTGTCTTTGTACCTTCTTTGGGTCTTTTCTGTGTATAACATTTGAAGTTAAAGATTTTTCTAGTCCTTTACATATATAGAACAAAAATTGGCAATTAGTATTTTAAGTGAAGAAAAGGATCTCATCTGAATTCTAAATTTCTGCTGTCAATTGTAACTAAATTTGTAGTGCTTTCCATGTCAGACAAAATGATTTTGATAAGTACATGGGAAAATAATACTTACCAACGTGGTTTTAATGTCATCTGGTTTGATATAGGATTCACCTTTATTTGATTTGATTAAACAAGCAAAAGACCGAGAAGGACCAGCTGATCACCTTGAACCTGCTTGTACTCTCAACCTTCCACTCCAGAGTAATCACACTGCCGCTGATATGTAAGTAGAATGTATGATATGTTATTCATTCAACCTGCAATTACAGGCACGATACTCTATAGAAACTATAGGGAATAGAATTTTGAATAAGATATTTGATTTGCTCTGAAGAAGCAGGAATATAAGGCATATGACCCAAATAAAGATCATGTAAAGTGGTACAGAGTGCTGTTGAGATCACTTAGGGTTGATGTAATGAGGATAGTTTTTATGGTGGAGATGGCAAATTAATTAGGCCTGAAAGATGGAAAACAGGATTTCTGTGTGGAAACTGGAGAGGAAGGAGGAGACACAAAGTGTTCCAAGAGTCAGAAAAGTGTAAGGCCAGGAAAGCAGGAAACATTTTCAGGGAGTACAGATCAGTGCATTTGGGGTGAAGCATAGGATAGGCATAGGAACTAGAATGAGACATCAACAATCAACATCAACAATTAGTTGGTAAGTACATGATGATGATGATGGAAGAAGAAAGCAAATAGCTAATATTTCTTGAGGGTTTACTGTGTGCTGGACAGTTGCCTAAGTGCTTGTGATTCTTTTATTTTTCCATTTAATCTTTATAACAGCCCTGTAAGGTAGTAGATTCTGCTATCAGCCTCAGTTATCTGTAAAATAGGAATTAGGGTAATGCGCCAAAGTCAACAGAAATCAAATCCAAGCAATCTGACCCCAAAACTCATGTACTTCAACATTCCAACTACTGTGCCTTTCACAGAAGTGTGCCTACTATTGTTTCTGTTTCGTTTAGTCTAGGAATTGACAGTATAATGTTCTGTGATTAGTTCAGGGTCTATTTTCCAGAGATGTCCTTTCCAAGCTAACTTGTACCCAGAGTATTTCTAGCATAGGATGCCTCTGCCTTCATATATAGATTTGTCTGTTAGGTTATGCACTAATATAAACAGGTCAAGACTTATATTCTTCTAAGTGCCAGGATGTTTTCTAGACACTGGGAATGAAAGGCGAATAAGATGAGCTAGGTTCTTCCTCTCATAGCAGTTAGGTTATGGGGGAAATAAACTAATATGTGATGTGTTTTTAGAGTGTACACTAAATTTGGACATCTGGTTGGCTCAGTCAGTAAAGCATGCAACTCTTGATCTTGGGATTAGGAGTTCAAGCCCCATGTTGGGTGTAGAGATTACTTAAAAAGAGAGAGAGAGAGAGAGAGAGAGAGAGAGAGAGAAAAGAAAGTATACCAAGTACTGTAATAGAAATAAAGTACTGTGAGAGAAACTGAGAGTGTAGGGATGCTTAGGGAAGCTTTTTCTGATAAAGTGATATTTGGCCTGAGACCTCAAGGACAATTGGATGCTGGCTAGGCACACATCTGCATCATGTACATTCCAGATAGAGCAAATGGCAAGTACAGTGGCCCTAGGACAGACCAAACTTAGCTGGTTTGAAGAACAGAAAGAAGTTCCAGTGTGGCTGGGACTTATCAAGAGGAGGTTGGAGGTACAAGATAAGGTTGGAGAGGTAAACTGAGGCCAGACCTTGTAGAGTTCTATGAGCCATAGAAAAGGTTTTAGATTTTAGCAGAGAATGGAAAAGCATTAAAGTTTTAAGTAATGATGCAGCTTGCTATACTTTGTATTTTTAAAGGGCTATTTTTTGGCTGCTATTTAAAGTGCAGGTGGGTTTGGAGGAGGGAAGAAGTAGGAAGACCAGTTTGGAGACAGTTTTAATAGTCCAAGTGAGAGATGTAAGTGACTTGATCTAAGATATGTCGGTAAAGATAGAAAGAAATGGAATGATCCAGAATGTATTTTAGAGAATGATTTAATAAAACTTGGTTTTGCATTGAGTTTGAAGAATTGGGAAAAGGGAGAAATTAAAAATAGCTCCTAGGTTTTAGATTTTAGAAACTGGATGTAATGTGGACTCGTTTATTGAGATGGGAAAAACAGAGGGAAGAAATCAAGACTTCCCCTTTGGCCTTCTTAAGTTTGAGATTCAACTAGTGATGTTCTATAGGTAGTTGAATATTTGTACCTAGAACTCCAGAGAGACCAACTCCTGTCCAAGTTTAGTTTGTCTACAATATTGTGAATTAGAGAATTGAAGGGAAGTTCAAGATTGGAAGTAGACTAAACCCTGGTACTTAAAAGTTTACAATGGTGATTCCCTTTTCCTAGTATACTAGTTAAATACTACATATAGTAGAAATATCCACAGTAAAGTAAAAATCATCTCTCCTGCTTAGAATTATTTCTTAGCTACTAAAACAAAATTAGAACATAGATCTGAATTATCCTGTGAAAAGCAACACAAGGGTGGTAGAATGTCAGAAATTGAGAGAGAATATTTATTAATATCTCTGTGTAGATTTATGTCTGACACGTTTAGTATACAGGTATAAATCTTCCTTGATAATATATCTGAATACAGTATTCTATACTGTGTGGTATTTGTTTTATTATACATATGAACCATAGTTATCAATGAAACATTTTTTTAAAGATTTTATTTATTAATTTGACAGACAGAGATCACAAGTAGGCAGAGAGGCAGGCAGAGAGAGAGGGGAGAAGCAGGCTTCCTGCTGAGCAGAGAGCCCGATGAGGGGCTCGATCCCAGGACCCTGGGATCATGGCCTGAGCTGAAGGCAGAGGCTTTAACCCACTGAGCCACCCAGGCACCCCTCAATGAAACATTTTTAAGAGGGAAATCAGAAACATAACAGCACTATTTTGGTACCAATAACTTGTTCCTTTAACCTGGAGTTATTTGATAATCTCAATTTCACTATAATTATTAAAATTGAACATATACACTATGCAGCTATTTTTTTCTTCAAAAAAACAGTAACTCTCAGAAAAAGCTATTTATTAAAATAGTTAGAAATGATAATGTCAAGCTTAGTTTTCCTATTAGGCTGTATCCTTTCCAGCTTATGTTTAAATAGCTTGCTGAAACTGGTGTAGCCACACTGGCAAACAGTGTGGAGGTTCCTCAGAAAGTTAAAAATAGAACTACACTATGATGCAACAGTTCCACTGCTAGGTATTTACCCAGTGGCCACAAAAATACAAATTTGAAGGGGCACATGCTCCCTGATGTTTATAGCAGCATTATCAACAACAGCCAATCTATGGAAAGAGTCCAGATGTTCATCAACTGATGAATGGATAAAGAAGATGTTGTATGCATACACACACACACACACACACACACAAAATGGAATATTACTCAGCCATCAAAAAGAATGACATCTCGCCATCTGTAACAACATGGATGGAGCTGGAGTATATTATGTTAAGCAAAATAAGTCAGAGAAAGACAAATACCATATGATTTCACTCATGTGAAATTAAGAAACAAAACAGATGAACATAGAGGAAGGGAGAAAAAAAAAAGAGAGGGAGAGGGGAAACAAACCCATAAGAGACTCTTAATGATAGAGAAAAAACTGAGGGTTGGTGGAAGGAGGTTGGGGGGGATGGGCTAGATGGGTGATGGGTATTAAAGAGGACACTCGTTGTAATGAGCACTGTCTTATATATATGTGATGAATCACTGAATTCTCCTGAAACCAATACTGTACTGTATGTTAAATAACTAGAATTTAGATAAAAAATTTTAAAAAATGTTTCTTTAGAGAAGGAATTCGGTATAGAATAACAGATTAAATAGATATGTTTGGATGCATGTGTACAGCCGTGCGTGTGTGAGAGAGAGAGAGAAAGAGAGAAAGAGAGAGACTCTTAGGGAACTTCAAATGAAGGCTTTTTCTTTGAATATGTTTAGGTATCTTTCTCCTGTAAGATCCCCAAAGAAAAAAGGATCAACTATACGTGTAAATTCTACTGCAAACACAGAGGGACAAGCAACCTCAGCCTTCCAGACTCAGAAGCCATTGAAATCTACCTCCCTTTCACTTTTTTACAAAAAAGGTTAGTAGATGATTATTTTCAAGAAGGACTCTGGAACCTGGCTGTGACTGGGTTCAAATCATGGCTCTTCTGCTTACTAGGTATGTCCTTGGCAAAGTCACTTAATAGCTCTATGCCTCAGTTTCTTCATCTGTAAAGTGGAAATGATAATAATAATTTATTTTGTAATAATAGTAATCTACCTTATAAGGTTTTTTAGTTAATTAAATGAATTAATACATAAAATGTTTCAACAGTGTCTAGCACATAGTTAGCACTCAGAAAGTATAAGATGTTGTTACTGTTGCTGCTGCTGCTTTTGTCAGGCTTTCAAATTTATGTTTGGAAATATTTAACCCTGACATTACTTTTGCTGTTCAGGTGTGTATGTGAAGTTAAGATTGTACAGTGTTCTGTAGTCTAATGTAGGCACATTTCCTGGTAATTAGGCTGAGTAGCATTCTCTGACTATGTGTGTGTGAGGTGGAGCAGGGCTGTCTGTACGTGCATATATAGAGCTGACCTGTGAACAATGTGGGGAATAAGGGTAAATAATCCCCCCATGTAGTAAAAAATCCACATTTAGCTTTTGACTCCCTAGACACTTTACTGATAGCCTACTGTTGACTAGAAGCCTTACCAACAGTGTAAACAATTATCACATATTTTATATGATATATGTATTATATACTATAATAAGCTGAGAAGAGAAAGTGTTATTAAGAAAATCATAAAATACATTTATAGTACTGCCCTGTATTTATTTATTTAAAAAAATCCACGTATAAGTGGACCCTCTTAGTTCAAACCCATGTTGTTTTAGAGTCAGCTGTATGTGCAGGTGCACACCCAGTGAAGCTCTCTGAAGGGACATAAAAGGCCAGATTCCTCTGTGATAAATCTGTTTCTGATTTTATTCAAGTCAGAAATATACTCAAGTCAGAATTTTATAACCATGTTGTAAGATAACCCTTAAGTTAGAACAGTGTTTCCAGAGTGTGTTCCTTAACCAGCAAAATCCACCTCACCTGAAAAGTTGTAGAAAGGAAAATTTTTGTTTAGGCTCCACCTTAGAACTCCTCAAACAGAAACTCTAGGATGAAGTGGGGGGAAAAAAAAATCCCTTGTTTTAACAAGCCTTCCAAAGCTAATCTGATGCATGCTAAAATGAGAACCACCAGGATAGTTAAAAAATTCTGATTGCTTTATGCAAGTCTCTGAAAGGTACATTTAAAATAAGAGTCATTATATTTAAAGTAGATGGAAAAAAATTAAATTTAGTAGATTTCTCTTCTCCAGGCCTATGTCCCAGGAATATTTTTATAGACTTTGTAAATAAATCTTATGTTAGTATTCAAGTATTATTTTGCCTTCTATTTACCTAACTCCGTACTAAGACTAGGGGTTATTTTTTCATAAAGAAAATAGTGGTAGAGGTAAGGTTACTATTAAGGTGCTGTTTATTATTGGTGGAAATACAAGCTGGCACAGTCACTCTGGAAAACAGTATGGAGGTTCCTCAAAAAGTTAAAAATAGAACCATCTACAATCCAGCAATTGTACAACTGGTATTTACCCAAAGGAGACAAAAATACTAATTTGAAAGGATACATGCACCCCAGTGTTTATAGCAGCATTATCTATAATAGCCAAACTATGGAAACAGCCCAGGTGTTCATTGATTGTTGAATAGCTAAGGAAGATGTGGTATAAATATGCAATGGAATATTACCTAGCCATAAAAATGAATGAAATCGGGGGGAGGAGTCAAGATGGAAGAGAAGTAGCAGGCTGAGATGACATCAGGTAGCCGGAGATCAGCTAGATAGCTTATCTAATCATTGCAAACACCTACAACTCTAATGGGAATTCGAAGAGAAGGGCAGCAACAATTCTAGAAATAGAAAGTCGGTCACTTTCTGAAAGGTAGGACCTGCGGAGAAGTGAATCCAAAGTGATGGGAAGATAGACCGCGGGGAGAGGGCGATAGCTCCCGGCAAGCGGTGGAGCAATGGGGCACAAAATCAGGACTTTTAAAAGTCTTCTCCACTGAGGGGCATCGCTCCAGAGGCTAAACTGGGGGAAAGCCCACACAGGGTCAGCGTAACCCCAGGTCCCGCAGGGTCACAGAAGGACCGGGGATGTCTGAGTGTCGCAGAGCTTGCAGGTATTAGAGCAGGGAAGCCAGCTACAGCGACAAAGCTGAGGAGTGAGCTCTCACTAAACAAAATCTAACCAAGTTGGGGTTACCTTGAACCGGGCACAGGCTGGGTGAGCTCGGAGCACAGCCGGTGACAAGGGAGACGGAGTGACTGAGCACTTTTCTCCAAGTGTGTGGCTGGAGGCCAGGGAGACGGAAGCACGAGCACTTTTCTCCAAGCGTGAGCGATTGAGTGCTTTTCTCCAAGCGCAACCAGAGGCCAGGGAGACGGGAACGATTGGGCGCTCTTCTCTGAGGATGCACTGAGGAGCGGGACCCCAAACTCTCCGCGCCTCCAGGTGGGAGATTGGGAGGCCACCATTTTCATTCCCGTCCTCTGGTACTCTACGGAAAGCATTCATGGAACAAAAGCTCCCCAAAGCGAACCCAAGCGGATTACTTAACCTGACCCCTGATAAGGGCGGGGCAATTCTGCCTCCGGCAAAGACACTTGAGAATCACTACAACAGGCCCCTCCCCCAGACGATCAACAAGAAACCCAGCCAAGACCAGATTGACTTACCAAGGAGAACAGCAGAATTCCAGAGGAGGAGAAAGCAAATCTTATCTGGACAAAATGACAAGGAGGAAAAACTCACCACAAAAAAAAGAACAAGAGGCAATACTGAAGGCTGGGGACCTAATCAATATGGACATTGGTAATATGACAGATCTAGAGTTCAGAATGATGATTCTCAAGGTTCTAGCTGGACTTGAAAAAGGCATAGAAGATATTAGAGAAACCCTCTCCAGAGAGATAAAAGCCCTTTCTGGAGAAATAAAAGAACTAAAATCTAACCAAGTTGAAATCAAAACAGCTATTAATGAGGTGCAATAAAAAATGGAAGCTCTTACTGCTAGGATAAATGAGGCAGAAGAAAGAATTAGTGACTTAGAAGACCAAATGACAGAGAATAAAGAAGCTGAGCAAAAGAGAGACAAATACTGGACCACGAGGAGAGAATTTGACAGATAAGTGACACCATAAGATGACACAACATTAGAATAATTGGGATTCCAGAAGAAGAAGAAAGAGAGAGGGGAGCAGAAGGTATACTGGAGAGAATTATTGGGGAAAATTTCCCTAATATGGCAAAGGGAACAAACATCAAAATCCAGAAGATGCAAAGAACGCCCCTCAAAATCAATAAAATCAATAAAAATAAAATCAAAATAGGTCCACACCCTGTCACCTGATAGTAAAATTTACAAATCTTAGCAACAAGAGAAAATCCTGAAAGCAGCCTGGGAAAAGAAGTTTGTAACATACAAGGGTAAAAACATTAGATTGGCAGTAAACTTATCCACAGAAACCTGGCAGGCCAGAAAGAGCTGGCATGATATATTCAGAGCACTAAACTAGAAAAACATGCAGCCCAGAATATTATATCCAGCTAGGCTATCATTAAAAATAGAAGTAGAGATAAAAGGCTTCCAAGACAAACAAAAACTGAAAGAATTTGAAAACACCAAACAAGCCCTACAGGAAATATTGAAAGGGGTCCTCTAAGCAAAGAGAGAGCCTAAAAGTAGTAGATCAGAAAGGAACAGAGACAATATACAGTAACAGTCACTTTACAGGCAATACAATGGCACTAAATTCATTATCTCTCAATAGTTACCCTGAATGTTAATGGGCTATATGCCCCAATCAAAAGACACAGGGTATCAGAGTGGATAAAAAAACAAAACCCATCAATATGCTGCCTACAACAAACTCATTTTAGACCCGAAGACACCACCAGATGTAAAGTGAGGGGGTGGAAAACAATGCACCATGTTAATGGACATCAGAAGAGCGCCAGAGTGGCAATCCTTATATCAGATCAATTAGATTTTAAGCCAAAGACTATAATAAGAGATGAGAAAGGACACTATATCATATTCAAAGGGTCTGTCCACCCAGAAGACCTAACAATTTTAAATATCTATGCCCCTAACATGGGAGCAGCCAACTATATAAACCAATTAATAACAAAATCAAAGAAATACATCGACAACAATACAATAATAGTAGGGGACTTTAACACTCCACTCACGGAAATGGACAGATCCTCTAAGCAAAAGATCAACAAGGAAATAAAGGCCTTAAATGATACACTGGACCAGATGGACATCAGAGATATATTCAGAACATTCCATCCCAAAATAATAGAATACACATTCTTCCCTAGTGCACATGGAACATTCTCCAGAGTAGACCACATCCTGGGTCATAAATAAGGTCTCAACTGGTATCAAAAGATTGGGATCATTCCCTGCATATTTTCAGACCACAATGCTCTGAAGCTAGAACTCAATCACAAGAGGAAATTTGGAAAGAGCACAAATACATGGAGACTAAACAGAATCCTTCTAAAAAATGAATGGGTCAACCAGGAAATTAAAGAAGAACTGAAAAAATTCATGGAAACAAATGAAAATGAAAACACAACGGTTCAAAATCTGTGGGACACAGCAAAGGCAGTCCCAAGAGGAAAATATATAGTGGTATAGGCCTTTCTCAAGAAACAAGAAAGTTCTCAAAAATACAACCTAACTCTACACCTAAAGGAGCTGGAGAAAGAACAACAAAAAAAGCCTAAACCCAGCAGGAGAAGAGAAAGCATAAAGATCAGAGCAGAAATCAATGAAATAGAAATTAAAAAAAACAATAGAACAAATCAATGAAACTAGGAGCTGGTTCTTTGAAAGAATTAATAAGATTGACAAACCCCTGGCCAGACTTATCAAAAAGAAAAGAGAATGGAACAAAATAAATTAAATCATAAATGAAAGAGGAGAGATCACAACCAACACCAAAGAAATACAAGCAATTATAAGAACATACTATGAGAAACTCTACACCAACAAATTCGACAATCTGGAAGAAATGGATACATTTCTAGAGACTATAAACTACCACAACTGAACCACGAAGATATAGAAAGCCTGAACAGACCCATAACCAGTAAAGAGATTGAAACAGTCATCAAAAATCTCCAAACAAACAAGAGTCCAGGGCCAGATGGCTTCCCAGGGGAATTCTACCAAACATTTAAAGAAGAATTAATTCCTATTCTCCTGAAACTGTTCCAAAAAATAGAAATGGAAGGAAAACTTCCAAACTCATTTTATGAGGCCAACATCACCTTGATCCCAAAACCAGACAAGGATCCCATCAAAAAAGAGAACTACAGACCAATATCCTTGATGAACACAGATGCGAAAATTCTCACCCAAATAACTGGACAATAGGATCCAACAGTACATTAAAAGGATTATTCACCATAACCAAGTAGAATTTATTCCAGGGCTGCAAGGTTGGTTCAACATCCGCAAATCAATCAATGTGATACAACACATTAATAAAAGAAAGAACAAGAACCATGTGATACTCTCAATAGATGCTGAAAAAGCATTTGACAAAGTGCAGCATCCCTTCCTGATTAAAACTCTTCAAAGTGTAGGGATAGAGGGCACATACCTCAATATTATCAAAACTGTCTATGAAAAACCCACTGCAAATATCATTCTCAATGGATAAAAACTGAAAGCTTTTCTGTTAAGGTCAGGAACACAGCAGGGATGTCCGTTATCACCACTGCTATTCAACATAGTACTAGAAGTCCTAGCTTCAGCAGTCAGACAACAAAAAGAAATTAAAGGCATCCAAATCAGCAAAGAAGAAGTCAAACTATCCCTCTTTGCAGATGAAATGATACTTTAGGTGGAAAACCCAAAACCACTCCAAATCTGCTAGAACTTGTACAGGAATTCAGTAAAGTGTCAGGATATAAAGTCAATGCACAGAAATCAGTTGCATTTCTTTACACTAACAACAAGACAGTAGTAAGAGAAATTAAGGAGTCCATCCCATTAACAATTTTACCTAAAACCATAAGAAACCTAGGAATAAACCTAACCAAAGAGGCAAAGAATCTATACTCAGAAAACTATAAAGTACTCATGAAAGAAATGGAGGAAGACACAAAGAAATGGAAAAATGTTCCATGCTCCTGGATTGGAAGAACAAATATTGTGAAAATGTCTATGCTACCTAAAGCAATCTACGCATTTAATGCAATCCCTAACAAAATCCCACCCATTTTTCTCAAAGAAATAAAACAAATAATCCCAAAATTTATATGGAACCAAAAAAGACCTCGAATAGCCAAAGGAATATTGAAAAAGAAAGCTAAAGTTGGTGGCATCACAATTCCAGACTTCAAGCTCTATTACAAAGCTGTCATCATCAAGACAGCATGGTACTGGCACAAAAACACACACATAGATCAATGGAACAGAATAGAAATAGAAATAGAACAGAAATAGACCCTCAACTCTATGGTCAACTAATCTTAGACAAAGCAGGAAGGAATGTCCAATGGAAAAAAGACAGCTTCTTCAACAAATGGTGCTGGGAAAATTGGACAGCCACATGCAGAAAAATGAAATTGGACTATTTCCTTACACCACACACAAAAATAGACTCAAAATGGATGAAGGACCTCAGTGTGAGAAAGGAATCCATCAAAATCCTTGAGGAGAACACAGGCAGCAACCTCTTTGACCTCAACCGCAGCAACTTCTTCCTAGGAACATCACCAAAGGCAACAGAAGCAAGGGAAAAAATGAACTATTGGGATTTTATCAAGATAAAAAGCTTTTGCACAGCAAAGGAAACAGTGAACAAAACCTAAAGACAACTGACAGAATGGGAGAAGATATTTGCAAACGACATATCAGATAAAGGGCTAGTATCCAAAATCTATAAAGAGCTTAGCAAACTCAACACCCAAAGAACAAATAATCCAATCAAGAAATAGGCAGAGGACATGAACAGACATTTCTGCAAAGAAGACATCCAGATGGCCAACAGACACATGAAAAAATTCTCCTTATCACTCGGCATCAGGGAAATACAAATGAAAACCACAATGAGATACCACCTCACACCAGTCAGAATGGCTAAAATTAAGAAGTCAAGAAATGACACATGCTGGCGAGGATGCGGAGAAAGGGGAACCCTCCTACACTGTTGGTGGGAATGCAAGCTGGTGCAACCACTCTGGAAAACAGTTTGGAGGTTCCTCAAAAAACTGAAAATAGAGCTACCTTGTGACCCAGCGAGTGCATTACTGGGTATATATCCTAAAAATATAAATGTGGTGTTCTGAAGGGGCACGTGCACCCTAATGTTTATAGCAGCAATGTCCACAATAGCCAAAGTAGGGAAAGAACCTAGATGTCCATCAACAGATGAATGGATAAAGAAGAGGTGGTATATATATATACAATGGGATACTATGCAGCCATCAAAAGAAATGAAATCTTGCCATTTGCGATGATGTGGATGGAACTAGAGGGTATTGTGCTTAACTAAATAAGTCAGTCGGAGAAAAACAACTATCATATGATCTCCCTGATATAAGGAAGTAGAGATGCAATGTTGGTGGTTTGGGGGTAGGAAAACAAAAAAAATGAAAAAAGATGGGATCAGGAGGGAGACAAACCATAAAAGACTCACTCTCAAAAAACAGACTGAGGGTTGCTGGGGGGAGTGGGGATAGAGGGTGGTGGGGATATGGACACTGGGGAGGGTATTTGCTATGATGAGTGCTGTCAAATGTGTAGATTCACAGACCTGTACCCCTGGGGATAAAAATACATTATATGTTTATTAAATAAATAAATTAATTTAAAAAAATTAAAAAAATATAAATGAAATCTTGCCATTTCCAATGATGTGGATAGAGCTAGAATGTAAAATGCTAAGTGAAATATGTCAGAGACAGACAATTATCATATGATCTCACTCATATGTGAAATTGGAGAAACAAAACAGATGAACATACGGGAAGTAAAAAGGGAAAACCAAAAAACAGACTTACCTATAGAGACCAAACTGATGGTTACCAGAGCAGGAAGTGGATGAAATAGGTGATGGGGATTCAAGAGGGCACTTGTGAGGAGCACCGGGTGTTGTATAGAAGTGATAAATCACTAAATTCTATATCTGAAACTAATATTACATGGTATATTAACTACCTGGGCTTTAAATAAAAACTTGAAAAAAAAACCAGGGAAAAAATGCTGTTTAATAGAATTATAGTTACAGCAATTTAGTATTTTGAAAAATCCACTTGTTGAACAGTAAACCTAAGTCCCCTTATCTCTGCAGTGTACCGACTAGCATATCTTCGACTAAATACCCTGTGTGCACGCCTTCTGTCTGACCACCCAGAACTAGAACATATCATCTGGACCCTTTTTCAGCATACATTGCAAAATGAGTATGAACTCATGAGAGACAGGCATTTGGATCAGGTAAGAAAATAATGCACTTCACTACTCTTCTCCTACTCATTTGTTAACTGTGCACTGATTTCTTAAAAGATTAGATTGAAACAAGAAGCTAGATCAATTTAGCAGACTTAATATATATGCATTCTTTGGCTTCCTTTTATAATTTTGCTATAGTTCTTAGAGCTTTAGAGCTCGGGAGTATTTCAAGTGACTTTTTTAATGACATAAAAGATCTTATTTATAAAAATCATTGAAAAAAACTGTTTATTAAGAGTTTTTCTGTCTTGTAGTAACCTAGATATCATGTTAGTAAGGAAGAAGTCCAAGACTTAAGAACAAGTTGATCTAAAACAATGCCTATTGAATGAATGAATGAATGAATGAATGAATAAAAAAATAAATGAATGACAGTTTACAGAGAATGATCTTTCATATCTTCCTGTTTTTTCTCTTTATGCATAATAATAATATTTTTTGGTAGCAACTTATTGAGATATAATTAACATGCCATACAAATTACCCATATAAAGTGTACAATCCAGTAGTTTTTAGTATATTGATAGAGTTGTGGAACCATCACCAAAATCACTTTTAAAACAGTTTTATCATGCTAAAAAGAAATGCCATACCATTCAATACTCATCATCTGTTCCTCTACTTCTTCCAGGCCCAGGAAATACTGATCTTTCTATGTCTGTAGATTTGCCTCTTTTGGGGCATTTTATATAAATGGAATCATATAATATGTTGTATTTTGTGTCTGGCTTCTTAGTGTAATGTTTTCATTGTTCATCTGTGTTATGCCTTGTATCAGTACTTCATCCCTTGTGTTGCCAAATAATATTCCATTGTATGGATATACCACATCATATTTATCTGTTCATTATTTGGTGTACATTTGTTTTCTACTTTTTGGATATTATGAATAATGTTCTGTGAACATTTATATACAAGTTTTGTGTGGATATATGCTTCCAGTTCTCTTGGATATATACCTAGAAATAGAATTGCCAGGTCTTGTGATAACTCTATGTCTAACCTTTGTGGATTGGCCAGATTGTTTTCCAGTATATCCACACCATTCTGCATTCCTATCAGAAGTGTATGAGGTTCCAGTTTCTCCATATCCTCACCAGCCTAGTGGGTATAGAGTAGTATCTACAATCATCCTATTGGGTATAGAGTAGTATCTCTTTATGGTTTTAATTTGCACTTCCCTGATGGCTAATGATATTGATTGAGAATATTTTCATGTGCTTATTGGCCATTTGTATATCTTCTTTAAAGAAATATCTTCTCAGATAATTTGCATATTTTTTAATTGAGTTGTCTATTATTGAGTTACAAGTGTTCTTATGTAGTCTACATAAAAGTCCCTTATTTCATATGATTTGCAGTTGTTTTCTCCAGTTCTCTTGAGTTGTATTTTCACTTTCTTGATGGTGTCCTTTGTGGCACAAAAGTTTTTCATTTTGATCATGTTCAGTTTATCTATTTTTTTCTTTTGTTACTACTGCTTTTGCTGTTTTATCTAAGAAACCATTGCCAAGTCAGAGATCATACAAAGATTTATTCTTGTGTTTCTCCAAAAATGTTATACTTTTAACTCTAACATTTACATTCTGATTCATTTTGAGTTAATTTTTCTGTATGGTGTGAGAAGGGGTCTAACGTCACTCTTTTATATCTGAATACTACTTGTTCCAGCACCATTTCTTAAAGTCTTTTCTTTCTGTGTTGAGAGAAATCAGAACTAACTGTATATGCATAAAAGTTCATTTCTGGTTTCTTAATTGTGTTCCATTGATCTGTATGTCTTCTCTTATGCCAGTACAGAACTGTCTCAATTACAAAGCTTTGTAGTAAATTTTGAGATAGGGAAGTGTGGGGGCATCTGGGTGGCTTAGTCAGTTAAGCATCCAACTCTTGATTTCAGCTCAGGTCATGATCTTAGGGTCTGGATCCCAGGGTCCTTTTCAGTAGGAAGTGTGCTTGATATTCTCTCCTTCTCCCTCTGCCCCTCCCCCACTCATGCTCACACTCTTGTGCACGCTCTTTCTCCCTAAAATAAATAAAGAAATAAATCTTTAAAAAAAAATAGGGAAAAAAATTTCTTCTTTTTCAAGATTTGTTGTACTGTTCTGTAGTTTGCATTTCCATATAAATTTTAGGATCAGTTTGTCAATTTTTGCAAAGAAGCCAACAATGATTTTGATAGGGATTATATTGAATCATAGATTAATTTGAGGAGCTTTCTTATCTTAATAATATTAAGTATTCTAGCCAATGAACATATGATGTTTTTCCACTTATTTATTTATTTATTAAAGATTTTATTTATTTATTTGACAGACAGAGCTCACAAGCAGACAAAGAGGCAGGCAGAAGGAGAGAGGGAAGCAGGTTCCCTGCCAAGCAGAGAGCTCAATGTGGGGCTCGATCCCAGGACCCGGGATCATGACCTGAGCCGAAGGCAGAGGCTTTAACCCACTGAGCCACCCAGGCGCCCTTTCCACTTATTTAGATGTTAATTTTTTTCAGTTATGTTTTAACATTTTCAGAGTATAGTCTTTTTATATTAAATTTATACACCTCAGTGTTTTTATTCCTTTTAACACTATTGTAAATGGAACTATTTCTTTAATTTCTTGTTTGCATTATTCATTACAAGTGTATAGAAATACAATTAATTTTCATATATTGATCTTGTTAACCTGCAGTTTTATTGAAGTACTTTATTAGTTCTAATAGTTTTTAGTAGATTTTTTAGGATTTTCAATATATAAGATCATATTGTCTTCAAATAGAGATAGTTTTACTTTTACCTTTTCAATCTGGATGACTGCTACTTCATTTATTTGTCAAACTGCTGTAGTGTAGTACCTCAAAAACAATGTCGAATGAAAGTGGTGAGAAGGGACATCCTTGTTTTGTTTCTGCGCTAGGGGAAAGCATTCAGTCTTTCACCATTAAATGTATTGTTAGCTGTGGAGTTTTTGTATATGCCCTTTATCAGGTAAAGGAAGTTCCCATCTATTCCTGGTTGTTTTTATCATGAAAGTGTGTTGAATTTTGTCAAATGCTTGTTCTATATCTATTGAGATGATCATTGGGGTTTTCTCCTTTTATTGTATTGATATGTAGTATATTACATGAATTGATTTTCAGATGTTAAACCAATCTTGCATTTCTGGAATGAATCCCATTTGGTCATAGTCTATAATACATTTGATGTGCTGCTGGATTCAGCTTGTTTTTGTTAAAAATGTTTACAACTATAACCATAAAAGATAATGGTAATTTTCCTCTCATATCTGGATTTGATATCAGAGTATTACTATCCTCACAGAATTAGTTGGGTAGTGTTCCCTCCTCTTCTAATTTCTGAAGAGTTTGTGAGAAATTGGTATTGATTCTTTTTTAAAGGTTTGGTAGAATACACCAGTGAAACCATCTGGGCCTGGGCTTTCGTTTGCAGATAGTTTTGGAGTATTATTTCAAGCTCATATTTTCTGTTTCTTCTTTAGTAAGTTTTGGTGGTTTGTGTTTTTTCTTAAAAATTTTCTTTCCATCTTAGATATCTATTTTGTTGGTATGCAGTTGTTCATAATGTTCTCTTTGTTTCTATCAGTTCAGTAGTAATGTTCCCAGTAAGAATGGTATTTTCAGGGGCGCCTGGGTGGCTCAGTGGGTTAAGCCTCTGCCTTCGGCTCAGGTCATGATCTCAGGGTCCTGGGATCCAGCCCCTCATTGGGCTCTCTGCTCAGTGGGGAGCCCGTTTCCCTCTCTCTCTCTCTGCCTGCCTCTTTGCCTACTTGTGATCTCTGTCAAATAAATAAATAAAATCTTTTAAAAAAAGAAAAAGAATGATATTTTCAGCAAACCGTGAATTAGTGTATAAGGGTATAACCTCCAAATATGTATATCTTTCTAGAGTATATTTGGGTGTATAAATTCTAGTATGTTGGATTTTTTAAAGTAGGCACTCATTGCCTTCTATTTTTCTACACTAGTCCTAAGGATTTCTAAATCCTAAGTCCTAAGGATTTCTAAAGAGATTAGGTATATGAAATCTAGACTTTTGCAGAGAGTTACCTTAAGAAGAGGTAGGAGAAAAATATGAATTAACAAAGAAGATATTAGATGGTGTTCTGAGTGGGAAAAATAGAATTGGGGCTGGTAGGATGCTGAACAAGCGGTGATGAGTAGATATTCTTGGCAATAGTAGATATAAGCAAGAATGTTGCAGAGATATAAGTACTTAAATTTGGCAATAAAATTCATACAAATGAAGAAAGTTTGATTTTTTAATTCTGTAAGGAATAATTTCAAATCTTATTTTTACATTAAAAATGTTTTTATTGAAATACAACATGCATATAAAAGCATCCATATATCATAAGAATACATCTTAACGCAAATTCATAAACTGAACTCATCTGTATAACCTGCTTCCAAATCAAGAGCATTACCTGCAATATAAAGACTCTCTTCTGCCCCATTCCAAACTCCTTACCACCATCACCAAGTATATTCAATTTTATTTTATCTGATAGTTTAAACCTTTGATATATCTGACCTTTTTTTTTTTTTAAGTGCTAGTTACACAGTAAACTGATTCCAATTTCAACCTTTATGGGGGGGGGGAACCTAAGGAACAAAGGTCAAAGTTAGGGTTATTTACAAACCAGATGATCAGTTCTAATAATCAAGGTCTGACTTTTACATTTTGTTCTTTAAACACAATTTGGGTTGAACACTTCACATCACCTTTCAAACTGAGCTTAGGATGGGAAAACATAATCCTGTAGGAACTTAGATTTCCATTTTTTGAAGCTAAAAGAAAGATAACAGTACTTTTTAGAGCACAACTATGTAACAAAATTCTGATTTTTTTATATTGCATTGACTTACTAGATTATGATGTGTTCCATGTATGGCATATGCAAAGTGAAGAATATAGACCTTAAATTCAAAATCATTGTAACAGCATACAAGGATCTTCCTCATGCTGTTCAGGAGGTAGGTAATCTTCCATGGTAAGATTTTTTTGGATATATTCATATCTATAAAATGGATAATTTAAGTCATTAATTAGATCATATATTATGACATTATATAAATTTATGTATCAGTTTTTTTACCTTTATATTACTGGTTAATTATTTGTGCTTAAAACAGAATTGGAAAGTTAAGGCACTATAATATCCAAATTCATGTTATAAAGTTAATAAGGAATACTACATCTTTGCAATAAATAGGATATTTGTAATAAATTTTTACACATGTGTATATATTTTTTAAAAGTCTGTGACATTTCACTTCTGGTAGAACAGTTATATACCAAACCTAAGAAGACTTTTCTAGATTATTTTTTCCTGTATAATATGTGATTCTTACTGTTAGAAAATAATATGAACTATTAGAAAAAAAAATCTAAAGAGATAAATTTCCAGATTAATTTAACAGGTGTTTTTATTCTTCTTCTTCAGACATTCAAACGTGTTTTGATCAGAGAAGAGGAGTATGATTCCATTATAGTATTCTATAACTCGGTCTTCATGCAGAGACTGAAAACAAATATTTTGCAGTATGCTTCTACCAGGGTATGTTGGAAGTATCCTTTGATTGGGAAAATCTAATTATAAAGTGGAGCTTACTAAAACATTAAAAAAAAAATCTGCTTTTTGTTTTTGCCCTAGCCCCCTACCTTGTCACCAATACCTCACATTCCTCGAAGCCCTTACAAGTTTTCTAGTTCACCTTTACGGATTCCTGGGGGAAACATCTATATATCACCCCTGAAGAATCCATATAAAATTTCAGAAGGTGTGCCAACGCCAACAAAAATGACTCCAAGATCAAGGTTTGTGTTTTCTCTTTAGGGAAAGGGCAAAGAATAAGAGGGGATTATTTTGATCCAAGTACAAAAATATAAAGCTTTCTTCACTTAAAATATATTTATTTACATTAAGTAACATGATAGGAATTTGGTAGGTAAGAAAGATTATCTTTTTACTTAAGTGGGTTTGCAAGTTTAGTCTTCAGCTTTCCTGGGTGCTAGGGTTTGTTCTTTTGTGAACAAAGAACAATTTTTGTAGTAGGTTTAAAATCACTTTCATACTTTAGTAAATAACGAGTCTGCTAAGTAAAGTAGATTACTTTTGGTTAAGAATTTTTATTCTCTAGCTTTACTGAATGTCCTTTAAACTCTGTGAACCTGTTTATCTTGCTTTGTTACAAAAATGTAGATGACTGATTAAATGTACATAACTGCAAATTAAGTCTTTAGAAGTCCATCCTTAATTCTGCCTGCAGCTTCCTTATATTACCTGGGGCAGGTGTCACTACTTCGGAAGGGTGCTGTGGATTAGGGAGATGATGAGTATGAAGCTGTTTTAAATTCCTAGATGAAAGTTTCTGTGCAACTACAAATCATTACATTATCTTCCACATCCAACCACAAGTGCTTTGTGACTTTGAAGTGCTTCCATTGCCTTATTATATGTTATCATGGGCTGTTTGAAAATGACTTTATTTGTACAGAGTGGTAGGCAGATTAGCTAGTACAGTTAAGGTAGTCTCATCTCCTTAAATTGTCAGCTCATAGAATTGTACTTAATGGGCAAGAAAAACAAAAGGGAGAAGGGGGAGATATTAGCCATCTAGAAAACATTTGTGTGGGGTATTTAATTATATAAGTAATGCACACTCATAGTAAAAATTTGTAACTCTACAGGAAGAGAGAAAATAGAAACTAGTTGGCAAGTGATATAAATCCTCTTGTGCACCCCTGTACCATCTTTTATTTGCTGTTCTTATAGTATCTGTGTACAATATCTACAACTTATACTGTAAGTTGCTAAGATAATACATCATGTATATTTAATTTACACAGTCCCACATTGCCACATGAAAATGTGTACTTAGGTAATGATAATTGATCTGTATTATTCTTATGATATCTATTTACTGAACTTAGTGAAATCACTTCTCAGTTGAGGTCATATTCTCAAAATCTTGATCAATCATTGACCAGGCATTAAGAGAGCATCTTCACATTCTATTTATCAAGCATATTTAGGTATTCTGCTTAATCAAATATATATATAGTCTGCTTAATCAAATATATATATATATATTTGTCTACCTATCAAGGAATTGGAGTATAATAAGACCTATCTCCTAGTTCCATGTGCATATGATCATATCCTTGTTATGTGAAGCTAATACTGTTTTTCACATTTATTATAAAAACAAATTATATGGTTCACTCATGGCAACCACAGATTCAAAACCTGTGATATATATACAAAAAATAAAGAGAAAGCCAAACAAACGCTATAGAAACTCATCAATCCCAAAGAAAAAGAACAAGAGAAGTGGAAAGAACAGAGAATAACTACAAAAACAACCAGAAAACAGGGGGAAAAATGGCATCAAGTACATACCTAACAATAATAACTTAAAAAAATAATAACTTTAAATGTAAATGGCCTAAATGCTCCAGTCAAAAGATACAGGGTGGTGGAATGGATAAAAATACAAGACCCCTCTATATGCTGCTTATAAGAGATTCACCTTAGACATAGAGACACAAACAGACTGAAAGTAAAGGGATAGAAAACCATTTACCATGCAAATGGAAGCAAAAAAGAAGCCAGAGTAGCAACACTTAGATCAGACAATAGACTTTAAAACAAAGACTGTAACTAGAGACAAAGAAGAGTATTACATAATGATTCAAGGAGCACCCCAACAAGAGGATGTAACACTTGTAAGTATCTATATACCAAACACTAGAGCACCTGAATACATAAAGCACATATTAATGGAAATAAAGAGAGAAATTGATGGTAATACAATAATAGTGAGGGACTTTAACACCCCACTTACATCAATGGGTGGATGATTCTGGCAGGAAATCAATAAGGAAACAGTGTCTTTGAATGACACTTTGCAACAGGTAGACATAACAGATACATATAGCACATTCAATCCAAAACCAACAGAATACACATTATTCTCAAGTGCACACGGAACATTCTCCAGAAGGGATTACAAATGAGGCCACAAAACAGCTTCAATAAATTTCAGAAGATTGAAATCATTCCATGCATCTTTTCTGATTATATAGCAGTATGAACCTAGAAATAAAATGTAAGAAAAAAAATGGAAAAAAACATGAGCATGTGGAGATTAATCAGTACGATACCATACAACCAGTGGGCCAACAGAGCAATCAAAGAGGAAACAAAAAATTCATGGAGAGAAATGAAAATGAAAACTAAATGGTCCAAACTCCTTCGGATGCAGTGAAAGCAGTTCTAAGAGGGAAATATATAGCAATAGAGCCCATAGCAAGAAACAAAAAAAGCTCAAATAAACAGCGCCTTATACCTAAAGGAACCAGAAAAAGAAGAACAAACAAAGCCCAAGTTGAGTAGAAAGGAATAATAAAGATCAGAGCAGGGGTGCCTGGGTGGCTCAGTGGGTTAAGCCACTACCTTCGGCTCAGGTCATGATCTCAGGGTCCTGGGATCGAGTCCCGCATCAGGCTCTCTGCTCCACAGGGAGCCTGCTTCCTCCTCTCTCTCTCTGCCTGCCTCTCTGCCTACTTGTAATCTCTCTCTGTCAAATAAAAAAATAAAATCTTTAAAAAAAAAAAAAAGATCAGAGCAGAAATAAATGACATAAAGACTAAAAAAAAAAAAAAAAGTAGAAAAAATTTAATGAAACCAAGAGCTGGTTCTTTGAAAAGATAAACAAAATTGGTTATTCCTTAGTTAGACTCATCAAGAAAAAAAGAGAAAGGACCCAAATAAAATTGGAAAGGAAAGAGAAGTAATAACTGACACCACAGAATTACAAAGGATTACGAGACTACTGCAACAAATTGTATGCAAACAAATTGGACAAATTTATCCTGAATGGATGAGTTTCTAGAAATATAGAATTTTCCAAAACTGAATTAGGAAGAAATAGAAAAATCTGAACAGACTGATTTTTATTAATGAAATTGAATCAGTAATCAAAAAAATTACCAAAAAATAAACATCCAGGCCAGAATGCATTCACAGGTGAATTTTACGAGACATTTAAAAAAGAATTAATACCTATTCTCCTCAAACTATTCCAAAAAATAGAAGAGAAGGGAAACTTCCAAATGCATTTATAAGGCCAGCATTACCCTGATACCAAAACCAGAAAAACACCCCACAAAAAAAAGAAAACTACAAGCCAATGTCCGTGATGAACATAGATGGAAAAATCCTCAACAAAATTTTAGCAAACTGTATTCCACAATATATCAAAAATATCGTTCACCATGAGCAGGTAGAACTAATTCCAGGGGTGCAAGGGTGGTTCGATATTCACAAATGAGTCAATGTGATACACCACATCAAAAAAACAAAGGATAAAAATTATACGATCATCTCAATAGATGTAGAAAAAGCATTTGATAAAATGCATCATCGTTCATGATAAAAAACTCTCAACAAAGATTTACAGGGAACCTCCCTCAAGATAGTAAGGCCATATATGAAAAATGCACAACTAGCACCATATATCCCACATGATAACATCATAGTGAAAAAGTGAGAACTTTTTCTCTAAGATCAGGAATAAGACAAGGATTTTCACTCTTACTACTTTTATTTAACATAGTACTGAATGTCCCACCCATAGCAATCAGAGAAGAAAAAAAAAAAAAGAGGCATCCATATTGGTCAAGAAGAAGTTAAATTGTCACCATTTACAGATGACATGGTACTATACATAGAAAATCCTAAAGACTCCACCAAAAATCTACTAGAATAAATGAATTCAGTAAAGTTTCAGGATACAGAATTAATGTTCAGAAATCTATTGCATTTCTATACACTAACACAGAAGTAGCAGAAAGAAAAATTAAGAAAACAACACCATTTACAATTGCACCAAAAAGAAGAAAATAACTAGGAATAAACTTAACCAAAGAGGCGAAAGACCTGTATCTGAAAACTATAAAACACTTATGAAAGAAATTGAAGATGTCACAAATAAATGCAAAGATACTCCATGTTCATGGATTGGAAGAATTAATATTGCTAAAATGTTCATGTTTCCCAAAGTAATCTACAGATTCATTGCAATCCCTATAAAATACCATCATTATTTTTCACAAACTAGAACAAATAATACTAAAATTTGTATGAAACCACAGAAGACCCCAAATAGCCAAAGCAGTCTTGAAAAAGAATAGAGATTATCACAATCCCAGGTTTACTAAAGAGTTGTAGTAATCAAAACAGCATGGTACTGGCATAAAAATAAACCACATAGATCCATGAAACAGAATATAGAGCCCAGAAATAAACTAATGATTATATGGCCAATTAATTTATGCCAAAGTGTAAGAGGGGAAAAGATAGTCTCTTTAATAAATGGTGCTAGGAACACTGGACAACTACATGTAAAAGAGTGAAAGTGGACCACCTTTTATTACCATACATGAAAATAAACTCAAAATGGATTAAAGATTTAAATGTGTGATTGGAAATCATAAGACCCTTAGAAGAGATCATAGGTAGTAATTTCTCTGACATCAACCATGCCAACATTTTTTTCTAGGTATGTCTTCTAAGGCAAGAGAAATAAAAGCAAAAATAAAAAGGAGAACTACATCAAAATGAAAAGCTTCTGCACAGCAAAGGAAGCCATCAACAAAATGAAAAGGCAGCCTAGTGAATGGGAGGAAATATTTGCAAACCACATATCTGATTAATTAATTTTCAAAATTTGTAAAGGACTCATATAACTCATTAACAAATAAACAATTAAAGGGTGAGCAGAAGATCTGAATAGATATTTTTCCAAAGAAGACATATGAATAGCAACATACAAATGAAAAGATGCTCAAAATCACTAATCATCAGGGGAATGCAAATCAAAACAATAGTGAGATATCACACCTATAGAATGACTAAAAAAGGACAAGAAATAAGTGTTATTGAGGATGTGGAGAAAAAGGAGCCCTCATACACTGTTGGTTGGAATGTAAATTGCTATACCCAACTATGGAAAACAGTCTGAAAATTCTTCAAAAACTTAGAAATACCATACGATCCAATAATTCCACTATTGGGTATTTATCCAAAGAAAATTTGACACTAATTTGAAAAGATATATGCACCCCTATGTTTACTGCAGCATTATTTGCAATATTTAAGATATGGAAGAACTCTAAGTGTCCACTGATGTATGAATGGATAAGAAAAATATGATTTATAAGTATAGATATACATATGTATATATGTATATATATACAAGGGGATATTACATAGTCATTAAAATGTATAAGATCATGCCATTTGAGATAACATGAATGGACCTAGAAGATATAATGCTAAGAGAAATAAGTCAGAGAAAAAAAATTCCAAGTGATTTCACTCAAGTAAAATCCAAAAAAATAAAAAAAAAAAAACAAAAATCAGAATTAGACCTATCAATACAAAGAACAGACTGATGGTTGCCAAAGGGGAGGGAAGGACAGACAATATGGATGAAGGTTAGTGGGAGATACAGGCTTCCTATTATAGAATGAATAAGTCATGGGCAATAAAAGGTACAACATGAGTAGTGATACTAGTGATAATAGTCAGTGATACTGCAGTAGTGATGTATGGTGGCAGATGGTGGCTACCCTTGTGAGCACAACATAATATATAAACTTGTTGAATCACTGTGTTATACGCCTGAAACTAATGTGATATTGTGTGTCAGCTATGCTCAAAAACAAAAAGAACATAAATTATTTGGTTCAAACAAGGACAGGCAGACTAATAGATTTCCAAGTCTAGGATATACGATAAGTAGAGATCTGAATTAGAATTCTGATTATTATTTAGATGTAACTTTTTGCCAATTGTTATGTGAATTTTTAATGAGGAAGTGTGAAATTTTAATTATTTATCAATTGATTTATGAAGAATTAAGTGTGAGTAAACTTAAAATTTTCCTTTACCTTCTTTAAATGTGGACAGTGGCAGAATATGTTCTTTCAGACATGAAATTCTTTAAAAAAATCTGAGACTAGCCCAGTGCATGATTAGATTAGCACTGTTAGAGTAAGCCCCTAATTGTAATTTTGTTGTGGTTCTAGGGTAGAGCAGACTTTAGATTTGGTATGTCTAATAGCTCAAAATGATCATCTCTGCAAAGTTATATATGATCTTCATTATTAATTTGTGTTTTATCTTAACAGAATCTTAGTATCAATTGGTGAATCATTTGGGGTGAGTATTTTCTTTCTATGAAATATAAGGGAATGTACTGTAACTATAAAAGAAATTGCAGATTTCTGTTACTTGAATTGACATATATATAATTCAACACCTCAGCAAGGCATGTTGCATAGAATTTAGAAGATTAATAGCAGACTTATTTTCAATTTTTTATTTTTTTTTATAAACATATATTTTTATCCCCAGGGGTACAGGTCTGTGAATCGCCAGGTTTACACACTTCACAGCACTCACCAAAGCACATACCCTCCCCAATGTCCATAATCCCACCCTCTTCTCCCAAACCCCCTCCCCCCAGCAACCCTCAGTTTGTTTTGTGAGATTAAGAGTCACTTATGGTTTGTCTCCCTCCCAATCCCATCTTGTTTCATTTATTCTTCTCCTACCCACTTAAGCCTCCATGTTGCATCACCACTTCCTCATATCAGGGAGATCATATGATAGTTGTCTTTCTCTGCTTGACTTATTTCGCTAAGCATGATACGCTCTAGTTCCATCCATGTTGTCGCAAATGGCAAGATTCCATTTTTTTGATGGCTGCATAGTATTCCATTGTGTATATACATCTTCTTGATCCATTCATCTGTTGATGGACATCTAGGTTCTTTCCATAGTTTGGCTATTGTGGACATTGCTGCTATAAACATTCGGGTGCATGTGCCCCTTTGGATCACTACATTTGTATCTTTAGGGTAAATACCCAATAGTGCAATTGCTGGGTCATAGGGCAGTTCTATTTTCAACATTCTGAGGAACCTCCATGCTGTTTTCCAGAGTGGCTGCACCAGCTTGCATTCCCACCAACAATGTAGGAGGGTTCCCCTTTCTCCACATCCTCTCCAGCATCTGTCATTTCCTGACTTGTTGATTTTAGCCATTCTGACTGGTGTGAGGTGATATCTCATTGTGGTTTTGATTTGTATTTCCCTGATGCCGAGTGATATGGAGCACTTTTTCATGTGTCTGTTGGCCATCTGGATGTCTTCTTTGCAGAAATGTCTGTTCATGTCCTCTGCCCATTTCTTGATTGGATTATTTGTTCTTTGGGTGTTGAGTTTGCTAAGTTCTTTATAGATTCTGGACACTAGTCCTTTATCTGATATGTCGTTTGCAAATATCTTCTCCCATTCTGTCAGTTGTCTTTTGATTTTGTTAACTGGTTCCTTTGCTGTGCAAAAGCTTTTGATCTTGATGAAATCCCAATAGTTCATTTTTTCCCTTGCTTCTGTTGCCTTTGGTGATGTTCCTAGGAAGAAGGTGCTGCGGTTGAGGTCAAAGAGGTTGCTGCCTGTGTTCTCCTCAAGGATTTTGATGGATTCCTTTCTCACATTGAGGTCCTTCATCCATTCTGAGTCTATTTTTGTGTGTGGTGTAAGGAAATGGTCCAATTTCATTTTTCTGCATGTGGCTGTCCAATTTTCCCAGCACCATTTATTGAAGAGGCTGTCTTTTTTCCATTGGACATTCTTTCCTGCTTTGTCGAAGATGAGTAGACCATAGATTTGAGGGTCTATTTCTGGGCTCTCTATTCTGTTCCATTGATCTATGTGTCTGTTTTTGTGCCAGTACCATGCTGTCTTGATGATGACAGCTTTGTAATAGAGCTTGAAGTCCGGAATTGTGATGCCACCAACGTTGGCTTTCTTTTTCAATATCCCTTTGGCTATTCGAGGTCTTTTCTGGTTCCATATAAATTTTAGCATTATTTGTTCCATTTCTTTGAAAAAGATGGATGGTACTTTGATAGGCATTGCATTAAATGTGTAGATTACTTTAGGTAGCATAGACATTTTCACAATATTTATTCTTCCAATCCAGGAGCATGGAACATTTTTCCATTTCTTTGTGTCTTCCTCCATTTCTTTCATGAGTACTTTATAGTTTTCTGAGTATAGATTCTGTGTCTCTTTGGTTAGGTTTATTCCTAGGTATCTTATGGTTTTGGATGCAATTGTAAATGGGATTGACTCCTTAATATCTCTTTCTTCTGTCTTGCTGTTGGTGTAGAGAAATGCAACTGATTTCTGTGCATTGATTTTATATCCTGACACTTTACTGAATTCCTGTATAAGTTCTAGCAGTTTTGGAGTGGAGTCTTTTGGGTTTTCCACATATAGTATCATATCATCTGTGAAGAGTGATAATTTGACTTCTTCTTTGCCGATTTGGATGCCTTTAATTTCCTTTTGTTGTCTGATTGCTGAGGCTAGGACCTCTAGTACTATGTTGAATAGCAGTGGTGATAATGGACATCCCTGCCGTGTTCCTGACCTTAGTGGAAAAGCTTTCAGTTTTTCTCCATTGAGAATGATATTTGCGGTGGGTTTTTCATAGATGGCTTTGATGATATTGAGGTATGTGCCCTCTATCCCTACACTTTGAAGAGTTTTGATCAGGAAGGGATGCTGTACTTTGTCAAATGCTTTTTCAGCATCTATTGAGAGTATCATATGGTTCTTGTTCTTTCTTTTATTGATGTGTTGTATCACATTGACTGATTTGCGGATGTTGAACCAACCTTGCAGCCCTGGAATAAATCCCACTTGGTCGTGGTGAATAATCTTTTTAATGTACTGTTGAATCCTATTGGCTAGTATTTTGTTGAGTATTTTCGCATCTGTGTTCATCAAGGATATCGGTCTATAGCTCTCTTTTTTGGTGGGATCCTTGTCTGGTTTTGGGATCAAGGTGATGCTGGCCTCATAAAATGAGTTTGGAAGTTTTCCTTCCATTTCTATTTTTTGGAACAGTTTCAGGAGAATAGGAATTAGTTCTTCTTTAAATGTTTGGTAGAATTCCCCCGGGAAGCCGTCTGGCCCTGGGCTTTTGTTTGTTTGGAGATTTTTAATGACTGTTTCAATCTCCTTACTGGTTATGGGTCTGTTCAGGCTTTCTATTTCTTCCTGGTTCAGTTGTGGTAGTTTATATGTTTCTAGGAATGCATCCATTTCTTCCAGATTGTCAAATTTATTGCCGTAGAGTTGCTCATAGTATGTTCTTATAATAGTTTTTATTTCTTTGGTGTTAGTTGTGATCTCTCCTCTTTCATTCATGATTTTATTTATTTGGGTCCTTTCTCTTTTCTTTTTGATAAGTCGGGCCAGGGGTTTATCAATTTTATTAATTCTTTCAAAGAACCAGCTCCTAGTTTCGTTGATTTGTTCTATTGTTTTTTTGGTTTCTATTTCATTGATTTCTGCTCTGATCTTTAGGATTTCTCTTCTCCTGCTGGGCTTAGGGTTTCTTTCTTGTTCTTTCTCCAGCTCCTTTAGGTGTAGGGTTAGGTTGTGTACCTGAGACCTTTCTTGTTTCTTGAGAAAGGTTTGTACCGATATATATTTTCCTCTCAGGATTGCCTTTGTTGTGTCCCACAGATTTTGAACCGTTGTATTTTCATTATCATTTGTTTCCATGATTTTTTTCAATTCTTCTTTAATTTCCCGGTTGACCCATTCATTCTTTAGAAGGATACTGTTTAGTCTCCATGTATTTGGGTTCTTTCCAAACTTCCTTTTGTGGTTGAGTTCTAGCTTTAGAGCATTGTGGTCTGAAAATATGCAGGGAATGATCCCAATCTTTTGATACCGGTTGAGTCCTGATTTAGGACCGAGGATGTGATCTATTCTGGAGAATGTTCCATGTGCACTAGAGAAGAATGTGTATTCTGTTGCTTTGGGATGAAATGTTCTGAATATATCTGTGATGTCCATCTGGTCCAGTGTGTTGTTTAAGGCCTTTATTTCCTTGTTGAGCTTGGATGACCTGTCCATTTCAGTGAGGGGAGTGTTAAAGTCCCCTACTATTATTGTATTATTGTTGATGTGTTTCTTTGATTTTGTTATTAATTGGTTTATATAGTTGGCTGCTCCCACGTTGGGGGCATAGATATTTAAAATTGTTAAATCTTCTTGTTGGACAGACCCTTTGAGTATGATATAGTGTCCTTCCTCATCTCTTATTATAGTCTTTGGCTTAAAATCTAATTGATCTGATATAAGGATTGCCACTCCTGCTTTCTTCTGATGTCCATTAGCATGGTAAATTCTTTTCCACCCCCTCACTTTAAATCTGGAGGTGTCTTCGGGCTTAAAATGAGTTTCTTGGAGGCAACATATAGATGGGTTTTGTTTTTTTTATCCATTCTGATACCCTCTGTCTTTTGACAGGGGCATTTAGCCCATTCACATTCAGGGTAACTATTGATAGATATGAATTTAGTGCCATTGTATTGCCTGTAAGGTGACTGTTACTGTATATGGTCTCTGTTCCTTTCTGATCTACCACTTGTAGGCTCTCTCTTTGCTTAGAGGACCCCTTTCAATATTTCCTGTAGAGCTGGTTTGGTATTTGCAAGTTCTTTCAGTTGTTGTTTGTCCTGGAAGCTTTTAATCTCTCCTTCTATTTTCAATGATAGCCTAGCTGGATATAGTATTCTGGGCTGCATGTTTTTCTCGTTTAGTGCTCTTTCTGGCCTGCCAGGTCTCTGTGGATAAGTCAGCTGCCAATCTAATATTTTTACCATTGTATGTTACAGACTTCTTTTCCCGGGCTGCTTTCAGGATTTTCTCTTTGTCACTGAGACTTGTAAATTTTACTATTAGGTGATGGGGTGTGGGCCTATTCTTATTGATTTTGAGGGGCGTTCTCTGAACCTCCTGAATTTTGATGCTCGTTCCCTTTGCCATATTGAGGAAATTCTCCCCAATAATTCTCTCCAGTATACCTTCTGCTCCCCTCTCTCTTTCTTCTTCTTCTGGAATCCCAATTATTCTAATGTTGTTTCGTCTTATGGTGTCACTTATCTCTCGAATTCTCCCCTCGTGGTCCAGTAGCTGTTTGTCCCTCTTTTGCTCAGCTTCTTTATTCTCTGTCATTTGGTCTTCTATATCACTAATTCTTTCTTCTGCCTCATTTATCCTAGCAGTTAGAGCCTCCATTTTTTATTGCACCTCATTGATAGCTTTTTTGATTTCAACTTGGTTAGATTTTAGTTCTTTTATTTCTCCAGAAAGGGCTTTTATATCTCTCGAGAGGGTTTCTCTAATATCTTCCATGCCTTTTTCGAGCCCGGCTAGAACCTTGAGAATTGTCATTCTGAACTCTAGATCTGACATATTACCGATGTCTGTATTGATTAGGTCCCTAGCCTTCGGTACTGCCTCTTGTTCTTTTTTTTGTGTTGAATTTTTACGTCTTGTCATTTTGGCCAGATAAGAGTAAATGAAGGGGCAAGTAAAATACTAAAAGGGTGGCAACAACCCCAGGAAAATATGCTTTAACCAAATTAGAAGAGATCCAAAATCGTGAGTGGGGAGAAAGGGGATAAAAAGAGGTTCAAAAAGGAAGAAAGAAAAAAAAAAGAACAAAGAAAAGAAAAAAAAAAAAAAGAAAAGAAAAAAATTTTTAAAAAAAGAAAACACCTAAGAAATATGTAAAAAAGAAAAAATATATATATTAGATAAACTAGTAAAAAATCGTTAAAAAAGAAAAAGGTAACAGTTAAAAAAAAAAAAAATTTACCTGAAGGCGAGAAGAAAACAAAACAAAACAAAAGCAAAAAATGAAAAAGAAAAAATTAAATTAACTGCAAGACTAAAAAAAATCACAGGAAAAAAGCCATGAGTTCCGTGCTTGGCTTTCTCCTCCTCTGGAATTCTGCTGCTTTCCTTGGTATTGAAACCGCACTCCTTGGTAGGTGAACTTGGTCTCGGCTGGATTTCTTGTTGATCTTCTGGGGGAGGGGCCTGTTGTAGTGATTCTCAAGTGTCTTTGCCCCAGGCGGAATTACACCGCCCTTACCCAGGGCCGGGGTGAGTAATCCGCTCGGGTTTGCTTTCAGGAGCTTTTGTTCCCTGAGCGCTTTCCGTAGAGTTCCGGAGGACGGGAATACAAATGGCGGCCTCCTGGTCTCGGCCCGCAGGAGCCGAGAGCCCAGGGCCCCACTCCTCAGTGCGCCCTCAGAGAACAGCGCCAGTTACTCCCGTCTGCCTGACCTCCGGCCGCGCTCCGAGCTCACCGAGCCTGCGACCGGTTCAAGGGTAACACCGAGCTGCGAGCTTACTGTCGGCTCTGTCTCTGCAGCCGGCTTTCCCGTTCCAATACCCGCAAGCTCTGCGATACTCAGACACCCCCGATCCTTCTGTGACCCTGCGGGACCTGAGGCCACGCTGACCCCGCGTGGGCTTCGCCCCGGTTTAGCCTCTGGAGCGATGTCCCTCAGCGGAACAAACTTTTAAAAGTCCTGATTTTGTGCGCGGTTGCTCTGCTGCTTGCCGGGAGCCGGCCCCTCCCCCCGGGATCTATCTTCCCATCGCTTTGGATTCACTTCTCCGCCGGTCCTACCTTTCAGAAAGTGGTTGTTTTTCTGTTTCCAGAATTGCTGTTCTTCTTCTCTTCGATCTGCCGATGGATTTTCAGGTGTTTGCAATCTTTAGATAAGCTATCTAGCTGATCTCCGGCTAGCTGAAGTAGTCTCAGCTTGCTACTTCTCCGCCATCTTGACTCCTCCGCAGACTTATTTTCAAATCAGATTTAATTTCAACTTTTACTCATTATCGGTGAATTTCAAAGTGGTTTTTAAACATCCTTCGAGATTATATAATATCTTACATATATTTTTCCAGGCCATCTGTTTCTTGTCACTTTAGCTTCTCCATGGAGCCACTCATTACTCACAAATGGTGTCTTGCTTCCCTCCGAGCAAGAAGAGAGAGAGGGAAAGTGGGAGGTACAGAGTAGAGCAAAATGAAATCACAGTCTTTTTGTAACTAATATTAGATGTGATAATCCATCACTTTTGTCATATTTTTGTCAGAAGCAAGGTAACACTAGGTCCCACCCACACACTCAGGGAAGAGAGGATTACATGAGTGTAAAAACTAGAAGATGAGGGTTAGCGAGACCCATTCTAGAGTCTGCCTATCCCACTGCCCCAAATATAACCAGAGAAAGATAATAGTTTGTATACTGAAAGAGCAAATGTTAATAAATATATTACAAATAGTAAATGCTGTGACATTTAGCTCAAGGTAGGCTGCAGCTGTCAGGTTTCACAAAGGACAAGTTGTGGAACCACATAAGAAGGTTTGGATCTGAATACGTATAGAGTTAGTGGTCCTCAAACTCTTCTGCTTGCAATAGCCTCTAGAAGAATTGGGAAAATGTTATATGAACCTACATGTTTTAAAGCTGATAACTAAAAATCTTATCATAAATTTAATACATATACAGGAATTTAGTTTCATATTATATATGTGCTCTAAACATATTTCCATCAAAACCTGTTTTTGCATTTAATGTTTAGAAAATTACCTCATTTAGGGATACTTAGTTGAGCATCTGACTCTTGATTTCTGCTCAGATCCTGATCTCAGATCCTGATCTCAAAGATTGAGCCCCGTGTCAGGCTCCATACGCAGCTTGGAGTCTGCTTCAGATTCTCTCTCTTCTGATCCCTCTGCCCCTTCCCCTGCTCATGAGCACACACACTCTCTCTATAAAATAAGTAAGTAAATAAAAATCTTTAAAACAAAACAAAACACACACAAAAAAGAAAATTGCCTCATTTAATTTTTGGAAAAGAAAGATTAATTAGTAAAGCTAAATATAAATGTCAAATCAGTCAGTCAAGTCAGACCTAATTTCTACCAATAGTCTGGTTTCATTTTTTAGTTCAGATGAACAGGTTCATACACATCCCTGAGGTAATCCCCTCACTCCAGTTCTAAAGTAGATAAATAAGAAATAGAATTTTTCTATGTGCTTGTCCTTGGATAGAATAAGTTATTACATCCCCTTTGATATTTATTACCAACGCTTTCTTTACTTTGCTGTGACAATATTCTCCCTCAAGAGATATAGATCTCTAATCATCTCTAGTAATAATGAATGGACTCGAAATCTTTTGATTTTTTATGTATAAAACTGTGAGTTAACATTTTAATAAATACTGTATCAGTAATGGTTTAAATATATAAACTATATACTTGTCTATGTAATATTCCTAAAGGGAGTCCAAAATAATGATTGACTAGACATTTCACTTCTTACTAGATTCTTGTGTTATTCTCTCTGGTTATGCCCTCAAACAAACAACAAAACCCACAAGGTTCTAGAAAGCCATTCCAACTTTACATGCTTCTGAGAAGTAGTCCTGGTTTTCTGTGTGGTTCCAAAAATGAGGAACCAGGAATTTCAGAGTGGTAGTCAGAGTTGTTGGAGGAAGGAGGGGAGCCTCATAGGGAGAGTCAGGAAGATATTTATTTGGAGCAGAGTTAGGTGTAGTTACTGATTCCAAGAATTTTCCATATCTCATTTGGTACATACACTAAAGCAGAAAATTAAAATGTATGTATGACCTCTGCCTGATTTTTGATACCCCTTAACTATAATTAAGGGTTGCTAACTATGAAATGCTGGCATTTAATGATTTGATTTAAAATAAAGAATTTTGTAATTTGTAGACTTCTGAGAAGTTCCAGAAAATAAATCAGATGGTGTGTAACAGCGACCGTGTGCTCAAAAGAAGTGCTGAAGGCAGCAACCCTCCTAAACCATTGAAAAAACTACGCTTTGATATTGAAGGATCAGATGAAGCAGATGGAAGGTAGGAATAGTTGTAGAATGTCTTTCAGTAGCTGAGCTGGTCATGTGGAGAAGCCAGAGCGCTGGCTCTGCTCCTAACTTCCACCAGACCCTTTTATACCAGTTTTATTTGGAAATTGTGAAGATTGCTTAAAAAAATACGAATGTGTCCCAAAGTTAACACCATTGAAATCATATACCATCTACTGAAATTCAGTGAACATATCAGATATTAACAATCTGATCTTTTTTTTGACCTTTTAAAACTAAGCCATTGATAAAATTTTGTTATGATTAACATTAGATTTTTAAATGCTTACCCTTGAAAAAAAAACTACTGTGTTTTATACGAATCACAGACAAAATGCAAAAGATTATAAATTTTTGATGGTTTGTATTTTTGATGGTTTATAAACCTCTGAAATTAAAAGCTACTCACTAAAATAAGAGTATAAAATAAGTCATTGGAACCACCATAGTTATTGAAAATTTGAGTTTTGAACTTATGCATATATATATGAAATATCTTCCCTTTTTTAAATCTGCAGTAAACACATCCCAGGAGAGTCCAAATTTCAACAGAAACTGGCAGAAATGAGTAAGTACTTATCATCTCACCCTACATAAATGAAACCATGTTTGTATCGCAAAAAACCTTTTCGTGTTTTGAAGGAATAAATACATATAATTCCCTAAATTAGCACTTAAAGTGTAATCCAATCAAGAATATAGTATTTACCCACAGACATTTGTGGATTAAATGTGTGATGCAAAATGAAATCTTTACCTTTTCTAAAATCTTTAGTGCAGGAATACTAAGAAGTGAAACCACATCTTCAGCATGAATGGCTATGGTTAGAAATACCTCAAGGGAGCAAAACTATAATGAGAAGCTCTTTAAGAGTGTTAGATATAGGGAAAGGGTTTATAAAATTAGCATATAGGAACATCATCTTCCTCATTTGAAAAATAACTTTTTATTCTATTATTGAACTTCTCTAATTTGTGAGTTTTAAAAACAATGTCAAACAAAAGTTTCCCATTACCAGAAATCAAAATTTTTATAAAGAGCGCCAGATCATTTTCCAAGTTATGCAGAGTGACATAGATTTGGAATGTTAAGGCAGATGGGATTCTATCCTAAGCTACCCTAAGTCTATAGAAGATTAACCCAAGTAGAATAGTTGGAAAGTACTTTCAGAAGAAGCAAACACGTACGGACTGCTCCCGGGTTATCCCAGGGGCAGAGCTGTGGTAGTGAGTGTGACGTTTGTTGATCGTCTGCTGCCAGACCCATCGGCAGTATGAACAGCTTGTACTGGGAAGAAGACAAGTCTTTTGGAGACAATGAGGACTCAAACTCTTAGTCTAGGCTATAGGACTTATCGGTAAGAGCTATACCAGTTGAACGTGACTTTTTAAAAATCGGGCGTCTCTAAACATGTGCCCGTAAATACAAAGTATTTAAAGTATAAAGTATTGGGGCACCTGGGTGGCTCAGTGGGTTAAAGCCTCTGCCTTCAGCCCAGGTCATGATCCCAGGGTCCTGGGATTGAGCCCCACATCCGGCTCTCTGCTCAGCGGGGAGCCTGCTTCCTTTCTTCTCTCTCTGCCTGCCTCTTTGCCTACTTGTGATCTCTGTCTGTCAAATAAATAAATAAAATCTTTAAAAAAAAATGTATAAAGTATTTAAAAGAATGCTTTTGATTTTTTAAAACCCTCTCTTTTTATGTATGTTCTTTTGAAGAAAACAATCAAACTAAATATACCAAGAGTTTAAATGTTTTGGTTATAAACAAATCTCTGTTTTGGATTTTACATTGACTGCTCTACTTCTGTTTGAGCTGTGAATTAGTCGGTGGCATTTCTGCTCTGTACATGAAAACAGACAAAAAGCTTTTGACCAAAATGAGGCCTTGAAAAGGAACATTTGGAAGCATTTTGAAGCTCACAAATACACATTTTTAAAGGAGCAGAAAGCCGTAAAGATATGTTTTCTTAGAGGAGAGTTTAGTTGCTGTGTTGGGCCCATTTCCCAGTGTTGCACTTTGCCAGGTGGTGAATTTCAGATGCCAGGCTGGAGTTCAGGGTCTTTATGGGGCTGCAAATTGGAAAGAAGCAGCAGGAGTTTGAACCCCTAGAGCTAAGGAATTCTTCAGTTTTCTTCAAAGAATGACATTTGAAAAAGACCATCACACAGTGCTAGATTTCTCAGAGGGGGAAGACTTAGTCTTTTCTTTCTTTCCAAGTGTGAATTTGTGCTTTTTTGAAATGAAGAGCTTCTTCCCACTACTAAAATCAAGTTAAGAATTTTTAAATAACTTGGGGCGCCTGGGTGGCTCAGTGGGTTAAGCCTCTGCCTTTGGCTCAAGTCATGGTCTCAGGGTCCTGGGATCCAGCTCTGCATAGGGCTGGGCTCTCTGCTCAGCAGGGAGCCTGCTTTCCCTTCCTCTCTCTCTGCCTGCCTCTCTGCCTACTTGTGATCTCTGTCTGTCAAATAAACAAATAAAATCTTTAAAAAAAATTTTTTAAATAACTTAAAAGAGGTTTTTCTGGTTTTGTCTATATTATAATTAATACTGTACTTTTAAAATGTTCATGTCGAAATCAAATGAGCCATGAGCTGATGTCTTTGCAAGGCATCTCCAAGCACAAGGGAATTGCTTGTGTTGAGAAGAATACCACTCACTTCAGCGATCGTTCTGGGCCAGCCCAGCATTCTACTCTGCTGCAGGGCCACCCTCAACCTCGGCATCTCTGTAGAAGTGGTCTGGAAAGTTGGGCACCGTGAAGTGTATGAGGCCACCTTTTGGTACAGAGAGAAAACATTACAATCTCTATTTTTAGCTCATCTATTCACATTTGTTTGGGTTATGTGCATTTTATAATTTAGACACAAACATAAATGGAATGCATATACACACACAAATTTAGTGGTACGTGCTTGGAAAAAATTAACATGATAAAAAATTTGGAAACCACTGCTTTGCCAGGCCTGGCACTCCATCGATTTGGCACGAGAATAACATTTATGGCAACCCTTTGTCAACCTTACCTAGTAGCACCATCAGTGCTATTAACATCTCTTCATCCTCTTTCCAGCATCTACCCGAACACGAATGCAGAAGCAAAAAATGAACGATAGCATGGATACCTCAAACAGGGAAGAAAAATGAGGGTCCCATGACCTCCGTGGGCACCGAGTACACCTCTGGCCTCATGGTCTCTCCCCGATCCCACTGTGTGACTCTCCCAGGTTCTGTTTACGGCTGCATTGAATACCTGTCTTCAGCTCTTCTGCTGGAATCCAGTGTGCGCACGCGCTTGCGCGGGGTGTGCGTGCAGGGGATTCCTAAGCCGCTTGCAATGTCATAGTAGAATATACTTGTTATTGCACAAGATTGAAAATCTTGTGCAAATACTGCCATTTAAAAAGTTGTAGCAGATGTTTCCATTTCCAAAGTATAATTGCTGTGCTCTACAAATGGGGAGGATGCCCTGGGAGTGGCGGGCCAAACAACCCGGGCCTGTTTGAGTACTTTGTCTTCTCTTGTGGCATGTATGTGATGTTTGCTATTATTTTTATTAATTTATATTTATATATTTTTTTTAATTTAACATGAATGCCCTTAGAATATGTGTCTTGTCTTCCAAATGCAATTTGGCTGACTACTCCCCCTTCACCCAAATGATCCTGAGCTCTTCTGCTAAAACAGATATTAGAAACTAGAAAAAAAATCACTAATTTTTACACATTAGATTTTAGTTTACTAATGGAATCTGATGTACTGTGTGCTTGTTTTTTAAATTTTAGTTTTTAAACACAAGCAGAAAACAAAGTATAAACAAATGATGTCATACTACTGATACAGATTTCATACCTCAGGACTTGTAAGAATTTATTGATCCTTTTCTTCATCCAACTCATGCTTTAAAAATGAGGGTTATTAATAGTATTCTTGGTTTCTATACCATTCAGATCACTGAATTTATGAAGTAACCATATAGTACTTGGAAAATCAAGTGTTCAGCTAGAGCTTTGCTACAGAGGGCCCTAAGACAGTATATCCCAAGTGCACTTTCTAATGTTTCTGGGTCCTGAAGAATCAAGATATAAAACAATTTTATTCCACAAACAGACTGTTAACTATAGGAGCCTTAATTTTTCTTTCTTAGAGGTTTGTCTAATTGCATCTCAGCAATTATTCTGCCCTCCTAAATTTGGGAAGGGGTGTTTTCTCTGGAATTGTACATGTCTTCCATGTATCTTTTGAACTGGCAATTGTCTATTTATCTTTTTTTTCTTTTTAAGTCAGTATGGTCTAACACTGGCATATTCAAAGCCACATCATTTCTACTCCAAAATTGCAAGTAATCAAAGGTCTTTGGGTTAGGTATTCATGTTTCTATCTGGTTTTGTGCAAAAGCTTCAAATGAAAACAGCTGTGTTAGAAAAACAGGCATTTTCCCCCAACACCTAAAGGTGTATTTAAACTATCTTGTGTGATTAACTTATTTAGAGATGGTATAATTTAAAATAGGTGATATTTAAGGTAGCATCAGCTAGCTTTTAGGAAAATCACTTTGTCTAAACTCAGAGTTCTTTTTAAAAAGAAATCTGGTCTTATTTGTTAGAAAATGAAATTTTATTTTGTGCTCAGTTAAGTTTCAAACTTATTTTTGGCAGTTATAACAAGGCACTAGGAAGCTTTCTCCCATTTCCTCATTAATTTTTGCATGAATATCATAAAAATCCATTAGCTTTTAGGTCAAGGGCTACCATATTTCTGGATCTTTTGCTAATAAAAGTTCACATTAGTTAGTGCCAGAATTGTAGGAACTTGAGAGATCTTGTATTGAGATTTCCTAAGTAAGGCTTCAGATACTGCTTTATCACTTTTTTGTATTGGTTAAAACTGTACATTTAAAATTGCTATGTTACTATTTTCTACAATTAATAGTTTGTCTATTTTAAAATAAATTAGTTGCTAAGAGTCTTAATGGTCTGACGTATTCTTTGTATCAAGTGCCCTGATGTTCTCTTCTATATCTGAGTTCTCTCCTGGTGTCTTATCCATTCTTAACCTTTAATTGGATTCATATGCTGATGATCCCCAAATTTATTTCTCCAGCCTGACCTCTTCATGGAGGTCAGAGCCCTCATAGCCAATAGAACTCTTGATTCTCACTCTTTTCCCCTCACCCCCTGAATTCTCAAAACAGAAACCAAAATTGAACAAAAGTACCTTGTTTCTATCCTAGTCTTTCCCCATTTTACCAGCCACTTACTTGGTCAAGCCAAAACCCTAAGAGCCATTTATCTGCTTTTGTTGAGATCACCATTTTAGACGTCTAACTGGTCTTCATGTTCCCTCTCTTTCTATTTTACCTTTCAATTTAAGAGCAAAAATGACCCCTTTAAATTATAAATTGATTCACATTGCTACTCCGGTATTCAAACTTCCTCTCATGGCCTGGGAAGTGGCCTCTCTCTGCTTTTGCATCCTCCTCTCATGCTACTTTCTTCCCGCTCACTGTGCCTTAGCCACACTGACCTTCCCTCTCATAATACCAACACTCTCCCTACCTTAGGGCTTTTCTACTTGCTGTTCCTTCTGTCTGCAGTGCTCTCCCCTGAGAATTTTGCACAGGTGATTCTTTCCTTTCAGAGCTTATCAGCTCAGAGGCCTGCCTTGACCACACAAGCTAAAACCCTTACTCTGTATGGTCATGTTACTCTCCTTCAAAAATGTAACAGCATTTATCACCATCAGAAATTGCCTTGTTTAACATGCCTGTTACCTGTCTATTCATCCCTGCATCAATCTCCCTGCTCAGATGGGAAGCATCCATCTGGTTGGTCTTAGAGCTCTAGCATCTAGAAGAAGCCCATATGTAATCCAAAAGAAAAAAAAGAATGTAATTTGCATATTTTTCCAAGTATATGGGAACAAATCATATTCTTTTTCTCTTTTAATATGTCACGTACTGAGTACCTACTGTGTTCCAGGCACAGCACTATGTGTGAGGGATACAGCAATGAATAAACAAACCTAAGATCCCCATCTCTATGGAGCTTCCCAAATGATTGTAGTTTCAGGGATGGGAGCAAGTGAATAAATAAATAATAGTGTGTCTGATTGTATTAAGCACTGTGCAGAAAAGCATAGCAAAAAGGATAGGGAGTACTGATCAGAAAGGAATTTAAGAATGTAAAATAGGGTGGTCAGGGAAAGACTCCCCGAAATGATCTTTGAGCAAAGCCTGGAAAAGGCCAGGAGTATGTTGTTCAATGATGGGAAAACAGTCCACAGAGCAGAAAAGTCAGTTGCCTAGAGGTGGGACCATGCCTGGGTGCTTGAGGAACCATAAGGTGTCAGAGAAACACGGACAGTTGTGGGAGAAGGAATGGGGAAGCAAGAATCTCTGTTCATCTCATGCAAAGTTTATATATTAAAGGCCTTTCCTCCCAGACATCCCATATATATGTAGATATCACACATCTGCTGTCTTTTATTTGCAATTCTGAGATCTAAAAAGCTTAATAACCCAAGTCTGTGTGTTTGGTGATAAAAGTCATGTGATATCAAAAGCATATCATGACATAGAACTGTTTACAGCCTTTATCCCACTCAGTAGGAATATTCTTGTTTGACTACAAAAATATTAATACATTGATTTTGGGAATCTAACCTAGGCCCTACTTAGGTATTACATATTATGTGGTTTATGTACCATATGTACTAAACTCCAAAAAAAAAAAAAAAAAGAATGAGATGTATCTGGTACCAAGGAGTTCTCAAAAAACAGGGTGGAAAGTGAAATTCTCTCCTCTCAGAACAGCAGCCTCTTTGTTCCTGAAGAAAGAAGGGCAAAGAACCTAGAGCAGGAAAAGCAGCAAGCATACCTCAGCAGACTGTATTTATGTTGGATGGGAATCTTACATGAAATGCATCTCTTAGGGCAAGGCGAAATCAAGAAGCCTTTATAACACTAGAGGTTTTTAGTCTGGATGATAGAAAATTAATCGCTCCCAGAGATATAACATTCTAGCAGTTACAGCTCTTTACAATAAAAGGGACAAATTCAAATTCATTTATTTATTTACTTCTCATTATAGTTTGCTGGTGCACATGGGGGAGAAAAACCCTATGTCCTAGTTCTATTACCATCTGGATGATTTCAAAGAAACTTGCCTGTCAAAACGTATTTTTGTTCCTCATTTTTGGGCTAGCGTCCATGGCATTAGTAATGATTCATTCAGTAGAATTTTCCTTTGGACTAAATATGTACTTTACGGGACAACAGGAAAACTTGCCTTTAGGAATAGCTAATTTGTACCACGAGTATAGCATCTTACATATAAATATATCTTGGCAACAGTGTATAATGTCTGAATGGAATTAAAACAAGCTCTTTTAATGTGAAGCTGGGTATTTTTGGAAACCTTTTTCTGTATTTGTTATTTTGGGGGTATGCTTATATACTAGCTTTGGCATATAAGGTAATGACAATTTAATATGAAAATTAAATTTATGCCACAGACCAAACTCACTTATTTCCTCAACAGAAAATGTCATGATTTCAACGGAATTTAGTGAGAGAAAATCAGTATGGTTTATGTCTTTATGCCTTGGCAAAGACTGAATTAAAAATAACAGGTATGATTTTTCATTTTTCTTTGCAATTTTCCCAACCTGTCTGTTGTAATAATAGCATGGGGAGGGCTAATAAAATAGACCAAAAAAACCCAAAACAAAACAAGACTATGTAGTTTATAATTATTTCATTATCACTGGTCAGGAATCCTGCTTCTAAGTAAAAATCATGTTTGGTCCAGAATAACTGGCAATTTCTTCAGGTCTCAGCTGAAGAACATTAACCTTTTGTTTTAAAAGGTTGTTTTGTTGTTTTGTTTATCTTCATAAACCTCTACCAACAAGACAACAGTATTCTTACAAAATCTTAACCCTTCTTTGTGTAAACTGCATAGGAATTATACTAGAAGCACTTAATGATTGTGAACTTCCTTGTGTGAGCAGGAGGAAACAAAATTTAAGGATACAAAAATCTAAGATGAATTTATGTAAAGGATTCATTAATCTCTGGTGCAGTGTCATTATGAAAAGTATACCTTTCCTTCACATATCCCTAACTGATCAGCAAGGTTTCTGAGGCTCTACAAACACTCATCTGTTAGAAAGTGTTGTGATCCTTCCTATAGGAGTGTGGATGGCAAGCCTATCCTCAAAGACCAGAGAAAAAGGAATGTATTTTTCAGGGATATATCCACAGGACTCAACTGCCATCTTTCAGCTGGCCTATTTAGCACTTTCTTGTTTGGAATCCCAGATTTTAAGGGTTAAATGGTGATTTTCATACTTGGCTAAACATCAGAATTACTTGGGGAGCTTTTCAAATGTACTGAATTACAATCCTTAAATCTATATTTTGTAGATGTTCCATTGATTGTTCTGCTATACACTGAGATAAAGAAGAACTGAGAGATATCACAGTGCAAGCCTTCACATAGCAGAGCTTAGGAAATCTGGGTAAAAGTCCATGCAACCCTTCTGAGGAACTGGTCCTCTGGGAGCACAGCCTTCACCCACTGTGGCACTCTGTAAAGAGCAGGCCATTTTTCATGCCTAAATAATGCACCTGTTCCCTTTGAGTGTTCAATTTTTTTTTTTCTGAAATCTTATTTATTTATTTGACAGAGAGACAGAGAACACGAGCAGAGTAAGGAGCAGAGTAAGAGGGAGAAGCAGACTGCCCCCTAACCCGAGCAGGGAGCCTAATGCAGGACAACCTCAGCTGAAGGCAGATGCTTAACCAACTGAGTCACCCAGGCGCCTTGAGTGTTCCAATTTTTACATAAAATTATTTCATAAAAGAAAGAGGCATCAAGAAGTTTCAGAAGACCCTGTCAAAAATAGACAAGAAAGGAAGAGGTTTTGGAAGCGCTTATGAGGATGTAAAGGCATCAGTCATTGGCAGCTGGCACAGGAGGGTGAGTGGGGAGAGTCAGCTCTGCAGTCTGCAGCTGTCCAATTGCCCAAGCCGATAGCTGTGGCCAATCCCATGTCTGGATGTTTCTTTGATAGATAAAATAGCACTTCTATCAAATAATGAAAACAAATGGTATATACGGCTTTAAAAAAACAAATAGCTGAAGACTATATAATTCCAAAAACAGATTGGACAACTAGAGACTTCTAGGCCACTCTGCCTCTAACAGCTAAGGTCTGCAAAAACAGATAAAAAGAAACTAAGGATTCAAAAGTGACCTCGCTGGGGTACCTGGGTGGCCCAGTCCATTCAGTGTCTGCATTTGGCTCAGGTCATGATCCCAGAGTCCCGGGATCAAGCCCCATGTGGTCAGGCTCCCTGCTCAGCGGAGAGTCTTGTTTCTCCCTATCCCTCTGCCTCTCTGCCCGCTTGTGTGTTCATATGTGCTCTCTCTCAAATAAATAAAATCTTTAAAAACAAAAACAACAAAAAAGTGACCTCACCAATAAAGAACTGTCATATTCAATAATATGCACAGTATTATGTTGTTTATGTGCCATCTAGGTTTTAGGATGGGCTTTGCTATGATACCTTATCTGAGTAGCTGCTTCCAAAAATAAGCTTTTATTGAATGGATTTATGTAAACTTAAGTGGTCAGGTTGATATAATTTTGCTGCTGCTTAGGGACTAAAATAAAAAAAAAACACACATATTTGTCTTATTATCTCCAAATAAGCACTTTATTATCAAATAGTTCAGCATCAGAACAAGGTTTCTAATTCCAAAAGAGTTTTCTTTACATAATATATTGAGAAACATATATCATATTGTGAAACACATATTAGAGGGATCTGACACTACTTCCTACATCCTGTTCCAGTTTCTCTCTTGCAGTTGGGTAACTTGTTTTGATCTAAAAAGTATAAATTTATCTCATTCTTGTTAATGCTGTCCATGAAATATGAGTTCCTTTTCAGCTAGCACTTTATAATTTTTTTGTGCCAGGTTAAGAGAACTGTTTTATAGTGACATAAAAGTCAACTACAAGAGAAACACAGAATCATTTTTACTTACATAAGCAAATCTCTCTTAACACAAAAGGAAAAGACATAATGCAATTATGTAAGGCAGATAAGCCCAGAAATAACATTCATTCAGAGACAGTACTTCATATTCAATAATCCCATATGAGAAATTAATGACTCAGAGTAAAAAGAAAATTAAAATTAGCCCTTGGGACTTTGACAATTAAATTGCCAAGGCTGTTTGTGAATTCTAGTTAATGTTCGATGTTAGCCACGATGACTCAGAACCAGTTACCAGAAGAACATGACCCTCAGATGTTACAGGCTGTTTAAAATTTGTTTTTGTGCAAGTTACTCCTTTATCCGGTATCCCACATATAAAGCTGTTCTCAGGCATCCTTCAGATTTATAAGAAATTAACTGAGTGCCTACTTAGTATGCAGGGCGCCGTGCTGGGTGCTGACAGTGTGGTATGACAGCATTCCTTGTCAAGCTCTCTGTGATATCAGCCTTTGGAAGAATGGAAATTTGGCCAGAATAGCATATAGTTAGACCGATGTACCAAAAGTGTCCCAACTTAAGTGACTCAAAAGAGGAAATGGTAAATAAGATGTTTCCGTTGTTGTTGTTTTTTTCTTTCTTTCTTTCCTTTAGCTTAGTCACATCTGATCAGAAAGCACTGAATGCTTTCTGCCGTCAACTTCAGATTTCAGCTGATGGGGCAGACTGACCACTGCCGCCTTTTGATAGAATGTAAGTATTCGGTCAAGTGTAGCTCATCATAAATACTATTAAGGAGAAGTTATTCTCTGGCTGTTGCATGGAAAAATGGAAATGCTAAAAATTCTTTCTTGCAGGTGCGGATCAATTTTTAAAGGCTCCAACTCTGCTTGCCTTGCTGATGAAGTTTTTGAGAAGATCATGATCCATTTCCGCAAAGCCCGAAGTCTGTGTTACTACAGTCAAATGGTTTATGCAAAACCTGAAGCAGAATTCTTCTAAATCCTAGGAATAACAACAAAAAATGTTTTAACAAATTTGTATATCCCAATGCAATGCAACAGCACATGAAAATTCCTAAGACACAGGAAGGAAAAGGATTTGAGAGCCAAGAGGAAAAAATGTTGGTACAGCTGTACCTAAAGAATAGTTCTAAAACTGTACAGCTAATGTGAATCTATGCTTTAAAAAATTTTACATGGGGTAAAATATTCAAGTTCCTTCATGCCAACCCACACAAAGAATCTTTTTCTTCTCAGGTAACTATGTGTATGAATTCTGTACCTTTCTCTCGTGATAGTATTTGCATTGTTCATCCCACTTTCAGTATTTGTTAAAATACCCCACTTTTATATTCCCCTATAGGATCTGAAATGTTTCTACCTGAAAAGAGTTTCTCCTATGTGTTAGGCACTATCCTCAGAGCTAGGCATAAGGTTATGAGCGAAACAAAGTCCCTGCTATTCCTCAAGGAGCTTACTTTCTAGAACACAGAGGGCCGGAAGGTAACCATACAGATAATTCACACAAATAGGGACTACGAAGAAGCCTTGAAAATGAAGCCTCGTTCAGGTGGAAACACTGCCCACTGCCCCATCACTTGAGAGAGCGCACCAGCCCCCAGGATTCTCCCCATGACTTTGAAAAACTTGAGCAAAGACTGTGTATAGACACTGCCTAGCCATGAAGCATTTTGCAGGTTTGAAGTGTCCAATATGTGATTAGGTTGGTGAAAGACATTCACTACACTTTAAAATGTGAAGGTTTCAAGGTGGGTTAAGATTTTGTAAAATGTTAACTGAAAAAAATCCAGTGTTTAGAGCCATCTACACCATGTGACCCAGGGAAAAACAGAAGGAGCCTATATAAAAATGTTAATATTCTCTGACTGATGAGTCATCTCCGTCCTCATACTTTTTAGATTTTCCAAATTTTCTTTAATCTTATTTATTTATATAAGCAGAAAAGAAGTTATAACCTTTTTTTCTGCCCACCACTAAATGTTCCTGTTTTTTTGACCAAAGGAGAGGATATCCTTATAACAAAAGGAAATCGACTGCAAGAAGTATGGCCTGCTTCCTAAAGATTTAGCTCTAAGACAGGTTTTCTTTCCTTTCTTTATTATCAAAACAATACACAGGCACTGTAGAAAGTTCAGAAAAAACAAGCAAAGATAGGAAATAAAATCATCCATAATCCCACCATTCAAAGATGACCTTTGATGGTCTTTTTTTTCTATGTAGATAATGAATCTCAGTGTTTTTAAATTCAGCTACTTATACATTTAAAAAAAGGGGGGGCATCATTGTTCAATTAATGATACATTGGAGTAGCTGTATAATTTTATAGTATTAACATTCTATAGTTGAAACAATCCTCCACTGTTCCTATTGGCTTTTTCTAATTTTTTAAAATTAAGAACAGTGCTGCAATAAACATCTTTGAAGCTAAGTCTCCATCCGAATCCATGATCACTTCCCTATGATAAATTCCTACAAGGGGATTCCTTAAAGAATTGAACGCTTAAGGCTCACTCTCGGTACATTTGGTACCGATCGCGCCTCACAGGGCTACCCCAGTTCACAACCTCAGCGGCCATTCAGCAGAACGCCAGTCCTCCTGAGCCTGCATTACCTCTAAGAATATGTTTATCAGTGGCACAGGTGAAAAATTATACCTTATTTTCACTTATACTTTCCATTTATCTATAAACCCATTTTGTTCTTTGGTCCATTCACTTCCATCAAACTGCTCATGTTTTCTTTTTGTTTTCCAAGAACTACGCATTAACTATGGTAAACGTTCGTCACGACATGTTGCAGATATTTTCCCCAGGGTATCATTTACTTTCTCTTTTTTTTTGGTGATATTTTTGATGTATAGACTTTTTTTTTTCTTCCTGAAATCAGATTTATCAATCCTTTCCTTTATGGGAGCGCTACCCTAACAATATATAAATGTTCACTTTTTCTGGTACTTCTGGTTACTTCACTTGTTTACATTGAATCTTTGATCTCTCAGAGTTGATTATATTTAATGTATGGACCAAACACATAACATCTTCCCAGAAGGTCAGCTAGTTGAAAGCATGCTTTTCTGACCTGAGCATCATACTTCACGGCAGCCGAAAGCAGTGCGATGGCATTCTCCTCACAGATTCCTTGCTTGATAGTTTGCTGGCAGAGCTTTTTCAAACGATTTTCTCTATAAAATGTAGCCAAATCTAGCAACCCTGGTGGGAAGAGATGTTTATTAGGGGGAGTGATTTCAAGCATCCGGCTTAAACTCAGAGTTTACTTGAATATAATCCTTGGGGAAGAGCTGTGTAGGTACAGACAGATGCCGACTGACATCCTGAGAGTGGCTCCACCGGGAACGCAGCCGAACGGAGAAAATACAATACCCAAACAAGTAGCAGTGGAAAAGCTGGAGCACAGTGAAAATGGCTTAAATGTTTTTCCTAGAAAGGCTGCTAGGAATGTCCTTCTCCCTGCATCGTGACTTGTCCTCCTGGGTCACTTCCCTCAGCACATACACATGCTGAAACAGTGCCCAATTTTACAAAAGAAAAAAGAGAAACCTTTCCTGGTTACATGTGTGCCTCCCATCAGTCTCCATTTCTCTACAAATCCTGACAGACCCCCTCTCTTGCTGCCTTCACGTTCTCACTTCCCATTCTCCCCCCATGCCATTCTAGCACAATCCCATCCCCTGCATGCCCCAATGCCACAAATGCTTCCATGGACCCAGACCCAAGGGGCTGTTCCCCGGTTTCATTTACTCAACATTTACACAGAATTCCATGTGGTTGGTGACACTCATCTTCTTGAAACACTGTTACTTGCTGGTGTTTTTCTTCTCCCTATTTCTCTTCGGTCTCTTGGCTGGGCCATTCTCCCTAACTTCCCAATGTTTGAGTGCCCCAGGGTTCAAGTCTCAGTGACCTCTAGCACCAACCTCCTGACCCCCAGCTTAAAATACCATTTCATACATACTGATGATGCCGGCTGCAGTCTCCCTCTGTAGTCTCTCTGTTGCCTACTTTCACATCAGTCACAGTAGAATGGGAAACCTATGTAAGCCAAGGATATGGCTTTCTAAATCCATGAGACCATTTTTTACTAGTATCTGGGATTTCATCAATCTGACAACATCAACTGTTTCTCCATCTCTCTGCTACTGATTTGTGTGTATGTGTGAGGAATGGGCTGGAAACCTGTTTTCGTTGTAATGTGACCAGTACTATCAAAATTACAGAAGAAGTGGGCGCCTGGGTGGCTCAGTGGGTTAAGCCGCTGCCTTCGGCTCAGGTCATGATCTCAGGGTCCTGGGATCGAGTCCCGCATCGGGCTCTCTGCTCAGCAGGGAGCCTGCTTCCTCCTCTCTCTCTTTCTCTGCCTGCCTCTCTGCCTACTTGTGATCTCTCTCTGTCAAATAAATAAATAAAATCTTTAGAAAAAAAAAAAAATTACAGAAGAAGTGCTAAGTGCCCATGGAGGAACTGAAATCTTTTGGAATCATGGGAGCTATGATGGCTTTACTGTTTTTGGTCAGTTCTCCAAAACTCCCAAATTCCTACCTATAGCCCCACAGCCTCCTGAACTTCAGAATCACGAAAATGCTGCCCTCAGAGAAGACCCTGCCCTGCGCCCCCACTCAAGACAGCCCGGATCTGCACCTTTTCCCAGTACAATCCTCCCCACAGTGGCCAGGGAGCCGGGCATCCACTCCTAGACCTCGCTTAGGTTATCAGGAACTCTGGAATTTCCTACCTAACTGGCCCCGAGGCCACAGAGGTGGATATTTCCTCCCCTCCAGACCATGCCACCAGTGCAGATGCCCAGCCCAAGGGTATCCCAGGATGGGGGTGGAGGGAGCTTGTACGTGCCCGCTGGGAGGCCCACACCCGCCTTGCAATGCCTCCATGTTCTCACTTGGAGGTTGTAGCTGGTGGTGGGTAAAGAAAGATGGCAGGTGGCAAGCTGGAGGCCTGGATCTGTCCTTCCTGTGTATTCCCATAAGGAACTCTAAGGAGTCCTAAAATTCTAAATTCCAACTAAAACTCAATGAAGGTGTATTTTTCCAAGTATGAGGATTGAACATATTTCATCTGAAAGATATAACTCTGAATTTTTAGACAAATGTACAAGGGCCTTTATCTGGACTCTCACCCAGGGCCCTGCAAATGCTGGGAGTGGGCCTCTAAAGTAACTGCTGTGCACATGTCTAAGAAGCAACTCAAACTCCTTTGACCTTTTCAAACTCAAGGGCAAAACCTGTCACTTTCCATCTTCCTCATATTAGTAAATGATAAATTCCATTAGCCCAGCTACTCAGGCCAAATACCTTAGAGCAGTGATCTTTCTCTCTTTTCCTCACACCCTACATGCCTTCCGTGAGCAAATCCCATCAGCTTCATCTTTAAAATATAACCAGAATTTTATCTCTTCTCAACACCTCCATTGCTACACCACCCTAACCATAGTCACCTTGCACCTAAGCCATCATAAGTACTGGTCTTTTAACAAGCACATGAAAAGATGCTCAATATCCCTCAGCATCATGGAAATGCAAATCAGAACCATAATGAGATACCACCTCACACTTGTCAGAATGGCTAAAATTAACAACATAGGTAACAACATGTTGGTGGGGATGTGGAGAAAGGGGAACCCTCTTGCACTACTGGTGGGAATGCAAACTGGGGCAGCCACCGTGGAAAACAGTATGGAGGTTCCTCAAAAAGTTAAAAATAGAACTACCTTCTGATCCAGCAATTCCACTACTAGGTATTTACCCAAGTACAGAGAAATACAGATTTGAAGGGGTACATACACCCTAATGTTTACAGCAGCATTACCAACAAACTATGGACAGAGCCCAAATCACAGAGCTAGAGTTTGTTATGCTAAGCGAAATAAGTCAGAGAAAGACAAATACCTATGATTTCACTCTGATGTGGAATTTAAGAAACAAAACAGAAACACATAGGAAGGGGTAAAAAAAGAAGAGGGAAGCAAATCGTAAGAGACTCTTAACTATAGGAGTGCCTGGGTGGCTCAGCAGGTTAAGTGGCAACTCCTGATTTTGGCTTTGTCTTGATCTCAGGGTCTGGGATTGAGCACTGTGTCGGGCTCTGTGCTCGGTGAGGAGTCTCTCTCTCTCCCTCACCCTCTGTCCCTCCCCCTGCTCCCTCTTAAATTAAATCAAAGATTTTATTTATTTACTTGAGAGAGAGAGACAGAGAAACAAAGAACATAAGCAGTGGGAGGTGCAGGCAGAGGAAGAAGCAGGTTCCCCAGTGAGCAAGGAGCCTGATGCAGGACTCGATCCCAAGACTCTGGGATCATTACCTGAGCCGAAGGCAGACGTTAACTGACTGAGCCACCCAGCCATCACCAAAAAACAGACTCTTAACTATAGAGAACAAACTGAGGGTCGCTGGAGGGGAGGTGGGTGAGGAGACGGTCTAAGTGGGTGATGGCCATTAAGAAGGACATACGTTGTGATGGGCACTGAGTGTTAAATGTAAGCAAGGAATCACTAAATTCGACACCCGAAACCAATCTTACCATATATGTTAACTAACTAGAATTCAAATTTAAAAATTGGAATAAAAAAATAAAATCATACTGCTCCTATTGTAGATGCTGCTAGTTGCCTTGTTCCCCCCACCCCCCACATACACACAGATCCATTCTTCCTTTCTTCTACGACCACTTTCCCCAGCCTCTCTTGCAGCTGGGGTCCTGTCCTTGGCCATCTCTGGTCCATGTTTTGGAACAAGTGGAACTTCCAGGACTTTTTCTTATGAGACACTGGGATTTGCTCGTTGCCCCTTCCTCATGGGCCCACCATCTGGCTCCAGGTAATGCAAAGGCAATCTTGGACCCTGAGCTAGAAGCCACACCTAGGGATGCCCTGCACTGTCTCCCTGTGTGAAAGAAACTGTCCTGTTTAAACTTTTTATTTTTTTAAATATTGCTGTTAAATACTAAATAATGAAAGCCTCATGCTCAAAACCTCCCAAGGCTTTTCAACATACCAAGAATAAAAAAAGCTCTTCACCATGGCCTGCAAGAGCTAGCATGTTCTTGCCCACATCCTGCTGCCTGACCTAATACTTACTACAGCAAGTGCGACTTCACGACACCCACCCCGGCCTTCTTCCTCTTCCTCCACAGGCTAAATCTGTTCCTGTCTCAGACCGCTGCCCTCACTGTTTCTCAGGGTTAGAAGGCTCTTCCCTTGGGTACTGCTCACTCGCTCTTGCTTCCCCCAGCTCTCTGCAGCACACACTTCCTCACAGAGGCCTTCCTGGCCGTCCTAACTGACCGCCTGGATCGACTTGTTCAGGACATGTATTCACCCAAACAGCAGCTCCCCACGGTAGGGCCAGAGCTGTGGCACATACTGGGCACGGGCACTAAAGCATTTGCGGAAAAAAGGAAGGAAAATTAAATGCTGATCTGGTAATGGTATTGGATGTATACACGTGGAATGAATATTTTAAAATTTGGGAACTGAATTCTTTTCTTTAGTTTCTTATGGAAGTAATTCTTTTAATTCTCTGTGCCTCTGGACAACAATACTGCCGACAGCTGTAAACTGAGATGTAGGATGCTTTTCACTCTGTGCCAGTTTGATGAGCTGTATTGCTCTTTTACCGTCCCACCTGGGCTGTGGTGAACACCACACACCAGCTTCAGGACAGAAGGCCCCAGAATGCCCACAATGCTCCGTACCAGAGCCATGTGGAGGGAAATTCCTGGCTGTGGAGACCAGTAGGGCTTCCTGTTACTGCGCATTTTATCTTGTTTATAGGGCTGGCCATGTGACAGCTACAAAGTCACCCTTTGTATGAAGCAATAACAAAGGAAAAGAGTTTGGGTCTAATACCCAGCAAGAGAACTCTGTCTGTGGTTGCCCTCACGGCCACTTCCGCCTTGCCAGTTACTCAGCATGTTGCCCCGATCTGGAAAAGTCTGGTAGCTGTTACCTACTGCCTCCTCAGGCGAAAGGCTGATGCTGTCTGTGTACAGGTATTCCAGGAAGGCTCGGTAAACAGGGTACGAAAATTCACTCATTTCTACGATATCATCCTCATTGTCTTCCAGTGAAGAACGAAAATGCTCACACCTAAAGGAAGAGAGAAGCACATGGAGCCCTCGCTCCTAGGGAGAGCAGACACCCCCAGGGAGAGACACGTCCTTGTAGGGTTCACAAGGGGAAACCGACAAAAACAAAGGGAAAATGCAGCACGGTGCCAGATTCGCTTCCCGGATTCGCTTCCCGTTGCACACCTTCGTGTCCCTGTCCTGGTCCCTTGCTTCCTTTGCTGGCCAGGAAGCTCACTCACCAGTACTTGTGGGACAAGACTGCAGGTGCAGATCCCCCGAGGCAGAGAGCCCCACCTCTGACCTCCATGAGGCAAACACAAGGCTGGACTCCCAGGCCGAGGTCCTGCACCACAGCTGATGAGCAGCATTTATGGAAATCAGGTGGGGTTAATTTCATGAACACTGAGTAATTTTGTTTCTTTACCTCCTCTTCTCTGTTGAATTGTATCCCCCCAGATTCAGAGGTTGATGCCCTAACCTTAGAATATAACAATATTTGGAGAAAGCACCTGTACAGAGCTCATTAAGTTAAAATGAGGTCGTTAGGGTGAGCCCTAATCCAATGTGACTGGTGTCCTTATAAAAACAGGTAATTTGGACACAGACATGCACATAGGGAGAGCCCCATGGAAAGACTAGGGTGATCCTGCCCTAAGTCAGGGAATGCTGAAGACTGCCAGCAAACCACCAAAGGCGTGAAGTCTCCCTTAGGAGAAACGCACCCTGCCAACACCTGGATCTTGGACTTCTGTCTGCAGAACAGGGGAGAATACATTTCTGTTGTTGGAGTCATTCGATGTGGGGCCCTCTGATACAGCAGCCCTAGCAAACCAAGAGCCCCCACATTTTCCATGCATGAGTTGTGGTGAGAGTGTACAAATGCTGTACGGCCTGCCCTAACTAAGAGGTGAACCTGAGACTAAAAATGCCTTGCTGTTTGTGACTCATCGTAGCAGGATTTAAATATCTGGCACACGACAACATAATGATTTTTAAATCATTATGCTAAGAGAAAGAAGTTGGGCACCAAAGATTACACACTGCCGAATTCCATTAACATAAACTTCTAGAAAATACTAACTGATCTAAATGACTGAAAGAAGATCAGAGCTTGCCCCAGGCTTGGGGCATGAGGGACCTTTGAGGGCTGATAGAAATGTTCCATATCTTGATTTAGGGCAGTGGTTTCACAGGCATAAATATAGACGTCAAAGCTCCTCAGATTGTACACTTCAAATGCAGATCATTGCTCAAAAATCATACGTCAGTAAATCTGATTTTTATCATCTGTGTTAACTTCATCCCAGACCTCATTGTCCTGTAAAAGCCTCACCTTCTCCTTTTTCCAAGCAACTCAAAGGTCACTATCCCACAACTGATGACAGCCCGCATGACAAACTCAGCTCCTAGGCAAGGACATGGCCCAGGCGGTGCTCAAAGCCCAGAACACATTCGCCAAGCACCAGTCGGCTGCTCTAATGCCCAGGTGCACAGACCACCGGGCAAGGTCTCTAAGAAGCTGATAGTCCTCACTCTCTGACGGCCCACCCTGCCCCAGACACTCACTATACCACCCCCATTGGTTCTCGGCTTTCGTGTCACGTGTACCATGTTTCCCCAGCTGCACTGTATGCTCAGCAGCCTTACCCAGTAGAGTTCTGTGAACACCTAGAACATAATGAGTGTATTTATTTCAGTTCTCAAAATCAATGACTCCTTACCTAATTTTGAGAAGGACTTTATGTGCATAAATGTACTTTCCATCCACCAGAAACTTGAGGTCGGCCGTGTTGGGGTTGTCAAACTCCCTCTTGAGGGACTCGGCCACTGTAAGGTGGTCGTCGGGTTCTGAGAGAGGAACACCAAACATTTCTAGGGTTAATGGCAGACATATAGAAAACGCAGGCCAGAATATAGCATCGCTCTGGGGACCCTCATGAAAATACCCAAAATGACCAACTGAGCAATGCTTTTCTCCCCTAAATGTGGATTTTCACATCTCTATCATCATTTAGGATAAGTACCTCACACACATCTGCTTGGAAAGCTGGCAAAACGACAACTAAAAAGCCCCAGGCGGCTCCACTCCATGAAATTTTTGCATGTTTCAGTAAATAGACTGGCTAAAAATAAAAGATACAGTTTCCCAGGAAGATTAAAACCATCAAATAAAATTGCTTTTAATGTGGTATGTGATGTGCGTTTCTGATACTTTCAGGAAAAATTAACCCATCAAATTAGTCTCCTCTTAAGGAGCCCATGAGAAAAAAAATCAGTTATATGATACTACACCTAAGAAAGTCCTTACTATCACCACAGAAAGCACCAGAGCTCTCTTCCTAGTGTTCAGGCCAGCACCCAAAGGGACAAAGACGGCTCACCCACAGACAGGAGGCGCCACGAGACGGCAGGCGTGGCAAAGCAGGCGAACACATCGTCGGTGCAGGAGAAGTGGGTGAGGTGGGGCAGGGTCACCGACTGGCCCCGGCACTGGCCCCACATGTACACGTGCCCGCCCTGGGTCTTGGCTGCCGACGTATGCGCTGAATGGCAGGCTGCGATCTCTATGATTCTAAGTTCACAAAGAAAGACCAAGTGAACATGACAAACAGGAGAAGAAACAAGTTGATTTCTCTGTCCCTTCACCTTAACTGATTTAAACCAAACAACGGAAGACTGAATCACCTAAGTATTCAGGCACCAAACAGTGATTTGCATTTTAGCTCTCCTTCAGTGGCACAAGTCAGGAAGATCTGCTTGTTACCCCTTCCAACCAATAGGCCTCCAAACATATGTATCCCATTGTGAAATGCAAGTACCATCCAAGCAAGGGTAGAGACCGAAACAAACAAGTGAACCAAACAGTGATCTAACTTTTTTTCTTAAAACAGGACTTAGTGAATTACGTGGAAAGACCTGGGCTATTTAATGCAGATCTTGACCCAATATCGAGAAATATTTTCATCAAAATCTCATCAATTTTGGTGTCAGATGGAACATGCTGTGGGCCACCCCGACTCCCACTACAAACAGTAAGGTCAATAGTTCTGAGTCACTGAACTCGATCTTCAAGAGCCCAAGAGAGCAGATTCCAGAAACTGACATACACTAGACCTTAAAGTTCATGAAGGCCATGGAGCTGGTTGACACTATACCTCCTGATGGAAAACCCTGTTTTTGTTGATTTGGAGCTAACTAATTTTCCTAAAGAATAAGGCACCATACAGATTCAGAAAACACAGTAAGCTATTTTACCCTAAGTGAGGTTGCCATCCTGGTTTTGCCACAACAGGCCATGCCACCAGCATGCTCAGTGACCTGGGCTCAGAATTTCAGAGTCATCTTTGACTTCTTCTCCCTTCTCACCACTTTTTTCCAGATATCCAGTTGACAAATCACATAGAATCTCTCTTTGTAATTTCTCCCATCTGCCACCACCCTAGGTCAGGCACACCCTACATGTGGACCAAAGTAACGACCCCTTGTGTCCCCTGCCTTAGACTCTCTCTTTTCTGAACCAAATTGCACAAGGCTGGCAGGTTAACAATCCTCCGGGTAACACCATTCTCTTCAGGGCTTTCAAACCATCAGTGGCTTCCCACAAGATAAAATCCTTCCATAATTTGTCCTCTACCTATAGCCAGCCCTCTTTCAAATCACACTTGCCTACATACCCTATGCTCCGATACACAGATATACTCACTGCCCCTCGATATTCTTATTCGTTAAATCCCTTGTTCAAGAATGCTCTTTCCTTTCTTTCTGCCTTAGAAATCCTGTCCAGCTTTCAAGACCCAGCTCAAACAGCCCCAAAGCAAGAAGTCTCTTGTTCACCCCAGACTTGATACATATCCTATCTACATCACTGCAGTCTGGGACGTTTGTCTTACCTCTTCAGCTAGATTATAAGTTGCTGGCAGGCTGAATCACTGGCTTATTTCTCTCTAAGTGTGCTTCTCTCCCTAATGTGGTATCTTACTAAGCAATTTACAGGTCATTTTATTGACTAATTGGGAAAGACTCAACAACACAGAGTGACTGAGGGGTGGGAAAGACCCCACTGACAGGCTAGCAACCGAAGGATGGAGACATCGCTCTACTGCTTGTTTTAATTGGATGTTTTCCATCGAAGGATGGAAGATGGTCATCATATAAGCTGGAGATGGCTCATCTCCAAAGGCTGAAGTATATTTTTTCATGTGTGGCCCAAGCAATTTTACTCATTTATTCATGGGCAGCTCCCAGCTCTTGAAGGCAGGAGTACTAGAAATGAGGCTACAATGTGCCACAGTTAAGTGCCTAGACATTGGAGTCAAACAGACCTAGGAGTGCATCCCAGCTCCACCACTAGGCCATGTGACTGTAGGAATGTTCCTGAGCCTCTAGGAGACTCAAGTTTCATCATACTGCAAGGCTAGTATGTGAGAATTAAATGATAAAATGTCAAACACCAAGCACAGTGTACAAATAGTAGCTAACGGTAGAAATTTCTTTACAGAATTACTACCAAGCGTTTTTCAGTGGCAAAGCCTCCCTCATATAGAGACTACACATTTCTAAGGGTCAATTCAGACAGTGAGACCTTTCCTACCCGCATGTTTAAGTCAGTGAATGGGCCCAAACCTCTACTGTGTGCTTTACAAAAGAACATTCCTTGCCCGCACAGGGAAAATGGCCAATCCTGCTTGGCTTCTCTTTTCAACAATAAAGAAAAAAGGGGAATGAAATAGAATAAATACATTTATTCAAAAAAAGGGCCCCTACTATTACCATCTACCCTCACATGGTACACCAACCAAATGTGAGGACAGCAACACACTTCATTTTACAGGGCTTGAAGCAGATGGGCAGGGGGTCAGACAGCAGCCTGTGGAGCCAAGTCACTTAGACTCTTATCTATTTTATCGTCTTTAAAAAAAAAAAAGAAAGGTGAGGGGAGCAGAAGATAAGTTAGCAGTCATTTCACAGCCTTGTGGTGAAGAGTAAATGAAATCAGCTACTCAGCACAGGGCACATGCGAAACCATTCTCTTCTGGTGACTCACGTGTTTACAGTGGCTGCAGGAACTCTCGGAGACCACCTAAAATCTCTTTTCCCTGATAATGTCCTATGAAAAATGTAACTGATGGAAACACAACATTGTCCTTCCACCCAACACCAGAAAACCAAAATAATTTAATTCCTACATTTGCTTCTGACATTTCCTTATGAGCCTCCACGGAAAGGGAGTAAGGAGCCTTTGCCCTTACAAGAGGTGGGAACACGGCTTGGTGGAGAAAGGGTGGAACAGACATGGCAAAGGGGTTGGGGTACAGAAGGCTGCAGAGTGCCAGCCTTCCCTAAGCATGGCCTCGGGACGTTTACCTGGAACACCTAGCAGCACTCGGGAAGTCAGGGGTGGGGCACGGGCTTGGCTGACGGCAGCAGCTGCTACAGGAACAAGAGCGGAGAAAGTTTAGAGGGAACCATCAGGTCTAAGTATGGGACCCAACCAATTGCCAAGGCACCCTGCTCTGGCCTAAGGTGATCAGTTCTTAAATCTGATTCACACCAAGAAGCAAATTCTGAAGCTCAGATTTTCCAGTGTAATATGCAACAGACAATGACTGAACCGAGCTAACCTTCCCTGGCTGGATATCTGGCATATTTCACATTTTAGTTTGTAGCCATGTGTAATGAAAAGAAGGTATGACACGTTCCTAATAAATGAGCTTTGTGTCACCTCCACAGAATGATCCCCAACAACCGCAGCTTTATGGCTGTGGCACTAGAAATGAAAATGCAGGGAGTGAGGAAGAATGAAAACAGAACACAGTGAGGAGAGAAAAAAGGTACTTTGTGAGTGAGAAGAAGAGTGGAGAACAAAGAATGATAATAAAGGGTCCAGAGCAGTGACTCCCAAGCCTGGCGTTGTAAGACGCCAACATATTACCAATTGTTGCAAGGTGTCACAAAATTCATGAAAATGCAAGGCAAACTTAGCTTTAAATCAATTTAACTTCAAATATGCTTTTATGAAACTTCAGGAACAAAGACAAATGCTGGTAAATCAAAGTACTGAGACTTCAGAAAGATTGGGAATGACTAGATTAGAGAGAAGGTAATCACTTGAGTCATTAAAATTACTTTTACGTGAACATAATTTGCTAACAAATGTTATTAGCATTCTTCATCAGAAGTAGACCTCTGTGGGAAAATTTTTAAAAGGTTTTTTCCTTGGATTGTCATTTGAGCAAAGGATCCAGTGTAGACAGATTTTCACTTTCCACTTCTGTGAACAGGTAACTGGGACCTGAAGATCCACCCCACCCTAAATTTAATCCTTTTGTTTCTCATCAGCCAAACTTCCCTGAAATGGGCCCCAAGAGTCAGAAGTGAGTTCTTGAGAGAGCAGTCATAACATATCTGTGTAAGTTTCAGTTGCTGAAAAGGGTGGATACGTGCAAAACAAGTCCCAGCAGAATTACAAATTCCTCCCTCGCAATACTCATGTGATGGAGAGCCTGCAAACTCAGGGCTGACCACAGCACATTCAGGCATGGAAAGAGAAAGGCAGGACTATCTCTTTCAAAACATTCATCCATGATATTTATTTATTTATTTAAAGATTTTATCTATCTATTTATTTATTTATTTATTTGACAGCGATCACAAGTAGGCAGAGAGACAGGCACGGGGCGGGGCGGGAGGGGGGGAGGCAGGAGCAGAGAGCCTGATGCGGGGCTCGATCCCAGGACCCTGAGATCATGACCTGAGCTGAAGGCAGAGGCTTTAACCCACTAAGCTACCCAGATGCCCCTCATCCATAATATTACAGCCAAAATAATGATTATGTGGTCAACAGCAATCATGCAACTGTTTAGCTATTTCCACTTTTTTTTTTACATTTATAATTCAAAATTTGAAAAAAGTTAAAAAGATTTTTTTTTTTAATTGGAGTTTTTAAAAACAGACAAAAAAGCAATACTCTCAGGTACCAGGTAAGGAGCTGGCACTCCAAAACTCCCATGCCCTGCTTTTCTGCCTTGCTTTTCTGCCTCTCCTGCCTTCCCCACCAAGCTGCCCTATAATCCATCTGGCCCAGTGGGACTAGAGTCAGAAGACCTGGCGCTCAGGCTGGGGCGATCGGGGACCAGCAGCGAGATGTGGGGCAAGTTGCTGGCGAACACATAGCAGTGGACTTGGCAAGTCCAGAAGTAGAAAATGCAACTAGCACGGCTGTGTGCACGGACGCACGTCCACCGGTTCCTGTCCTCCAGTCCCCCTTCTCCTTCCCAATCCTTAAGAGGTCCGGGTCTTATTCTAAGATTTTGGGGAAAGAAACCAAGAACAGGTCCTTTTTTTTTTTAAAAAAAAAAAAAAACTATTTGACACAGGTTAAACAAAATTAGCCAAGCTTATAACAACTGAAAATCAAGGGGGTTAAAAATGAAAATTTGGTTCTTTGCTTTCATTGTTAAATATTCCAACAGGAAACTATACAAGAACTGGATACAAAGGAAAGATCATCTCTGTGTCCATATTTTTACTTTAAAATCAGATGTAACCAAAATTAATATTCACTATAAAAAAAAGGAAATAGCAGTATTAATTTCTACAATGATTGCAGCCCTGGTTTAACAAAAACACTAATGAGATATTTTTGTTCCATTTTAGTGTGTCAAAAGATGTAGAATGAAAAAGTAGTGAGATAGCCATGTCTGAGGCACTCAAAAGGCTTTCAGCAGGATAATGTAGGGAAATATTCTGGATTTGCTAACTACTTAACACAACCTTGCAAACAAATGGGCAAAACTAAGTCTTGATTTTCTCACCATTTTGTACTTCCTCACAGTGATAGCTTGGGAGCTAAAAGAATAAGACAGTCCTATCCTTTCAACTGGCACATTTATAAGTAGCAGAGTAAATAGCTTTGTACCCTACCCCATCTGAGGTACTTTGGTTTTCCTAAGCCACAGAAGATTGACCTCAAACATTATTTAACTTCCTCTTAAGAATACAAAACAGAAAACAATAAGGAAGAAAAGGTAATTTGTGAGGGAGCAGAATAAAGCGGGATATTGCAGGTTTAGTCCTTGTCATTAGTGTAGAGCAGCTGAAATACAGGTTAAGTACAAAGTCTAACAACGTCTAACGTCTAACACGCAAATTCTCCAACAGTTCAAAAGCCAATTTTATTTTACCTTTTTATTTTTAAAAGATTTATTTATTTGAGAGAGAGAGAGCGAGCACAAGTGTGGGGAGTGCCAGAGGGAGAGAGATTCCCCAAGCAGACTCCCTGCTAAGCATGGAGCCCAATGAGGAGCGTGATCCCAGGACCCTGAGACAGTGACTGAAGCCTTAAACAGGAGTCCGCTGCTCAAACAACTAGCCACTCAGGCATCCCCAAAAGCCAATTTTAAAAAGGAATGAACGCTCTCATGAAAGAATATTCTAATATTAGCAGCAAGTTCCCCACAATTCTATATCATGTCTACATTCTGTTTTATCGCTAAAGAACATGCGTGTTATTTTGAAAATGCACATATTACCTGTCCTTTTCCACAACGACAGGTGCAGGATAGGACTGGTTACTTTTATTGCCAGTGCCCAACTGGCCATAAGAATTTGCACCCCAAGCATACACTTGGCCTTCATCTGTTAACACTAAAGTATGTGCATAGCCACAGGCCACCTGGAAACAGAGAAACCAAATCCACTTAGGCCTGCAAATATGCTTTCACAAGATAGGTTAAGAATCAAAGATGCAAAAAAAAAAGAAAAGAAAAAAAAAGGAAAAAAAAGAAGAAGAGGCAGCCTGCTCAGAGAGGCAAAACATTAAGGTAACTGGTACTTGCCCAGAACTAGCTTGGCCTATGTGTGGCCAAAACTGCAATAAGTTCAACACGAGTCCTGTGGTGACACAAGTCTGCTTTGTTCAGCTTTACTATGGCATTCATTATGCTCACAGAGATCAAGGGGTATGAAGTGAATATGGAACACACTTTTACTTTTTTAAGAATTTTTCCCTTTTTTATTGTAAAAGTAAAAACGTTTGATGTGGAAAGAAATATAGAAAAGCATAAATATGAAAGTAATCTCAAGATCAGGATTATTTTTCTACTTCTATACAAAATAGGGATATGTACCATGCCTCCACGCACCATATCTGTATCTTTATTTCTATTGACATCACATAACACTATTTCCATATCATTAAAAACCATTTGTAAACATCATTCCCATTCATACAGATTTAGTATAATTTATTTAACCATTAATATATTATTTGACTAAATTGTGCTATATCTATTATTTATGTTATTTATTGAAGTTAACATTTTTTTCTTTTTTCTTTCTCTTCCCTTCTTTTTTTTTAAACCTTTTCCACTAATTCCAGAAGTCTCTTTCTTTTTGCTTCCTTAAGATAATACCCTAGAAATAAAATTATAGAACAAAAGGTATAAATATTTCCAAGGCTCTCGATATATACTGCCAAAGTTTCCTTGGAAAACATCGTAACATCATATGAGACTGGCCTAGAAACATAAATTTTCTGACGAACATCTATAACTTAAGTCAGGGAAATAGAGCTTTAGCCTTTACTTCAATGAAGAAAAACATCAAGCAGCTAAACTTTTCATCTGCCAAGAAAACTGTGTCCATTGGCATCTTTGCCACTAAAGACTGAAAAACAGGCACTCATAAACGAGTGGCGGACGTACCCGCTGGACACGAATGCCTTGCAGAGCTGCTATCCTACAGGGAGTTGGCTGGTTGCCGCTACTGCCAAGTCCAAGCTGCCCGTTTCCATTGTAACCCCAGACATAGACCTAAGGGAAAAGCAGAGACTCAACGCCCATGAAAAATAGAAGCAAGCAAGCACTCTATTGAGAAACATGGTATGTCAGTATGACACCAATAAGGCAACTGGGTTTTTTTAAACAACATACGAAACCACTTTCTTACCTCCCCAGTGTTCACCACTGCCATTGAACACATCTGCCCACATGCTATGTTCACAACTACTTTATTCTGCAGGCAGCCTGTGACTCTTCGAGGGATCGGCTGATTGGCTGTTGATCCAGATCCTACCTGCCCGGAGTTGTTATAACCCCAGGCAAATACCTGGGAATTGAAAAATGAAACATGCTAATTCATAAAGTGTCTCAACTGGGTCTCCTCTTTGCTCTCAAATTCTCTGCTCACACCACAGGTAGAGAATTTTTATAAAATTCATTCTTACAAAATACGTTACTTCATAAAATTAGATTATTGGTACTATCTACACAAATAGCAATAATTATTCTCAGATATCACATAATATTATTAAAATATCTACTTTACCTTAACCATATTTTCCAGCATTGTGGGATTTTTCCTTTTGCAGATAAAACCTTTGAGCATAGTAATATAGAAGGAACATCAAAGCCTTTTAAATTTTGCAGTTATAGAATTACCTACTACATAAAGGTACACTTCATGATATAACCACGACTATGAATTGCTAATAAGACTGAATTTGAGGAAGATGGTTATTTTAATCAAATGATCCAATTTCTAAGACTGCTATAAGAATCTATATAAACTTACTGGAAAAAAATCAATGAGATTTTTGCTAACTAGTCTCACCTCTCCGTCAGATGTTAGCACCAAAGAATGGTAAGACCCACAGGCAACTTCGGTGACTTGCTTGTTTGACAAATTAGTAGAAATATGACAGGGCACTAAACCATGATTAGTTGTCCCATTGCCCAGCTGGCTATAAGCATTATGACCCCAGGTAAAGACTTCTCCTTCTGAAAATAAAAAGAAATACGACCAGCTTTCAAAACATCTACTTTATTATATGAACGTACATATTGCACACCTCCATGAATGAAAACTAAAAATTCATGTGCAAAAGCACCAAACTCATTCTAGAAAAGATAACATTTGGAAAGTATAAACTATATTCTATCTCAAAGCAACAAGATGAAATTTAAATGGGTGCAATTATAATAGCTGGAAGATAGGTTTTTTAATAAATGGCAGAGAAATGCTACTAAGACTAAGAGGAAGAAACATTAGATTGAAAGCCAAAGGATAACGGGAAGATCATTTAACTTCTCTGGGCCTATATTCTTATTTATAAAATGATCAAGTTAATTTAAAAATTGCTGTCATTATATTATTTATTGTATAGTATAATACATATTCAGAAAAATCCATAAAATATATATGCAGTTTTATAAATAATTATAAAACACACACCCATACATTACCACTCAGGTCAAAAAATACAACCTGATGCTCACTCCAAAAGTTCCCGATTTATATGAAGAATATATATAAGAATAAGAGAATTCAGTTTTCCTGTTCTCAGACTTTAAATAAATGGAGTCATACAGTATATACTCCTTTTGTCTGTATTTTCTACCATATTATCTCTTTGTGCTACATTCCAGATAATTTCTTTTAATCTTCCAGTTTATTAATTTTCTTTTGCTGTGTCCAAACTGCTATAAAACTTGCCCACTGACTTTTTCATTTTGATAATTATATTGTTTATTTGGTTCTTTTTCATATCTTCTTTGATCTCTGCAGGTATCTTCAAGATCACTTTGTACTTTCTCAAACAATAAATAAATATATATAGTAATAAATATAGCCATCTTGTAACTGGTATCTGACAGTTCTAATATCTGATACTTAGTGGTCAGTTGGTCAGTTTTTGCCATTTTTTTTTTTTTTTTTTTTTTTTTGCTGGTTCTTATTCATGGTGTCTTGCTTCCTTGTGTACCTGATTATCTTTGACTATGTGCTACTAATTGCCATTGAACACTCATTTTTCAATGGCATTACAGTTCCTCAAGCCTAGGATGAAGTGAAAGTACCTTCTTGCACAAAGGACCTACATTAACTTCTGTTAAGTGCCACTAAGGCACTTAAAGATGATTCTTTAATAAATCTAAGGCTTGAGATTTCTTGGACTGCCCAGTCTGATGTGAACTGGAATACAAATCCATGACTGTGACCCTTCAGGGAGGGGTTTACTTGCTTTTCTTTTTTTCCTCCTTTTTTGATCACAGCCAAGGGTTTTTCTTTTCAGTGCCTTAGAAATGGCAGAGCTAACCCATTCCTGTCCCTAGACTGTAGCCCTTTGGGCCTCGCATAACCTGTTAGATCTGTGACTCATGATCCCTTCTACCTCGTGAGGACATCAACCAGAACACCATTTACGTGGAGAGGCAAATGCCCTAAGGTAAAACTAGTTTTAAGTTCCCCTTTAACCTTAGTTCACACTTTCTCTTAAATATGATCCAATAATTTCTCTCAGCCTTATCAGTGCTTTGATGCCTCTATGAAAAAAAAAAAAAAATTCAACATTTTCTTAGAATTTTTAGTTGTTTCCAGTGAAGAAGTGGTCCAAAAAACCTAGCCTATTACTGGCAACCAAAATTCCCTAAAATTTGTGCAATTAGTTTACAAAAGAGTGTTTATAAACTTTATTTTCAGTTCAAAGAGTAACTAATAAAAAGGAATACTCAGCTTAAGAAAAATGCTAAAGTATGATTTAATTATAATGTCCTATTAGTGTGAATTCATGAAACAGCCATGAGACTATTTAATTCCTTAAATTACTACTATCAAATATAGTCATTAGTCACTGTTGATGGTCACAATCTCAGAATGCTAGAAGTTAGAGGACATCTTGGAATTTAGCTCTAGTGTCTTAATTTGTAGATCAGGGATCTCAAGTTCAGAGTGAATTCAGCATTTTAATGCAATAATAGTTCAACTTTTAAAGTATAAATAAAAGGGGTTTACTGGGCTTACAGCACTGTCATTTTCACATCAAAAATGCCAATAGATGCCAGATTCTCTCTGCTCTATTACTCTGATATTCAGATATGTTCATATTTCATGTTACCCAAGGGAATGTTCACAGGGCAGAGCCAGAAACTCCTATCCAATCAAAAAGTATGTTCTCGATTTAAGGGGTGGTCCTAAGTCTTGTTTACCAATAAATAAGTCAGTAGCTAAAATTCTACACTGTGTCCCAAAGTTACCTGTTGTTGCAAGGACAATATGGGGGCCACTCCCATAGCTGAGACAGGCTATTTTTTTGCCATTTAAAGACTCCAGTCTCCGAGGTTCGATGGTACTCTGGACATCACCTAATCCCAAACAGCCACAGCAGTTTGTGCCAAGCACAAAAATCTGAGGGAAAAAAACAGTTAGTTCAAGCACTTCTATTTCTGACAAACCCATTATTATTGTTTCATTGTATAACATTATATAATAAGTAAGAATCCACCCTCCATGCCTTTTTAAAAACCTAATTCCTTAGTCCCCCCTCCCCAAGATTTTCAACTTAGCAAATCCATTACTGTAAGTGTCTGAATTTTTTCTTCAAAATTTACCTCATCAGGGGCGCCTGGGTGGCTCAGTGGTTTGGGCTGCTGCCTTCGGCTCGGGTCATGATCTCAGGGTCCTGGGATCGAGCCCCGCATTGGGCTCTCTGCTCCGCAGGGAGCCTGCTTCCCTCTCTCTCTCTCTCTCTCTCTCTCTCTGCCTGCCTCTCTGCCTACTTGTGATCTCTGTCTGTCAAATAAATAAAATCTTTAAAAAAAAAAACAAAAAAAACCCCAAAAAACAAAATTTACCTCATCATTTACAGTAGTATATAAAACTTCATTGCCAGCACTGCCGAAGACACAGGCTTGACGAATTAACTGCAGTTCTTCCTCAGAACAAAGGGAGAAAATTGGCCACTTTCCCACATCTAACATCTTCAAAGATGATGGAGTAGCCTGTACTGGCTGAAAAGGAAAAAATTAAAAATAAATAATAAATCAATAAAATTAAAAAATATACGTGTGTACACACACACACACACACACACACACACATTAAGACTATTAAGTTAAAAATATTTTTTTTTCCCTTCCCCTTTGACTTCTGTGGAAGTCAGCACCGGCTTAAGGAGGGCCCATTCTTTCTAGTCTTGAGAGGCCCCTCCCAGCTACAGGAACTGTCATGAGAAGCCCACTGCTTCAGTCCTGCTCTCACAACAACCAAGAGCCTGAGACCCCGGCTGGGACCAGATCTCACCTACTAATTTTCCTCAGGGCCACAAGAACCGTCCAAGGCTGACTTCTGTACTTTCAGTGCTATGTCTTAAATGTAGCTCTGGAAACTAGGCTGGTTGGAAAGGCAGGAAAGGCAGGAAAAACGGAGAGGGCACGGGGATTTCATCAGGCACCTAAGTCTTGACAAAATGCATTCCTGGAAAAGAACGATGCTGAAGGTGACACCAAGGAACCAGTCCAGAAGTTTCGGTTCATGGGTCCATTCTGACTGTCAGTTGAGCAGTTAGTGGCTTCTCTCGTCTATCCCCCACTCTACCCCCTCAGGTTTGGGGATTGCTAGGTATATACACCCACAAAGAATGTATTTGTTTGCTTGGGCTGCCATAGCAAAGTACCACAAGCTGAGAGGCTTACACCAAAGAAATTTATTTTCTCCCAGGTCTGGAGGCTAGAAGTTCAAAGTCAAGGTATCTGCTAGTTTGGTTCCTCCTGAGAGCTGTGAGGGAAGGACCTAGGCCTCTCTCCATCTTGGCTTGTGATGGCCATCTTCTCCCTGTGTCTTCATATCCTCTTTGCTGCATGCACGTCCTTTTCTTGACCCAAACTGCCCCTTTTCATAAGGGCACCAATCATACCAGAATTAGGGCTCACCGTAATAACCTCAGCTTAACTAATCACATCTGCAATTACCCCATTTCCAAATAAGGTCACCTTTTGGGGTCTTGGGGTGTCTTAGTGCATTTATGCTATTCTAACAGCATGCCACACGGGGTGGGTTATAAACAGCAAAAATTTACTTCTCATAATTCTGCAGACTGGGAATTTCAAGATCAAAGCACCAATACGCTCATATTCTGATGAAGGCCCCCTTCCTGCTTCAGAGCCACTGCCTTCTCACAATGTCCTCCTCATGGGATGGAAGGGGCCTCCTCCATGGGATGGATCTCTTTGGAGACCCTTTTATAAAGCACTGATCCCATTCAAGAGGCTTCCACCTTCATAACTTCATCATGTCCCTAAGTCCCACCTTCTAATAACCCCCACCTTTGGGGGTCAGGATTTCAACACAGAAACTGGGGTTGGTGGGGGGGGGGGACAATTAAACCCATAAAAGCATACGTTAAGATCATAAGCTCCTGTGCTCTCATAAGAGCATACTATGTGGACACTGCAAAGCTGTTTTAAAGAGAACTTTTATTTATTTACTCTACTGGAAACATTTTTACATATGTGCTTTCCAGCTTTCAAAAATTTGACGATTACAATAAGGTGCATAAACAGCCAATGTGTCCTTCAAATGGCCTATCACCATACTCCTGCTTAATTTAAAGGAGCGAAGGATTTTCTGAGGCCTGTCTTTCCCATCAGCTATTAAGTCAACCTTACCAGGAAAGAATTCTGGTAGAAAGCTGATTGGACTAGCTACTTATTTTCTGCAGATCTGAAAGCATATTTGTCCCACCCACTTTAGGAGTCAGGAGAGTGTATGCGTATGTACACACACACATACACACACACACACACATATTATGATGACTAGGCTCACAAGATAAAGGAGACTCAGAAATCCCATGATCTCCATCTGCAAGCTGGAGACCCAGGAGGGCTGGTAGCATAATTTAATGAACCCAGAAGCCTGAGAACCAGGGGAGACAGTGATGTATATCCCAGTCTGAGGGCAGGAAAAGATGAAGTGAAGTGACCCCTATCAATCAGTGAAACAGGGAAAAAAAAGGGATGAATGCCTCCTTCCTCCCTTTTGTTTTATTCAGTCTCTTAGCACTGTGGATCATACCCACCCACACCGGGGAGGGCAAACCATTTACTGAGTTCCCAATTCAGAAACTCTTCTAGAAACACACACACACACACACACACACACACACACAGAAGCAGCATTTAATCTGGCACCAGTGGCCCACTCAAGCTGACACAAATTAAGCAACACACCATGCGAAGGAGCCCACATGGTCACAGAGGCAGAGACTAAAGCAATCACCTCCAGGTCCAGGAACCCCCAAGAACTGACAGAAACCTCCAGAAGCTGGGAAGAAGAAAGGAAGGCTTCTTCCCCAGAGCCTTCAAGAAGTATGGCCCTGCTGGTCCCTTAATTTTAGACTTTTAGTCTCCAGAACTATAAAAGAATAAATGTCTATGGCTTTAAGTCACCCGGTTTGTGGTAAAGGCAGCCCTAAAAAACGAATACAGAGGGCAGGCAGCCTGTAACTGTAAACAGCATCTTCCTGAGTTAATGGCAGTGCCTGAAGCAGGATGAGCTCCCCTGATGCCAAAGCCAGACGCTGCCCTCAGCATGCCACTCAAGCTCTAAGACCCTGTCTGGAGAATGAAGTCCTTGGTTATCTTTTGGGCAGCACCCAAGGCCACTATAGAGCTAAGGGCAGGATCTCTCATTATGTTAGCTTTTAGTCCAATCTACCATAAATCACCCACTTCCTTACATCACGAAGGAATCTTATCTTCTCTGGGGTCTGCATTTTTATTTTATTTTTTTCCTATTTAAGTCTATAAATTTCAAAAAGAACAATGTTTGGGATGTGGCATCAAATATTTATAGATGAACTAGTGTGCTAGTTAAAAGAATTCTTACATATTATTTCTAATCTTTACAAATACAGGGCATAGATATTGCCATCCTCATTTTAAATACAAGGAAACTGAGGCAGAGAAAGACTAAGTAATCTTCCAAGATCACTTGCTTCTAAAGACTGCTTTCCATATAGCACATGTTGCAGAGAAAAAAAAGTTCACATATAAAGTTATACCACTGGAACATCTAGCCTACAATTGCAAGGCTTTGGCTGTCCTCATCCAGTCCTTAACGAACAAGACAAGAATACACACTGCGGGCTACCTTCCGTGAACAGGGCGGACGGCAATATACAAAGAGAAAACAAGCATTCCCACCTCATTTTCTCCTTTCAAGCAGATTTTTGGATTTCAACCTACCCTGCCACAAAAATCCAGTGGTTTTCTGAGATGCCTAGAAGCAGGTGGTAAATCCAATAAGCTCCTAAAACATCTGTCTACAAATCATTGGTTCTGAACTTTCTTTCTGACTCACTTGTACCAAACCTCTAGTACCCACCCCATGACTCTACTAACCACTGGGATTTTAGTGTGTGCGTGCATGCGTGCGTGCGTGTTGAAGTGTTGTTACCTGCAGTCATACATCCATTAAAGGTCAAAAGAACATTAAAGTCCAAAGAACATCAGGTGTGACAGTATCATGTATTAAGGGCCAGATACGAAAGATATAAAAATGCAACACAATCACTCCCTTCAAGGAGCTCACAATTTAACAGAAAACGAATACTTACAATATAACCTGGCTACAACGGAGGTGTGAATACTCTGCTTTTAAATGTCTGTCAGAAAGCTGGCTCCTGGAGGTGAATCATCAAAAAAAATTTTGTTTTCTAAGTCTTGTGGGGGAGTTATTTCTTGGAAGAACTTATGACTTAATTTGTAAAAGGCATACATTTACACTTTTCAGAGATAAATACTTCCTATCCATCTCAAGGAACTGTAGCATCTGTGTTCTCAGAAGAAAAATATTTCTCTACAACACACTCATGAGTGTACATCGCTGTACACATTACATATATTGCAAACATATACATATATTGTATGTAATGTGGAGACTTTGTATATATAACAAGAATGGAGGTGACATAAGATTCACACACAGCTCCTAGGGGAGAAACAGCCACCCATAGCCCTCTCTGCAAAAGGCACCCAACCACCTTTGTGCCCAACTGGTTAAGTAAGGGACCCACTGAGCCAGAGCCAAGGGCAAGCAACAAAAAAATCTGCATGGGGAAAAAGCACTACCAGGGAGTGAGAGCTTAACAGCACACACGATAAGTCTTCAAGACCGTAGCTCTAGAATTCAGTCCTAATTTGGCCCAGGTAACCCTCCTTCCTGCACGTACTACTACTATAGGCAGTAACTATTCCCTGACCAGCTTTCCTTTACTTTCCTTTACATCCAGCCTCTCTCCCCCATCTTTCACTGGCCTCTGTTTGAGAAATGCATAGTGGCAAAATTTTAATATTAGCTCAAGGAAAATATAATTAAGGAAACACAGCTCCATAAAATTGGAGACCAAGATGCATTTTATTACTCCTTTGAGTATGGGCTACCTATAGAATTCTGCTTCTCCACCCAAATGAAGAACTGAACAGATTATGATACTTCACTCAACTCTAGACAACTAAGTTGTCACAATTACATTTAAAATACAGCACATAGAAATAGAACCAAAATTACCTGTTGAGCATGACTAACAAAGAAGTTATTTTAAGAAACCCACCAACACCTTGCCTTTGGAGGACTTTCTGGCAATGCAACACTTTATATGTAATAGTCATTTCATCGCTAATTCTGTTACTCTCTTGTATTTTACAAAATCTGTTCTTCCTGGGAAAAATTAGGAATTTTTCTATTAACATTTTAGAAGATTCTCAAGTTCTATACATTACTTTGTAAGCTAATTTTCTATTTTGCTTTAAGGGCTCACAAATGAACACTTCAAGTCAGCACACAGTAATGCTATGGTTTGGTTTCATATGTTGTGCCCTCTTTGTAAACTATGTTGGCTTTTTATAATTATTTACATCTTTCATTGTGTTTTGACCATATAATTATTTACATCTTTTATTGTGTTTTGACCATACTTTATTTAAAATCAGCAGAAAACAGAAAAATGAAAATTAATAGTGGCAATTAGTATCAAGCTGCTAACAGTGAAGAACAGATATTGTGTCAATTTAATAAAATTAACGCAAGACAGAAATCAACATGCATGCTGAAAGATGTGAAATTTTAACATGAGTAGGATACACAGGAGTTAAGCTGGTTGACTGTAATGTTGAGCTGTGAAGGAGAAGGAATAAGTCAAAGAATATCTATGATGAATTAAGACTATGTCATCTAAGATTAGGTATTTTATAATTCTGTTAAGTCTCTGACAATGAAGTAAACATTATTCAACTCAGATCCTTTTGCAGGACAGTGCTATCTGTGAAAGCTCCAAGAGCACCGTTTCTGGGAACCCTGCTCTATCTCTCAGCAAATACCCACAGCTTTCTGCTGGCCCCTGTAGCATGCTATATTACCCACGATAATTATCTGTTTGCATCTGAGCCACTATATCGTGAGCCCCTCAAAGACAGATGCTATCTCCCTCATCTTCCTGTTGGGTGACCAGTAGATGTTTGATACATGTTTCATGCAACAGAAAGTACACATGCCAAAGGCATGTTTGTATGTTTTTTTCTAACCTTGCCACTTTCTCCACAGGAAAGGGAAAGCTCTTCTTCCATATGGACTCAGTCCTGTGCAGTCCCCTAAGGAAAAAGTATGTGGTAAAATCAGGATCTCATATGTCAGATGAAACTAGGCAGGTTAAAATGATTTTTCTTCCAATTAACTAAGAAAATAAGCTAAGCTCAAATATGGTGAAGGGGTGATAAGAAAATTAAGGTTTAGGCATGAGAGTTAATAGCTAAAGTGTTTTAACTGTTCTGGAACTATCATATGGTCCCTTATGGGAATCCTCCTGCAGAGGTCTGGATAGGTAATCCCAGGATAAATGAAGATTCTTAAATCTATAAGGAAATAAGTAGAAAATTTTCTTTTTACAGTTGACCTACTACAAATAAGAAAAAATAAATTTTAAATCTTTTTTTTTTTTTTTAATATTTTATTTATTTATCAGAGAGAGAGAGGGGGAGAGAGCGAGCACAGGCAGACAGAATGGCAGGCAGAGGCAGAGGGAGAAGCAGGCTCCCTGCCGAGCAAGGAGCCCGATGTGGGACTCGATCCCAGGACGCTGGGATCATGACCTGAGCCGAAGGCAGCTGCTTAACCAACTGAGCCACCCAGGCGTCCCAAGAAAAAATAAATTTTAGACCTTGGTCAAATTTCCTCTGGGATTGGAAAGTTCCAAATCACTGTGAAGAGCAGACTTATCAGTTCTCAGCTCCACTGAAGAGTATATGATTTGCTAAACTGAGGGACGTGGGGTGAGGAATGAATGAAAAAATGAAAGGATAAAGAATGAATAGAGCTTTGTTTATCCTAGACCTTAACAACAAATCTGCAACAACAGCCATCAAGTTTGCAGCAGCAGCACTCAATGTTCTTGCCTTAATGAATCATCGCTATGAAGATTACTTTCTACCACATAAAAGTAACCATAGAAGAAGCTCTACCAAAAGAGCCACGGCATGGGCTCTCTCTTTGCTCAAAGGATTCCCTTTAATATTTCTTGCAGGTCAAGTCTGGACTGTGATTCAATCATTACCTAGTTGACTATCTCATCCCTAAAAATAAATATAAATAAATATTCTCTCTCCTCCCAAAAGCAATTGAATGAAATCTTATTTAATAATTTTGATATCCCTGGGGCACCTGGGTGGTTCATTGGGTTAAAGCCTCTGCCTTCGGCTCAGGTCATGATCTCAGGGTCCTGGGATCAAGCCCCACTCTCTCTCGGGCTCTCTGCTCAGTGGGGAGGCTGCTTCCCTTCTCTCTCTCTCTCTGCCTCTTTGCCTACTTGTGATCTCTGTCAAATAAATAAATAAAATCTTTAAAATAATAATAATAATAATTCTGATATTTCTGATTTATTAGTTGGGGTTCTATTTGCTCAAATACAATCCGCATTTCAAGGATTAACATCAGAACATTTTATTTTGATATTATCTACAGGAAATCAGAACCTTATAGTAGACAGATAAAAACAATAATCAATATAAGGTCAAGTCTTAACAATGTTCCTTATCAATGTTTTATATATCCATGAGGATACTGATAAAATTTTGTTTTCCTCAGCTATAAAAAGTTCTCTCAGAATATAAGAAATAATAATATATTTAGAATAATTATAGCTCAAACTGTGGCAACTGATACAAATCATTATTTCTTTCTTTTTAACATTTATTTATTTACTTATCTATCTATCTATTTACTTAGAGAGTATGAGCAGGGAGAAGGGCAGAGGGAGAGGGACAGAATCTCAAAAGCAGACTGCACGCTGAGTGTGAAGAGCCTGAGGTGGGGCTCGATCTCACCACCCTAAGATAATGCCCTGAGCCAGAATCAAGAGTCAATTAATCAACTTAGCACCCAGGTGCCCCCAAATCATTATTTCTAACGTCTAGAAAAGATATACTTGTTTTTAAAAGAATTACTTGGACTTTTCTCACTTGTAAACCTATAAAACTTGATCTAGTTCCAATATGGAAAGATAATTTCATGTGACAGTTATCCCTACATGATCTGTCTTGTCTATTAATTTGCAAGCTGTTTGAGAGGCAACCATGACTCATTCACTGCTCTAACCACCGCAGGACATGGCTTGGAGAAGAACACAAGACTATATATTGGTTGAAAGCATTCTTTGAATACAGCTTTTTGTATCGAGGTTCTTTTCTTTCTGTTTCATCCTAATTGGAACGACATTTTCCACATCTACTCCAGGTTTACTAGAACAAGAAATAAAAGGAGGGGAGGGGGAAAAATGAAAGTAGAAGAGAAGAGGAAAAAGAGTAGAAGAAGGGAAGTCAAAGGGAAGAAAAAAAAAAGGAAATAAATAGGAAGAAAAGGGACCAAAGATGAGCTGTCACTGTCCCTTATTGTAATGTAGGCCATTTTTGTTCCTAGGAGAAGGGAAATCTTGCTCATACACTAAGATCAAACAGAAGTCAAAGGGAAAAGAAAAAAAAAAAGGAAATAAATAGGAGGAAAAGGGACCAAAGATGAGCTGTCACTGTCCCTCATTGTAATGTAGGCCATTTTTGTTCCTAGGAGAAGGGAAATCTTGCTCATACACTAAGATCCTAGAACAGCAATCCTGGATTGTTGTTTCCCTTCCCATCGCCCTACCATTACTGGTTTCTGGTTTATTCTTACTTTTTCTTTTTCCAAAACTAGGCAGATGGGCGCCTGGGTCTGCCTTCAGCTCTGGTCATGATCCTAGGATCCTGGGATCAAGCCCCACATCCGGCTCTCTGCTCGGCAGGGAGCCTGCTTCTCCCTACCCCCCTGCCTACTTGTGATCTCTGGCAAATAAATAAACAAAATCTTAAAAAAAAAAAATAGGCAGATACGTGTCTGTGTTTTTATTTCCTAATTCTTCTTTACACAAAAAATAGCATACCTGATATACTCCAGCAATTTGTTTTTGTTTTTGTTTTGTTTTTTTTTAATTTAACAATATCTCCTGGAAATCAGTCCTTATCAGTTAACAGAGTTTTTTTTCTTTAATCAGTTGAATATCCTGTTTTTTGTTTTCATTTTAAAATCCTGGTTTTTAAAAATTTTTTAATTAAATTTTTTAAATTTAAAATTTAATTAAATTTAATTAAATTTTTTAATCCTGTTTTTTTATTTAAAAAATAACATTTCTAAAATTCAATTAAGGCTAAATATAACATTAGTATAATTTCATCTTTATTGGCCAGAATGCTGTTGAAGATTTAAAAATTATTCAAGAATAATTACTATTGTACAATACTTTGAAAAAACTGTTGAATTCTCTAGCATTATGGAAAGTAGCTGGATTTTTTTTTTCTAACATTATTTCAATGTGATCAAACATAATAGCGAAAACCAATTTACACAACTTGAGAAATAAAGTTTATGGAATATATGTAAGGATTATAGTTATCTTCTCCTGTTATCAACATGATTTTACCAGGCTATTATTATTATTACTGAGAGAGAGAGAGTATGTGTGTGAGCAGGGGGAAGATAGGAGGGGCAGAGGGAGAGGGAGAGAATATTAAGCAGAGTGTATGTGCTGAGTATAGAGCCTAATGCATGGCTTGATCTCACAACCTTGACATCATGACCTGGCCGAAATCAAGAGTCAGATGCTTAACAGACTGAGCCACCAAGGCACCCCTCACCAGGCTATTACTAATATCAATGTTATAGCAGTATATCAACATACACTTCTTAAAAATCCACAATATACATAAAGAATACCACATCTATAAACTCTAAATAACAGCAGCAATAATAATAACAGTTAAAATAAATAGTTAGCCTGTATGGACCCTCCCCTACAGTGCAGGGTTATTTTAAACTTTCCTGTGTACCTTCCAGTTTTATTTTGTACTGACCGGCTGGGACTGTTCCATCCAAAATTTTTGTACCTGATTGTTTTAAATTTCTGGAGCCCTGTATTCAGTCATCTTTAATCCTGCTCCTTCTAGATCCTTGTAAAGTTGTCTTCTAGGATAAAGTTAATGTGACTGAAAAACATAAATGCATAAATAAATTCTATTACAAAAAAAAAACAGAAAAGAAAAAAATATACCATCTTGCAACTTTAAAAAGATAACATTATAGGTATATAGTTCAAAATCCTATTAGCTCTATTATTAAAAAGTAGCAATACAGATGCTCAATTATTAAAAAGCAATTATTTCACATTATAACCCTTATATAACATTTATAACTTTATGTGGTAAGTTTTAGGACCATTCTTCAACAATTTGGACACTGAAAAAAAAACACATACTAAAAAAAATTTGTAAGCATACTCTTTGTTGTTGTTGTTGGAGAGAGAGAGCACAAGGAGGAGCAGCGGCAGGCAGAGGGAGAAGCAGGCTCCCCACTGAGCAAAGAGCCCAAAGTGGGACTCAATCCCGGGACCCAGTGATCATGACCTGAGTCAAAGGCAGACACTTGACTTACTGAGCCATCCAAGTGTCCCCCAAAAAAGTTTAATTTGTAGTATGACAATATAGAAAATGTAAAGGAAGTCATCTTGAATGTAAAAAAAGCAAAACTTTGAAATTTTTGGAAGAAAGTATAGAAAACATCTTTGTGACCTCAGGGCTGGGAAAGATTTCTTAAATAAGATACAAAAGCATAAACCACAAGAAAAGACTGAAATTTAAAAGAAAAGACTGAAAAAAAAGAAATTTACTACATTAAAACTTTAGAAATATGGCATGCTAAAAGACAAAATGAACAAAGGGAAACACGTCACAGAATGGGAGAAGGTATTTTCAACATATATAACTGGTGGTTCGCAGAGGATTTGCATCTGGAATAGATAAGAATACCTAAAAATCAGTAAGAAAAAAACCTAAGCAATCCAATTTAGAAATGGGCCAAAGACAAAACAAGTCACAGAAATAACTAATAAACATATTAAAAGATGCTCAAATTTACCATAGAAATGCAATCACAATGAAATAGATCTCACCTGTCACATCTGCAAAATTAAAGGGACAATTCCTAGTGTTAGTGAGGATGCAGATCAATAGTATACCCATCCTGCCATAAGAAACATAAACTGGTGTAGTCACTTCAAAGAGTAACTCAACAATATTTAGGTCAGAGCAGTGTGCCTTTCATTCAGTCTTTTTTGACACATACATGTACCTGAAACAAAAGTCTCACAAAATAATTCTTAGCCGTATTGTATGAGGTGCTAAGGGATATCTTCTTTTCTATTTGTTCTATCTTACTCTATTTTATTCTACCCTGACTCTGTCCTATTTTATCCTTTCCTATTTCATTTTTAAAAGAAAATGCTGGTCTCAACCTACTAAAATAATTTGAGGATCACTAATAAGCCCTGCCTTATAGCTTGGACAGTGCTGACTGATGAATGGGTAAAGAATATGGGGTATATATATGCAATGGAATATTAGTTAACCACAAAAAGGATGAAATCTTGCCATTTGCAATGATGTGGATGGAGCTATAGAGTATTATGCTATGTAAACTTAGAGAAAAACAAATACCATAAAATTTCACTCAAATGTGGATTTGAAGAAACAAAACAAATGAACATAATGGCGGAAAAAGAGAGGCAAACCTGAAAACAAACTCTTAGCTATAGAGAACAGTTGCTGGAGGGAGCTGGGTGGTAGGATAGGGTTAAATAGGTGATGGGCATTAAGGAATGCACTTGTGATTAGCACCGGGCTAATTTAGAATCACTAAATTCTACACCTGAAACTAATATTATGCTGTCTGATAACTGGAATTTAAATAAAAACTTGAAAAAGAGGAGCACCTAGTAGCTCAGTTGGTTAAGTGTCTGCCTTCTGCTCAGGTCATGATCCCAGGGTTCTGGGCTGGAGCCCCACAGGGCATCAGACTCCTTGCTCAGTGGGGATCCTGCTTCTCCCTCTGCCTGCTGCTCCCCCTACTTGTGCTCACTCTCTCTCTCTCCCTCCCTCTCACAAATAAATAAAATCTTTTAAAAAGATGGTTGGTTTTTCTTGTTCTTTCTTGTGACGAGAACTATCCTGGCAACATTTAAATATGCACCCACGATATTATTGACCATAGCCAGCATGAAGCACACCTTGACCTACTCATGTCATACCTTGAAGTCTACCTCCCAAGCCCCTTCACCCATTTCATCCTTCCCCCAAACGCTCCTCACTCCTGGCAACCACCACTCTGTTCTCCATATCCATGACTTTTGTTTGTTTCTTCGATTCCAGATGTCAGTGAAATCATACAGTTGTTGCCTTTCTCTGATTTACTTCACTTAGTATAGTGACCTCTAGGTCCATTCATATTGTCACAAATGGCAAGATTTCACTCTTTTAATGGCTGAGCAATATTCCAATATGTATATATATACCACACCTTCTTTATCGATTTATCCACCTGTGGACACTTAGATTGTTTCTATATGTTGGCTATTGTAAATAATGCTGCAATCAACATAGGGGTGAATATATCTTTTCAAATTACTCTTTTTATTTCCTTTCAGTAACTACCCAGAGATGGAATTACTGGATCATATGTGATTTTAATTTTTTGAGAAACCTCTGTTTTCCATAGTGGCTTTACCAACTGACATTCCCAATAAAGCACAAGGGTTCCCTTTTCACAACCTTGCCAACACCTGTTATTTCTTGGCTTAGTGGCTTTTTTTTGTTTTTTAAGATTTTATTTATTTATTTGACAGACAGAGATCACAAGTAGGCAGAGAGGCAGGCAGAGAGAGAGGAGGAAGCAGGATCCCTGCCGAGTGGAGAGCCGGATGTGGGGCTCGATCCCAGAACCCTGGGAGGCTTTAATCCACCAAGGCACCCAGGCGCCCCTCTTGGCTTACTGTGAACAGCCATTCTAACAGGTGTGAAGTGACATGTCATTGTGGTTTTGACTTGCATTTCCCTGACGATTTGTGATGTTGACATCTTTTCCTGTGCCTGTTGGCCATCTGTATGTTTCCTTTGGAAAAATGTCTCATCAAATCCTGTCCATTTTTAATTGGATTGTCTGTTTATTTGCTATTGAGTTGTAGGAGTTCTTTATATTTTTTGATATTAACTCCTTATCAGATAAATAATTTGCAAATATTTTCTCCCATTCTATAGGCTGCCTTTTCATTTTGTAGATGGTTTCCTTTGTTGTGCAACAGCTTTTTAGTTTGATGTAGTTCACTTGTTTATTTTTGCTTTTACAGTCATATGCCAAGACCAATGTCAAGAGGCTTAGGGCCTATGTTTTCTTTTAGTTTCATGGTTTCATGCTTTACATTTTAGTTTTTAATCCATTTTGAGTTGATTTTTGCATATTGTGTAATATAAGTAGTCTAGTTTCATTCTTTTGCATGTACCTATTCAGTTTTCCCAACATCATTTATTAAAGAGGCTGTCTTAATGACCATTGTATATTCTTGCATCCTTGTTATAAATTAATTGAACATATATACATATGGCTCTCTATTCTCTTCCATTGATCTAGGTGTCTGTTCTTATACCAGTATCAGACTGTTTGATTACTATGGCTTCATAATATAGTCTAAAATCAGAAAGCATGATACCTCTAATTTTGTCCTCCTTTCTCAAGATTGCTTTGGCTATCCAGAGTCTTTTGTGGTTCCCTACAAATTTTAGGATTATATGTTCTACTTCTGTGAAAAGTGCCATTGGGACTTTGATAGGAATTGCATTTGATAGGAATTGCATTGGGACTTTGATAGGAATTGTGGTTCCCTACAAATTTTAGGATTATATGTTCTACTTCTGCGAAAAGTGCCATTGGGACTTTGATAGGAATTGCATTTATCTATATATTGCTTTGGGTAATGGGGACATTTTAGCAATATTAATTCTTTCTACCCATGAGCATGGAATATCTTTGCACTTATTTGTGTCTTCTTCAATTTCTTCCATAAATGTCTTATAGTTTTCAACACATAGGTCTTTCACCTTCTTGTTTAAATTTATTCCTAAGCGTTTTTTGATGCAATTGTAAATGGGATTTGCTTAATTTCTCTTTCTCATAGTTTGTTGTTAGTGTATAGAAATGCAACAGATTTTTGTATGTTGATTTTATACCCTGCAACTTCACTGAATTCATTTATACATTCTTTTTTTTTTTTTAAGATTTTTATTTATCTATTTGACAGAGAGAGATCACAAGTAGGCAGAGAGACAGGCAGAGAGAGAGAGGAAGGGAAGCAGGCTCCCTGCTGAGCAGAGAGCCCGATGCGGGACTCGATCCCAGGACCCTGGGATAATGACCTGAGCCGAAGGCTCAGGCTTTAACCCACTGAACTACCCAGGCGCCCCATTTATACATTCTTTATTGAAATAAAAAACTAGAGTTTTTTGGTGGTATCTTTAAGGTTTTCTATGTATAAAATCATGTCACAAATTATGAAAGGCTTACATCTTTCTTTCCAGTTTGGATGCTTTCTATTTCCTTTTCTTGCCTAATTGCTCTAGGACTTCTGATACTATGTTGAATAAAAATGGCAAAAGTGGGCATCCTTGTCTTATACCTAATCTTAAAGAAAAAGCTTTCAGCTTTTCACCATTTAGTACAACATAGGCTGTAGACTTGTCATATATGGCCTTTATTATGTTGAAATACATTCCCTCTATATCTACTCTATTGAGAGTGTTTTTCAAAAACAGATGTTGAACTTTGTCAAATGCCTCCCTGCATCTGTTGAGATGATCATATATTTTTTATCCTTTATTTTGTTAATGTGGTGTACCATGTCAATTGACATGTGAATGTTGAACCATCCTTGCATCCCTGGAATAAATCCCATTTGATCATGGTATAAAATCTTTTTAATGTACTGGTGAATTCATGTTATATTTCCTAATATTTGCTAATCTGTGTGCAATATTTGCAAATATTTTGTTGAAAATTTTTGCCTTTATGTTCATCAGGGATACTGGCCAGTAATATTCTTTTTCATGTGTGGTATCCTTGTCTGGTTTTGGTAAAATCATTTGGAAGCATTCCCTCCTCCTTAATTTTTTGGGAGAGTTTAAAAAGGTCAGATATTAATGGTAGCATTCACCAGTGAAGCCACTGGGTCATGAACTTATATTTGTTGGGAGGTGTTTGATGACAAATACAATATCCAGACTAGTAGTCAGTCTATTCAGATTCTCTTCTTCTTCATGATTCACTCATAGAAAGTTTCTGTGAATATCCATTTCTTCTTGGTTGAGCAATTTGTTGGGCTATAATTCTTCCTAGTAGTCTCTTTCGATCCTTTGTATTTGTGGTATCAGTTGTAACTGCTCTTTCATTTCTGATTTTTTTTGAACCCTCTTTTTTTTCCTTGATGGGTCTGGCCAATTTTGTTTATCTTTTCAAAGAACTAGCTTTTAGTTTCATTGATCTTTTCTATTATCTTTTTAGTCTCTGTTTATTTCCACTCTGATCTTTGTTATTTCCTTTCTTCTACATTCAGCTTTGTTTGTTCTTCCTCTAGCTTCTTTAAGTAGAAAAGTTAAATTGTTTGAGATTTTTCTTATGTCTTTAGCTAGGCATGAATCCCTATGAAATTCCCTCTCACTACTACTTTTGCTGAGTCATATATATTTTGTAAGTTATATTTCCATTTTCATTTTTCTGAAGGTATTTTATTTCTCCTTTGGTTTTTTTTGATTGGCCCATTGGTCAGTAGCATGTTGTTTAATCTTTACATGATTTTCTAACACTTTCTCTTTCCTCCTTCTGGGACCCTTATAATGCTAATGTTATGCCACTTTATGTTGTCCCATAGGTTCCTTAAGCTAGCTTCATTTTTTTCTTTTAATTTTTTTTTCCTTTTTGTTGCTCTCTTTGCGTTCCACTGCCCTGTCTTCTTGATCACCAAACATTTCTTCTGCTTCAGCCAGTCTGTTGTTGAACCCCCATCTAATATATTTTTCAATTCAGTTATTATATTCTTCAGTTCTGTGACTTCAGTTGGTACTTCCTCATATACTCTTGCTGCTGAAGTTCTCGCTGTATACATTCATTCTTCTCCCAAGTTTGGTGAACATCTTTTTGGTTATTACTTTGAGACAAGCATAGACCCTGCTGACCTCTAGACCAGGCAATGCGGCAGTGTCCCCTGGGTGACAGCTGTCAAAATTGGGACTTCAGACCAGTGTATAAGCTTCTTTCTGGAAGGTCCTGGCAAACTGTAGTGAGGCTGAGGGAAGGCAAAAAGATGGCATCCCACAGCCTATATTCCCTGAGAGCACCTTTGTAGCCTCTAGATGTGTGGCAGACCTGAAGTCTGCCCCTTGGGCCAAAGTACCAGGAGACGTGAATAGGCTTTTTTCACTAATAGACTGGGGGTCCAAGAACTATCTCTCTGTTCATTACAGTCCCATGAAACCCAGGAACATAGGCATGCCTGCCCAAGGTATCAAGAGAAAGAGTGCAAAAATGGCATCCACCAGCACCTCTGTCCCCACAAAAAGTTCCAATCAGCAGAAGCTTTAAGGTTAGAAAATAAATCTTCACATATGGTCTAGGTGCTTTTCAAACTGCTGCTTTTGTTCTCGTTCCCAAGGCAACTGTGTCTACATGCAAGCCCATTAAGAGAAATATCTCAGTTCTCTACAGCCTTTTGGGTCTTCAGGATGTAAGATCCATTGGTTTTCAAAGCTAGATGTTTGGGGAGCTCATCTCTTCATTGCAGGTTCCAGGGGTTGGGATGCCTGATGTGGGATATAAACCCCTCATTCATCAAAGAAGCTCCAGATTTGTGAAATGCTTCCCAACTGTGGGTTGCCACTCTGGCAGTGGGGTTTTTGGTGAAACCATGCATACATGGCCCTTTTACTGTTTTGTTGTGAGGTAGCTATTCAGCTAGTTTTCTGGTCTTTTTCAGAGGGAATTTTTCCATATGTAGCTGTAGATTTGGTATGTCTATGTGAGAAGGTGAGATTAGGGCTTTTCTAAGCCATTTTGGACCACCCCTTTCAACATTTCAACCGATTATATCTGTTTTCTTGAACTTGTACAGTTCAACAATTTATTTCCAAATTATCCCTGTTTGGAACAGATAACTCCTTAATCTTGCAATTTGTATTTTGAGAGTTTTCCTTACACTCTTAATAGCTATGCAGTTGGAGATGGTGGATAAAAAGTCAGTCTTTTGATAACTGAACATGAGAAACATATCAATTCACAACAGGTCAAGTTATTCAGTTCCCTACACAAAGTATATGATAAGCAGCCTATACAAAGTATTGTTGGTAATCAATGTTAATCAGTGTGTTTGCTAATAGGACAATGTGTTATGTTACTTGGTAATACCTCTGACCCAAATAAAAAGTTAAGCTGATTACAGGACATACATTCATTTGCCTAATTTATTCAACAGATGTTGAGGTGGTGTCTGCAGTAGGTACTAAGCTGAAAGCAAACTTACATAAGAGAAAAAACAAAATAAACGTGGAGCAAAAAGATATCCACCTCCCAGGTGCTTATGTCAACATTACCCCAACACAACAGTACTTGTGGGCCTTAAGATTTAATAAACTAGACATACTGTATCTATGAGAAGAAAGCATCTTCCATGGAAACTGATTTTTACAATTAACCAGGAACTTCAAGTGCTAATAACCATTCTTTAGAAGTAATTCCTATGGTGAAAAAAAAATGGTAATTTCTGCAAAGAAAACCCAGTGTTTTACCTATGTATATATATACATATATATACACAATTATTATATATAAATATATTCTTATATAAACATTATTTTATTTGGTATATTATACAACATATTGCAACATTACATTACATTATTATAGAAAATAATTATCTATAAATATATAACTAATTCAACTTAATAATATGAGGTCAACTCTAAAGCCATGCTTGAAAAATAAAATACATAAAAAAATTTTCTTGCAATATAGAACTCAATGCTTTTAACAAAATTCTCCCATCTGGGCAATACCGTTGATGCCACTTTTATAAACAAAGAAATAGGACATTAAAGAAAACTAATGTCTTTTAGGATGCCAGCACGGTTTACAGTAACAGTATGTTAATGAGGTCCAGACCAAGTAAATGTCAGTGGGGTAATGATGATTCCCAACATTCTAACTGAACCATTAAGTGATATGTCATCTGTAAGTTATAAATGATAAAAATACAAGAAAACATGATCCCAATTATCACTTGTAAAAAAGGATGATAGCTATAATTTATCTCTACTTGAATGAGAGGCGATAAGCCTACTACAAATAACAGTAAAATACCTGCACAGCTGCTAACTAATGTGAGACAATTATAAACAGGACAGACAAAACTGAAAAACTAAAAAGCACAACTATGACAAAGGTACAACCTCAAAAAAAATTATATTGCCAGGTTTACGATAAGCATCAAACTGACTTAGAACACAGAAACATCACTGTTATTTTAATTATGTTTGTAAAAAGGTTTCCAAATTTCATCAAGAGAGATGAGGCAGATCTTCAGTCCCAAGGAAACTTGTATTTAGTTTGAAGAGATTATTGAGCTCATTAAAGTTAGCCTTTTCAAATATACAGAGCAAAAGTACCTTTTTCAAATATGAAAAATTATCAACATAAACTATACGAATGTTTTTATGTTGTTAAACTAGCTAAAATGAGTTAGTACTTGAAAAAATCTGTAAATCCATTTGAAATTTAGGTCTTTATAGATCTAGTACAATAATAATAATTTAAAAATCCTAACTGTGAAAGATCTTTGTCCCACAACATAAACATTCCCTCAGCATGGTAGGCTTTCTTAGCCTTGGCTCATTTCCATTTGGGATTCATTTTGTTTGGTTTGGTTTGGTTTTGGTTTTGGTTTTCCTTTTGGGGGGGGATTCATTTTGTTTGGTATCATAAACATTTAATTTAATACAAAATATATTATAATGTGATCGATTTATGATTTACTTACTATCTGATACTCATTAGCTCAAAATATCTTCCATGGAGAGATATACATCAGCTCAGGTTAGATCAGCAAGGCTGAAGACACTAAGACACACACTTCAGTGTCAGATATATGCTGAAAAAAACTATTATGCCTTACATTTCCTAAAGACTCTTATATTGTTAAGATGGGATCACCATGTGAACTAGACACATATTCCTTCCAGAGAATGAAAGTTGAAAGGATATCTGCCTTTCACTGAAGGATACTATAAATATCCTTCTCAGAGAGGCAAATTATTTGCTGCTTTGAAGTAAATATCCCATGTAGTCCTCTATTTTCAGCCTCAAACAGGAGTCTTTGATCTCATTCTGCACCACTGATAATTTCACTCCTGGTTTCAAATCTCTCTTGTCTGGTTAATTTTGATTTATACTAATTCAACTCCAGTAAACCTCAAAAGTAGTGGTACCTTAGAGGCATTTTAATTCCATTCTAACCAAATGATAAAACCAAAATTAAATATGACAAACTCCTCAAGGCTTAGACAAACCCCATAGGTACCTTATAGTTATCCAACATAATTTCCAGATTAATAGTTTTTGATATAGTGTTTGTAATCTACTTAAGTAAAGGGCCCAAAAGACACACTTTTCTAAAACTGTTCCTCTCTATCAGCCACTTTCTCTAAGTCTTGTCTGATTTATTCAGAAATCTCTAAGATTAATAATTTAATAACTTATCACATGATATCATACCAGGTGACCTTTCAACATAGTTTCAAATAAAGAAAAGGAACTGACCTCTCTTAGAAAACTAGTTTTCACTAATCAGAGAGACATTAAGAAGAATCGCAAAGTACAAAAATATGTGCAGAAAATATACACTTTTTCTCAACACATCTGTAGTATTCATTTGGCTAGTCCTTTCTACTTAAGAGCCCAGTCTCTTCATTTGATATATTAGGTTAAACCATAAAATTCTGTACCCAATTTGGAAAAAAAAATGTTTTACCTATATAAAATAAGGTTTTATCTGTCACAATGGTCATGCTGTGGGCCCCCATCAAATTTATACTGGAGAATGGCAAGGAACATTTTCTCCAGAAAGATAATTTGAAAAACTAGTTCTCTGTCTTGAACATCACCTTCAGTTTATCCTCAGACCCAACATAACCATGCTGTATAAAATTGTAACCCACACCTGTACTCTTAGTCCTCTTTCTCAGCTCTTCTTTTCCATATTTCATAGCACTTATAATTTTCTAAATGATAACCAAATGTGCTTACAATCAATCATTCTTTTCTAGAAATGTTAAGCTCCAGAGGGAAGGGATCTTTGTCTATCTTGTTCACTTAAGCACCTGAACAGAACCTGACGGAAAATAGTCACTCAGTATTTGTTGAATGAATGAAAGAATGAATGAATCCACATTGAGGACTCAATACAAAATATTTCTGGAGTCAGATTTTAATTCCCTTTATACACTTAACAAATATCTACTGTGCTCCGAATACGGGGGAGACAGAGCATACACATAGAAATAGGTATAAAGCCAAAGAGAACAGGGTAAGAGCTTGGAAAGAGAACAGTGGCTATTTTAAATGACCTGAGTCACCTCTCTGAAGTGATAGCAATTGTTTTGAGTCTTGGATTAAGGTAGGTGCCATACGTTTTTGGGTGGAGGGGGAAACTGAGCTTTGAGCCTGGAGGAAATAGCAAACGCCTAGGCCCTAGGGTAGAGGCCTACTTGGTAAGCCCAGCAAGCCCAATGAGGCCAGCATGGTATAAGTGGGGTGTGTGGGGTGTGCAAGAACGTATCACTCTAGTTGCCTTTACCTACTACTTAATAACGTTCATATATACACATATCTATATGTATTTGTGTATGTGTGTATATATATATCTCCGAATGCCCTGGGAAATAGAGATTACCTTTCACCTAGAGTACTCAGATTCCCTGATAATAAGAGCTTCTTCAATTCCAGCCCCCAAATGTCTGTATCAGCACATCATATAAGATTACAAAGCACAGTAATGACATCGTTAAAAACGGCTCCAAGTAGCCTCAGAAGTCACCACACTGACTTTCACTAAGTACCACTGCGCACGAAGGTGTAAAGCCAAGTTCTAACTTGGTACTAGAAGGGTGCAAAGCCATGAGGCTCTATAAACATTAAACAGCGACGGTCCTTCTGAGTCTGGGGGAAGGAGCGCCGTCCCAAAGCAGTTCGTTTACTCCCCACTTTCACTCAGCTCTAAGACTGAGCCGCCAAGAGCTGTAGGCGGCAGCTCTGTGACATGCATTCTGTGACAGTCCTGGACGCGCACTGCTCCAGCATTTTATGTAACTTCCCAAAGAACAGAAACAAAAGTTCGCTCTAAACTCGCCTTCCAACTCGGGCCAAGGCGGAGCACTTGGAAAGTTTTCAGCGTCTGAAAACCTCTGTTTCCGGGGCTGAGCGGAGCAATACCCTCGGGCTTAAAATAAAGGCTTAAGGCGACTCCTCCCCTCCCTCCCCAGCGGCTTCGCCTGGCTTAGCCAAACTTTCCCTGCCTTCCCTCAGCCACAGCAACCAGGGTCAAAAGCATCCTACAGAGTGAGGGAGTAGGTTCGGAGCCAGGAGCTAGGTGAATGGGTTTTCCCGACGCCAGCCTAGAGTCGAGGCGACAGAAATAAAAACAGCAGCAGCCTACGCGAAGCGAAGAATGAGGAGAGGAGAAACTCTAAGGCAGCCGCCGCCCCCGCAGGCCGGAACGACGCCCTGCCTCGCGTGCGGAAGGCGGTGAAAGCTCCGCGGTGGCGAGGCCAGCCAAGACCCTCGCCCCCGTCACGACATCCGCCCTCAGGCTCGCGCATGCGCAGCGCCGCCTGAGCCCGCGGCCTGGGTGGGGGGACAATCTCCAGAGTCGCGTACCCAGCTGCCCCCCCTCAGAGGGTTTGCGCACGCGCGGCGACGCCTCGGCCCTAGGCCTGGGCGGGGGTGTAACCCCGGGGGCTGCTCGTTGGCCGTCGCTGCGTCCAGGAGCTCGGAGTGAGGGGGCGGAGAGAAATGGCCGCTTGCTGGGGGCATCTGAGAGTGGCCGGCTTCGAGCCTGGCGTCCCCTCTTGACTTCCTACGCCATCCTGTAGCCTTACCTCAGCGCAGGCTCGAGCCGCATCCGCTCCGCCTTCTGGGTCGCCGTTACTGCTCGGTTGGGGACCCGGCGCAGCGACGAGTTGGCGCCTCCCCCTGAAGCAGCCCGGCCTCGGCGGGTTGCGCTCGGGTGCCAGGCCGGGGACGGGAAGGGAGGGGAGCGCACTCGAGGGGAGGGGGCCGGCGACGGCGCCTCGCCCCTCCTCCTCTCTCCCGGCTGCCCACTGCCGCCCCCGCCCCTTCCCCAACTACTCCCGGTCTTATCCGAGCAGACCCCAGGACTGCACCCCGCCTCGCCCGGGGAGCCCATCTCCGCTCTGTGGGATACCCCCACTCTCTCCAGGTTCTGGGCCCCAAAGGCTTGAGAATTTGGAGATGCCCCACCCGGAAGGGTGAGGCGCGCATATAGTGCGTGGGCAACCTTTTCTACAGTCCGCGACCCCCAGCCTCTCGGCTTTTTTCTTGTGGTGGTCTCTCCACCGGGAAGCTCAGATTGCGTCTTCGCACGCTTCCCGCCTGCTTTTCACCTCACTGCTGTGGGGCCGAAGTCGTGTACCCTTCAAACACAAATGTTGAAATAATGAGTGATTTGCCTTGAGGGAGTGACCTGAGCTACCCCGGGATCAAGGTCTTTTGGAACAACTGCACTATCCCTTCACTAATTTAGTAATTTCTTGTGTTACACTGCACTAATGTTGGCCTTGCTAGATTTTAGTAAAATGCGCCATAGCTTTATAATGTGCAATAATTTCTTCCACTTTACTGCACTTAACGTTGACTTGAGTGGGTTTTGGGAAAATGCTTCACAACTACAGTTACTAGCTGTTCTGCGAGGTAAGCTGAATGCTTTTACAGTGGCTTTTAAATGAGGACACGGGTTCAACGTCTAAGTGATTTGCCGTAAAGTAGCACAGCTGCGTAGACAAAGATGTCAACCCACAGGGACCATGACGGTGTTGTTTGGTCTGACCTTTGTCATTCACTGGGAAAACATCCATCCAGAATGTCTAGGTGTTTTTATTGCAGTTGCTGTAGTTGGCAGACATCTACGTCTATTACAGAATGGCTCCATTAAAACCCAGAAGGAGGCTTGCATTTACTTGACTTTGTAGGTTATGAGCAGGGCAAGAGTCTTACATGCATGGCATTGCCTAAGACAAGCTTTTCCTCCTGAAACAATCAGTTACCCTTTGGCCTTTTAATATAAAAGGTAAAATAACCATAACTGAAAGGACAGCCTGGGTTTTTTATTTGAAAAGGTTAATTAGGAGGAACTTCCCTGACAGTATTTATCTAAGGGAGAAGGTGGTCAGACTAAGGAAGGTAGTGCGATAAGATGGGGTTAATCACTAAACATACCTTCCTATTTGTGATTTTTATATTTCACTAGATTGTGAAATTCTTGAGAACACAGATCATGCCTTATTTCTGTACTATAAACTGCTTAATGTTTGTGGAATCGAATTGCATTGATTACGTGCCCTTTCGCTACTCAAATATGCTTCCATATGTCATTAAGAGACCTAAACATAAGCATTAATCCATGGTGTACTCTCATTTTGGATTATTTGTGCCAGTTCTCCTGGGCTTGACCGCCTTGATAAACTGACTTCTTAAGAGTGGTTCATACCTAATCCAAAAAGGCTTTATGTCACCTTTTCTTATACCCTGATCAGCTCTCTACTTCCTCTCCTTGTGGCAAAGCTGCATAACACTGAGTCTGCATAAAGAAATCCACTGACTGACTTTTCTGTTCAGGAAAAGGCTTTTCCTCTGATGACCACCAAAGCTGAAATTCATCATTAAACAAGTTTAGAGTTGGTTCATTAAACAGGAATTTTTTTCTAATTCGAACACTCAAGCCACATTTTTCCTTTATCCAGACTGTTTTATATTTAAGGCATTTTAAAAGTCACTATTAAGAAAGCAGAATTGTAGAAAACCACTTTCATACAGAATGTAATGAATAATTTAAAAATTGACCTATATAATAATTCTTTACATAAAGGTATAATACTCCTTTACGCATTAGTATTTTAAGATTTAGGTATTTTAAAAATAAAATACTTTTTAAAGTTCCTGAAGTTCTTAGGACTTTTTAAAGGCACTAAGATTAAAGGCACTAAATAATAAAAAACAGTAAGACATGGGATAGACTTTCTCCAGTTTCTACCATGAATCCTATTGCTAATGGAGGACTTAGTGTTAATATATGATTATAGCAAGAATGATCAGAACAGAGGATTCAACAGATATAGTCTGAAAATATAAAAGTGGAAATTTCTTGTAACAAATCTAACCTCTAGAGCAGTTGGGAAGAAACTTTTAGAGTTATCTCTATTTTTATCTAAATTAAGAAATCAAACTTTACTAATATTTAATATGTAGACTGACAACAGTGCATATTTTTTGTAATCTAAGTACATGACCAAAAATGTTTAGAGACCACTTTTTTCCCCCCAGTGATTTCTTGTCATTACTAGTCTTTAACTGTTTGTTTTTTGGTTTGTTTTTTTTTAGAGAGAGAGAGAAAAAATGAGAAAGATCATGAGAGGGGAGAAGGTCAGAGGGAGAAGCAGACTCCCCGCAGAACAGTGGGCCTGATGCAGGACTCCGGGATCATGACCTGAGCCAAAGGCAGTCGTTTATCCAACTGAGCCATCCAGGTACCCTAGAGACCACTTCTCTAGAGTACCATTAGTTCGGGAGGCAGCATCTGATTTCACTACATGTTTTGACTCTGTAGTATTTTAAATCCAATAATTTGGATTTATACAACATTTTAAGTATAATAATCTTGAAACGTATCTAACATTGAGAATTTTACCTTTATTATACTATGCAATAAGTAGATATTTATTCCTTAATCACTGTTAACATAAGATGTTTATCTTATTTAACATAAGATATAACTGGGAGATTAAATATAAATCCTCATTTTATAGATGCCCAGATTATGAAGTAATTTGTCTCAAGTCTTTAGATTCATAATTTCAGTGCTTTTTCCAATGCATCAACCCACTCATAGGACAAAGAGCAGAATCTCATTATCCATCAAATGAATGATAACAACAGTGCCATTGCACAAGGTGGGAAGATGAGGTATTCCTCATAGAAATATTTTTTTAACTTTTTTAAAGAGGAAGAAATTATTTTTTAACCTTTTACTTTAAAATACTTATGGATTCACATAAAGTTGCAAAAATAGTACAGAGTGTCCCATGCACCTGCCTCCACTTTCCCTCACTATGCTTAAGATAATAATATATTGCAAAAAACAAAAACAAACAAACAAAAAAAAAACGGTTAAAGCAAAGACTTGGATTGAATAAGCTGACCAAACTCAGGGAAAACCAACTGGCCAGAAGCTAAAGGTTGAAAAGGATGGTTTTGGGGCAAGGATTCTGAATGAGCGAGCTATTCTAGAGAAAAGAAGGAGGGAAAGGGGGAAGAAGATCATTAAATACAACACATTCCTTGGTCAGAAGAGAAGTGGTAGTCTCTATACCAGGTAGACATTTTTGTGCTCTTTTTTTTTGTCTATTATTTCATCATTTATCATTTCTCTTAAAGTATTCCAGAAAATGTCCTTGATATCATAACCTATATCCCTACAGATCACAGCCAGATTGCAATAAAAAATAAATTTCTGGCTTCATCATCTAAGGGCAACCTCTAGGAACATTAGCCCTCCTTAAAGTCCAGAGGGGCTGGAAAGGTTGTTCTAGTATAATTCTGTAGACACCATGTAGCATCCTCCATCTTTGCTACTCCTGAGTGAGGACAGGAGACACTCCTGGGGTCCTGGCTACTGCCAGTTGTGTAGGAGACAATATGTGCCCAGGCCACTTTGATGTGGAAGGCACAAAGGCAGCACTGCCCAACTCTCTGTATTTTAGAGAGATATCAGTTATGCTGTGGCTTTACAGACCCTTCTTCCTCTTTATCGTGATATACGGCATGATGTATCCCAGCAGGGTGCTAGAATACAAATTAATGAAGATGGTGTTACTATGGCAATAATGAGAGGACAGCAAACTACCAGAAGGAGGTCAGGAAAGGCTTCCCAAAAGAAAAATCTTTGGTGTTAAGTTTTAAGGATGTGCACAAGTTAGCTATGAGAACAAACGTTAGGGGTGGAGATGCTGGGGAAGGGAAGCATTCCAAGGAGAATAAGAAAGAATATGATGTGTTTGAGAATTGTAAGCTGCTTAATAAGGCAGAACAAAGGGTATGTAGAGGGGATAGAATAATGGCAGAAGATTAAAGTAGCAATAATTTCTTGAGTGCTTTCTTGGGTTGCACTCTTTATAGTACATTATCTTAATTAGTCCCTACCATAAACTGTAACTTAATTCTGGCTCTGTTTTTCAGATGAAATAGTAGAGACTTAACTAACTTGCCTAGGGTCACATAACTAATAAGAGGTAGGGCTAGGACTCAAATCCATCTCTGATTCCAATCTGGAGCTCTTTCCATTTGATCACGTGGCCTCTTTCTACATGAAGTAGAAAGCAAATGGGCCAAATAATAAAAGGCCTTGGCAATGTAACTGTAAGATACATCATAGGATCCAACAATGGATTTTAAGCAAGAGGATGACATAATACCCTTTGTGTTGAGGTGGCCCCCTGTTGTGCAGTGAGGAGGATAGTGAGCCCAGAGTCAGGGACCATGTTAAGACTATCTGATCAGCCCAGGTGGGACATTAAGAGTCCTTGAACTTGGGGTGCCTGGGTGGCTCAGTGGGTTAAGCTGCTGCCTTTGGCTCAGGTCATGATCTCAGGGTCCTGGGATCAAGTCCCGCATTGGGCTCTCTGCTCAGCAGGGAGCCTGCTTCCTCCTCTCTCTCTCTCTCTGCCTGCCTCTCTGCCTACTTGTAATCTCTCTGTCAAATAAATAAATAAAATCTTTAAAAAAAAAAAAAAGAGTCCTTGAACTTGAACTCAATGCAACAGTATGATGGGCTTAAAGAGAAAGAAGATGATTTTGAGAAAATTTTGATTAATTTTGAGAAAACATTAATATACTTCTCCATAATAATAAGTTAAAGAAATAGAAACATTTTAACTGATGCTGGGAGCATGTTTGATAAAATTCAATATTCAATATTCATTTTTGATAAAAGAAATTTTAGTAAAAGGCTACATCTATGCACTGGAAGCTAGCTTTGTGTTTAACAGTGAAATTCTAAGAGCATGTCCATTAAATACAGGAATAAATACATACTTAATGCTCCAGTGCTATTCTGGAAGTACTAGCTAATGCACCTAGATAAGAAAGTAAAGTAAGGAATATGAAGACTGAAACAGATGTAGAAAACTTATCATTACTCATAAACTATGCAGCTAGATTTGTGGACTAAGGGACACACACAGCTCCTTTCCCCTATTGCCTACCTCCATTCCAATTTTGGACTGATCAAGTTCAAAGACATTTTATAGGTACCCTCCCAAGGGAATGGAGCTATTCTCTGCCATGGTAGCACATTGTCCAGTGACTCTTTTAATAGGGCTTTTAATAGGGCTGAGGAAACAATGTCTTGGGAGATAGCCAACATATTAACTCCACTTGTGGCTTTTCATTCATTGTGCCTGAAAGGCAAGATAAGCCCAGTGATGCAGTCTAACTGCCCCAAGCTTTGGAGCAAATAATTTTTTGCTCTTGCACAACTTTCTCCTGGCCAAGTACATTGCAGGGGCAAGAGCCAAGATTGAGGACAGGATTCTAAGGTAAAAATAAACAGAGAAGATTTCATGGCCTACCTTCATTCTAAACCAGGTAAGCATACATAGTGTACTGTGTGGCCTAATTTGCTGAGTTCAACATGAGATCCCAGGGCAAATCATCAGATAATAGTGATCATTTCCCTTGCTCTGGTTTTTTCATTTGGTTTGGTTTGGTTTTTGTTTGTTCATTTTGGGTGTGTGTGTGTGTGTGTGTGTGTGTGCTTGTGTATATATTTTTCCTGGGAACTTAAGAGAAAAGAAGGTCAAGAACAAGACTTGGGTGTTTCTGGATTTCCTTGTCAAACATCACTTTAGTTTTTCCCGCTTTGGGCATGACCTATGTATACCTCAAAGACCCAAGAAAATATACTGAAAAACTTAGAAATTATAGAGTGTAGTGATGCAGCCAGCTACAAAATCAATATACAAAAATCAATGTGAAAAAAACTACAAAACTATTGAGATAAAAGAAGGCAAAATGGAGAAACATTCTATTTGTAGATAGGAAGACTCAATAATATAAGGATGCCAATTTTCCTAAAATTAATTTATAAGTATAACATCTTAATAAAATTCTCACTTATTTTATTTAAATAATTCTAAAATCTTGAAAATGTAGTTTGGGAGAGCCTTTTGGAAGGCTTTGACTTTAGGTATTAAATTTGTCATTTGACTCAATAATCCCACATTTAGGAATTTATTAAGTATGAAAAGATATATGCAGAAAGGCATATAGCATTTTTATGATTGGGAAAAGTAGAAAGCAACCTATATATTCTATAACAAACTAGTCAGATAAATTAAAATATGGCAAATGCTGTTGATTGTCCACCTAAAAGTACTCTCTATTTCTTGCTCTTTTCCTTCCTCTCTCTCTTCCTTTCTTTTTTACTTTTTATTAGGGAAAACTTCAAACATATACAAAAATAGAATGATTAATAAGCCCCTATGCACCTATCATTCAGCTTCATCAATTAGCAATTCAGATCCAAACTTGTCTTAACCAAACTACCATATTATTTTGAAGTATCTTATCATTTCATCTGTAAATATTTCAGTGGATATTTCTTAAAGATAAAAAGTCTCTTTTGAAAAACAACCAAAATACTATTATTATACTTTGAAAAACTAACACTAATTCCTTGATCATGAAAGATCTTTTCAGAGTTCAGCATATATACATACACACACACACATATACATATATTTTAACAGTTTGAGTGACTTGGAATTCAAAGTATATACATTGCAATTGGTTGAGATATCTTTTAAGTTTCTTTTAACTCTCTAGCACTTTTTTCCTTGCAATGTATTTGTTGGAGACACCAGGTTCTTTGTTCTCTAGATCTTCTAAAATCTGGAATTTCTTGAGGGCAGTCTCCATATTTCCCACAAATTAGTGATCTAGAACCTTGATTATATTCAGGTTTTATTTTTTACTTTTTGGCAAGATGACTTCTTAGATGGTGTTGTGTCCTTCCATCAGGAGGAATAGAATGTTGTATTGTTTCTGCGTTAATAGTTGTTGATACTCAATGCCTATATCCATGCTATACTGAATATGATACACTGAATTAGATACTAATGTAGTTCAGTAGATGTTTTAAATGGTGAAATTTTAACTCTATCATTTCTTCATTTATTAGCTGGAATATGTCTATAGAGAGGAAATACTTTCCTCAATGATTTTATTTCCCAGTGATATAGGACAAATATGATTCTTTCACTTAATTTGCCAGTTTTCAAAACAATGAGTTGTTTCACTAGTGTGTTCCAGTGGTGACCGAATGAGTTTGTTTGCTGGTGTCATTGTGAATTCATGGATTTAAACTTGCTTCTTATATCTCATCTCCTTTTTCTTACTCACAGAACCCTGTTCTTGTTTAGATAGTAATGCAATCAGTCACAGAGAAGAAATCTCAGATTGGCTGGCCGTATCTTATCAATTCATTCTCATTTGGTAGTGTCTAGGATGGGCATATGACTAGTCCTGACTGTAGACATATATGAGGAAGATTACTTCCAAGAAAGACTCCCTCCACCCACTCAGATGCTCCCTTCTCCCCCATCCCTCTGATCCAGCTTTTTTCATATATCACATGAGGACTTGGTGTTTGGAGACCTGCTACTCAAGCTAGGAACATCCCAGTGGATATATGTGATATATAGGCACAATTATGAACATTAATACTGTAGATCTACATTTATTGACAGAGAAAGATATCTATGATATGTTGCTGATATAGTAGTTATTATTAAAACTATTTACATAAGATTGAACACAAGCACATATATTTACACTGAGACTCCCTGGAATTAAGTTCATTGAAATGTTATGAGTAGTCATTTCTGACTGATGAGAGATTGGTGAATTTCCACTTTATTTGCTATATTTTTCTATAAGATATAAGGCTTAAATTTTTATGTAAATAATAAACTTTTTGCAAAGTATGATTCTGGGCAATTCTCACGTCCCTCGTGTTACTTATAATGAATTCTTCTCAAAAAAAAAAATCCCATCATAAAAATTCTTTTTTATAAGACCCCATAACTGGCATCACATCACATGATTTTTCTCTGAAGTATAATCGTCAGACAGGAAATGTTTTGATTCTGGAATAACATTTCCTGATAAACATTTTTTAGAAACATTTTAAGCATTTCCTGATACAAAAATTTTTGTGACTTTTTTTTAGCCTTCGTGTATCTTATTGTTATAATCAACAATACTGTCTAGCCCAGTGGGATGTAATCTTCCTGTTGAAAAAAAAAAAAAAAAACTTTCAGAAAAACACAACTTTTATTGGAGACATTTTCTAGTCACCAAGAAAATACAATTGGCACAATTTTCACTTAGTGGTAAAAATAATAAGTAGTCTCCCTTTAGCCTACATTTAAGAAATTTCAGTCTCTTTGGTACATTTAATCCTCCCAAGAAACTGCGTATTCTTAAAACCAAAAATATATTTTTTAAAAAAATCTAGGCCTCCAGAGTAAAATTGAAGAAGGGACTTTTTTTCTATTGTTAATTACCCTATATGTGACTGGTTCTGCCAATGCATCAGCACAGGAAGCCAGGGCTATGCCAACCACGAGAGTAATCAAAAGAAATAGAACTAACAATTCTCTATGGCTCATGTGTTGTACACCATGTGTTACCATAGTTACTGGGACGACTTCAGTGAAGGAGACAACCTTGCTCTCTTGGACCTCCCAGTCTTCAGTGAGAAAATGCCCTGAACACATGTGGGGAGATGAGGCTGCAGATGAATCTGGAAAGGTAGTTCCTTGAGGACATTGATGAGTTTTGAACAGAAATCAGATATAGTTGCCAGGATGGATTGGGGTGGGGGTGGGGGGAAAAAGGATGTAGAGAAACAACTGGAGAAGTGACTGCACAAGTCCAGATGAGACAATGCAAGCTGGAATTTGAGCAGTGATTTTTGGGATGGAGAGGAGAGAAGAAAGAAGGGAGTAAGTAAATACTTAACATAGCCTCTCTCTTATTCTCTCTTAACATCAGTGGAGTTTTCAGCAGGATTTACTTAGTCTCAGCTGGGTATGGGAAGCTGAGAACAAGGTTTCTTCTATCCACCCTTGGGTCAGAGCTCTGAAGGAGGAATAGCTTGCTCCTCCTCGCAGCCAGCATGGAGGTGATGAAACTCTGTGCCAAGTCTGATAGATCCAGCCACTCCCCTGATGATTGACAGTAGGACTTACCTACCACTACAGACAGGGTTGTGACCTTGACCCTAGTGTAGACATAGTAAGCTGTGGATCCCAAAGTCATATAATAGCCTTTACATATTCTCCCTCTTTCTGGCCTCAGAGTCTTCAGTGAAGTGTTATTCCTCACACACTTACCTGGGAATGTTCTTATAGCTTCTAGAGTGGACCTGGTCATTTATAGCCTTCCTGCGTGATTGGCTCTTCACCCAAATTGCCTTTGAGGGGACAGACTGTCTTGAAGCCTAGTCAAAGTTCAGACAAGTCCTCTGACTTCTGTGCAACAATAGGAACTCAAAATCGATGTTGCCCCTCCAGCCTGAACCAATGATGGTCTGAGAAAATATTGTAGCATATCTGCAACCTGGAGAGAAAGATTGGGACTGTTGCCCTGCCAAGGCATTCAAGAATCAGGGTCTTAGATCTGCTCTAGGCCAAAAATGCTGTCCCAGCCAGTAAAAATACAAAGCATGGGTCAATGAGAAAGTATGAATACCACCTAGAAGAAACTTTGTTGAGACTCTACTCTTTAGAACTTGTGTCTATTTAATCCTACCCCTTCTGATATTCCTATCTGGTGTCTTAGTTTCTAGCCAGGGTTTCATGTCATAGATCCAAGTCACTAGAGAATGCTTGGAAAGAATTCATTGTCTCATTTTTGCAAGGCTTGATGTAATGTTTCTAAAGCTTAGTAGTACAGTCTGAACTGATGATGTCATGTATATCACAGTGAAATGAGGAACAAAATGAAATTTCTAACTCTTTTTGTACATTGAAATAATTGCCTGTATCATGAGTTAAGGTAAGGCCACCTTTCCGGGTTTGTAAAATTAAAATTAGTAGAGAGGACTATAGAAAAGTTCCCACCCTGTTCTCTAGAACCACCTAGCCTGGTATATGGACTATGTACTGAACCCTTGTCCCAACATCACTGCTCAAATGGCTATCAATTCTATTCCCAGAGGACTTCCCAAGCAGTATATAGAAGGAGAAATAAAGAGTATGACTTTAGGCAAATAAAGAATCAATTATTAATCAATGGTTTACAACAGGGCGGCAAGTTAGCAGGACATACACCATCAAGAAGCCAGGAAGATGTGACAAGATGCTGCCCAACTGTGGCTCTACTCTACTTTCTTATACTCATCTCTTACCTCAACTCACTTCTATTCCAATCTCTTTCCACAGGACTTGACAGAGCTTTCTTTTGGACTTCTCTATGATTGGGATTTGACAGTAGCTCTTCTCTGGCTCAACTTGGGGCTTCAGTGTCCTTTTTGTCTCTTCATAAATCCTTGTTTCCAACACTTCCACCTCTTGTCATCTCAATCGGTGACCCAGGACTTCCTCCTACTTCATGCATCAGAACGTCCAGGTCCTAGTTTAACCAGTCTTCCTGGTTCCCATGGCCTCACCTCCTCCTTTTCCTTTTCCATGTGGGGCAACTCAAACTAGCTCATGGTTCAGAGGCGTCTCTCTCACCTCTCTAAAAGCTCAAAGAGATCCCTGCCCCAGACAGTCCTCAGGAAGCTCACTGGTTCCCTATTTTGTCTTTAGTGTTTGGGACTTGAAGGTGATTGATTATTCTCACAACGCTTTCCAGCCCTCACTGGAGGATACTGGGGATCCCTGACTGCATACACCCCAAAATGGAGAATTGTGTTTTGGCACTAATGCCAGAAAGCCAACGCCTCTGAGCTGTCCATTTCTGTACTGTTGGAGTAGGGAATGAAAATTATTTTCAGACAATTATTGATATTTTTGGCATTGCCCCCCAAGCTACTGTCAGCATATCTCATTTGCCCTGAGTTGATTTGACTTTAGAAACAAATTAGCAATAGGGCACGAATGATGGGAAATGATTTGATGTGTAGAACTATGGCAGCAAGGAAAAAAAGAACTAGCATTTATTGAGTACTGGCAATGTACCAGGTACAAGGCACAATTAACCATAATCATAGTCATATTTACTGTAAGCATATCATATGTAAGGCGCTGTGCTAAACCCTTACAAATGACTTAATTTAATCCTCACAACAACCCCATGAAATAAGCACCACGTTACTGGCCTTATTTTGTGAATGAGAAACTTAAGCTTAAAGAGGTCAGGTAACTTGCTCAAGATGAGCTGGGTTTCAAGTCAAGGCTTGTCTGAATCTAACATCTACCAAGTTTTCTCTCTCTTGCTCTATTTCTCTCTAAACTTTCTTTTTATTAGACTTATCATAAGTTTGTCTGTTTTATTGCTCTTTTCAAATAATAAGCTTTTGGTATTGTTAATTGAGTATTTTTCTTCCTGTTTTAATATTTTCTGCTTTTATTTTTATTGATCTGTTCCTTCAACTTTTTCTGAATTTATGTTGTTCTTTTTCTAGCTTCTTGGGTCAATGCTTAAAAAATTTCTTTTCTAAAAACATGTGCTTAAGACTATGAGTTCTCTTCCAAGTGTTATTTTGACTACAACCCACAGGATGTTTGCATTTTTATCATTTCTGAAGTGTATACTTTCAATTCTCATGTCTTTTTTAGCCCAGAAGATATTGAGAAGTAAGTTTAAATAACGAGATTTTTTTTGAGGGAAGGAGTACTTAGCCTTTGGTTAATAGATTTTACGTGAGTACCTTAACAATTAAAGTAGCAGTCTGTTTCTGATAATATGAAAAATATGAGTATCTTATTGCTACACTGAATTTTGCCATTTTCATTTATGTTGTTCTTCATTGGAGGAGAAAAGCCATAAAGGAAAATGTTGGTAGCCAATTTCTTTATTATTTATATAATTATTTACTTTTGGGGGAGCAGGTGGGCAAATGTCTTTCTGCCAGAAGGAAAATTCCATGAAGGCAGGGGCTTTGATTGACACTAATGAATTTTCAATATCCAGAACGGTGTCTGGTAAGCACTCAGTCTATGAATCAACCTATCAACCTATCTATCAATTGCTATGTATACAACTTTAGTGAGGTGTAATATTATCATGTCTATGTATAATATATATGTCTATGTGTGTATATATGTATATGTACAGCTTTACTGAGATGTAATTGACAAATAATAAACTGCACATATTTAAAGTGTACAGTTTGTTGAGTTTTAACATATGTATACACTCTAGCAACTATCACCATAATCAATGAACATGTTACCCCCAAAAGTTTCCTCATGCTTATTTGCAATCTTACCACCCCATCTGTACTCTTCCTTTTTCCAAAAAACTACCTACCCTCTGTGAATTCTATCTTGTAGATATTTATAGAAGTGATATTACATAGTATGTACTCTTTTTTTTAATCTGGCCTCTTTCATTTAGCATAATGATTTTGGGATTGAGCCATGTTGTTGCATGTATCAATAGTTCCTTCCTTTTTATTGCTCATTAGTATTCTCCTGCATGGATACAACATAATTTGTTTACCTGTGCACCTGTTAATGGATGTTTGGACTGTTTCTAGTTTGGGGCTCTTAGAAACAAAACAGCTGTGAACATCTGTGTTTAAATTTTCATATAGATATATAATTCCTTTTCTCTTGAGTAAATTCCTAGGAGTGGAATGGCTGGATCACATAGTAGGAATAAGAGTTGTTTAAATCTTTTCCAAAATGGCTGAAGCATTTTACATTCCCCTGAGCAATATATGAGAATCCCAGTTTCTCTACATCCTCACCAAAACTCAATATGGTCAGTGTTTTAAATTTTAGACATTCTAATACATGTGTGCTAGTAGCTAATTGTGGTTAATTTGCATTCCCCTAATAACTAATAGTGAGGTGTGGGGAATGGGCACTTTTATGTATCATTGATGCGACCATAAAATGGGACCTCTCTTTTTTTCATTGCAACCTGAATTTTGGTAGTTTATTAAATATGAACAAACACTGACATATTAATCCTATTTCTAGAAATCTAGAAACCTATTCTGTTATGAACTGGGCATAAAAGCTATCAGACTAAACTCCGTTCTTTCCATTATTTTCTTCTGACTCAGAAGTGGTATTCTTAGACCTCCTTGCTCCTCAATTCTATTTGTCCACACCATGCATTCAACCCTTAAGACAGTGGTTGGAGTGTATGAATTGTTCAGTCCTTCCGTGGTAATTTAATCTAAAATGCAACTAGAAATCTTAGTTTAAAGATGGAAAACATGATATAGTATAGTAGATTGGAGTTTTTCTTTTTTTCTTTATTTCATTTTTTAAATTTATTTTATTTATTGTATTTTATTTAGTTTATATGTTATGTTCTGTTATGTTATGTTATGTTATGTTATGTTATGTTATGTTATGTTATGTTATTTTTGCCTGCACAGCACATTTGGTTGCAGCACTCCCTTTCTCTTGGGGAGTACTTTTCCAATTACATATTTGGGACTATCAATTGTACCGCTCTCTGGCTGTGGGGTGGTCACATGGCTGACTCATGGTTCATTATATGTTTGGTTTGCTGATTGATCTAGGAACAGACACGCAATTCAGCAGGAGAAGTGTTTTCCTCTGGATTGATATACAAATGTGAGGAGCCAATTGCTTTTCTGCTGGGTTTGCTGTACTGGGAAAATGTAAATCTGGTGCTGTCAGTGAATGTCTTCTCTAGCTGAATGGAGGAAGCCTGTCTTTAGTGGAAAGGAAAAGAGACCAACAGAGAGGAGAAAGCAGAGGCAGACATGGAAATAAAGAGAGATAGAGATGAGGGGGTGGTGAAGAAAAAACAATAACACTTATTATGCCTAAATCCAAAATTCATTCCTGGACTTCCCAGTTTAATAAGCCAACTGACTTTCTTCTTCAGTCTTCCTGTCTCTTCCTTGAGTTAGCTTGTCTGTCTTGGGTTTCTGAACTTGCAAGTGACATAATACAAATTGTCACTTGTCTCATCTTTGAGCCCCATCATGAGTCTACTCATACATACCCTTGAGTACAATGTAACTTTCTAAATATTTCATAGAAGTGAAAAAAAAGAGGAGGTTGCCAAGATATATCCACAGCACAGAGCCTACAAACAGTCATAGGGGTTTTTTTTTTGTCTCTCCATTACTAATCAAGGTGGTTCCCTTCTGATTCTCCCACCTCACAACCTCCAGCTCCTTTGGCTCCTTCTGTTACATAGAACAATTTAGCTATCATTTTTTTTTTAAAGATTTTATTTGTTTGAGAGAGAGAGAGAGAGAGAGAGCATAAGATGGGAGAAGGCCAGAGGGAGAAGCAGACTCCATATGGAGCTGGGAGCCCAGTGTGGGGCTCGATCCCAGGTCTCCAGTATCATGACCTGAGCCAAAGGCAGTTGCTTAGCCAACTGAGCCACCTAGGCACCCTCATCTTTTATCACTTGAGTGTTTTCTTGAGGTTCTTATTTCTATTCCAAGTACTTTCTCTTTAAAACTAAAATCAATGTATCTATTTTGTCTTAAATATTAGTTGGTCTCAAACTGTAATTATTAAGGCATGACTTCCTGGTTAGGTAGAATGGAGTATGTGATTCACACCCCCACGTATGGCCAAAGCAAGCCACCAGCCAACTGCTCCCATGAAAACAGTGAAAGTGCTCAAACATTTGTAAATGAAGAGAAAGGGACCAGAGATAGAGATACTTGGGTCATTCCTTAGGCCAATATTTATCAGTTTACCAACTCAGCTATACGCAAGGAATAAGTGGAGCAGATCATCCAAGAAAGGGCCGTATCAGTGCACACATGCATTAAGTCTTTTATTGCACAGTTGTCTGCCCAAGAGTAATCATGACAGGATGAATGCTGGAATCAAATTAGTATTCTCTCAGGTGGAGGAGAAGAGGAAAGGATGAAGATGGTATGGCAGAAGCTCCTGGTTATCCCTACAGTATCAACTCTCTTCTTTCTCAGTAATCAAAGCCCTCAAACTTAGATGGGCTCTAACCACCTAGAATAAAAGCTGTATTTACCAGCTGCCCTTGAAGCTCTGTGTGACATATGTCTAAGTGCTAAATAATGAGATATAAGCATAAAGTGATAGGTATCCTGAAAGTGTCCTTAGAGATGTGGGATATTCCTTCTCCTCCATTTTTCCTCCTCCTTGTTGGCCAGCGTGCAGATGTAATTGCAAAATCTGGAGTAACCTGTTGGGCCAGAGGTAGAAGTTACATGTTTAAGATGACAGAGCAACAAGTTAGAAGGAACCTAGGTCTCTGACAATTGTAGAGTTTCCACTGAAACCTCTTTCTTATGAATCTTCTGCATACGGTAGCTGAACCTATTTTAACTGATACCAATGGAGATATTACCTACTTTATTGGGGTAATATCAAGAAGGCCTTGAACTCTGAGAAATTTAGGTTTTTTTTTTTTAAATATATGATCAGGAACAAATAATGGATTTTAGGTATGAAGGAAAGTTCATTCACATTTGTGATACTCTTTCATTTTCCCTTTATATCACCAAGAATTAGAGCACAACTTTAAAAATTTCATGCATTGATCATTAGCCACAGGATCAAAGAAAAGAAAAGGAAAAATAGAGGTGAATTTGCCAATCTTAATCTTCACTTATGGCAAGTTTAGTATTGATATGATATACATAGGAGTTTCTAAGAAGTGAGTGGAGAATGTTAGAATAAAATTTTCAGTTAATCTATTTTTTTCTAGCTCTGGAGATTTACTGGTCTTCTGTATAAAATTGCTTACTCTCTCCTCTTTGAATTAATAATCAGTAATGTATCACTAGTAAGTAAGAAATAAATTAAAATAAAAGTAAGGGACTGGGATGGTATAATGGACATTTGTAATTTTTGGCTACCCAGGGCTCATTCTCTGGTTCTAACAGTACTGTGGTTTCCTGTAGAGGAACTTCCTCTTTCAATATGAGTGTAAAAGGATATGGTCCTCAACAAGTCCTTCTGTCAAAGTTCTGAATTTTTAAGACCCTTCTCGTTGTTGTTATTTGTAGATACTCTATTTTAAAGAAGTTGATTTTTGCCTGAGTGTGCTTGTGATCATACCGTATATTTCAGCATGGATTTTCCCCTCAATATTTTTGAGATTTCTCCCTGGTGAACCATTTTAACCTAGTTCATTCATCTTATTTATTTGTTTGTTAATTTTTATCTTGTTCAATTAGCCAACATATAATACATCATTAGTTTTTGATGTAATGTTCAGTGATTCATTAGTTACTTATAACCCAGTGCTCATCACATCATGTGCCGTCCTTAATACCCACCACCCAGTCACCCTATCCCCCAACTCCCTTCCCTTCTGTAACCCTCAGTTTGTTTCCTTGAGTTCAGAGTCTCTCATGGTTTGTCTCCCTCTTTGAATTCTTCCCATTCAGCTTTCCCTCCTTTCCCCTATGGTCCTCTGCACTATTCCTTATATTCTATATATGGGTGAAACTGTATGATAATTGTCTTTTTTTGCATGACTTATTTCACTGAGCATAGTCCCCTCTAGTTCTGTCCTTGTTGATGCAAATGGTAGGTATTCATCCTTTCTGATGGCTGAATAATATTCCAATGTATATCAACCACGTCTTCTTTATCCATTCATCTGTTGAAGGACATCTTAGTTCCTTCCACAGTTTAGCTATTCTGGACATTTCTGCTATGAACATTGGGGCACACGTGCCCCCCCTTTTTTAACTACATCTGTATCTTTGGGGTAAATACCTAGTAGCCCAGAAATGGACCCTCAACTCTATGGTCAACTAATCTTTGACAAAGCAAGAAAGAATATCCAATAGAAAAAAGACATTCTCTTCAATAAATGGTTCTGGAAAAATTGGAAAGACACATGCAGAAAAATGAAACTGGACCATTTTCTTACACCATAAACTCAAAATGGATGAAAGACCTAAATGTGAGACAGGAATCCCATCAAAATCCTAGAGGAGAACACAAGCAGTAACCTCTTCAACATTAGCCACAAGCAACTTCTTGCAAGACATGTCTTGAAATGCAAGGGAAAAAATAAAAAATGAACTATTGGGACTTCATCGATTTAAAAAAAAAAAAACACTTCTGCACAGCAAAGGAAATAGTAAACAAAACTAAAAGGCAACCCACAGAATGTGAGAAAATATTTGCATATGACTTATCAGATAAAAGGCTGATATCCAAAATCTGTAAAGAACTTCTTAAACTCAACACCCAATAAAATAATCCAGTCAAGAAATGAGCAGGAGACATGAACAGACACTTCTCCAAAGAAGTCATACAAATGGCTAACACACATGAAAAAATGTGTGGCTAGCTCCACATCACTAGCCATCAGGGAAATACAAATCAAAACCACAATGAGATACCACCTTACACCATTTAGAATGACAAAAACTTACAAGACAGGGAACAACAAGTGTTGGTGAGGATGTTGAGAAAGGGGAACCCTCTTACTCTGTTGGTGGGAACGCACACTGGTACAGCCCACTCTGGAGAAGAGTATGGAGGTTCCTCAATACATTAAAAATAGAGCTTCCCTATAACCCAGCAATTGCACTACTAGTTCATTCATTTTAGCTCCTACTTAATATTCAGTTTTATAAATTTATTAGATTGAACCACATCAAAATGGCTGAATAGTAGCAATCTCATATGGTTCAACCAAATACCATGATTATCTTTTTTCAGTGATGAACATTTAAATTATATTTAATATATCATTATTGTAAGCCATGATGTAATGAAAAGCCAGTTATATATCTCCTTAAGTACAAGCACAAAAGTTTCTCCAGACTATCTATTGAAAAGTAGAATTGTTAGCTCTTAGAGTATGCACAACTTCTGTTTTATCAGACAATACAAAAGTATTTCTCAAAGTGTTTGCATCAGTTTCCACTTACCGGCATTTATGAGAATTTTCTCATCCTGACCAACACTTGGAATCATCAACAGTCTGGTCAATCTGATGGACCTGAAAAGATATTTCTGCGTTTAATTTGCATTTCCTTAATTACTAACTACTTTGTATTTATATTTTATATTATGTTCTAAAATTTTATTAATTAGCCATTCAAGTCTTCATTTCTCTGAATTTACTCTTTATATTATTCCAGTTATTTAATAGTTATTTGACTTTTTTTCTTTTGATTTTGAGAAGTTCTTCAAATAATTTGACCCTTGAATCGTTGTTAAGTACATGCATTGTATCTTCTCCAAATCCCTGGCCTGTCATTCAATGTCTTTTGTTTTACAGAGGTTTTAAATCTGAAAACACTCTAATGATATTTCCTTTGTGATATGTGCTTTTTGAATCATGTATAGGAATTCATTATACCTTATTGTCATAAAGACATTCTTCTACACTACCTCTTCCAAGTCTTGAAGTTTTGCTCTTCACCTTTGAGCCTTTAATCTCTCTGGAGTTGTTCTTGTATAGGGTACAAGGTGAAGGTCTAATCTTTTCCCTCCATATGGTAACACATTGTTCCTGTGTCATTTATTGAATAGACATTTATTACACTGAGTTGTAGTGCCACGTCTCTGAATGTAATGTAATGCCACACTTGCAAAGTCTTTCTCTGGGCCTTTTTTTCCTGGTTAGTTGGTCTATTTTTCTGTTCCCTTGCTAATGCCACTTTGCTTTTCTTTATTTATTTTTATAGCAAGTATTGCTATCCGGAAAGGTATCTTTCTATGTATTTTTTTCTCCTTTCTTATATTTTTTCCTTTCAAAATTTTCTTAGCTATTCTTGGCCCTTCCCTATTTACTTAAAGTTTAGACTCAGTTTGTTAAAGCCTAAGGTAAAGTCTCCTGAAAATTTCTTTGGATTTCCATTGAATTTGTAGATTAATTTAGGGGAAGAACTGACATCTCTCTGACCCTGAGTCTTCCCAACCATGAGTATAGTCTATATCCTCCATTTAGTTAGGTTTTCTTTTATGTTAGTGTAATACTTTATAATGTTTTCTCAAATGTCTTTCGTATCTTTCATGTTAGTTGTACTCTCATGTTGCTTTTGTAAGTGGAATAATTTTTAAAATTACATTCTAATTGGTTGTTGCTAGTGTACTAGAATACCACTGAATTTTTAATATTGCTCTTGTAACAGACCACCTTACTAAACTCTCTCTAGATTCTCTTGGATATTCTTTACAGACAGTCCAAATCTCTGAAAATGATTTTTTTTCCCCCTTGAATTTCATTTATCTTTCTCATGTCTGTCTCTGGCTAAGACCTCTAGAACTAAGTTGAATGAAACTAGTAGTGGTAACATCCTTGTGATGTTCCTAACTTGAAACAAAATGCTCTGTTTCACTGTTGGGTATGAGATTTGTAGTACTTTTTTTTTTTAAGATTTTATTTATTTGTCAGAGAGAGAGCTCAAGCAGAGGAAACAGCAGGCAGAGGGAGAGGCAGGCTCCCCGCTGAGCAAGGAGCCTGATGTGGGACTCAATCCTAGGACACTGGGATCAGGACCTGAGCCCAAGGCAAACGCTTAACCAACTGAGTTACCCAGGCATCCCTTTTAGTATATTTTGGATATATGTCTTTTATCAGTTGAAAAGTTCCCTTCTCACCCTAATTTCTGAAGTGTCCTTCTTTTTAATTATTTAAAAATTTTGGGGGCACCTGGGTGGCTCAGTGGGTGGCCCAGCCCCTCTCTCTGCCTGCCTCTCTGCCTCCTTGTGATCTCTCTCTGTCAAATAAATAAATAAAATATTTTTAAAAAATAAAAAAAATTTAATAAATATTGAATTTTATTAAATTTTGGGGAGCATATATGAGATTACATATATATTTTTTCTTATCAACATATAATGTATTATTTGTTTTAGGGGTATAGGTCTGTGATTCATCAGTCTTACAAAATTCATAGTGCTCACCATAGCACATACTCTCCCCTAGGTTATATATTTTTAAAAATGTATTAATGTGGCAAGTTACATTAATAGGATTTCATGACTTAAGCCATCCTCATATTCCTTAGAATGAGCCCTTAGTCATGTTAATTTTTTGTACACATTGCTGACTTCAGTTTCCTAGTATTTTATTTGCATCCATATTCATACCTAAGCTTACACACAAATCTTCCTTCTTATACTTTCTTGCTTATTTCTGATTTGGGAAATGATTCCTTTTTTTCTATTACCTGAAACATTTTGTATTAGAAAAGAGTTACTTGCCTCTTAAAGTGCTGGTAAACCTTGCTTGTAAAGTCTTCTGAACATGAGACTTTCTTAGTGTATAAATTTTTGACTTCTGATTTAATTTCTTCAACAGATATGATTTGGATTGATAATAATTTAGTACGCATGTTAAGTCTCTATCAGTTATTTTTAGCAACTGTCTGTTTGGACTTGTGAGTTGTCCTTTGGTTTTACTGCTTATCCTATACAAATTGTCAAATATTTTAAAATATTACTCCTGGGTATAGATCTATTCCACTTTTTTATTTCTTCTTGAGTTAATTTAGATGACTCACATTTAACCTAAAACTCTCTTATTTTATCTAAATTTTAAAATGTATTATTATAAAGTTTTTTAAAATGTTAAATTTAGAAAATCTTTATAGTAGTTCTTTCATTTCTAATATGGTTTCTTTGTGCCTTCTTTTCTTGATCAGTTTGGCCAGAGGTGCTTAGACTATATTAGTCTTTACATAGTTCTAATTTAGAGGGGTTTACTCTGTTGTTTTTTTCCCCAACTTTTGATAACACTCATTTATTTTCAATATTTTTAAAAAATGTAGACATTTAAGATTATACATTTTCCTTAAGTATCACTAGCTATATCTCACAGGTTTCAATATGCAATAACATCAGGTCTAAATACATCTTAAATTTAATTATGAATCTTTTCTTTTCAGACTACTTTTTTTCTCCCCCCCTTTTCCTTTTTTTTTAAAATTTAAGTTCAATTACCCAACATATAGTAAAAACATGATTAGTTTTTGATATAATGTTCAACAATTCATTAATTGTGTATGACACCCAGTGGGTATAACACCCAGGCTCATCACATCAGGTGCCCTTCTTAGTATTTTCAGGCTACTTTTGAGTTTCTAATTATATTGCTTTGTGGTAAATGTGGTCTATATGCTATTGAATGTTTGTACCTTTTAAGACTTCCTTTATGGCCTACCTGAATGCTAATGTTTTTGTAAATTCTCTATATGTGTTCAGAACTTTAATTGTTGGGGGAAATTTCTCCTATACTCTTATATTAAGCCTTTCAGTACGCATATTTTCTAACATTTTCCTATTGTCTTAGTCTTCTCTTTCACCTATTCCGGTATTTTATCAAAATTTCCTTTAAAAAAAAATGTTCTTAAGGCTATGTTGTTGATTGTGTAAAGACTATTATCTCTTCTGATAAATTATGTCTTTCTATCATTAAGTACCAATCATTTTTATCCTTAAAACTAAAGTTTGATGTAGTCTCTTTTGTCTGATGTTGCTATATATAACTGCATCTCCTTTGTTTTGCTTGGTATTTGCTTGGTGTATTTGTCTGTCTTTTTCTTCCTCTTATTGTCGACCTGTCCATGTCCTTATGATTTGAGTGTGTTTCTTACAAAAAACATAAAACTGGATTTTAAACATTTTCCTCAGTGAAGCTCTGGTATTTAATAAGCTAGTTTAGGGGTGGCTAGGTAGCTTAGTCTGTTGAGCATCCAACTCTTGATTTCAGCCCAGGTCATGATCTCAGGATTTGGGGATCTGGCCCCACACTGAATTGTGTGCTCAGCAAAAAGTCTGCCTGAGGATTCTCTCTCCCTCTGCTACTCCCCCTACTTATGTGTGCACACACTCTCTTTTCTCTCTCAAATAAATAAATAAATCTTGAAAAAAAAATAAGCTAGTTAACACCATTGTATGTATTGTAAGTACTGATATAATTGGTTTTATTTCTGTTGCCTTATTTTATTTTGTATTGACCTTGCTTTTCTTCTATACTCTCCTATTACTATCATTTTGCTCTAATATTGGATGATTTCTTCATCTTTCAACATTTTGGTTTTTTTTTTTATTGCTTTAAATTTTTAGCACACATAATTCACCTAATAAACTCTGAAGTGATCATCTGTTTAATTGAACTTTGCCTCTCATGATCTTGTGCAGTGTCCATCCCTGGAGTCTGGGCTTATATTTAACCAACTGAATATGGCAGAAGTGATGCTATGTTAGATCCCAATGTAAGATTTTAAATGGCCTGGTAGCTTCTACTTTTATACTCTCAGGAGCCCTGAGCTTACACATAAGAAGTCTGGCTGTCCTGCTGGAAAGCCACATGGAAATACCAGTTGGAAAAGCCACATAGAGAGGTAGAAGCCTTGAGATTACGAAGAAGAGAACTGTGTGGATCAAGGTCCCAGTATGTGACCCCACTTAAGTGGGCCAGCCAGCACGAGGCAGTTGAGCCATACCAGTACAGGTCTGGACAAGTGAATGAAAAAAAAAAATCTACCTACAGAACTGTGAACAAATAAAATGGTTTTTGTTTTAAACCTCTGATATTTGAGGTATATTGTTACATAACTGCAGATAACTGAAATATTAATGAAACCTTAATCCTCATACAGAATGACATACCATTCTTATGCTTTAATTTCAGTTTTCTCCCTGCTTGCCAGTCTTTCATGTTGCGATCTTTTGTGGTTCTATATTCCTTTCAAACATCTCAAAATGCGTCATTTTTAAAAATAATTTTTGTTGTTAATCATTCATGGATATACTGATGATCTTTTCATCTCTTTGATTCTTGTATCCCCATAGTCCAATTTTTTTCCGATGTAATTACATCCCTTAGTTGATCACTCAGTAACAACCTGTGAGTAGTAAGCTCAATTTTTATTAGTTTCAAAGCCTCTTCACTTTGTCCTTACCTTTTACCTTTAAATCATAGTTTAGATTGATATAAAATTATATATTGGCATTTACTTTTCTCTGAGTACTTTGAAGATAATATACCATTGTCATCTCGTTTCTATTGTTGCTATTGAGTCATGTACTATGGGTTTAAATTTCATATCTTCTTTCGAATATGTATTACCTTTCAGGTTGTTTTAATTTCTTTTCTCATTACTCTTCTCATTATGCAAATTTACTATAATGTAGGAAATAACCTTTTTTTTTCCACGTCAGAACTCATACTTGCGGTGTGTGGGTAGCTCAGTGGGTTGAGCCTCTGCCTTCAGCTCAGGTCATGATCTCAGGGTCCTGGGATTGAGCCCCATATCAGGATCTCTGCTCAGCAGGGAGCCTGCTTCTCCTCTCTCTCTGCCTGCCTCTCTGCCTACTTGTGATTTCTTTCCTTCTGCCAAATAAATAAATAAAATCTTAAAAAAAAAAAAACACCTCATACTTTCACAACTTGAGAGTTCTTTCATCAGCTCAGCTCTTTTTAATTCTGAAGTGATATTCTTTTCACCTAACCGGGTTTTTAATACACAATACCCACATTTCATGGGCGGTATGCAACTGCAGACATTCTGCATTATTCACAGTTCATATAAGTAAAGACTAATCCTTGCCATAACTTGAAATGATCTTAGAAATAGTAGAAAAGGAGTACCTGGGTGGCTCACTCATTAAGTGCCTGCCTTCGGCTCAAGTCATGATCCCTGGGGTCCTGCGATGGAGCTTCACATCGGGCTCCCTGCTCAGCAGGAAGCTGATTCTCCCTCTGCCACTCTCCCTGCTTGTGTTCCCTCTCTTACTGTATTTCTCTCTGTCAAATAAGTAAATGAATAAAATCTTAAAAAAAAAAAAAAAGAATGAACTAATAGGAAAAAGAAACAACATGGATTCTTTTAAAAAGTATATTCAGTTAAAAAGAACTGTTTGGGGTGCCTGGGTGACTCAGTGGGTTAAGCCGCTGCCTTCCGCTCAGGTCATGATCTCAGGGTCCTGGAATCCAGTCCCGCATTGGGCTCTCTGCTCAGTAGGGAGCCTGCTTCCTCCTCTCTCTCTCTCTCTGCCTGCCTCTCTGCCTACTTGTGATCTCTCTCTGTCAAATAAATAAATAAATAAAATATCTTTAAAAAAAAAAGAACTGTTTGATCGTCAGATGTGAAACTGCTATGTGTTTCACAAAATGTGAATGGTCTCTGTAGTCTAAGATTTCATGAAGAAGTATTTTTTCAGGTTGGAAAATGGTTTCTGGGTCTTGATCATCCCATGCACTTTCAGATTTCTTGGAAATTAAAAATGGAGACTATTTAATTGTTAATGTTTATTGCTCAAAATATACCAAATATTTTTCTCAAAGTTCTATGCTTGCTGAATTCGTGAACTAGTATATGAACAGATTAACAACTAGGTTAGATTTTCTGACTCAAAATACTTTACTACCCCTTATTAAGTATTGACAGAACTACTAAAATGAAAATCATCAGGACTAAAGATGATATGAAAAAATCAAACAACAAGATCTAACTGACATATATAGAACACTCGGCAAAACAACAGCAGAATACACATTTTTTTCCAGATAAAAATAATTCCCAAGATAGACCATATCGTGAATAGTAATAATGATAGTAAGAATAATAATACCTCAAAAAATTTAAAAGAATTGAAATCATATAGATTCTTTTCTCTGCTCATAATGGAGCCAAACTAAAAATCAATAAAGAAAAACAACAGGAAAATACCTAAACGCATGGAAATTAAATGATGCACTTCTAAATAATATTTGGGTCAAAGGGGAATTCTCAAAGGAAGAAAACATGTAAAGCTGAGTGAAATGAAAATATAACATTTCAGTATATGTGGGATACAGCTAAAGGAGTCCTGAGAAGAAAATTTCTAACACTAAAGGCTTACAATACAAATCAGGAAAGTTCTCAAATCAATATTTTAAGTTTTTACCCCAAGGAACTAAGGAAGATGAATACAAACCTAAAGCAAGCAAAAGTAAGAAAATATTTAAAATAGAAGCAAACGTCAATGGAGTACGAAAACAATAAAGAAAATCAATGAAACCAAAAGCTGAATCTTTGAAAAAAAAAATCAATAAAGTTTATAAATTTCTGGGAAGACTGACCAAAAATTAAAAACGTAAACACAAATTAACAAAATCAGAAATAAAATAACAGATATCACTACATATCTTTTAACTATTAAAAAGTTAATAAAATATTACTAAAAACAACTTTATAAATTTGACAAATTAAATAAATGGATCAATTTCTCTAACATCACAAACTACCAAATCTCAACCAAGATAAAATAGATAATCTGAATTGTTATAACCATTACAGAAGTTGAATTCATAATTTGAAAGCTCCTGAAAAGTAAGTCTGCAAGTCAGATGTCTTCACAGCAGAAATTCTAACAAAATAGAGAAGAATTAACACCAACTTTATATAATCCTTTCCAAAAAACAGAGGAAGTGGAAATACTTTCCAACTCATTTTATGAGACCAGTATTATCCTGACATTCAAACCTGACCAAGACAGTAATTTTAAAAAAGAAAGAAAGAAAAAAGGAAATTTATAGGCCAATCCTGTTCATAAATTTAGAAATAAAAATGCTTAACAAAATCTAAGCAAACTGAAATATAATAGTGTATAAAGAAATTATACTCCATGACCAACTGGGACTCATTTCAGGAAAGGAAGTTTGGTTCCACATTCCAAATCAATCAATGGTATATCAATAGGTTAAAGGAAAAAAATGTGTGATCAAATCAATTCATAGAAGAAAACCACTTGACAAAATCCAACACCAATTAATTTTAAAACAAAACAAAATGAAACAACAATAACAATGAAAAACCAGGCTCTCAGCAAGTTAAAATAAAGAGGAATAACTTCAAATTGGTAAAGAGCATCTGTAACAAAGCTACAGCTCCCATCATAGAATTCTCAAAACTCAGCACTAAAATACAAGAGAAACAAAGATGGACAAAAGTTGTGAAGAAACATTTTACTGAAGAGGTCATATAATTGGCAAATAAGTATATGAGATGTTCATCATCCCTTGCCATTTGGGAAATTCAATTAAGACCACGATGAGATATCATAGTACACCAATCAGAATGACTAGAATAAAAAATAATGACAAAACCAAATGCTGGCAAGGATGAAGAGAATACAGATCACTCCTACATTGTTGGTGGGAATATAAAATGGTATGGCTACTCTGAAAACAGTGGCATTTTCTTACAAGACTAACTAGCACAGTTACCATATGATCTAGCAGTTGCACTCTTGGGCAAATGAAAACATGTAAATTGTTCATAGCAATGTTCTGTAATAGTTAAAAGCTGGAAACAGCCTAGACGTCCTTCATCAGGTAAATGATTGCATAAACTGTGGTCCATATAGACCATAGACTACTACTTAGCAATGAAAAGGGATGAACTACTGACATACATAATAGCTTGGACGAATATCCCAGGAATTATGGCAAGTGAAAGAAGCCAGTTTTAAAAGGTTGCATACTGTATGACCCCCTTATGAAAAATTTTTGAAATGACAAAATTTTAGAAATGGGAAACAAATTAGTGGTTGCCAAGAGTTAAGAATGGAGGGAAGGGATGTTGTTATAAAAGGGTAACAGAAGAGATCCTGTGGTAGTAGAATGTTCTATATGCTGACTATGCTGATGGGTATATATGAACCTGCATATGTGATAAAATTGCATAGATCTAAATACTCACAGATACGTACATACTCTGGAGAAATATGAATAAGGTGGGTGCAAAGAGTTACCCTTTGGGGCACCTGGGTGGCTCAGTGGGTTAAGCCTCTCCCTTCTGCTCAGGTCATGATCTCAGGGTCCCGAGGTCAAGCCTCGCATCAGACTCTCTGCTCAGCAGGGAGTCTGCTTCTCCTCTCTCTCTGCCTGCCTCCCTGCCTACTTGTGATCTCTCTGTCTGTGTCAGAGAAATAAATAAAATCTTAAAAAAAAAGAGAGTTACCCTTGGAGTAGAAGGTATAAAATTTCAATTAAAAAATGCCTTACCAAATAATCTAAATTTCTTTGATTTTTCTACTAAAGTTCCATTCTTTATTCTTTGCCATATATTTTTTTTAAAGATTTTATTTACTTATTTGACACAGAGAGAGAGAGATCCCAAGTAGGCAGAGAGGCAGGCAGAGAGAGAGGGAGAAGCAAGCTCCCCGCTGAGCAGAGAGCCCGATGTGGGACTCAATCCCAGGACCCTGGGATCATGACCTGAGCCGAAGGCAGAGGCTTTAACCCACTGAGCCACACAGGTGGCCTCCTTTGCCATATTTATTGGACACAACTACAAGATAAGTTTATGTTGCTGATTAGTTCTTAAAGAGGAGAGAAAACAGTAGAATGGATAAACATATTCCCAACTAACAAATAGTCAACAGATCATTCTTGGTTCTAGTGTTTTTGCAACTGAGTCAGTCATATTAAGAATCATCTTCCTTAATTAAAGAGCTATAAAGAAGACACTTGTCTTGGATGTGGTCAGGCAGTACTTTATTTGATAATGAAGTGGTTAAGACCTTCTGTTCTTAGAATTCATATTATGCATGGCATCACAGAATTGAAAAGACATATCTCTTCAAGTCTATCTGTTCTATCTTCCTAGCACTGCAGAATTGTTCTCTATGCTACACTCATAATAAATGATGATTACTATTATTAATACTAATAGCCCCAACAGTATGATATAGTATAATAGCTCCAGTGATTATACTGAGAAGTTTGATAGGAGTTATTTTCCTGAGCTCATCCTAAAATTTCTTCTTGCTCAATATTAATCTTGTTATTTCTATTTATTTATGCCTTAAAAAACCCTACCCATGACTTCTCCTATAATTATAAGATCACTGGAATGAGGCTCTTTCATTTTGGTTTTTCTCTTTACTGCCTGCAGCATTGTGGGCACTCAGTAAATGCTGTTCCACTTTTGATGTTGACATCTTCAAATGGAGACAGGTGGCTTCACAAGTTAGGACAGTTGCATCAACCAGGATTAATTTGATAATTTGCTTCAAGCTCATTATAATTTTGGCTCTTCTCCAAGCACCATTTTTGAAAGATTCCTGCTGATAACCCAGGCTGTTTCATTCCTTTAAGGCTTCCAACCCAAAATGTTTAGGAATTTTTAGGATTCCATTATTTACAGTGATATTTAGTTTTTAAAAAATATGAAGTCAAGACAAGGTTGGCATTTGTCAATTAAATATTGGTAATGATTGATATTCTATTTTCTGGTCTACTTTTATTATATAACACAGATCCATAACCCATTAGCACCTGAACTGGTCAATTTCCAAGCTCTTAAGCAGAAGACTAAAGTGCACCAAAAAGTTAGGTAGTGATTGCACCATTTATTGTTGTGATGTTTTTGAAAAAGGAAGTAAGTGACTGAGAGACACAAAACCACCTAAGAAACTTACAGAAAACACATCTAAATCACAATAACAGAACCTGAAAAGACCGTATTTTCTACAATGTTTGTCAGAATAGTGAGCTTAAGGGAGCTGTTTAGTGAGTGTTCATTGAAATGGATTTACCAACAAATCTATATACATGTAAGTTTATGCACACAAATCTGATGTTGAAAGCAAGTCTATAATCCTGCTGCTGCTGATTAATCAGACAACAGATCTAATGCAAATGAATTTATGTTGACCAGGGTCTTCCTCCCTGAATGTTACCTTATAGAAAAAGTGATGTACCCTGACTTGAGATATTTAGTACCTTATCTGTAGGAAGTACCACTGACCTCAGAGGAAAGGAAAGAGAAAATGCATGCAAGAGAGATCCAGTAAGAGGCAATGAGAATGGGATCTGAGCCACAGAGATAGTCTTTCACAAGAAGTGTGGCTTCTCATTTGGACAACCTGGGAGGTTCTGGGTGTGGCTTTCTGTTCCACCATGTAGTCAACCTCATGACCCCAAGTTGCAGACCCAAACTTGATACAATTTCTTTAACTAAATAATTTGTACCAAACTTAAAGCATGACCAGAATTTTAAGGTTTTACTCTATGTCCAAACTTGGAACGGGAGAACAAATTTTTAAATGGTTTGTTACCTGCAGTAATAAAAGGAACCTAATGATAATTAGGTGAATAGAAGATGCAAATGAAGGCTCTTGACTACTATTTCTGTCCTCTAATGTAACTTAGATATTGGGAAATGCCATTTTCTATCTCCATCTAGAATGACAGGGCTATTAACCACAATGGTCTCTTTGCTTTAAATTCTTCCCCTTAGATCTCCTACTCAGTGGTATCTCAACTCAGGATTGCTGAAACCAACTTATACAACTCAATAGCGAAAAAACAATCCAACTGAAAAATGGGCAGAGAAACTGAACAGACATTTTTCTAAAGACCTCCAAATGGCCAATATGTATATTAAAAGGTGTTCAACATTACTAATCAGGGAAGTGCAAGTCAAAAGAAATTACTTCATACCAGTTGGGATGGCTATTATCAAAAAGACAAGAAATCACAAGTATTGGCAAGGGTGTGGAGAGAAGGGAACACTTGTGCCCTACTGGTGGAATGTATATTGATGAAGCTACAGAAAAAGCATGGAGGTTCCTCAAAAACTTAGAACTAACATGATCCAGCATTTCCACTTCTAGGCATTTAATCAAAGGAAATGAAATTAGTACCTTGAAAAGAGACCTGCACCCCTATGTTCATTGCAACATTATTTACACTAACTGAGACATAAAAACAACCTTAATCCACTGATAGATGAATGGATAAGGAAAATACCATGTATACACACACACATACACATACATGCAAATGGGCTATTATTCAGTCATAAAAGGAGGAAACTCTGTCATTTGCAATAACACAGACCTGGAATGGATTATGCTAAGTGAAATAAGTCAGACAGAGAAAGACAAATACTGTATAATCTCACAAATATGTGGAATCTAATAAAAGTGGATTCAAAGAGTGGCACCTGGGTGGTTCAGTCTGTTAAACTTTTGCCTTTGGCTTGGGTCATGATCCCAGGGGCCTGGAATTGAGCCCCACATAGGAATCCCTGCTCAGCAGGGAGCCTGCTTCTTCCCCTCTTCTGCCTTCCATCTGCTTGTGCTCTCTCTCTTACTCTCTCTTTCGAATAAGTAAATAAAATCTTTAAAAAAATTGAATTCAAAGATACAAAGAACAGATTGGTGGTTACCAGAAGCTGGGGATGGGGGATGGGCGAAATGGGTAAAGAAGGTAAAATGGTATAAACTTCGGGTTATAAGATAAATCCTGGGAATGTAATACTCAACTTGGTGACTATAGTTAACAATACTGTATTGTTTATTTGAGAGTTGCTGCAGGAGTAGATCTTAAAAGTTCTCATCACAAGAAAAATTATTTGTGACTAGGTAAGGCGGTTGATGTTAACTAAACTTATGGTAGTTATAATTAATATGTATGTACATCAAATCATGTTGTACACCTTGGACTAATACAGTATTAGATATAAATTGTATCTCAAAGAAACCAGGAAGGAAAAGATTGCTGAAACCAAGAGCAACTGGCACAAAAAATTTTATTCCAGCAATACTTGATTGCCTTCTCCCTTGGCCAAACTGTGACTTATTCTTCAATTAAATCAGAAAGTGCTAAACTTGATTCTCTCCTTCTGAGTCCCTCACTGAACTGACATGTACCTAATAGTTAAATGTTCCCAGAAATCATGGTTTAAGTCTCTGAGTCACACACTCTTTGCTTATATCTCTGTATTGCAAACTTCTTTCTAGGAGATGTAAGGGCCTATTTAGCCAGAGTGATTCAGTCTGGTTTAACAATGGCCTTGTTGTTTATACAGTAAAACTTAAGCTGTCCCTGCCCCCACCTTCCCCAAGGGGACTTACTTAAAACAAGTCCCGGAAACTAGTCCCAGGTAACAAAGCCCAAATACAAGGATGGGTCAGGCCAGGTGGAGGTATCCAATCGGTGCGGGCGCATACTGTCTCCTTAGCTACCATGAAGTATGGGCCCTGCCCTTAGGGTGCCTTTTGGGTGCCAATTCTGACCAAAGTGATAGGCTAGTTCAAATATCTACTAAAGGTAAATTATAATTCAATTGGTCACTTATGTGTGACCTAGCAGGACTGTGCAGCTTTCTCTGTTACAATGTCATTGGCCACCTGTGCATGGCCAGGCCCAGCCACATGGCCTTTGCCCTTTAAAGCTAGTCTATAAGGCAGAGAGAGGTTGCCTCTTTGCAAGAGATGGCCCTGGCCGGTCAGTTTGATTCTCAATGCTTGGCGCGAAATAAAGCTTTGCTTGACCTTGGCTTTGTATCATTCTTGCTCCTTTGACCATGGACCCAACAGGAGACACACATGATGTCTAGCACTATGACTATAATAAGGATGCTTCTTAATTAACAAATATATTTTTTATTGTCCAAATGTCCAAAAATAATTTAAATCAATGATTTAATGGAACAACCTGGGCCATGTCTGTATTGTCCCACTAACTGCTAGCCTTGGAAGTAACCAGAACTCCCAGGCTCTCAGCTTCCTCATCTGTAAAACAAAAGGAATTCAGTTGGATAATCCTGAAGGTCCCTCCCTGCTCCAACACTTCCCAGTCCTGTGAGTATGGAGACAGTACTCTTTTCTTTTTGGTATTCTATGAACTTTCCAATGATCAATCTCATTTTCTGGTTGTACACAAACCTGAATTGCTTGAACTGTTTAAAGGTAATTATCACACTTAAATGTAAATATTTGAACTATAAGAACCTTAACATAAGGCTATGTGAGCTTTCATTTAGTTAGAAAAACTTCCTGTCTCTGCTTCATCCACTATCAACACATCCAAGCTTGTGCTGGCTTCCATACACTTAATAAGCTGTTTGAGTCACCAGAAAAACAAAGCAACAGATCCTGTTCGTGTATTAGGCTGTTTGCCAGGCAAAGAAGAGCCCAGGGGAAGACATGATACATGGTTGCCAACCAGTGTCTTGAAAAGAGATGGGAAATGAAGTAGTGACCAGAAAGGCAGAAGGGTGCTTAATATCCTCATTTTTTTAACGAAGAAATAAAGAATGGTAAACAAACGCTGTCTTCTCTCTGGGGCAACTGGCAATAGCAGCTCATGAAAAAAATATTTTTATTATTACAGCAAAGGAAAAGTGATGATCATAAGAAGCCATAGCAAAGAAAGGATGTTTACACCAGTTTAAAATGATCATCTTTCTTTGTCTGTAATTGACTTCCTCTTTGGTCTGCTGACCTATCTATTATGATAGTGATAAGAGGCACTTTGTAGGATTTTATAAATACTGACTCTGCATAAGTTTGTAGTTATCAGAAAACTTGGTCTCCTGCTTCTTATCTGAGCCAAAAAAAAAAAAAAAAAGAAAGAAAAAAGAAAAAAACCCAAATTGTGCAATGCAGAGTTTATCTTAGAATTAAGTATAATGGGAAGGAAAGAGGGAAATACACGTGTATATTGTCAGTGTGAAGGTGTGCATTTACCCCACATGAGGCATCAGACTTTCATTTCTGTAGACTTCAGGAGATTCTGCAGGTATTCTTACAATGGGGGACATGAGGTAAAGTTCTTAAGATTTAACGTGACCTATTTGACTTTGTCACATTAAATCAAAATGTCTTTCTTCTCAGAGGCATTACAGGTGGATTCCCAAGATTTCTGAGTAGGTGCTAGCACAATAATAGCCTCATCAATGATATTCTGGCCTTTTGTGCCTTGGGTTCTGTGACAGGCTTTAAGTTTTTTGAGATAGTGATGGAGAGAGAAACTTTATGTGTCAAACAAAACACATTCAACAACTTAAAATATGTACTGGAAATTTATTATGCTCTTTTCATCCAAGTAATTACCTATATGCATGTATGGACTTCAAACATCAACACACGGAGTTTTCATTTCCTCCTATATTCTCTAATACAAGCACATAGGTACAATGTGTGTACTCTCTTTTTAAAAAATCCAGTACCACAAAATCTGAAGTTGGAAAACAGATAACTCTCAAAGTGATTTTCATATTATCAAAGGATTCCTTACTTTCCATAGTTTCCCTACCCTAAAAATCCCCCATGCTTTACCTATTCTGTCCTCTACCCAACCCCAAATGCCTAGCAACCATTGTTCTGTTTACCATCTCCATAGTTTCACCTGTTCCAGAATGTAGTATAAATGGAATCATACAGTATGTCACCTTTTCAGACCGGCTTCTTTCACTTAGCAATATGCTTTGAAGACTCATCCATGTCTTCACATGATCTTTCTTCCACATGCCCAAAAGTCTTTGAGTGTTTTCTGCTTTCTAGGATAGCAGAGGCTCATTTTGTGTTTTCCCTCTCCCAGCTCTCAAACTATTCCTTTTCTCAAGGAGCCATGGAATGATTTAGAAACCCATGTCTGGGTAAAAGTATGTCCGCTGCTCTGAGGTATCATGGCTTCTAGGCCCCCTCAGTAGACAGAGTTAGAATATATATTTATTTAAATCATGGCTGAATTGCACTGAATCCTGTGCTCCTAACCCAAAATCATACCAATGCAAATCAATGCCCCCTAGTCAGGTGTGTCTCTTGTTGGGTGGTCAAATTTGAAAGCTTTTATTTCTCTTGCTGCAGGGAGAATGGCTCAGGAGGGGAAGATTGCTGATCTGAAGGTTGATTAGCATTTATGGAGACCATGTCCTCTGCCTCCACTCCCTCCAAGCAGAATATGGCAGTTTCCACTCTGTTTGCCTGGCTCTGAAGAAGCAATCTGTTATTTCTTTTAGTACCAATTAAAAACTAATACAATACAAAACAAAACAAAAACCCAAACACCAATTTCCCTAAATCCTAAGTACTTCCTGTATCTCAGAGGCTCTGAGGACAGCCTAAATTGTACAGCTTACTCCAGGGAGAGCACAAAGAGAGGACAGAAAAGACAAGGCTGACCGTCTCGTGATCTCTTAAAGAGATCTCTTTGTTTCTTGATATTTGGAGTCAGAGACTCCGAAAGCTTATTTCTGTTGCCAGAAAAATAAGGTACAGTATCTGAACTACTCCCATATACCCTTATGGGTCAAGTGTGCGTTGTGAAGAATGTTGCTGAATTTGTATCTTTGTTGGCTACAAAAGGCTGCTCTATTTCATCAAAAGACAATTGTTTTTCATAACAAAGCTGGCTCCATTTTCAAGTGGCATCACATAGTTGCAGGGATTGTAACAATGACAGAAACGCAGGTTTCCTGCTTTCGTCTTTATATGAAGTCGAAAGGGGGAGTCAAAATGAACTGCCGGCCAAACCAACGGAAGATCTCTTTGTCTTCCTCTACTGTGCTTTCTTTGAGGTTCCAAATTCCCCATGCAGCTCACACGAGGAGGCCACGGCAAATTTCCAGCAGCTGCAGCCAGGATTAACCGTACCCTCTTGTTCTTTTGTTAAATCCATTCCTGAAACAAAAACAAAGCAGGCCCGGAACCTTCTTCATAATCTTCATAAGTGAGGCCACTGGCCTTCTCTGAGCCGGTTTCCATCTCTGCAAAATGAGAATAAAAGTCACCACCTTGCTTACCTCATAGGGGCGTTTGAGGTGCAAATTAAATGCGATAATGTCAAAGAGCTTTGTGAGCTCTGAAGAACTATAAATATAAGGTGTTATTAGATGCCGTTGAAAGTAAATGATGAGCAGCTCAATTTACGTAATTTCAAATGCCTCAGGGTCAAACAGCGCTGTGTGAGAGTGTTAGATATTTTTATTACTCTACAGTGAGGGGAGAGAGAGTAGGGTTGGCATGGGGAAGGTCGTGTTTTTCCTCTCCTCCGTGGAAGGGGGAGTGGTGGGGGCCAGAGTTGAAGCACTTTCTGGAAAAGGCAAGTCATCTCACAGAGGTTTTGAGAACCATGATGATGAAGCAGGATTGAACCCACAGGAGACCCGCAGGAGGTGGGAGGAGCCAAATGTAGTCCTGAAATAGCGCAACCGGGCTTAAAGTTGTGGCTCACTAGGGGAAGGAAATTGAGGAAGTTGAGCCTGATAAAGGCAGAGGAAAGGGAGCTGCTAAAGCAGAGAAACCAGCCCAGGAGGGTGAGGCAGGGCGTTTCCAGGCTTAGGACTGAGGAGGTCAAGGCATCAGCAACCGCAGAGGCCAAACCTGGAGAACCAGCTGGAAAGGATTTGATAATCCTCCTGGAGCAGTGACTTTCAGACACTTGGGAGATTTACTTACTTAAAAGTGTCCACCGTATTCCAGGGACTAGGAAGTGGACCCTGTTTTTAAACAAAATCTTACATAGAACCCCAATGTTAAAACAGAGAAACTGAAGCTGTTCTGTGGAAGCAAGGCTTGGAGGACTCAGGGCCAGTCGGCCTCCCTCTGAAAGTTCTAGTCGGCTCCCAAGGCACCTCTGCAAGGGAGATAGGGCTCTAAAGATGTAAAAAGGACCACTCATCCTTGTTATGTATCTGGCCCTTAGCACATGATAGATGTTCAGTATTTCCTGAATGAGGGGCTCCTGAGTGGCTCAGTTGGTTAAGCATCTCACTCTTGATTCCGCTTCAGGTCATGTGATCGAGCCCAGCTCCAACTACGTGCTGGGCATGGAAACTGCTTAAGTCTCTCTCTCCCTTCCCCCACCCCTCTCTGAAAAAAAAAAATTCTGAATGAATGCAACAGAGGGTAGGTGGTCTGCAGGAGACAATTCAGATTGATGTGTTCAGGGGACACTGTAACTACATCGTGAAGCCGTAAGGCATGCATTGCTTATATATAAAGGCTTCTTAAGCTTTAGACATGGAATAATGGATACGGGTCACTGCAGCTGTCTTGCCAGGGGTAAGGGAGCTCTCTATTCAGGGGTGTGTGTGCAGCCACAGACGATAGAGCTAAGACGAGCCAAAACTAGAGAACACCGCTACAGAAAATGTCTTGGACATTTCATCACAAAAATACAGCCATCCCACTGCTCTGCCCCTATAGAGGAAGGCGGGAGGTGGTATCTTCAGAAACTCAGACCATAGCAAAAACAGCAAATATTTATTGGGTGCTGACTACTTGCCAGGCACATTAATAACCCCTAATGCCATGTAGTGGGCAGAATTATGCCCCCCTGCCCCCCGCCATCAAAAGACATCTGCGTCCCAAACCCTGGAGCCTGTGACCACATTATGTTGGATGGCAATGGAGGAATTAAGGTTGCAGATGGAGTTGAGGTTATAAACAGCTGGCTTCGAGATGGAGGGATTATGCTGGATTATCTGGTAGGCCCCATGTAATCACAAGGGTTCTTTATAAGCAGGAGGCAGGAGTTGGTGTCAGAGAAGAAGCAAAGGTTGAAGTGAAATATGAGGGTTCCACACACTGTCGCTGTTTTGAAGATGGAAGGGAGCTATGAGGTAAGGAATGTAGGCTGCTTCTAGAAGCTGGAAAAGCAAGGAAACAGATTCTTCTTTAGAGCCTCCTCACCTTGATTTTAGCCCAGTGAAACCTCCAGAAGAGTAAGGTAAAAAAATGTGTGTCGTTTAAGCCACTGAACATAGGGTCATCTGTCATAGGAGCAGGAGGACACTCATACAGATGTTCTCACTCCACCTTCACAGCGGTGAAGTGAATTCACATAGTGAATGAGGCTTAAGGAGGTTGACTCATTTGACCCAGAGATGAGCTGATGACTTGATTCCGGAGCCAGCCCTCTCTATCAGAGTGTGAGCTGGAGATGGCTTTATGTCTTCATCTCACAAAGGAGAAAACTGAGGCCCAGAAATGCGTCTTCATCTGCCCCAGGTCACATGCAACTTGGTGACCAAGCTCAACTGTACCCCACAAGAGTGGTATAGACCAATGCCTCACAAATGTAGATGCGCCCTGAAGTCACCAGGAATCTCACTCAGATACAGGCTCTGATTCAGAGGGTCTGGGCTGGGATCCAGGATCCTGCATTTTTAACCAGCTCCCAGGTGCTGGGCTTGGAGTAGCAAGGACGCAGATGGCCCTGTGCTCTGCTTTGGATCCAGAGCCTCCAGAGTGCCTTGGGCATCTAGTGAGATGAGGAAACACTTGAGCGGCAGAGAGGGAGTTTTAAAAGAGGGAGACAGGAGCAGATGCCTCACAATTCTGTGGAGAATAAAGTTTAGTGTCTCAGAGGGAAAGGTCTAATGTGATGGGTTCCCCTTAAAAAAAAAAAGTTACCCAAATGTGATGGTTATTGTTGTCAGTTGAGAAGTCATTAGAAACTTGCAGGCATAGGTCTGGCATTATGATTGCCTCTGCTCTTTTATGGGACAATGCAGATCAAGGACATTCTTCTGACAGAGACTAAAATATCTATGATTGTGGGAGAAAAAGCAACAGTGTCTATTCCTTGCCATATATTTTATGTACTTTTTAAAAAAGGGAACAAAGTAGTCTGCTTATTCTTCAAGAAACATCTCTAAAGTTTTGACAAAATCAAAGGGTTCATGCCACTAACCCCTTTCTTTCTCTATCCTCAGCCCTGACTGCCTGCCTACCCAGAAGCAGGTCATGATGCAAATTCAGGACCAGGAAGTCAGTTCGCTTGGTCACTGCTGTTGTGGTTCTCTGTTCTTTTTGTGCTTCATGAAAAAACAACAAAACAAAACAGAACAAAAACCCCACTACAAATATAGATATATAGATATCTGTATATACACACACACCCCCATATTTGTGTGGAAGCTACTGGGAGATTCCCCCTAACCTACTTTACTGTGACTGGAGAATTTCCAGCTGTCTGTGGTTACCAGAGCTGCCTGAAGGCTAGGAATGTTCCGGTTTCATTTTGAAACCAGGCATGCAAGCAAAAAATATCACCTTTCATTTCAGATACGTGAGCTCAGAGAAAGCAAAAGTTTCGTTGACTCTTTCCTGGGCTATAGTGTGAAAAATATGCTTCTATATGTTTGCAATGGCTCAAAAAATGAAGTTTTTTTTAACATATCCAACTTCACAATATTAACCTCCAGGGCCTCCTAATGTTGAAAAATGAAGTTTTAAACTATTTTTAGGATAAGTTTTTCTGCATACTTTCTGAGCTCTAGGGTTTGCCTCTAAAGGTAATGGCAAATCTGGAAAATAAGATAATATGTCAATTAGTTGCCTGGATCACTCAGCAAACACCAAGGAGCTCTATAAAGTACGAGGAAGAGATTGTGCTGGGTCCTTTGCTTTCATCAAGGTCCAGATGCCCTAAGTATGCAGGTCTGGACATCAGGACCTTTAGCGAAGAGGACTGTTGCCATCCGGGAAACTTGATGCTATGGGTGATTTTTAGTTATCAGTGTGGGGTGATTAAAAAAAAAATGACTTGGGAACCCTTGTTAGTGTATTGTCTTGGACAGGCCCCTATTCTTCTCCTTGGATTACTTTTCCACTATCGGTTTGTGTCCTTACCTGTGAAATATGACAAGTAATACCTCCTCCTTAAAGGAGATAATATGAGAGGCACAAGATAGGCTACCAAAAATGTTTGTTTCCCCAAGAACCAGAAGTAAACAGACTTTCAAGAATAATTTGTGTTGGCTATGGAATGTGTTATGAACTTTCCACCTTAAATCATCTTTCTCATTCTATTTTGCTTGGTCTACCAGTTATATCAATCTTTATGTCTTTTGTATGTATAACTGATGATAGAAGAGGCCAATCCAACAGTTTGTGGCCAGCCCTTGTAGTTATAATCCACAGAATGCATAAATCGTGCAAATAAAGGAGAGAGGACAGTTTTTAGAAAAAAATGGTAAGATATGAATTCATCAATTATCCTGGTGAGTGACACAAAGATTTTAATGAAGAAGAGAGCTTCTCTGGTGCCTACTAGTAAGCGTTAGAGACCAGAAGAGTTGGACTGCTTTCTTTCCTTTCTTTCTTTCCTGCTTCCCTCCAACACCCAGTGTAGTGTTCCCTCCACTCGCTGCTGTCTACACACACTTACAGAGTCCCCTCCCTTGCCAACTGGCAGAGAAAGCACTTCCCAGGAAATGTTCCTTCCCTTGCCCTTTGCTCACATCCTTAAGTCACATAAGCTAAGGTCAGCTCTGGAGAGACAGGTGCCAGTCCTCCCCATACCGCCTCCCTGAGCCTGCTTCCTCCCCTCCCCACTCTGAACAGAAGTTGTCTCGTGGCATGTCTGGGCAGAGGGTCTGGAGCACAGTTCCCTGCCTGAGCACCAGTCAGAGGGAATAAAGCTGAAAGGTGCCTCCTTTCAGGAGGGTGCCTTTCAGGAGGGTGCAAGGGTGCCTCCCTTGCACTGGCCCTTCTAAGACCCTGAACATAGGTTCTCACAGTCATATAGCTTTTCATAAAATTTGCAAGACAAATTTTAACCACAATCAGTGAAGATCCTGTTTCTTCTACTCTGATTTCCCTTTTGACAAGCTACCCCAATTGTCAGTGATGTTTTGGGATCCCATGGGTGTTCTGGGTAGGGGGGGTGGGGGTGTTGAGTTTGAGAAACATCTAGTTTGGGTTTAGGGAGTTATGCTTTATGAATGCAGTTCAGTTATTGTTAGGAATACTCCTATTGCCCACTGGCTGGGAGTTGTGAAAGGCGGATGAAGGGGACAAAGGTCATTTTATGACATGACGTGTCCTACAGCATCTGGCACTGGTAGTATGAGGTGAGTGGAGGAGCAACAAGGTTTGAAATGTTTGGAGCCAGAGGACAGTCTGTGGAACATTCACTAAAAGGAAGATTCAGTTCTCAAAGAAGCCAAGTCAAAATGCAAGTTCTTTCCTGTCAGGTACATACTTGAAAATGCAGCATAGACAATTATAATACATTATAGATATTTTTTCTATAGTTTTTTTCCCCTTATTAATACAGTATTTATTTGTCTTCCCTCTGTCAAACCTTGAGCCAACCACTTTCCCCAGGCTGCCTGGGGAGGTATAGGAAAAGGAATATACAGGGCAAACGAGACACAGGAGAAAGACCTGTGGGAGGTGGAGATGGATCCTTCACATGGCGAATAGGACAAGAAAGGCCAGCATCAGGCAAAAGAGCCCCATGGCCTCCGAGAGGCAAAGCCCAGAATGGCTTAGGAGAAGAGCTGTTTCTTCAGAGAGGGATTTCTGGCATAACCGATGATGAGGCTCCCAAACACAGTCCCAATTCTAGGCCCTTATAAGGTGCTTCATCTGTCAGTGTCTTGGGTGGTTTTAGCACCACTGGAGACAGTGATCGGCTCAACAGCTGAGGGGGGCTCCTGACCAAGAACGGGGTGGAGACAGACTTTGCATAGGCGTACATTTTCCCAAGGGATGAGGGGCTGTGGCAGGAGAGCTGCTCCCAGGGCCGAGAAGACAGAGAGGGCCTTTTCTATAGTTTTTGATGAGAATTATATACAACAATCTTTATCAAAATTCCTGAGTTTGCAGTTGACAAGTCTGAAGCAGTACCACAAAAGCTAGGTGTCTGCAGTAGTTCATAAACAAAAAGGAGAGAGAGAGCTTTCAAAATTTAGAACAACAACATTAAAAATGTACATGACATTGCCAATTACGAACAGGAAACTAGAGAGAAATTTTCTAAACAACCAACGATAAATAGATTTTAATCAACTCTGTCAGGGGGAAGACTGAATTATTTTTCTACCCCCTCTATAGAAAATATGACAAGGGACACCTTGTAACTCAGTTAGTTAAACATCTGACTCTTGATTTTGGCTCAGGTCATGATCCCAGGGTTGTGGGATTGAGCCTGGCATTGGGCTCCTTGCTCAGCAGGGAGTCTGCTTGAAATGCTCTCCCTCTGCCACTCCCTGCCCCTGCTCCCACACATACTCCCTCCCATATTTACCTCTAAAATAAATAAATAAATAAATATTTAAAGAAGAAGAAAAAAGGAGAGATTGGATTGGGCTAGGCCACCTGCCCAGGACCTCTCCACCCCAACAAGTATCCTGCTTGTGTCCTTTCAGAGTCGCCATCATAACCCCTCCTCCTCCTCCTTTCCTGATGACCATGAATTTTTTTTAAAGATTTTATTTATTTATTTGACAGCAAGAGAGCACAAGCAGGGGGAGCAGCAGGCAGAGGGAAAAGCAGGTTCCCCACCTGACATGAACCTCAATCCTAGGACTCTGAGATCATGACTTGAGCTGAAGGCAGATGCTTAACCAGCTGAGCCACCCAGGTGCTCTGAATTTGTATTTTTATAATATTCTACATGTGGTAGCTTCAAGAGGCAAATAACACACTATATTTATAATAAGGAATATCAGCTTTCTGCTCCCATTCTCCAACCTGAGGTCTTCTCCCCATGGGAAACCACTGATTCTTTTTTTCTAGGTATTTATCTCCATATTTTACTTGAATAATTTATATTGCAATTTATTAAGTTTTTAATTGTAAGCATCATCTGATGACTTTTCACTGTAGAAAGAGTACTTTAGTTTTTTTCCATCTCTTCCTCCACTGTCCACCTTCCAACATGGACATTTCTTAAATGGGGGTTAAATCAATATTTGGTGCTTACATTATTATGAATATGTACTTTTTGAACAACCAAAAGACCTCTCTGTCCTCCTGCTTCAATTTGGACTGATTTTTCACTGGATCTGCTGTTCCCTTTTCTACAACCTTGCAACCCCCTCCGCCCATACCCTGTTGGAGTCCCTGCTTCCCTGTGCCTCCCTATTTTATGGTTTAATCTCATACTTAAGGAGAGCATGTCCTTCAGGAACTTCCTGAGAAAGAGTTGGTGGAGGAAAATTTAAAGTCTTGGCCTGCATTTAAATGACTTTGTTCTGCCTTCATATTTGATAGATAGTTTAGCTAGACACAGAATTCTAGGTTGGAAAAAATTTCCCTCAAAATTCTGAAGACCTTTTCCTATTATCTTCTAGCTCTTGGTGTTTTTGGGAAATCCAATACCACTCTTTCTTAGTTCTGTCTGTAAACTTCCAGGATCTTATCCTTAATGCTAGTATTCTGAAGCCCACAGTGACATGACTTGTTGGGCCTTTTCTCTTTCCTTTTTCTGTATTGGAGGTACTTCAGTTCTGGAAAATATTCTTGTATTATTTCCTTGATAAACTTGTCCTTTCCATTTACTCTGCTTTTCCTTTCGGAAACACCTATATCGTTATATATTTTCTAGGACTCTATTTTATTTTATGCCAAGAATATTTCTAGGCTCTTGGGACATATCAGTGTTCTAAAGAGACAAAAATCTCTGCCCTCGTGGAAATTGTTTCCTTGCAGTGATGGGTTCAATTCCTGGCTCTCCCTCTGACTGGCCATGATACCTTAGATAAGACATTTAAACCTTTCCTGTCTCAGTTTCCTTATCTCTAACGTGAGGTTATAATAGAAATTGCTTCCTGTTCCTCCAAATAAATATTGGTTGTTCAAGGACTAAAAGATTTATTTCATACAATGAATGGTACTAAAAGAATACCTAGCACATGTTTAGGATTAACACTATTGCCCGACTAAGCATTTGAATCACCACAAAAGCAAAAGCAAAACTTCCAATCCCCTTGTGCAACTTGTCATTGTTCACTTGAAGATAAGCTGAGGCTGGGATGATAGGAGTAGTCATTCCAGCTCTTCCAATCCTGACCAGCTTTTATATTTCAGCACTACTGTAAAATGAAGTGACACCTGCATCAGTAAGTGAAGAGGTTTCCACTGGCTTAGCAAAGTCCATTTTAATGGTTTCCCTCAAGTATCAAGACTCCAGTTAAATTTATCTTGGGGACTAGAACTATGTAGGAAGGTCACCATTTGATTTTACCTTCTTTGGTCTTGGATCTGGAACACTAAGCTTATGTGTCAGGAAAACATCAGGTTCTTCTCTGAAAACCTGAACCCACTTGTTTGGCTCTGCTCCTATCACTTTGAAATTCACACTACCTCTGGTCCCAGCTCCCACTTTCAAAAACAGAATGTCACTCAAAGCCCTCCAATCTCCCCAGGAAAAGACTCTAGTTCTCACATCAGAACTTGAACTGCTGTTGAGTTCAGAGACTAAGAAGCTCCCAAGGACATGGGATCAGCCCAGAGTATTGGATTGGAAGGAAATAACTCTCCTTTTTATAATGTCATCTAGCAAGCAGAAAAGATCTATTTATTTAGTGATTTTTCTGGGAGAAAAAATGTTTTTTTAAGGAGTTTGGAGATTATTAAAAGAGTTTCTCTAAAAGTTTTCTCTTTATTCTCTTTCTGATACATCACTTATATTCTGGATTTGGGGTATAGTTGAAATGTCTAGGCTTGCTTATTGGGAGAAATGCACTATCAGGTTAGGGTGTGTGAAACATGGGTCTCTGAGAAATCATGGTTAGCTCCCTCTTTTTCAGTCCTTGACAACAATGTCACAAAGAAAGGGCAGTGGATTGATCCTTTAAAAAAAAAAAAAACATACAGGAGAAGGTTGAAAAATTTCAAGTCTCTTGGAAACTTTGTGTGGGAACTCCACCACTTTATCTTAAGGATACAAAGTAATGATGGTGATGATGACAGTTGTGAAGGGGATGATGCACTATGCTCACTAAAAGCTTTTCATCTGTAGGCTCAAAGGACAGCACAACCACTAATTAATCCTAAGGCAAGGTAGGCAAATATCATTACCTCTAATCTGCAAATTAGGAATCCAGGCAGGAGGAAACTAAACCCTTAACCAGAGCCATCTCAGAGTGAAGACTAGAAATGAAATGAAGAGTCCCTGTGTCCTAACTTTCTACTGGCCACCTCGAAGTGGGCTACTGTAGGGCTTTCTTTCTTCCTTCCTTTTTTTTTTTTTTTTAAGATTTTATTTATTTATTTGAGAGAGAGAGAGAGAGAGAGCACAAGCAGAGGGAGCAGCAGAAGGAGAGGGAGAACAGACTCTCCACTGACCAGAGAGCCTGACACAGGGCTCAATCCCAGGATGCACAGATCATGACCTGAGCCAAAGACAGATGCTTCACCAACTGAGCCACCAAGGTGCCCCAAAGGGATTTCTTTTATTCCACAGACAGAGGTAGCTCCTTGTTGCATCTAACTCTCTTTTTTACAGAGTTCAGTAAGGGCAGGGATGAGACTTGGTGGAATGATGTTTCCACCACAGAATGGTTCTGAGGGTGGCCACATCTCCCACCAATCAACTTGAAGGCGAGAGCTGTAACTCACACTTTGTACCACTTGTAATATGCAGCATAGAGTCCAACCATAGATCTCCATGGTTTTGGTTATTTCTTGATTAATAGTACTAGTGTTTGGCAGGGAAAAGGACATATTTCCTTTTTCTGTAAAGTCTATTGGCTTACTTTAATTTTCTTTTTTAAAAGATTTTATTTATTTATTTGACAGACAGAAATCACAAATAGGCTGAGAGGCAGGCAGAGAGAGGAGGAGAAAAGCTCCCTGCTGAGGAGAGAGCCCGATGCGGGGCTTGCTCCCAGGACCCTGGGATCATGACCTGAGCCGAAGGCAGAGGCTTTAACCCATTGAGCCACCCAGGTGTCCCTTAGTTTAATTTTCTTGGTTTAAGAGGTAATTTAGAGAGTGTGGCAGAGATAGTAGCTGACCACCAAGAATTTGTCTTCCCTCTCACGTAAAGTTGTTTCAGGGAAGGGGCTGTCAAATTGGAAACAATATTTCCCAGCACTTTTTGTCCTGCTGACTAGTTCTGGCCAATGGAATGTGAGAGGAAATGGTGTGTGCCATTTTCAGGCTGAAAGAGTTCAGTGTCTGAACTTTTCTACCTCTGGTAGCCACCTTAGGACAATGCGTGGAAGATGGCCGAGCTAAAGAACTTAATTTCCTGTGTTGCACACTTGGAGGGGAACCCCCAAGTCATATCCACATTACACTTCAGGTAAGTGAGAAGTCAACCTCTTTTATTGTTTTGAGATTTAGAGTCATTTTTTACTCCAGTTAGCTTACTCTAATACAGGGATAAACAACAACTTAGAGATGAAGTAATTAGGGCAAAAGGAAAATGGGGACAGGGAAATAAGATGAACACAGCACAAAGTATATATAGAAAACGCATGTTATAAGGTCTATACAAGTTGTTGGAAATGGGCAAAATATTTGGCTTTGAGTTTCCCAGCATCCAAAGCAAAGAAGGGAATGCTACGATCTATAAGATTCGCAATGCCCCAAAGAGAAACGCATGTTAACACGCAGGAGAAATATGCATTTTTCTGGTTCCTTAAACCAAGGCACATTTCCCCTATGTGGCATGAAAAAGAGGATCAGTGCTATCAGCTGCATTGGGCCATATCCTTAACAGCATCTGTACAGTGGCTCTCACAGAAACATTCCTATAGCTGATAGAACGTCTCTCGATGCAAAAAGTGGCAGAATATGAAAAAAGTGGCTCAGAAATAACACTTTTTTTTTTTAAGATTTTATTTATTTGACAGAGAGAGACACAGTGAGAGAAGTAACACAAGCCGGGGGAGTGGGAGAAGGAGAAGCAGGCTTTCAGTAGAGCAGGGAGCCTGATGTGGGGCTTGATGCCTGGTATCATGACTTGAGCCAAAGGCAGCCGCTTAATGACTGAGCCACCCAGGTGCCCCAGAAATAGCACTTTTAAGAGAGGCCAAGATAGTGTAGTGCACAAAGGCAGCGCTTCAATAGGCCGCCTTAATCCAATATCCAATGACCTGAAAGGGATGGGGCTTCCTTGCTCTGACATAGGCTCTGAGGTTATCACTTAAGAATCAGAACCATACTTCTGGATGAGCCATGAGGTGGAAGCCCAGTCACACCACACTGCAAGAACACAACCGCATCCCCTGGATGGATGACCTTGTCCTCCAGCCAGACGTGTCAGGAGGCAACCCAACACCTGACTTGCTGACCATAAAGTGAGGAAGTTCCCTTCCCTGACTTGCTTGTTGAGTGGATGGTCCTGGTGTGGATGTTCATTCTGTTTCCACATCTCAAGGGCAGCGATGGGAAGGAAATCAAGGCTGCACATACTGAGGTCACCCTTGGTTTCCTAAGGTCTACAGGTGTGGATGAGAGACATCTGGCCAGGAAGCCAGCCTGCCAGAATCCCAGGAGTGACCTCACTCAGCCACGCCATCAGGAAAGAGGAAGCTAGCAGTATTCTCAGCAGTATTCCAGCCAGCGCTCGAATTCTTCAAGTTTGCAGAGCAGTGAACTGTATTAGACATCCGCCCTGTCAAGGGTCTTCACCATGAGGTGGATTACATCCTTCGTGAGCTGGGATGCTTAACCCTGCTGGCAGAGAGAACGTATCGCCCTCTGAGAGAAGTGACTGTTGTAAGGGGGAGAGATAGATCATGGGGAATGGCTCGACTTTTCTCCCAGAAAGCGTGTTGTCCATTTGCCTTATGGGGAAGAGAGGTGCCTGCGCATTCAGGAGCTCAAAGCCATTTCACTCCTGTCCTTTTCCCTCGACCCTTTCCTGCCGCATGCCCGTCACCTCCCTTTAAGACACAGATGGAAATAATATATTAACCATAACCAAGACAGTGTATTTATCAGTGCTATTTATTTACAGAGGCTGATGGCAACAGGATGCAATGTCTTTTTCTTCTTTTTGAAGTTCTTCATGGGACTTTTTTTTTTTTTTTCTTCTCAACAAACATTTAATAAGCAAGTCCAGGGAACTGGGATAGCAGAGTCAGTTAAAAACGTGAGCTTCTGGCTCAACAGATCTAGGTTTGGTCCCATCTGCTCTTATTTCTTTTGCAAATCCATAACCTCTCTAAGCTTTGGTTTCCTCACATGGTTTTCTGAGAGTTTTAGGGGAGGTAATGAACCAAATGCCCTGTTGGAGTAACTAACTGAGTGTGCTCCTCCACCTCCTAATACCGTTTTGGCAAGGCTTAGAATTCCAACATATGAATGGAGAGGGACACATAAATATTCAGCTCATATGGGCACCTTGGTACCAGGGTCCTGGTGTTACCATCTAAAAACAGGAAGTTAGTGGCTTAGTCTGGAATAAGCCAGTCCCTGAATAAGTCAGGTTGGGAGCGGGTCAGCATCACAACTAGTCTACTCTGAGACTGTGAAGACAAAAGGGCATGGCCAAGTCTGTGATACTATGCAGGATGGACATTTGTATACCATAGATTCAAAAACAGATTGAGGGGGCACCTGGGTGGCTCAGTGGGTTAAAGCCTCTGCCTTCGGCTCAGGTCATGATCTCAGGGTCCTGGGATTGAGTTCCGCATCAGGCTCTCTGCTCCACAGGGAGCCTGCTTCCCCGCCCCCCCTCCCCGCCTGCCTCTCTGCCTACTTGTGATCTCTCTCGGTCAAACAAATAAATAAAAAAAATCTTAAAAAAACAAAACAAAACAGAATATGTCTTTATTACTTTAGTCAGCTGCCTGGCCTTCACTGTTCATTTCTCAGTCTGCCTTTCCCTCCACAGGAAGGGTTTGTGCTGGTGTTTACTTACACGGTAAACTCAGCAAGAGCTGTCAGCTGACGTTTCATATGAATATGGGTGTTTAATCAATAAATGTTGACCTTTGGTGGTGGTGATGATAGATTCTTTCTGGCAGGTTATACAGTTCCTGATATAGCAAGCCTTACATTTTTGCAGTTAATTGTATGCTTAAATGTATGTGCTTATACACACATATATAATATGTGCATATACACTGGATGTAGCACGCACACATTTATATATATACACACGGGCACCCTTATATACATACACACATGCATGTAAGTGCTTTGGAATGTTCCCAATTTTAGAAAAAAGCAGGAGGACTGGTTAGTGGTAGAAAGCAATCTGGGGGTTGTACTGTATATTTCATTCATAACTTCCATTCCCTTGAAAGAATCAGGTCCCTTGTAAATGACACTCTGTTTGGAGGGCACAGGGGTGGTGAAGGGCAGCTGGAAGAAGGGCTGAGAGGAGGCCATGGTTCTTTCACACCTGCCTGGACGCCTGGGCAACAGCTGCGGAGCCCCCCATGTGGAAAAGCTGCCTCCTTCCCCTTTCCCTCACGCTGGAATTCCTACTACAGGAGCCTTTTATTTAGATTCCAGTTAAACAAATATACCAATGCCCCAGGGGAGGCCACAAACACTCACATGTTAAAACTTGCCTGAAGGCACTTTTTACCTCCAGAAAGAGAAGTGTGTAGCCTTTTAGCTGGGGTGGAAGGCGGCCACGGCAGGGAGCTCCGTGCAGGTCTATTGCTGGAAAGAGGAACAGAGAACCTCAGAGGCAGAACGCATGACGTCATGCTTGTTCTTTGCCCCTGATTTCCCTTCCCTGTCTCATCTTTGAAAGAAGCTTTCGACTGCTGACACAGCAACGTTCCAGGTGGATCATGGATTATTTGTCTACGTGCATTACCTGTGCATTAAATTTAAATTTTCAGCCATTTATTCGAGGCCTGGCAATAATTAACTGACAATAAGGAAATGGCACGATTTTCTTAGAGGAGCGCATCAGAAAATAATTTCCTGGGGTCACAGAGAGAACTGGAAACAGCTGGAGTCACTTTGAGGCCATTTTGTGTCACCAGGCGCAAAGTCCTTTTAGGTTCTAGATGGCCCCGCCCTTCCTGAGGTCTGTTGGACTCCCCCATGCCAGGGACTCGGGGAGCCCCTCCGCTGAGTCTGGTAGACCCGCTCGTCCGTGTATACAACCGAAAGCTTCCCTGGAGCTGGCAATAGTGTAACTGTTCTTCCATCAAGCACTTTTTGTACACCCACTTGGTGTCGGGAACTATTAGACTCCGCAAATAAAGTTATCAGAAAAATACAAAAAGCACGAGTAATACGGTGTTAGCCCTGGAAACGTGTACCAGACACAGAAGCCTTTCTTGTTTCCGTTCTGGTCAAACAGCTACTCCCCTCATCTTACTCTAATTAAGATTGCCTGAGGGCAAAAGAGGAAAGTTTGCCGAAAACTACGGCGAGGGAATAAAAACCCCACAAGTCTTTTTCGGCCTCCCAACGTTTTACCAATGCTGCCCTCTGCAGAGCAAACCTAGAATCGCAACTCAGCCGCGCGCGCAAACTTCTCCACTGGCAGGTGGTTTGGGAGAGAACCTGAAGGTCCAGGGGCCTTCAGACTTGGCTCATAACCCCTCTAAAAAAATTGCGAACGATCGTGTGCCTTTGTGCATGTTTTTTAAAAAAACATAGACATGTGAATTTGCATCATCTTCATAGCTGAGTCGGTTGAATATTCCCACATACGGGCGTGGGCTTTATTTACGTTGTTGCAGACCAAGCTGATTGAAATTATGAAAAATGTCTTCTGTAGCACCTTCTGGTGAATACAGCCCTCGTTGCCAAACCAATCAATCAAATTAGAATTGCTTTTTGACAGGAAAAAATAGTTTGATCATTCTCGTTCAATGTAATTGTGTTTTGGTGTCCAGGATTGTAGTCCTGTGTGTGCCCTGACCAGGAGGCAGGTTGGAAGGGGGGTGGGGGAGGTGGGCAGGCAGGGAGACCTGCCTCTGGCTTCCTTGTCTATATCCATGCTGGGTGGTTTGGCCAGCAATCCCCAAGATGGGAAACCCCTTGACTTGTCAAAGTGAGCAGACTGCTGCTGAAAAGTGACATCTACCTTTTTCTAAGTAGCTCCTGGGGACCAAAATTTATCTTTAAGACCTCAAGAGAGACAGAGAAGGAAGAATTATTTTCCAGGAGGCCTCCACTTAAAAAAAAAATTAATTAATTAATTTAATAGATAGTGTAAGAGAGCAAAGAGGGAGTGCAGCAGAGGGAGAGGGAGAAGCAACCTCCCTGCTGAGCAGAGAGCCCGCTGAGGGGCTCCGTCCCAGGACCCTGGGATCATGACCCATGACCGCAGCCCAAGTCAGACACTTAACTAACTGAGCCACTGAGGTGCCCCCAGGAGGCCAAGTCTTAAAAAAAAAAAAATAATAATCAACAGAAGCCCATCAGGGTCCTGCATTCTAGGTAATCCTGAAGGAAAGTCGTTGTCTGTCAAAGGCCTGAGCAGGAGCAGAGGGATAAGCAGAACCATCTGATTCTGGCTGTGGCCAGAGTGGAGCTCTCAGCCATTTGTGCCCTGCAGGACTTTATCCCTTAGGATACTCTATGGAAATCACTTTCTACATCTTGGACATCTTGGACCTAAAACTGGTTGTCTGACAAAGTACCTTTGGTGGCTCTATCCATGGGCTGACTGCTCACTCTTGTCTACACCCGTCTTCTACAATCCCCTTCTCCCACCTAACAAAAGAAAGACATGCACCTTTTACCATCCTGCATTTGACATATGTTGTGCTGGTGTAAGAACCTGCACCAGAGGAGTGCCTGGGTGGCTCAGTGGGTTAAGCCTCTGCCTTTGGCTCAAGTCATGATCTCAGGGTCCTGGGATGGAGTCCTGCATCAGGCTCTCTGCTCAGCAGGGGGCCAGCTCCCCCACCCCCTGCCTGCCTCTCTGCCTACTTGTGATCTCTTTCTCTCTCTATGTCAAATAAATAAATAAAATCTTTTAAAAAAAATTAAAAAAAAAAAAGAACCTGCACCAGACAACAGCACTGTGAGGATATTCAGATTTAAGAGGAGGAGCTGGAGGAGACCAAAGCAAGGGGAGCCATCTTATTTCTTTCTTAAGGGAAATCCTAATGGGCTTGGGGTGGAGAATGTGAAGACGATCTCCTGTCTGCTTTGTAGCTCCTTGAGTGCCAGGCTAAGACATTTTAGTCTTTTTTTTTTTTTATGATTTTACTTATTTATTTGACAGATAGAGATCACAAGTAGGCAGAGAGGGAAGCAAAGAAAGAGAGAGAGGGAAGCAGGCTCCTTGCTGAGCAGAGAGACTGATGCGGGGCTCAATCCCAGGAACCTGGGATCATGACCTGAGCCAAAGGCAGAGGCTTTAACCCAATGAGCCACCCAGGTGCCCCTAAGACATTCTAGTCTTGCGCTGCCTGACTCCGGTCTGCTTTCCCAGCCTCAGCACCTGTTGCATCATGCATCCTACTGATGGGAATAGAACTGGCTTCCCCACACACCCTGTGCTCTTCCCATGTCTGACTTGCTCTGACCTTCATCTTGGTCTATCAAAGTCTCTTTCTAGGCTAGCATACTGTTTCCTGATTATTCCCTAGTACAAGCCTCTCTCCTTTCTCTTAATCCTATAATATTCTCTACTATCTCAGGGCATGTATTATATTTTGCCTAGTGCTATAATTATTTAACTCCACGTCTCATGGCTTTTGAGGAAAAAGACTCAAATTCCTCTTTATATTTCCCAGTTTTCTAGTTCAAGATCTGGTATAGAGCAGGTACTTAGAAAGTTTTTCTGGTCCCAGGTCCATCCCAGGTTGTGTGAGTTTATAAAATATACCTTCCAGGTATATACAGATTCATGTTCTCTGATCAAAGAATGCATTTCTTCTCATCACACCTCTAAAGAATGACAGGATTTGTCTTGAAACTTAGTAGCTTCTAGAGTTCCACCAAAAAGCATCTGTGAGGGTAAGGAAATTTTTGCATGTGATCAGGGATTTTTGCCATGTATGATGATACACTTTGGGTGGCATTTCTAAAACACTGCATGGTGCTTCTAGGTCGTAGACCTTTACTCAGTGATGACATCCTATGCATAAAGGAAAAACAGGAAGCTCAGTCTGGGCTCATGCATCTCTCTCTCTTTCTTATGGGAGATATTCTGCTGATGACCCAGATTCATTTGTTGATAGAAATAGTCTTTAAAACATACCAAGTACCAAATGTGTTTGGGAATGCATGGAAACACAATAAGATCAACAGACATCAAATGTCATAGTAATTCCCAAGCATGTTGAAACTCCAATTAAATGTGTGGCTGAGAATGAAATGATGGTCCTACCATCACTTAACGGAGACAGGATAAATGAAAAATAGAACAAGGGATGAAAAAGCTCCACCTAAATCATATCAAAATTGGCAGGGACCAAACTTGTTTAAATATTCATAAATCTGCAAATAAATGGAGTGGCTGGAATGGTTCTGCAGGATAGTGGTTCTCCAAAACAAATCAGTTCAGACAAACCAAAGAATTCCAAAAATGAGGGCTACACAAATTGTCTTACATACAATGCATAAAGAATTATGCTTCTGGAAAAAATATGGTTTTTATTTCACCTTGTAAATTAGCTATCAAGTGGGAGAACAAATTCTTGAATGGAAATGTGTGCCAAGGTTTATGGCACAGCACGACGGTTTCTTGCCTGGGAGCTTCTTGTTAGATCTGCTGGTAACCCGCTGAGTGACTTTGCCCAATGATCTGTCCATTTTTATTCTTTTAAAAAACTGAACATTGGCCATTGAGTGCAGATAGGAACTCTTTGGACCGCTAATTAGTCTTATTGGAGAGTTGATGAAGTTCTAGAATCTAGGTGAGGTTTGGTGGGGTGAGGCCTGGAGCCAATGACCAAAAAAGAATTCTTGAGACATATTTGGTGCAACATGGTGGCTTATTAAAGCACAGGAACAGGACCCATGGGCAGGAAGAGGGGCTGCCCCTAGTTGTGAGGGATGGCAGGTTATGTACCACACGGTTGGGGGAAGGTAAGGGAAAGGGAGGTTTCAACAGAACTTTCATATGCTAAAGAGGGCCTACAAGGTACCGGATACAGGAGGTCTTGCGGCATTGATCAAGGTTGTCTTTACCTTTTATTTATTCTTTTAAAAGATTTTATTTATTTATTTGTTTATTTGTCAGAGAGAGAGAGAGAACACAAGCAGGCAGAGTGGCAGGCAGAGGCAGAGAGAGAAGCAGGCTCCCCACTGAGCAAGGAGACTGATGTGGGACTCCATCCCAGGACCCTGGGATCATGACCTGAGCAGAAGCAGCGGCTTAACAAACTGAGCCACCCAGGTGTCCCTGTCTTTACCTTTTAGCAGGCCATTAACACCAAGATAGTTGGGAGATTCCTAAAGAATATCACATTTGGGGGTGCCTGGGTGGCTCAGTGGGTTAAGCCTCTGCCTTTGGTTCAGGTTATGATCCCAGGGTCCTGGGATCTAGGCCCGCATCGGGCTCTCTGCTCGGTGGGTAGCCTGCTTCTCCCTCTGCCTGCCTCTCTGCCTACTTGTGACCTCTGTCAAATAAATAAAATTCTTAAAAAAAAAAAAAGAATGTCACATTTGTCTCACCTAGGAGTGCTGGGGGTGAGGGGGGAGATTGCAAGGTGTCAGCCTTTTGCTTTGTCCTCAGCCAGCCTTCTGCTCCCTCATCAGAGTCACCTATTTTTTTTTTTTTAAGATTTTATTTATATGAGAGAGAGAGAGAGAGAGTATAAGCCAGGGGGCAGTGGCAGAGGGAGAGAGAGAAGCAGACTCCTCCCTGAGCAGGGAACCCAACATGGAGCTCAGTCCTGGGGCTCCAGGTTCGTGACCTGAGCAGACGGCAGACGCTTAACTGACTGAGCCACCCAGGTGCCCCAAAGAGCCACCCATTCTTTAGATGCTAAATTTAGAGAATTCATCTACCAAGTCTCTTACCCAAACTGCCCTTCCTCATTGAGCACCTACTACAAGCTCTGCCTGCCTGGCACCTGAATATTTGGCAGCCTGGGTGTTCCCATGGAAACCAGTTCTACTCTGGGAGAAATTTCTAGTCTGGCTGTAAATTGGGGTTAGCGAGGTCAGCCTCCATTCTGCTAAAAAACAAAGCCAGCCTTTCATAGGAATAAGAAGTTGGTGCGTTACCACATGTTTTTCCAACATCCTCTATAAAAACCCTTTGTAGTGCTCACTGGATGACCTCTCACTGACCTTTCTCTTATATTCTAAATGCCGTTGTCATGCCAAGCTTGATGAGGGTTTTTATTCTTTCTGCAATAATAGGGTTGTCAGACTTAGTAAATAAGGATATAGGGCATCCGGTTAAATTTGAAGTTCAGATAATAAAACAAAGAATTTTTTAATATATAACTCATGGGACATAGTTACACTAAAAACTGTTCTTTATCAGTCTGAGATAGACTATAATGGGATATCTTGTTGGCAACTCAATACAGGGATTCAAATGTCCTAATTTTCACATCCATTGTTTCTGCTGTTTATCCCTCATATCAGGAAACAATGAGGCACAACCAGGAACTACTTTAGTTACCTGAAAAGAACATGCAGTCTCCCCCCCAGAAAAAAAATTATGAATAAACACATAATAGATACACTTTTTATTAATGAGTGTCCTGAGGGTTGTCTAATCTTTTCCCTGATGTGATAACTACTTCCTTTTAGTCTTTACCTCTTCATTTTCATCTCTGGCACCACTTGTCTCACTTTCTTCAATAAAAAAAGGAAAAATCCTTTATTTCACCTCTGCAATGCGAAGGACAGTGGTTCTCAAATCCTTTGGCTATATGGTCTTCCTACTCCCATGAGTTCCGAGTCCAGTCAGGAACAGCCACCCTATGCCTATTTTGGTTTCCATTACTGAGTAGTGTGTGTGTGAAGTAAAGGTGACCTTCCCATTTCAGTTGAAACCTTTGGAAAAGACACTGTTTTCTTTTCTTTCCTTTTTCTCTTTGTTTTTGTTTTTAAATTAGCATAGTTATGGGGGGGGGTCTACCCATGTCTTCAGCGCTTTCTCTTGGCTACTTTTCTTCCAACTATTGACAGCACTCAACACTTCCCTCTGAGGGTCCTCAGGGAGCTGGTGGCCTCCTGCCCAGGACATAGCCTGAAGGCAAGTCGCTTTGCAGTTGTGTTTGGAGACACAGCATTTAAACTTCCATCATTACTAAGAAAATTAAAACAAAACAAAACAAAACAAACACCCTAACCAAAAAATACTAACTTCCATCATCGCATAAAGTTAGGGGGTCTAGGGAAGAGGGGCTAACTGGGAAAACAAACAAACAACTGCATTTTATTTTATTTATTTGACAGAGAGAGACAGCGAGAGAGGGAACACATGCAGGAGAAGTGGGAGAGGGAGAAGCAGACTCTCCACTGAGCAGGGAGTTCGATGCAGGGCTGGATCCCAGGACCCTGAGCTGAAGGCAGACGCTCAACTGACTGAACCACCCAAGCATCCCTACCCTGCACTTTTTTTTTTTTTTTTTACTCATCTCATTTAATCTTCCTGGGGTGACCACAGCAGATAAGCATTATAATTTCCTCCATTTTTTCACACGAAGAATCTGAGGCACAGAAAGCCGAGTCGGGAATTCAGATCTTTTGATTCTGACATCTCTGCTCTCAACCTTTTTTTTTTCCCCCCTTCTGGAGGTTTCCCATGGCTATGCTTTAAATTTCTTTTTGCAGCAGCTGAAAATAATAATGTATTTTCTATGATCCTGTGTGTTTGTGTGTGTTAAACACATACACGCTCTTTGTTTAACAAATTTTGCAAATCTCTAGAAGGATACTAAGTAGAGGCCTCTGCCTCTCCTACTCCTTTTCTATTTCCCCAAGGTAACTATTTCCCTAAGGTAACCAGTGGTGAGCAGTTTGCGGCTCAGTCCCAGTATTTACTGTGAACATGAACTTCTTGGTGCTTTCTGTCTCTTCATCCATTTCTGCCACAAGCCTGCCTTTCCTTCGCTGGGTGATTTCTTTACAGTTTTCCAGTGTGTTATAGAAGCCCAAAGGGTGTGGGGGCTGGTGCCTCACCAGCTTGGGTATTCAATCCATCCTTGCATGGTCTCTCAATAACTTCAGGAAAAGTCTCTCTTTTACTGAGGACTTTTTTTTCTTTTTTAGTCTGGGAGTGTTTTTTGGCTGGGGAGGGCGTGGGTGTGGTGGTAGATGGGAGGGTGGGAGGGTAGGAGGGGTGGGAAGGAGAATCACTGTGCTGGAATAAATGAGTGGGTCTTCCTACAGAGAAGAATTTCCTCAGGTGATAGGTCGTGAGGTTTAAGAGGCCTGTTGCAAGGTTTTACTGCAGCCCAAATAATTTATGTCAAATGAAGTGCACCATGGTTTAGCTTTCTGGCTTTTACAGTAGGATTTGTTGGGGTAGCTTAATGTTTTAATTAATTAACTTCAAGCTGGTATTCTATATAAACACAAATTGTCATTTCCCCACTCCGGAGTCCCTCTTAGACATAGAAATGGGTAATGGCTGAGCAAAATGAGGGGAGTTGGAATTACTGGCCAACTGTGACTTCATCTGAGTTTCATATCTCAGGGAGTAACCATCCATCCAAGGTGCAACCCCAGCCTTCGCCCCCTGGGGCCAACTCACAAGACCAACGGAATAGGAACGCGGGGCCCCAATAAGGCAAATGGGTCACCAAAATTCTGATCTTTCTAGATACAAAGGAATGTGTACTCACAGAGTTCTACAGTCGTTCAGACTCTGACTGCTCCATTGATGGTCATTGATGCTAATTTTCCCAGCAGAGCATCGAGAGATAGAGAAGGGAGGACTCAGAGGGTGGCCTAAGCAGGTGCAGACTGCCCCCCTCTGGAAGCCGGGCACAGGCAGGTGGAAAGGGCCAGGCTTGGTGGTCACAGGTCCTTGCCATTGATGGCGGGGTGAACTTGGACATGAACCTAACCTCTGGGGCCACTGGAAGTTAGTGGACCAGAGGCTCGCCTCCCTGGATGTGTCTGCAAATTCCTTAGTACAGTGCACAGACTAACGGCCTATCAAAGCCCTGCTAGTGTGTAGCCATTACTTTGTCCCATCTGGGTTTTACCATTTCTTTGCTTTTGACACTTTTCTCTCAGAATCTGCAGAGGGTGGCAGAACGCTTTGGTAGGCTCTCCCCTCTTGTCGCCTCAGGTTCTCAAGGGTTAGGCGCAGCTGGCCTAGGACCCAAAGCCTGTGAGACTTTTAGGGGCCTATGATAATATTTTAATTTCTCTTTAGATCAGAAGAAAAAAACGCACTTGTTAATGAACAAATGGCAATGAATCCAGTCTACATTATATCGATCTTTATACTGGTGCAGTCACAAGATAAAATGTTTAATTAATTAATTAATTAATTTTTTTAAGGAGGAAGAGACTTCAAAGGCAAAAAAGCCTGGAGCCCTCAAATCACGATGCAAACCTGAACATTCTGGAATCACTTCAGGCTGTCAGCAGGCAGCTGGAGGTGTCTTTTGGCAAAGGCCTGAAGGGTCGAGGGGATTTGGGAGATACCTTTTATCAGCTACTGAACAGCACACATACCTTTTTCTGGAGCAAACCTTCAGTGCCTACATAAGCAGAGCAAACAGCTTCTGTTTGCCCAGGCAACTTACCAAGTAGGAGTCTGAAGGGAGGCCTGAGGGGAGGATGAACGGCTCTGAATTCGGTGTTTGGGATGAAGGGGGCCACATGAGGGCACTTTTCAAACAGCTAAAGCTTACATCTTAGATCCCATGTTGTGGAGGCCAAGAAAAACAGGGCTGTACCCACCTCGAGTCTAGCCCTGACGTAAGTACAGCCATCTTGGCAAAGCAAAAGCTGGCACCTTGCACCCCCTCTCCACCCGCTCCCCTCCCCTCAGTAGTATGTGTGACATTCCTTGGCAACCCCTAGCTGCCCTAAAAGAAAAGCAAATAGTTAACTTGCAGAGATCACAATCCTGCAAGACAGGAGTCTCCCTCAGTTTACAAATGTCCTAGTGATTTACAACAAAGAATCTATCTTCTCAATAGCCCAATTTCAAGAGACAAATAACTCAGTTCCTTAAGTCCTATTGTCACCCTCCCCACCATAAAACTGAAGCAGGCTGAGGCAGAAGGAAATGTAAATAAAATTAAATTTCTTCTAAACCTAAATCTCACTAACAAGGACACTTGATGGGAGAAATGTGAAACTTTATCTCTAACCCTCCAAGATAGTGTCAGCGATTGTTCCCAAGCATATGACCCACTGATATACATCTAGAGGGTCTCACAAGAAGATTTTTATTACTGGTAATGAATAACCTTTTCCCCAGACAGTAGTTAGCCCCTCAAGGTCCTGGAGACCTCGCTTCCAAAATTCCTTAGTGTTAGGGTATGGAGTCGACCACCCCTCAATTAGACAGAGAACACTCTCGATAATGCAAGTCACACAGGGACGTTTATTTCCAGCTACCTGGGGTTCAAGTATCTGCCTGGTGCAGCGGGTTTCAACAAGGACCCCAAGTACTCAAAGCCAAGGGCTCATATAGCATTTCCAAAGTACTTAACACACAGCAATTGTCCATAGCTCCATTCACACCTGGCGCCACACTTGACAGCTTACCTTTGCATCACCCCCAGGTGGTTTAGTGAGATAAGCTCTTTACCAATGCATCTAGTCCACAGCCGCCAGGATTGACTTGTTTTCCAAAACTTGTATTTCTAGCTTGTTTTTCAAGCTTCCCCTAGTCCTTCCTCCCTCAACTCAGTAAACTGGCTTCCCGGCCTTCAAGATGGCCGTTCTCATGCCAACCCATTCATACATTCCCCCCTTTAGTTGTTTATAATGAGGAATCCTGCTCATTGATAAAGCAGTCGTAGGGGCCCTCAGGAGCAGGCAATTTCTCATCCTGCTGTCTTAAAACCATGAGCTGGACGGCATTAACACAATCTTTTACAAAATTAATAAGCTTATTCAGAATGCAAGGGCCAAAAGTTAGAATGAGCATAAGCAAAACAAATGGGCCAACTAAGGTAGAAACCAAGGTGGTGAACCAGGGGGTCCTATTAAACCAAGCCTCAAACCAGTTCTCCCGTGCCTCCCTCTCCTTCTTCCTGTTGGCTAATCCTTTTCTCACCTTAGCCATGGATTCTTTTACTACCCCAGTTTGGTCAGCATAAAAGCAGCATTCTTCTCCTAATGCGGCACATAGTCCCCCTTGTTGGAGGAGCAACAAATCAAGCTCTCTTCTATTTTGGAGTACCACCTTGGACAGGGAGGTGAGAGATTTTTCTAAATGACTTATAGAGGTCTCTATTCTTTCTAGATCCTCATCTATGGCCGCCCTCAGAGAGGTCATTCCTGTTGTTGAATAACCAGGGAGGCTATGCCAGTCCCAACTCCAGCTACTCCTAACCTGAACAAGGTAGCAATAGTGCAGTGATGGGCTCTCTTTTACTTCTCTCACTTGTGCCTTTACTCCAATGAGAATACATGTGTTCCTCAGGGTGGTAGAGGATGTGGGGCATCACAGCCACCAGGACACAGAACTCCTCAGAGGCATTAAAGACCGAGGTCAGGAGGCACGGGGTGAGGCCAGTCTTTGAACATATCCACCATCCATTATTTTCTGGGATTAGCCACTTTGGGCCACCTTTCCAACTAGGGGTGTTATTTATGGAAGTGCAAAGACTTCGTTTAACATGTAACACTCTCCCTAGGCGGGTTCTGTTACCACTCACTCCCTGTAGGGTTAGACCGATTTTACGGTCCCCGCATGAACATTGAGAGGGGCTCTCCTTTGATAATAGATTATAGGTGGCATTTAGCCCTATTGCTTCATAAAACGGAGGCTTCACATCATACATAACACATCCAACATGAGGCCTTGAGATTAGGGCTGGTGGCATTAAGGGTCTCATACATAGTAAGCATTAGTTTCCATACGGAGTCTTCAAGGGCCTGTGTAGTAGGTGCCGGGGAGATTATAGGGGTGTTAGTCTGGGGTCTTATGGTCCTCTTTGTGATTTTTTTTTTTAACCTGGGTTCTTGGTAGGGGCAGGGGAAGCTGGAGGAGCCTTTTGGCCAGCCGGAGGAGCCAGCACCCTATTTGGACCTACAGGAGTATTGCTCATCTCTACTGCCTCAACCTTCAATCTAACAAAAATAGTGGATCTCACATGTCCCCGGTATTTGTAGAACACTATTGCCCACTGTTTTCCTTGAATCCAATTTTTAACTCCTTCCTGTCTTCCCTGGTCAGTGAACTAAACTCGGATCCTGTCTAAGTCATAGGGGAACAAGGCCCTCGAAGGAGAGGAACAGCTGCCTCTCTAGGCTTCCCTTGATTAACAAAAGCAAATTTTAGAGAGTCTGGTCATGAAACCGCCCACCTCCAATCCCCATCATTAGAGGTGACACAGGCCCAACTCTTACAGAAGGAATACTGGACCTCCCCGCCCCCACATTATCGGCCCTTAGAGTGTCCCGGGCAGGCATAGAATCCATAGCTTCGAGCTAAATTGGGTGCCCTGGACTCGTAATGAGGGTTGATATCCCTGAAGCAGAAGGTTAAGTCTGGCCACCATGTGGCTAGTGGGGCCATGCGGGTGATTTCGTTGAGAGTCCTACCAGTCTCTCCATTGGTCAGGATCCATGTCTGCTTATAAGGCTGACGAGGTTTGGTTTCTGCATGGTTCCTTTTCCAGTCGTTGAGCAGGGTCAGGACCAGCAGCCACTTCATCATTAGACTGGACGGGAGATTCGGTGCTTCCCCGAGGTCTGGAGAGTTATAGAATCAGGAGGTTATCAGGGTGTTCTTGCACAGTCCACCCCCTGGCTTGTCTCTGCTCCGGCTGGGTGGCTCGGCGTACATGGGAGTGGTGGACCCAAGGCCCAATGCCGTCAACCTTTAAGGCAGTGGGGGTAACCAGAACAACCACATAAGGACCTTTCCATCTTTCTTCTAAGGTTCGGGACCTGTGTCTCCTTACCCATACCCAATCCCCTGGGACAATATCATGTTCCGGATTCGGTGTATCCCTGGTCTCATACAAAAAGCGCACCATGGGCCAGATTTCACACTGAACCTCCTGTAGGGCCTTCAAACTGGCCAGATAATTTGGGGTCACATTAGAGTCTTGGTCTGGCAAGGCACAGACAATAACGGGGGGTGGTCTCCCATATAGAATTTTGAAGGAAGTTAATCCATGCACATAAGGGGAGTTCTGAACCCGGAATATGGCATAGGGTAGGAGGGTCACGCCAGTCTCGATGGTTAATTTAAATAAGGTGTCTTTTAAGGTTTGATTCATCCTTTTACCTGCCCGGAGCTCTGGGGACTATAATCACAATGTAACTTCCAATTGGTCCCCACCACTTGGGCCAGTCCTTGTAGGACTTTGCTGATGAACGCCAGGCCCTGTTATCGGACCCTAAAACCTCGGGACCCCATATCTAGGTATGATTTCTTCTAGTAATGCCTTAGCAACAACCTGGGCAGTCTCTCCTTTGGTGGGGAAAACGTCCACCCAGCCTGAAAAGGTGTCAACCAATCCCAGCAAGTACTTAGACACCCATACCTCCCAGGTTTTACCTCAGTAAAATCCACCTCCCAGCTTCGTCCTGGTGCCCTCCCCCGTACCCTTGTACCTGTATGTAGGGGTCCCTTCTTACTGGGTTTCATAGCCTGGCATCCAATACACTGATCCACGATCTCCTGGATTTGGGTTGTTTGTCCGGGGAACTGGAGGCACGCAGACTCAAGAATTGTCAGCAGTTTTCTCTTTCCTAAATGGGTGGCTTGGTGCAGGTTGGAAAGCAGGAACAGTCCTAGTTTTGCCTGTAGATTCCCTCTGAATAGCGATGCCACCCATGCCTATCAGGCTCTGGGCAGTGGTGGTTTTGGATCCATTGCATATCCTCTGGGGTGTAGTCAGGTCACGGGGGCAAGCGTGGGCGCTCAGTTGCGGGCAGGGCGAGTGTCAAAGTTGGTGAAGCTATTGCTGCCTTTTTGGCGGCCTCATCCGCTCGCCGGTTTCCTTCAGCCTCCGAGGTCCGGGCAGACTGGTGTCCAGGGAGGTGGACAACTGCAACTGCCCGGGGCTTTTGCACGGCCGCCAGTAGCCTCTGCACCTCTGGGAGATTACGCAGTTCCTTTCCCTCCGCTGTAACAAAGCCCCTCTCCCGGTAGATGGCGCCATGCACATGGACAGTGCCGAAAGCGTAGCGGCTATCGGTGTAAACAGACATCCATTTCCCTTTAGCCCATTCTAACGCCTCCGCTAGGGTAATCAGTTCAGCCTTTTGGGCTGAGGTCCCCGGGGGAAGCGAGGCACTCCAAACGTCATTCCCGTCTTGGTCCACCACTGCCGCACCCGCCCTTCGCACCCCATCCATGATGAAGCTGCTTCCATCAGTGAACCACACCAGCTCACTGTTGGGGAGGGCGGTGTCCTGGAGGTCGGGGTGCACCTGGGTAATTTCTGTCATGATCTCCTGGCAGTCATGCAGGAGGGCTTCTAGATCCGGGGTTGGCAGCAGGGTGGCTGGATTCAGTGCAGTTGGTTCAGCAAAGATGATCCGAGGTGCATCTAACAAGAGTCCTTGGTAATGGGTCAGGCAAGCATTGGTCATCCACCTGCCGGGGGGATGTTTCAGGACTCCCTCGATCGCATGGGGAGTTACTACCTTCAGATGCTGCCCAAAAGTGAGTTTGTCTGCATCCTTTACATCAGGGCTACTGCCACGAAGATCCTTAGGCAAGGGGCCATCCTGAAGCTACTGGGACTAATCTCTTAGATAAATAGGCAACCAGGCGCTTCCATGGCCCCAGGCACTGCATCAGTACCTCTTTTGCTATCCCCCTCTTCTCATCGACAATGAAGAGGGTGAAGGGCTTCAGAGGGTCTGGCAACGACAGGGCTGGTGTCATTAAGAGGGCAGTCTTAAGTTCATCAAAGGCCTTTTGCTGTTTCACCCCCCAGGCCTTATCTTTGGTTGCCTCATACAGGGGCTTCACTATCTCAGCATACCCCAGAATCCATAGCCGGCAGTAGCCCGCTGTCTCTGGAAACTCCCAGACTTCTTGGGTCGAGGTTGGGACTGGGAGCCTCTTTCGTAGCCTCTGTTAACCATCTGATCCCTTCCTTCAATTTATACCCCAGGTAGGTGACTGTCTGCCTGCATATTGGGGCTTTCTTTGCGCTGGACCCCTAGCCCAAGTGTCCCAGTTCCTGGAGGAGGTCTCCAGTGGCCCGTTGGCACTCAGCCTTGGTGGCGGCTGCCAGAAGCAAGTCATCTACGTATTGCAGGAGTGTAACTGAGGAGTGTAACTGAGTCACGACTCCCGTGGAACGAGTCCAGATCCTGATTTAAGGCTTCATTAAACAGAGTAGAAGAGTTTTTGAAGCCTTGTGGTAGTCTAGTCCAGGTTAACTCTCTGGAGGTTCCTGTACTGTCATCATGCCATTAGAAGGCAAAAATGTGTTGACTGCTGGGTGCCAGGGCTATCCTTTAGGTCCAGGGTAGTATACCAAATATGTGAAGGGGGTAAGTGACTTAGCAGGGTTTATGGGTTGGGGACCATGGGGTGGATGTCCTCGATCCTCTTATTTACTCCCCTCAAGTCCTGGACTGGCCTGTAATCCTTTCCCCCTGGTTTCTTAATGGGGAGAAGCGGGGTGTTCCAGGCGGAGTGGCAGGGTTTCAGTAACCCAGCTTCTAAGAGGCGGTTAATGTGTGGGGCAATCCCTTTTCATGCCTCAGTGGGCATGGGGTACTGGCGGACCTGGATAGGCTGGGCCGAGGCTTTCACTTCCACCACTACTGGTGTTCGGTGGGTCGCCAGACCCATAATGCTATCTCTGCCCATGCCTGAGGGTACGTTCTAAGCCAGTAATCCATCTCATGGGGCCACTCTATGGGGGAGGAGGTGTCCTGCAGGACAAACAGGCGATGCTCATCTGCGAGGGACAAGGTCAAAACATGAAAGGCCTATTCCTGGCTGTCCATTACTTTGATGCCATCCGGCTCAAAGCGGATACGGGCCTGGACTTTGGTTAGGAGATCACGCCCCAACAGGGGGGCTGGGCATTCAGGGATAACCAGGAAGGAGTGGGCCACTTGGTGATGGCCCAAGTCCACCCAGCGCCTACCGGTGCCTTGATAAGCCTTGGACCCAGTTGCCCCCTGCACCAGGCTGGTTTTCTGAGATAGGGGCTCCATGGGCTTGTTTAAAACTGAGTACTGGGCTCCTGTGTCCACCATGAATCTCACTGGTTTCCCCTCCACATACACAGTTACCCAAGACTCGGGGAGGAGATCCGAGTCCCGTCTCCCCTAGTCCCTGTCCATTCCTGCCAGCAAAACCCGAGCGTCCTGTCCGGTCTGGTCCTGGCGCTTGGGGCATTCCTTCTTCCAATGTCCATATCCTTTGGAGTTCATGCATTGCCCCTATCTAGCCTGGGCCGCAGTTTTTGAGGTAAGGTTGGTCCAGCTGGACCCGGTCCTGCCTGGGCTGTGCCCTGCACCCCTGCCAGGAGGATCTTAGCCATCTCCTTTTGCTGCCTTTTGTTCTCCCTATTCAGATGCTCTCTGTCCTCTTTCCTAATTCTTTCTCTTAACTTCTTATTTTCCTTTCTGATCCTTTCCTCCGGAGTCTCCCGAGTGTTAAAAACTCTCTCTGCCACTTTCATCAGATCCCGAATGGTCATTTCCCCCAATCCTTCCTGCTTATATTTCTTTCTAATATCCGGGGCAGCCTGGTTTATAAAAGACATCATTACAGCTGACTGATTCTCCTCTGCCAGGGGATCCAAAGGGGTGTAGTGCCTATAAGCATCATAGAGTCGTTATAAGAACACAGCCGGGCTTTCCATTTCCGCTTGTATCACAGCTTTTACCTTAGCCAAATTGGTGGGGCGGCGTGCCGCTGCTCGGAGACCTGCCCTAAGAGTCTGGCGGTAAACTCCGAGACGTTCCCTACCTTCCACGTTCCAGGGGAAGCGCTCGTAGATCAGGTTCGGCAAGGTCGTTGGCCGTCAGTTGTCGCGGGGGGGTGGGGGGGGATTCTTTCTGGCCTCCCTGAGGATCCGCTCGCGCTCTTCCGTAGTGAACAAGGTCTTAAGGAGCTGCCGGCAATCGTCCCATGTGGGGCTATGTATATGCATGACAGACTCAAACAGGTCAGTCAGGCCCCTCGGGACTTCAGAGAAAAGGGGGTTTTGAGACTTCCAGTTATACAGATCACTGCTTGAAAAGGGCCAATACTGGTAAGATCGTTCCCCATCTGGGCCAGTACCTCCCAGGGCCCCTACGGGGAGAATGGGTGCCCCGGCTGAGGTGGAGGAGGATGGTTCCTCTTCTGGGGTCTCCTCCCGGTGCCTAGGAGACCTTAATTCCCACACCGGTCCCTGGGCCGGGACCAGGGGAGCTGAGCGGGGAGGCGGATGAGTGAGGGGGCTTGGGAGGGGCGGCTGCTTCAGGTTGGAGCGGCGCCACAGGTGCGTATGGAGGAGGGGTTTCTTCAAAATCTAGGTCTATCAGGGAGGGGTACAGGTCCGACCCTTCCTGTAAGACAGGTTTCTTGGATGGGTTCCCCAGGAATTTCGGTTGGGCGATAAGAGCGGGCGCAGTAGAGTGGTGGGGGTGCCCCGAGAGCACCCGGGGGGCGGGGGATCCTCCCGCTTCTTGTGGACAAATGGTTTCAGCCAGGAGGGAGGACTCTCTACCAAAGCTTGCCACATAAAGATATAGGGATATTGGTCCGGGTGAGCTGGTTGATCACTCTCGGACTTTCTTTTTCTTTTTGCTTTTTTTTTGCTTTATTTCTTCCTTGCTTCCTTTCAAACAATTGATTTTTTTTGTTTGTTTTTTGTTTTTAATTTATTTTTTATTTTCAGCATAACAGTATTCATTGTTTTTGCACCACACCCAGTGCTCCATGCAATCCGTGCCCTCTATAATACCCACCACCTGGTACCCCAACCTCCTCCCCCCCCCTTCAAAACCCTCAGATTGTTTTTCAGAGTCCATAGTCTCTCATGGTTCACCTCCCCTTCCAATTTCCCCCAACTCCTTCTCCTCTCTAACTCCCCATGTCCTCCATGCTATTTGTTATGCTCCACAAATAAGTGAAACCATATGATAATTGACTCTCTCTGCTTGACTTATTTCACTCAGCATAATCTCTTCCAGTCCCATCCATGTTGCTAGAAAAGTTTGGTATTCATCCTTTCTGATGGAGGCATAATACTCCATAGTGTATATGGACCACATCTTCCTTATCCAGTCGTCTGTTGAAGGGCATCTTGGTTCTTTCCACAGTTTGGTGACTGTGGCCATTGCTGCTATAAACATTGGGGTACAGATGGCCCTTCTTTTCACTACATCTGTATCTTTGGGGTAAATACCCAGGAGTGCAATGGCAGGGTCATAGGGAAGTTCTATTTTTAATTTCTTGAGGAATCTCCACACTGTTCTCCAAAGAGGCTGCACCAACTTGCATTCCCACCAACAGTGTAAGAGGGTTCCCCTTTCTCCACATCCTCTCCAACACATGTTGTTTCCTGTTTTGCTAATTTTGGCCATTCTAACTGTGTAAGGTGATATCTCAATGGACTTTCTTAAAAATGACCAGAGAAAAGGTTCCCCCGCAGTGGCCAGCCCACCTTAAAAGTAGGCCATTCTGCAGAGCAGAGGGTATCAAACTTACCTTTTTTACTTCCACGCCATAATCGTGAGCCTTGGAGCGGATCTCAGGGAAGTGGTTCAGGAGCAGGGTCTTAGGTGTTACCTGAGTCTGTCCCATTATTATTACAAAAAGAAGCCAGGAAAAGACAAGAGACACAAAGCCAGCAAACACACAAGTTTGAAACGAGTTTTCTAACACCCACTGGCCAGTCAGCCACATCACATCCACAGGTGCCATCCCACTCACACAACACTCAGGATCCTTACCTGGCTGTCCAAATGGCGTCCACTGTGGGCGTTGTTCTGGCATTCTTTTGTCCGTATGTCTCCAGCGACTTCCAGTAATGGAGCCTCCAGGGTCGCAACCTGCTTTTTCCTTCCCATGAGAATTCTTAATTGGGACCGGGCAGAGACCTGTTTCAGTCTCTGGTCGAGGACCCGTTTCTGTCCTCCCCTCTTGGAGGTGGCCAATCCTCCTTCCGCGGTTCCTTTAGTTAAACCTCGGTATTGGGGAGTTGTCTGTCTCTCTGAGGAGGGTCTTAAGATCTTGGTGGAACCTCCAAATGTTAGAGTATGGAGTCGACCACCCCTCAATTAGACAAAGAACACTCTCGATAATGCAAGTCACACAGTGACGTTTATTTCCAGCTAGCTGGGGTTCAAGTATCTTCCCGGCGCAGCAGGTTTCAACAAGGACCCCAAGTACTCAAAGCCAAGTGCTCATATAGCATTTCTAAAGCACTTAACACACAGCAATTGTCCATAGCTCCTTTCACACCTGGCGCCACACTCTGACAGCTTACCTTTGCATCACCCCCAGGTGGTTTAGTGAAACAAGCTCTTTACCAATGCATCTAGTCTGCAGCCACCTGTATTCTGGTGCTTAGGATTGACTTGTTTTCCAAAACTTGTTTTCCTAGCTTGTTTATCAAGCTTGTTTTTCAAGCTTCCCCTAGTCCCTCCTCCCTCAATTCCATAAAATGGCTTCCCGGCCTTTGAGATGGCCATTCTCATGTCAACCCTTTCTTACACTTAGAGACTTACATCATCCATAACCCCCTTTTTTCCTCACCCATGGCTGAGTCTACCCCTACTCTGCCTTTTAAAAATCCTGACTGTAATCTGGCTCGGGGTCCAAGTCCCTACACCCCTATGTCAGGTACACTTGGGCCCAAGCTTAAGCTTGCTGAATAAACCCTCGGTGCATCAGTGCTTGGCTCCTTGGTGGTCTCTCAGACATGAAAACTCAGGAATAACATTTGGAGGTCCTACTGAGATCTGGGAGACTCCTAGTACCCCAACCCAGAGGGTCTTGCGCCCGCTGGTGACTGCACTCGTTGTCATCTGTTTACACGCACACTTTGAGAGCTCCAATCTGCATTTTTTTACCCATAGGAATTCCAACTTGTACTAGGGTTGACGTTGGCTCAAGCGGACGCATGGCAGGCCATCGACCACAGGGTCTTGTGGAGACGTCCCTTGCCCCCACAGGGGGTTCGAGTTCCCCGCCGTTTCAGAGGGTTAGAGTCCCTCACTGTTTCAGGGGGAGTGAGAGTTCCCCTAAGCGGTTGGTCACCAGGGGGTTCATGGTCCCCCAAGGCAGCCAGGGGGTTCGAGTCCCCCTAGGCGGTCAGGCGTCTTGTTTTTGTTGTCTGTTGTGCTGTTTGTTAAGTTTATGGAGATTTTTGGAAGAGACGTCCTTTGCCCCTTTGGATGAGACGTCCCTTACCCCCACCTGAAGGACAAGATCCTCATCTGTGAGTGTGAGGAGAGCCAGCTGCTGTCGTGGGATTCTCCCTTAACTTCCTTTCAGTTTTGTCTTTGTGGCTGTGCTGGATTGTTTGTCTTTGTGAATGTGTTCTTATTGTCATTGGTGTCTTTGTCTTGTTGTGGTCATGGCTTTGCACCAGGACCCCAATCTAAGGGCCTTTTGCAGAATAATAGGCCTTCTAGTAAACCCAGGTTGCTGGGCTACCCCTAGCAAAGGGGACTCTTGATTTTATCTATGTTCTTCCTAATAGATGTGGGGCTTCTCCCTCACTCATTTCCCATGTTAAGGGCTATAATTGGAGCCAGCTGGGGTTAGTCTAACTCAAGACAGAGACTTTAAGGAATATTCCCAAGCAGCTGCCGAAACTCCTTTTGTTTCGGGGAAATTCCCTATCTTCTCTGACCCAACTTAGACTGCTTAGCCCCTCCCTCCTTGCTGGTGGGAAAGCATGTCTGCTCTTCTGTTGGGGCTGATGAGCTCTGAAACCAGGAAGCCTTTCTCCGCCTCCTGGCAGCACTTTGTTTCTTCTGTCTCCCCCTTCTCCTGTTTGTGCACCAACGTGTGTGCAGCCTGCACGACTAGCCTCTAGACCATGCACCATGGCTCCTTCTCTCTTCACTGTCAAGGAGCAAAAAGAGCAGCCCCCGGACCTAACACCCCCCACTCTGGATCTTCCCACCCGTGTCTCAGGTAAACATTCAAAGTGGAGTGGGCCCAGGTGGAACGTAAATCAGTATTTGAACTAAGTTAAGTTTGTTGGTTTAATTAAGATAGACATGTCTTTTAAGCAGTAAATGTGAAACTTGGAAATTTACTGAAGGTCCAATAAGCTCGTGTTATTTGTTAAAATTTGTTAGCAAAGAGATGACTAAACTGATGGTTAATTGTCTGTCTCAAAGTTTTAATGGGTAATTGCTGAGATAGCTTTCAAAGTCTTTGGTAACCTGAACCTTTAAAGTTTTGGTTGGATGACAAATGGAATTAAATTATGCACATCTAGGTCTTAATCAAATAGGATAAAATGCTAAGTCATTAATTACTGAATGTAGGTTTGTGCTTTTGACTTCTTACTGCAAAAAAACTAAGAATATTTAAATCTGTTAAGTAAACGTGTTTTGTGCTTAACTGATTGATAAATTTGCTATCTAAAGAATTCTGTTATAACCGTTCACAATTGGTTAATAACTGACTATAGGTTAAAGTGTTTCTAAGAGTACAAAATGCTAAGTGTAACTAATACTGATGGAAATAAAGGAAGCAACTCTGTATGTTGGCAAGTAGGAGATATGTAAGAAAGATTTAAGGAATGGGAATACATTTTGTTGAAGGTAAGAGAAGGTAATTTCGTCCTAAATGAGATGGTTGTTTGGAAGGAAATGGCTTTGGACAAAACCTGAATACGAAAGAAAGTTGTAGAAGGTTTATGAAGGGAAATCTTCAGGAAAGGAATTTAGACATGGTCAGGATGGACTAAGATTGAAATGAATGGGTTTTAAAGGTACACTGGTATAAGACTGAAGTTCTCTCTGTTCAAAAGGACAAAGTTTTCTTAGATTAATTGATCTGCTGTTAAGAAGAAAATGTAAATGGTTTTCTTTTTGCCTGTCCAGAAAAACCACTTTCTCATTTTGCCTATATCAGGGATAAGTATATCCCTAATTATATTTAGGCATGTGCCTTAAAACTTTATAAGATTTTAGCAAATGTGGACAAGATTTAAGTTTTAAATCTCTCTAACTCGTGCTTTTCCTTGGTATGCTAAGTTACTCATGAAGTACGGCTAAACCAATGATAAACTTTGGGTTACATTTGGGTAAAGGCTATAACTATTCTAGACATCCTATGCATTTCCTAATGTTTTGATAGATCATCACTTGATCATAATTATGGAAATGTTATGTGTTACAGAAATAACCTGATTTCCTTGCCAGCTAAATTGTAAACTCTCGTCTCATCAGCTCTAACCATATCCATTCCGAGTTTTTGCCATTTGTAATTGTTTTAATTCTCTTGTAAAATGAGTTTTATCTTAAAGGAAATTCATATAAAGGACTTTCAGGACAAATACAGATATTTGATATGCTTGAAAATCCTAAAACTGAAATGGGTAAGAATTTCCAAAACTAACTAAAGCTGCATTCACCAGATTTAGTAACATAGGACTAAATGAACTAAAAGATTATAGTGTTGTATCTGTTATTTTAGACATTGCTGGTTCTCTACTGTTTGTTCTTCCAGACCAAGAAAACTTTTTTCTTAAGATGTCTGTGACTTACAGAAATGGAAAAATATTTATTTGCAAATGAATCAAGGCATTCAACTTTTCTCTCTACCTGAATCCTCTGAAACCAAAAGGTCTCAGTAAGTATTCTTCCATGGCAATCAGTCATTTGCATAAGTTCAATAAGAATCTGTTCTCCTTGAAACAGGACACCATTGGAAACACTGGTTATTTTACCAAGGCTTTGACTGGGATGTCATATTTGAAAAGACTCAGATATGACCAGACAGTTTAAGGAACTAAGGTTGACTTTATGAAAGCTGGAGCCGTAAAGCCCTTTGGAACTGTTGGCCTGATACCTTGCTTACAGAGTTCCCAGCAGCCTCACCAGGTGAGTAAAGAATGTCACTCCCCGGCAGCGGCAGAACCTCAGGAAGAGGAATTCGCCCAAGTAGACAGGTATTGCAGGCATGTCTGATGGCAACTATGTGATTTGGCTTCTGGCCGGGAGAGGCTACTAAAATTTCAACCTAGAGATTCCTTGTAAGACGTTCCAGCAAAGCAAATTCTAAAAGATCTATATGATTACTCACTGTTCTTGCTGAGCTTATGTAAATAATTAGGGCAAGTTTGTTAAAACTGGACTTGTTTTTCAAATGAATTAGTCCTGATTTGGCTATCTCTGGAAATGAGGGTTATTTTAGAGAGAAAAATTAGTTTTAATAACGGACCTTTATGGGTGTTAAATTCTAGATTTGGTTATCTTTTAATATTTGTTTACCTAAGCTAGATAACTTGAGGTCAACGTCAGGGAAGTTGCTTGATAGCACATTGAGACTATCTTGCTTTTGACAATCAGACAGCCCCAGAGATAAAGAGGAAACTTCAGAAAATTGAAGGATTTGAAAAGAAGAATCTGAGTTAGTGAGAATAGTAGAAATAGCCACTGAGGACTATGGGTCAGGCTTGCGGGGGATGACAGCTGTCCTACAGATTCTGCAGGAAAAGGGTATCAGCTGTCAGCAACAAAAACACAGCTTTGTCAGAGCCATGCCACTTATTTAGGCTTTCATCTCCAAGAGGGAGCTTCTTGGGAGCTACTGGGCTACTGCAGCTGTGGATACCGCGGTTCCTGCAGATGGCGCCTCCTCTCTATGAACTGAGTAAGGAAGGTTTGACTCGAGCTCTGGGACCTTGGCAAAGGCTAGTAGTCTATCTTAACAAAAAAACTAGATCCAGTAGCAGCTGGGTTCCGCCTTGCCTCCACATAATTACTGCCAGGCCTTCCTGGTCAAGGATGCACATAAATTGACTTTGGGTCAAAATCTCATCTTGACCACCACTCATGCTATTGAGGGCCTTCTCCGGACTCCACCAGACTGGTGGGCAACAAACGTTGGAGTGACGGGGTATCAGGTCCTCCTCCTTAACAATGACTGATCAGCCTGTACTCCAGTCACTGCAGGCATTACAGTCTGTCCAGCCCACGCAGGGATCCTAACTGCCCACACTGAGACAGAGACAGAGCTGGAACCACTTCCTTAGCAACTCAGGGACTTGGTTTGGATGTGCTGTTGCCACGTGGAAAACTTGGAGCCTCGCTGGAAGAGATCCCACATTGTGATCCTGACTACTCCCACCACTCTCAAGGTCGATGGGATTACTCCCTGGGTCCACTACACCCACGTCCAGCCAGCTGACCCACACGCCATTCTCAAGGACTTTGTCCCAGAATGGAAAAGTCAGCCCAGAAGGACAATCCCCTAAAGCTAAGACTGCGCCATTCTCACGTACCCCACTAATGTTACTTATATTATGCCCTCTTCTTACACCAGTGCGGGGAATGAAAAGTAATCCTCATTATCCTCCTCCTCTTTACCTTTGGGCCCTGAATTACCAATAGATTAGTATCTTTTGTCAGAGAAAGAGTCAGTATGGTTCAATTCATGGTACTCAGACAGCAATACCAACCACAGGACTTTGTTGCTGAAGCCAGCTTGGACCCATGATTGGGTCCTACCTTGGGTTCCTCTGAGAGGGGGAAATGTGGAGGCCAAGAAAAACAAGGCTGTACCCACCTCAAGTCTAGCCCTGATGTAAGTACAGCCATCTTGGCAAAGCAAAAGCTGGCACCTTACACCCCCCTCTCCACCTGCTCCCCTCCCCTCAGTAGTATGTGTGACATTCCTTGGCAACCCCTGGCTGCCCTAGAAGAAAAACAAATAGTTAACTTGCAGAGACCACAATCCTGCAAGACAGGAGTCTCCCTCAGTTTACAAATGTCCTAGTGATTTACAACAAAGAATCTATCTTCTCAATAGCCCAATTTCAAGAGACAAATAACTCGGTTCCTTAAGCCCTATTGTTGGCCCCCACCATAAAACTGAAGGAGGCTGAGGCAGAAGGAAATGTAAATAAAGTTAAATTTCTTCTAAACCTAAATCTCACTAACAAGGACACTTGATGGGAGAAATGTGAAACTTTATCTCTAACCCTCCAAGATAGTGTCAGCAATCGTTCCCAAGCATATGACCCACTGATATACATCTAGAGGGTCTCACAAGAAGATTTTTATTACTAGTAATGAATAACCTTTTCCCCAGACAGTAGCTAGCCCCTCAAGGTCCTGGAGACCTCGCTTCCAAAATTCCTTAGAGACTTACATCATCCATAACCCCTTATTGTCCTCACCCACCACTGAGTCTACCCCTACCCTGCCTTTTAAAAACCCTGACTGTAATCTGGCTCAGGGTCCAAGTCCCTACTCTGCTGTGTCAGGTATACTTGGGCCCAAGCTTAAGCTTGCTGAATAAACCCTCCTGTGATTGCATCAGTGCTTGGCTCCTTGGTGGTCTCTCAGACGTGAAAACTCGGGCATAACACATGTAAGTGCTTGTTGATGCCTGTGTGTGTGTGTGTGTGTGTGTACTTATTTATTTATGATTTTATTTATTTATTTGAGAGAGATAGAGGGAGAGAAGGAGAGAGAGCACAAGCAGGGAGGGCAGCAGGCAGAGGGAGAAGCAGGCTTCCCGCTGAGCAGAGAACCCATCCCTGGACCCTGGTATCATGTCCTGAGCCAAAGGTGGATGTTTAACTGACTGAGCCAACCCAGGCGTCCCGACGCGAGGATTTTTAAAGGAAATGTCTTTATACCACATTTCTTAGCCTTTTCTTTCCATTTTGAACTTTTATATGTGGAATGTACATGCACACACACACACACACACACAGCCTAATGGTCTTAAGGATTAAAATAAATAGGGACTCCTGGGTGGCTCAGTTGGTTGAGCGACTGCCTTCAGCTCAGGTCGTGATCCTGGAGTCCCTGAGACTCCATTGAGCTCCCTGCTAAGCGGGGAGTCTGCTTCTCCCTCTGACCCCCCCACTTCTCATGCTCTCTCTCTCTCTCTCATTCTCTCTCTCTCAAATAAATAAATAAAATCTTTTTAAAAAGATTAAAATAAATATCAACAGTGTCTTGTTTCATCTTTCTGTCTCTCTACCTCCTATTCCTATTCCTTAAAGGCAATCACCTTCGGCCCTCCTAAACCCCTTCTATTTTTCTGGTAATTAGCTCCATATTTCTTTCTTTTATTTATTTATTTGACAGAGAGAGATCACAAGCAGGCATAGAGGCAGGCAGAGAGAGAGAGAGGAGGAAGCAGGCTTCCTGCTGAGCAGAGAGCCCGATGCGGGACTCGATCCCAGGACCCTGAGATCATGACCGAAGGCAGTGGCTTAACCCACTGAGCCACCCAGGCACCCAGCTCCATATTTCTAAGGAATATAAACATACTGATGCTTCTGACTCATCAGTTACAGACAGTAGCTGTTGTTGTTCTGTTCTGAGAAGTGAAGATTTAGCTGCTGTACATCCCCCCACCTCATTTCTCCTCACTCCCAGCTACCAGTAATTTGATCTACATTTAGAAAATTCATTATTAACACTATGATTAGCATTATGGAAATGCCCACCACTGAGCCAACAATTATATCCCCTTTCTTATATCATATTTAGATTGTCCAGAAGTTAATATTTGCCTCACTTTGATTATTGGTTTAGTTATCATTTTGTACCACTCTTTAATTCTTCCTGAAGTGTCCAAGGAACATGTAACCTATGATCAAAAGCATCATGTAGGGGCGCCTGGGTGGCTCAGTGGGTTAAAGCCTCTGCCTTCAGCTCAGGTCATGATCCCAGGGTCCTGGGATTGAGTCCCGCATCGGGCTCTCTGCTCAGCAGGGAGTCTGCTCCCCCCCCCCCGCCTGCCTCTCTGCCTACTTGTGATCTCTCTCTCTCTGTCAAATAAATAAATAAATAAATAATCTTAAAAAAAAAAAGCATCATGTAAATTATCCGTTGCTTTCATCCCTCTGGAGACCTACTAGAGCATCGAGAGGGCTTACTGTCCACCCTGCTGACCTCCTGGCATTCCTTCCGATGCCTCTCCTACATGGGATCACAAGGTACCAGATCCACTAATCACCCTTTTTTTCCATTTTCACTCTTTCCTCGTCTTCTAATATTGACTCTTTTGATGGTAGCTCCTTTTGGAGGCATACCAGAGACATATAAATTTTTTCATGGTGCTTCTGAAAATGTCCTAATTCTGCATATCTTCTTGACAGATTGGCTTCTTAGAATTTTAAACTATTTCTCTTCCACTGTTGTTGAGAAGTCCAAAGTCTTTCTGGTATTTAGTCCTTTATATTTGATTGTGTTTCCTTTATGGAGGCTTATTTTTTTTTTTTTTCTGGCAAAGGTGTTTTTCAGGTTTTGTTTTTATTTATTTACTTTTAAAAATTAACCTATAATGTATTATTTGCTTTAGGGATACAGGTCTGTGAATCATCAGTCCTACACAATTCACTGCACTCACCATAGCACATACCTTTCTCAATGTCCATAACCCAGCCACCCTATCTCTCTCTCCCACCCCCCAGTAGCCCTCAGTTTGTTTCCTCAGATTAAGAGTCTCTTATGGTTTGTCTCCCTTCTGGGTCCTATCTTGTTTCATTTTTTTCCCTCCCTTCCCCTACGATCCCCCACCCTTCCTCTCAAATACCTCATATCAGAGAAAGCATATGATCATTGTCTTTCTCTGATTGACTTATTTCACCTAGCATAATAACCCTCTAGTTCCTTCCATGTGGTTGCTACTGGCAAGATTTTGGTGTTTTGGTGGCTTCCATTGTATATATCTACCACATCTTCTTTATCCATTCACCTGTTGATGGACATCTAAGCTCTTTCCATAGTTTGGCTATTGTGGACATTGCTGCTATAAACATTCCAGTGCACATGGCCCTTCAGATCACTGCATTTGTATCTTTATGGTAAATACCCAATAGTGTGATTGCTTAGTCATAGGGTAGATATATTTTCAACTTTTTGAGGAAACTCCATACTGATTTCCAGAGTGTCTGCACTAGCTTGTATTCCCACCAAAGTGTAGGAGGTGTCCCCTTTCTTCACATCCTCATCAACCTCTGTCATTTCCTGACTTGTTCATTTTAGCCATTCTGACTGGTGTGAGGTGGTATCTCACTAGGGTTTTGGTTTGTATTTTCCTGACACCAAGTGATGTGGAACACTTTTTCATGTGTCTATTGGCCATTTGGATGTCTTCTTTGCAGAAATGTCTGTTCATGTCTTCTGCCCATTTCTTTATTGGATTCTTTTTTCTTTGGGTGTTGAGTTTGATAAGATCTTTATAGATTTTGGATACTAGCCCTTTATTTGATAGGTCATTTGCAAATATCTTCTCCTATTCTGTCAGTTGTCTTTTGGTTTTGTTGACTATTTCCATTGCTGTGCAAAAGCTTTGATCTTGATGAAGTCCCAATAGTTTATTTTTGCCTTTGCTTCCCTTGCCTTTGGTGATATTTCTAGGAAGATGTTGTTGCAGCTGAGGTCAAAGAGGTTGCTGCCTGTGTTCTCCTCAAGGATATTGATGGATTCCTATTGATGGATTCCTATCTCACATTGAGATTTTTCATCCATTTTGAGTCTATTTTTGCATGTGGTGTAAGGAAATGGCTCATTTTCATTCTTCTGCATGTGGCTGTCCAATTTTCCCAACACAATTTGTTGAAGAGACTGTCTTTTTTCCATTGGACATTTCTTTCCTGCTTTGTTGAAGATTAGTTGACCCTAGAGTTGAAGGTCCATTTATGGGCTCTCTATTCTGTTCCATTGATCAATGTGTCTGTTTTTGTGCCAGTACCATACTGTCTTGATGATTACAGCTGTGTAATAGAGCTTGAAGTCCAGGATTGTGAGGCCACCAACTTTGGTTTTCTTTTTCAACATTCCTCTGGCAATTTGGGGTCTTTTCTGTTTCCATATACATTTTAAGATTATTTGTTCATGTCTTTGAAAAGAATGGATGGTGTTTTGATAGGGATTGCATTAAATGCATAAATTGCTTTAGGTAGCATAGACATTTTCATAATATTTGGTCTTCCAATCCATGAGCATGGAATGCTTTTCCATTTTTTTGTGTCTTCCTCCATTTCTTTCATAAGTACTTTATGGTTTTCTGAGTACAGATTCTTTGCCTCTTTGGTTAGGTTTATTCCTAGGTATCTTACAGTTTGGGGTAAAAGTAAATGGGGTGGACTCCTTAATTTCTCTTTCTTCTGTCTTGCTATTGGTGTATAGAAATGCGACTGATTTCTGTGCATTGATTTTATATCTTGACACTTAACTGAATTCCTGTATGTGTTCTAGCAGTTTTGGAGTGGAGTCTTTTGGGTTTTCCACATAAAGTATCATATCATCTGCAAAGAGTGAGAGTTTGACTTTTTCTTTGCTGATTCAGATGCCTTTTATTACTTTTTGTTGTCTGATTGCTGAGACTAGGACTTCTAGTACTATGTTGAATAGCAGTGGTGATAATGGACAACATGCCATGTTCCTGACCTTAGGGGAAAAGCTTTCAGTTTTTCCCCATTGAGAATAATATTTGCTGTTGTTTTTCATAGGTGGCTTTGATGATATTGAGGTATGTACCTTCTATCTCTACACTGTGAGGAGTTTTGATCAAGAAAGGATGCTGTACTTTGTCAAATACTTTTTTAGCATCTACTGAGTATCAAATAGTTCTTGTTATTTCTTTTATTAAAGTATTTTATCACATTAATTGATTTGTGGATATTGAACCAAACTTGCAGTCCAGGAATAAATTCTACTTGGTTATGGTGAATAATCCTTTTAATGTACTGTTGGATCTGACTGGCTAGCATTTTGGTGAGAATTTTTGCATCTGTGTTCATTAAGGATATTGGTCTGCAATTCTCTTTTTTGATGGGGTCTTTGTCTAGTTTTGGGATAAAGGTAATTCTGGCCTCATAAAATTAGTTTGGAAGTTTTGTTTTTAATCTTTTGCTTAGATGATTTGTCCATTTCAGTGAGGGGGGTATTAAAGTCCCCCTACTATTATTGTATTACCTTTTTTTTAAAAAAGATTTTATTTATATATTTGACAGACAGAAATCACAAGTATGTGGAGAGGCAGGCAGAGTGCGAGAGGGAGGAAGCAGGCTTCCCACTGAGCAGAGAGCCCAATGCAGGGCTCTATCCCAGGACCCTGGGATTATGACCTGAGCCAAAGGCAGAGGCTTTAACCCACTGAACCACCCAGGGGCTCCTATTGTATTATTGTTGATGTGTTTCTTTGATTTTGTTTTTAATTGGTTTATATAATTGGCTGCACCCATGTTAGGGGCATAGATATTTAAAATTGTTAGATCTTCTTGTTGGACAGAACCTTTAATTATGATATAGTGTCCTTCCTCATCTCTTATTAGAGTCTTTGGCTTAAAACCTAATATATCTGATACAGGGATCGCCACCCCAGCTTTCTTTTGATGTCCACTAGCATGGAATATGGTTTTCTACCACCTCCCCTGACTTTAAATCTGGAGGTGTGTTTGTGTCTAAAATGAGTTTCTTGCAGATAGAATATTGATGTTTTTTTTTTTTAATTCATTCTGATACCCTGTGTCTTTTGATTGGGACATTTAGCCCATCTGCATTAAGGTAACTATTGAAGATATGAATTTAGTGCCTTTGTATTGCCTATAAGATGACCGTTATTGTATATTGTCTCTGTTCCTTTCTGGTCTGTTACTTTTAGGCTCTCTCTTTGCTTAGAGCAACCCCTTTCAATATTTCCTATAGGACTGGTTTAGTGTTTGTGAATTCTTTTAGTTTTTATTTTTCCTGGAAACTTTTTTATCCCTCCTTCTATTTTCAATGACAGCCTAGTTGGATATAGTATTCTTGGTTGCATACTTTTCTCATTTAGTGGTCTGAATATATCATGCCAATCCTTTCTGGACTGGCAGAACTTTGTGGCTAGGTCTGTTGCCAATCTAATATTTCTACCATTGTAGGTTACAGACCTCTTGTCTTGAGCTGCTTTCAGGATTTTCCCTTTGTCACTGGGACTTGTAAGTTTTACTATTAGGTGACAAAGCATGGACTTATTTTTATTGATTTTGAGGGGGGTTATTTGTGCCTCCTGGATTTTGTTGCTTGTCCCTTTGTCAAATTAGAGAAATTCTCTGCTATAATTTGCTCCAATATACCTTCTGCCCCCCTCTCTCTTTCTTCTGAAATCCCAATTATTCTAATACTATTTGATCTTATGATATCACTTATCTCTTGAATTCTCCCTTTGTGGTCCAGTAGTTGTTTGTCTTTTTTTCTCAGCCTATTTATTCTTCATCATTTGGTCTTCTATATCACTAATTCTCTCTTCTGCCTCATTTATCCTAGCAGTAAGAGCCTCCATTTTTTTATTGTACATCAGTAACAGCTTTTTAAATTTCAACTTGGTTAGATTTTAGTTCTTTTATTTTTCCAGAAAAGGATTTTATTTCTCCAGAAAGGAATTCTCTAGTATCTTCCATATTTTTTTGGAGCCCAGCTAGCACCTTGATAATCATCATTCTGAACTCTATTTCTAGCATCTTACTAATGTCCATACTGATTAGGTCCCTAACCATTGGTACTATCTCTTGTTCTTTTTTTTGAGGTGTGTTTTTCCACTTTGTAATTTTATCCCAATAAGACTAGATGAATGAGAGAATAAAATACTAAAAGGGTAGCAATAACCCCAGAAAAATATACACTAACCAAATCAGAAGAGATCCAAAACCAGGGGAATAAGAAAGGAGGAAAAAATATAAATATATATTGGACACCTGGTTAAGCTGCTGCCTTTGCCTCAGATCATGATCCCAGGGTCCTGGGATTGAGTCCCACAACAGGCTCCTTGCTCAGCAAGGAGCATGCTTCTCTCTCTGCCTCTGCCTGCCACTCTGCCTGTTTGTGCTTTCTATCTTTCTCTCTGACAAATAAATAAATAGATAAAAATCTTTTATATATAGACTATTGACTAGGGCAGGGCCACACACTTGATTTTGGGTGTATTTTGGTCCATTAGATGAAACTGCTTTGTCCAGTGATTTGTCCATTTCAGTGGACAAATCATAAGTTTTTGGAAAAACTTATATATATATATAAACACAATGAAGGGATGGAATATAACTGTAAAGATGAAAATTTAAAAAGATTCTAAAAAAGTAATTGATAAGATAAGAAGTTGGTTGAAATAAGAAAAAAGAAAATAAAAAAGAGGAAAGAACGTGATCAGGCTGGAGACTAGAACAAAGCTATACACCAGATTAGAGTGTATTTTGATCTATTAGAAGAAACTATGCCAAAATTTTAAAGAAAGAAAAACCTGTATGTATACAAAAAAGAAGGTTAAATGCAAAGAAAGGATAGAAAATGACCATAACAATACAAATTTAAAACGTTTTTTAAAAGGTATTGATAAGATAAAATAGTTAAAAAAAAATAAAGTAAGAAAGATGAAAAACTTAAAAAATAGAATAAAAAACATAAAATTAAAAAAATTTAACTTTGAAGGACTAAAGAATCATGGGGAAAAGCCATGAATTCTATGTGCTGTATTCCCATATCTCTGAGGTTTTGCAGTTCTCGTTGGTTGGTGAACTTGGTCTTGTTTGGATGTTCTTCCCGATCTTCTGGGGGGAAGGATGAGTTGCAGTCATTCTCAAATGTCTTTGCCCAAGGCAGAATTGCACCACTCTTGCCAGGAGTCAGGCTGAGTAATCTGCTTGGGTTTGCTCTCAGGAAATTTTGTTCCCTGAATGCTTTCTGTAGAGCTTTGGAGGACGAGAATGAAGATGGCACCCTCTCAATCTTTTGCCCAGTGGAGCCAACAGCTCAGAGACCCACTCCTCAGTGCACCAAAAGCAGTCAATCCCTCCTGTCTCCCTGGTTTCTGGCTGCACTCCGTGCTCATCCACCTGTGACTGAGCATTTCTACCTCTGGCACACAGCCCCATTGGAGGTTTGGAGTCTCCAAACCCAGCCGATTCCTGCACTGTACTCATGCGCTGCTCCCCTGGGGAGAAAGGTGAGTCTCCCCAGATCTGCCACTTGTTGGGTTCCTGCTTGAAGAGCAGTGGTCTTACTATGCCTTGGATCATGATTTAAGGTAACCCCAAGCTGAAAGCCCAAGCCTTGGCTCCATCTCTGTAGCTGGCTTCTCCGCTCTTATACCTGGGAGCTCTGCTACACTCAGACACCCTTAGTCTTTTTGTGACCCTGAGGGTCCTGAGACCACACTGTGCTCATGAGGGCTCCATCCCTCACTTAGCCTCTAGAGTGACACCTGTCAGTGGAGTAGATTTCTAAAAGTTCCGATTTTGTACTGTTGCTCTACAGCTTGCTGGGAGCTGGCCCCTCCCTCCGCGGTCTCTCTTCCCATATGTTGCCTTGGATTCACTTCCCTGCACATCCTACCTTCAAGAAAGTCATCACTTTTCTGTTCCTAGAATTGCTGTTCTTCTTCTCTTCCATCTCCTGTTGAGTTTGAAGGTGTTCAGAATGGTTTGAGAACTATCTAGCTGAACTCCTGTGACCTGATGATATTCAGGTCTCCTACTCCTCCACCATCTTGTGCCTCCCTCCCTTTCTGGAAGCTTTTAGGATATTTTCTCTATCCCAGAAATTCTGAAACTTCATGACACCTCATGGGTCTTTTTCACTCATTGTGTTGGCCCTTTGGTGGGCTCCTTTCAACGTAGAGACTTCTTTCCTTCAACTCTGTTAGATGTTCTCATATCTGTCTTTAACATGTTCTTCCTTCTCTTTCTTAAATTCTCCCTTTCTCGATCTCCTATTAACTAGATACTTTTCCACCTGGTAGCAATCCTTTTTCTTATCCTTTTCCCCTCTCTGTCTTATTGTGCTTCTTTCTGGGTCATATTACCTTTATCTTCCAATGTTCTGTACACAGAAAAGTCTCTGAATTTCAAAAATATTCTACCATCTTCTAAAACGATGTTGACATTTCTTGTTCATCATTGATTCCTCTTGTGTTTTCTTTACCTTTGCAGATTTATACCTTTTAATCCTTGATCATCACGTTGGTGTTGGTTTGCAGAAGGAGGATTTGGGGGAGTGGTGCTGGTAGGGATAGGACAGAGTGGTTATTTCAGTACTGGGGCTTTCTGGTGTTTTTGTTCTTATTTAATTGCTGATCTGCTTACCACATAGGACCTGGACACAACATTGGGTTCATTCTCTATCCTCCCCTTCAAGGTGTCTCTTAATGACATCCTTAGTGTATAGAGGCAGAGGGTATAATGGAAGATATCCAGATTGGACTCCTATGAAGTCACCTCAAACCCCAGCTCTGTGCTTTATTAGCAGTGTCAACTTAGTCAAGGCATCAAACCACAGTGCTACCATGTCCTTCTCTGTGAAATGACTCTATCATATCTGCTGTACCTATGACAGGTGGTTATTAAGAGCATCACATCAAGAGATAGCATGTGTAAGAGTATTGGCAAACTATAAGGCATTACAAACACATTAATTAGAATTGGCAATGAATGGTACCAGCAGCTAGTTCTTCAGGAGGATCCCATGTCTGAAGGCAGAACACAGGGTGTTCTACTTCCCGGCTGCCTGCCCATTCTGACTCTTTCCAAATGCCTGTTTCAGATTTTGTTAGACTCTTAGGAGCCTTGATCTTGGAAAGTCAACTCCCCTTTGTGGAGAAAACAAAGATGAATCAACATGTGTTGAACAGGATTCCGCCCCCCCCCCCGCCCCAAAATACAAATGAGCAGCTAGGGAGACTTCAGCTCACCCACTTTCCAAGCAAGGTGACCAGGTATAGTCATTAGGATGAGTGATTAGAAGGTGGGAGTAACCAATAAAATCGCAACTGGCTTGTATCTTGTCTGAAGAAAAAGCTTGGCTACCCAAGGGAATCTGCAGAGTAAAAGGGAAGTCAGGGAGCAAAATGTTATCTGTGTCTTCAACATCATTCAATGAAGAAGGCAGTGGGCACATGCCCATTACATTTGCTTGGCAGCTGCATTTTCTTAGCATAGATGGCTGTTATCAGTCTACATAAGCTTATCAACACTATTAACATAATAAAACACATTTTTTGGTTCTAACTTTATGTTGATTAATTCTTCAATCATCCAGCAAATAATTATTGAGTGCTTGGGATACAGCAGTGAACAAAAAGGATCAATATGCCTGCCTTCCTGGAGTTTATCCTCTTTGAAGATATAACTTTTTTAAAAACTTTTTTTAAAAGATTTTATTTATTTATTTGACAGACAGAGATCACAAGTAGGCAGAGAGGCAGGCAGAGAGAGAGGAAGGAAGCAGGCTCCCTGCTGAGCAAAGAACCCAATGTGGGACTCGATCCCAGGACTCTGGGATCATGACCTGAGCTGAAGGCAGAGGCTTTAAACCACTGAGCCACCCAGGTGCCCCAAGATATAACTTTTTGAGTGACCATTCACTCTGCTAGGGGTTAGAGACTGGCCGTCTAGGGACTTACTGTTAATAGATATGGCTTCCCTAGGGCAAGAATGGTTGATTCACTAATTCAAATACCCAGTCCCTTTGGTACACCAAAAATTAATTGCATTCTGGTCTCTAGATTTTGGTTAGCTTGAGGTAGTCCTTGACACTTAACTATGTATGAGTGTACAAGGTTGGGTTTCCTGATTCATTCAATTAATGACTGGGCCCTGGAAAGTGTTGACCCAGTAAAGTTAATTTTCTGTAGACACACTGGGTCTAAATCTCCTTTTATCATTTCCCTGTCACATCACTTTCTCTAACCTCAACAGAGATATTCATATGTCATGCGTAATCATACTCTCTCTTGCAGAGCATGTGTAGGGACAGATAAAAGTGAGTTATTGATATATTCATTGCTCAGGTGATTCTGCAGACCTATGATACAGCAGACACTGTGCCCAGGAGATGAAGGCAGCAGTATCTCTTCACAGGGTGATGCTGGGCTGTATATGGAAAGCTCTCTTGATGGACAGGGTTGAATTCTAGTCTTGGATCTGCTAGTGGCTTGTGTGAGTGATCTCTGTTTCTGGGTCTTTACCTGCGATCAAGAAGATGGACTAGCCCATCTCCCGGCTTTGTGATATAACATTTCTGTGTCAGAAAGGTGTGTGGTGGGACCTTTTGGAGAGTGTGAGGAAAAGCAATATGTAATTTGGCAGAGAATGGGAGAGGCGGAAGGATGCATGGTATTGTTTTTTCTGTGTGTGTGTGTGTGTGTGTGTGTGTCTGTGTTTTGTTTTTGTTTTTTCCCCCAGAATGTCCACCTTTCCTCAGCAGCACCAGGGAGTCACAGTGCAGTTCACCAGGAAGCTCCTGCTTTCAACACACTGCAGGGCGGGGTGGAGATGGTGGTGGTGGTGTGGTGCCTGGGTGGCTCAGTCGTTAAGCGTCTGTCTTTGGCTCAAGTCATGATCCTGAGGTCCTGGGATCGAGCCCCATATCAGGCTCCCTGCTCAGCGGGAAGCCTGCTTCTTCCTCTCCCACTTCCCCTGTTTGTGTTTCCTCTCACTGTCTCTTTCTGTCAAATAAATAAAATCTTAAACAAACCAAAACACACGGGGGATTCGGATGAGGGTGATGAGATAAACCGAGCTGGGCTTTCCCTCCTGCCCAGTTGCAAGCTCAGCCTAAGGCCTGGACCCCAGCAAGCCTGAGGCTGCAGCAGAGTTCCAGCCTCCCAGGGGATTTGTGCCCCATCCTGAGGCTAAGGCTGCTCTCTTAGCATCTGCACCAGGAGGAAAGACAGCTTCCCACAGACAGTGGTTTGACCCAACTCACTGTGTGCCTCAAGTTCTGTCTTCTTAAAGGAGGCGCAGGGAAGAGGGTCCTTTTCCTTGAATTATAACCCCCCAACAATGGGCCCTCCTGTGTTCTGAGCCTCTTCAAACACACACACACACACACACACACACATACACACGCACACTATACACACATATACCCCCCTATACATGCCCTATACACACACCATACATACGTACACACTACACATGCAGACACAGATATTGGCATACATACACCCTCCCTTTAACCAACACTATAACAAAACAATTTTTTTTTCATTTGCTCATTCAATAATCACTTATTAAGACCTTAGTAAGTACCAGGCCTCTTCTAGATTCAGGACATTCATGATGAACAAAAGACAACAAGGAGCTTACTATTTTGTGGGGAGAAAGATAATGAACATAAAAACAAAAAAGTATAATGTAATATGATACACAGTTGTGGTAAGTGTTAGAAACAAAAGAAAGCAAGGTTTGGAGACCAGGGAATAGACCTCTTGGGTACGGGGCTAGATAAGGTAGATAAGGAAGATTAGGAAGGCCTGTCACCTCCTCAGCTGATCTGTGAGCAGGGTTCCTTAGGATTTAATTTCCCCAATTTCCAACCTTACTCTTAAAATGCCAAAATAGTTTTCCTTCTAGCTAGTTTTGACTGAAATTACTTTAAATGCATTGTACACCTCTGCCTTATAATGTAGGAAACCAGCATCTTTTCAGCTTTGATTACTGGAAACTTCTGGGCTAGAATATAGTCCAGCAGTTCTCAGAGTGTGTCCCTGGGCCAGCAGCATCCACATCCCCCTAAACTCATTGGAAATGGCCCCAATCTGCTTTAACAAGTCCTCTAGGTGATTGTCATGCCCAGTGGGGCCTGGTATGGGAATGCCACCAGCAGCAGGCAGCATCTTTGTCCCATCCCCAAGGGGTGCCTCCTCTTTCCTGTAGGCCCTGTCTCCCTGGGGGTTGTCAGCGTTCCTTGTCATGGGTGGCATCAGAATGTCTCTGTTTAATTTGTATTCCCTTCAAATTTGCTGCTTCTAATCAGCTCTGTGCTGAGAAACCAGATCATCAGCCCTAACTTCATTATGCAGAGACTAGGCATAAATTCCAGGGCTGCCTGTTATTAGTAATTTGATCATTCACTGTCATGGCATTGACTGGTGGAGAGGACACAGGCCTCCGGAGTCAAGTAGACCCAGACTTTGGTCCCAAACCCCACCCACGCTGGGAGTTTGCCAGCTACTGTGTATGCCTGTCCCAGTGATGCCTTCTGGAAATGGGAAGTAACTATAGGATGGGTTTCTGAACCCCACCAGCACCACTGTGAGATAAATCTGAAGTAAAATGTCATGGCTCCCCCAACCTCCATCAGCCTCCACTCTGACTGGTGGACCTCAGTGAGGTTTGGGATCCACCAGAATGAGTATCTGTTTGGAGTTAGGGTCCAGTGAGCTGCCAAAAGTCTGATTATTTCCTATCTCCAGGGCAGTCACCCTGGCCAATGGACAAACGTTCCGCGAGGCGAAGGCTGGGACGGAGATTAAAAAGGCAGATTTTTAGCAGTGTAGCAGGGACATTTCTTAGGGGGATATAGCCCCCCATTTTACTGGTTGTGGAATCTTGCTTCAGTTAGAAAGAGAATTGTCTGGCAACAGTGACATGCCCAATAAGTGTTGGGACATTTGAGGATGGGACTGATCTAGGTGTGATTTTTTTTTTTTTTTGGCCACGTCATTGTCCTTATGAAAAATTTGCTCAATCTTTATCCTTTTTAAAGAAACAAAGTTAAAAATTTTTTGTGATATACCAGATACCAGAAAATTCATCCATTTAAAGTGCACCATTTGATGGCTTCTAGTGTATTCCCCAAATTGTACATTCATCACCATAATCAATTTTAGCTATTTTTTATTGCCCTAACAAAGAAATGACACATCCCTTAGCCATCACCCTTCCCACAATCTCCTTATTGTCCCCAGCCCTAGGCAACCACTAATCTGTTTTCTATCCCTATAGATTTTCGGATTCTGGACATTTCATATAAATGGAATCTTACAGAATATGCTCCTTTATAATTGGTTTCTTTTTTTCTTTCTTTTAAAAGATTTTATTTATTTATTTGACAAAGATCACAAGTAGGCAGAGAGGCAGGCAGAGAGAGAGGGGGAAGCAGGTTCCCCACCAAGCAGAGGGCCCTACATGAGGCTATATCCCAGGATGCTGGGAGCATGACCTGAGCTGAAAGCAGAGGATTTAACCCACTGAGCCACCCAGGCACCCCAAAAATAGAGAGATTTTATTTGTTTATTTGACAGAGAGAGAGAGCACAAGTAGGCAGAGCAGCAGGCAGAGGGAAAAGAAGGGAGCCGAATGTGGGACTTGATCCCAGGATCCTGGGACCATGACCTGAGCCAATGGCAGCCGCTCAATCAACTGAGTCACCCAGGCACCCTCTGTAACTGGCTTCTTTCATTTAGTATAATGTTTTTGAAATCCATCCACGTTGAATAGTATATATTAGTACTTCATTTTTTACTGCCAAATAATATTTCACTGGATATATCACATTTATTTATAAATTAATGAATTGGGTTGTTTTTTTTTTTAACTTTTTGGCCATTATGAATGATGCTAGTATCAATATTTCTGTCCAATTTTTTTATGTGGATGTATGTTGTTATGGATTGAATACTTGTGTTCTCCTAAATTCATATGTTGAAGCCCTAACTCCCAATGAGATGGTGTTAGGAGGTGAGGCCTTTGGAAGGTGATTAGGTCATGAGGGTGGAGCCCTCATGCATGGGATTAGTGCCCTTATAAGAAGAGGAAGAAACCAAGAAACTCCAGTGCATGCGCTCTCTCTCTCTCTCTGTCTCTTTCCTTCTTTGTCTCTCTCTTTCTCCACTATGAGAAGACTTAACAAGAAGTTGCCAACTATAAGCAAGGAAGAGGGCTTGCACCAGAACCCAAAAATATGATGGCACCCTGATCTCAGACTTCCAGCCTCCAGAACCATAAGAAATAAACACGTTTGGAGGCACCTGGGTGGCCCAGTCATTAAGTGTCTGCCTTTGGCTCAGGTCATGATCTCAGGGTTCTGGAATCGAGCCCCCACATCAGGCACCCTGCTCGGTGGGAAGCCTGCTTCTCCCTCTCCCACTGCCCCTGCTTGTGTTCCCTCTCTCTCTGTCAAATAAATAAATAAAGTCTTAAAAAAAATAAACATTTTTGTTGTTTAAGCCACCCAATCTATGGTATTTTTGTTACAGCAGCCCAAACTGGCTATATGATCTATGTTTTCATGTATCTTGGATATATACCCAGAAATGGAATTGTTAGATCATACTGGTAGTTCTATGTTTAAACATCTGTGGAGTCACCAGACTACTGCACTACTTTACATCCCCATTAGCAGTGCACAGGAATTCCAATTTGTCCTCATACTTACCAGCACTTATTGTCTGACTTGTTGAATATAGCCATCCTAGTGGATGTGAAGTTCTGTCTTATTGTGGCTTTGATCTGTATTTCCCTGATGGCTAATGATGTTGAAATGTTTCATGGGTTTAGTGGCCATTTGATATCTTCTTTGGAGAAATGCCTATTCAGGCCCTACTCCTATTTTAAAATTGGCTTATATTTTTTTAAATTATTGATTTTTATTTTATTTTTTATTATTTATATTATTTTATTATTTTATTTTTATTTATATATAAAATTTTAATTATTGTAAGGGTTCTTTTTGTATTATATATACAAGTCCTTTATCAGATATAGATGATTAGTAAATATTTTCTCATTTTTCATTCTCATTTCATTCTCATTAGTAAATATTTTCTCATATTTCCCATTCTATAGGCTGTCTTTTTACTTTTACTTGGTGTCCTTGGATGCACACAAGTCTTAATTTTGATGATATAGTATTTTTAAATCTATTTTTATTTTATCACGTGTACTTTGGTGTCATACTTAACAAATTATTCCCTAATCCAAGATCAAAAAGATAACCCTATGTTTTCCTCTAAGACTTCCATAGTTTTAAGTCTTACATTTAGACCTCTAATCCTTTTTTTAAAAAAGATTTTATTTATTTATTTGACAAAGAGAGAGAAATCACAAGTAGGCAGAGCAGCAGGCAGAGAGAGAGGGGGAAGCAGGCTCTCCGCTGAGCAGAGAGCCTGATGCGGGGCTCGATCCAAGGATGCTGGGAGCATGACCTGAGCTGAAGGCAGAGGCTTTACCCACTGAGTCACCCAGGCACCCAGACCTTTAATCCTTTGAGTTAGTTTTTGTTAGTAATGATGTGAAATAAGGCTCTAACTCCATTCTTCTGCATACGGGCTTCCAGCTATCCCAGCACCATTGGTTGGAAAGACTTCTTTTTTCCCATTTAATTGGTTTGGTATCCTTGTCAAAAAATCAGCTGGCCTACCCACTTTATTTTGTCTTAAATTTTTACCCCCAAAAACTTTGCTGGTGCAGATATTGATTCGGGAAAAAACAAACAGATGCACTGAACAAAAGCAAGCCATGGAGAGTATTCTGCTATTTCTGGATGACAGTGGAGTATGGCTTCTATTTTAAGTCCTTCTAGTGTCCGTTTCAATGCACCCTGGCCAGTTTGTCCATTAACTTGCTGCTTGACATCATGTGTTGAAAAGAGTTTATTTTATCTCGAAGCAAACAAAACATAGACCCCTGAAAAGAGGCTGGCTCTAGACACTTCAGTAGACCTTAACATTTGCTACAATTCAGCCATCTTTATTTCTGCTTAGACTAAGATTTTGGCCAACCTGGGAGTCCACTGACATTTTAGTTGAAAAATAAACCTGTTGAGGACATTGCTGTTTTTCTTGTGGAGTCATGGCACCTTTTTCAGGGCTGCAGTTGAAAAAGTTGCTTGGTCCCAGGATTGCCTTCCCACTAAACCTCTTCATTCAGGGAAACTGCCCATTTATAATAATAGCAGAGTGATGTTAAAATATATTAGAAATTGCAGGAGCTGAAGCGCAAGTACTGTGCATTGCAAACAGATCTCTTGTTGATAGGGAAGGGAAGAGGGAATGTGTGCTCCCTAACAACTTGGGATCGGTTCAAACATGCCAGACTTGCTTCATGGTTCAAGCACTGAGTGCCAAGCCACAGAGCCAGGGAACAGAGGCTTCAAGGAGAAAAACCCTCTTAGGAGAGTTTATCATTCAAAACCATCAAATGGAGGCACATATCACTCAACCTTGGGTGATCTTCATTATGTGAGTTGAATCCCATTCAGAAGTATTATAGCCGAGCTCACCGAGGGGCTGTAAGTCAGCTCCGATTGTAGGAGATTCTTCAGTCTGGTCTCAGATTTCAATGTCATTTCCATCTGTTCTGCTGAACACCTATGACGTGCAACGCTCCATATGAGTAGTATGGGGAGGTAGGGGTAAAGATGAATATAGAAAGGCACGATCCACAATTTAATGGAGTTTATAATTCAGCAGGACTTTGCCAGAACTGAATATTGAAGGAATCATGCACTGTTTAAAAAATTATGGAGTTTTAATAAGCAATAGTTCCTGTGTTTGATGTTTCTCCAAATCGCCCTCGGGTTCAGTGATTCAATAGGATTAGAATCAGCAAAACTATTATAATAATGGCTATAGTTTATTGCAGTGAAAGTATATAGATTGAAATCAATAGAAAAATGCATATAGGATAGAGTTTAGTAGACATCAGGCACAAGCTTCCGGTGTCCTCTCCCAAAGGGGTCATGCTTACTTCTTCAGGCAGCAGTGTGTGGCAATGCACACAAAACAGTGCCAATAAGGGAAGCTCACCCAGCCTTGGAGCCCAGAGTTTTTATTGCTGTTCTATTACCCATGCATGGCTGACTGTCCATGTGCATGACCTAAGTCCAGGCCCTGAAGAGATGAAGGTAATATCACATGGCCGTAGGCCCTCAATAAATCACACTGTCAGCATAAACTATCTGACATAGCCTAAGAAACTTAGGTAAATAAAGATATTTTTATCAGGCAGGATATCCCAATAACCTAGAGGTGATCTCCTAAGAATTGAATAAGGGCCAAACTTCCTTGGGGAAATGTACCTGTTTGGACAACCCAGACTTGTTGAGATTGTCCTTTACTACGCAGAACCCAAATGCATTCTTATTGTTAAGAGAAAAATTCAGACATTACAGACAGGTCTAAATCAACCCTCTTCATGTAGGAGCATCTGTACCAATGTAATGTTAGCCTAGGCATGGTTGTGAGAAGCTCTGTTGTAGTGAGCACTGGGACTCTGTCTCAGTACAGCTTCAGCATTAGTAGAAAAACAGTTGATGCAAAACATGCTTAACATTGGAATAATCTTTCACATACTTTCCAAGGAATTCTCATAAAAACTCAGATTACATTTCATCTGAATCCAGACAGATTGTGGGAAAGTTAAAATAATCTCTCAAGAAAAAAAGATGACAAATGAGACACTCATTCCCAAGCCAGCTACACATTCACAGTGGCTTATGCTAGTTCCTCTGGGATCACTGGGGAAGGCAGTATGGAGTTGGAATGCTATCATCAGAATTGAGCTTCAGTTCCAGTTTTGTCACTTCTTGGTGTCTACAGCAGGTTGACTTGCATCATCCCCCAAAAGGTATGTCCAAGTCCTAAACCCTAGTACCTATGAGTGTGACCTTGTTTGGAAATAGGGTCTTTGCAGATGTAATTTGGTTAAAGATCTAGAGGTGGCATCAGCCTGGATTTAAGGTGGGACACAAATCCAATGACTGGCATCCTAATAAGAGAAAGGGGGGAGATTTAACACACAAAGAGACACACACAGGAGGAGGCCGTGTGGTGATGGAAGCAGAGATTGGAGCACTTCAGCTTTAAGCCAGACAGTGCCAGGATGGATGCTGCCATCAGGAACTAGGAAGGAGGGAGTAAAGATTCTTCCCCAGATGCTCCAGAAGCAGCTAAGTCTGCTGACAGCTTGATTTCAGATTTCTGGCTTCAAGGACTGTGAGAGGATGCATTTTTGTTGTTTCAAACCACCAAGTTTGTGGCAATGTTTTATCGCAGTGCCAGGAAGCTAAGACAGTGACCCTGTGCCACTTTCTGAACTTATCTAGTCTGTATCATTCATAAGACCACAATACCTACCTCTTGAGAGAATTAAACAAGGTAATGCATAAATAACAGTGAGAAATCTTTCTAATGTGAAATTTCTATTTTCCTAGTAATTCTCAAATGCTTCATGAAGATGCTGCTTTGGGGATTTTGTTGTATAGTTTTACACTTTTTTGGCATTACGACTGTGAACTCAGTGGAAAGTAAACGTCCCAGCAAGATTCTATGAACTCTCATATGATTTCAGTGCAGAAGAGTGAGAAAAGAGAAACAGGAATTGGAACAAGTGTCAGCTACCTAGGCTCTCCTTGAAGAGATACACATCTCCTTCCACCAATGATGGCCATTGCTGAGTGACTTCATCACTTGGACAGCTAAGTCCCAAGGGCTGGGGGTCCTAGACTGGGAGGCTGCATCAGGCTACATTCACTTTGTCAACACAGGGTGGTGAACATGACCACTGCTTCTTTCCTTTGGGTCCTCTGTGTTGATGCTGTGCCTAAGCACACAGGGCAATGAGGGGCAAGAACTACATCCTTAACAGGAAAAATTATTCCTAACTGGACTGAAAAGGCTTATCACCCCAGGAGTCCAGAATCACCATAACTTCCTTCTATGGTTTTGCCTCTTTATTGTGCTGACATGCAGGCATGTCATCATTTACCCATAAGTCTGGAAGAGCAGTCTCTGGTGTAGGTGCTACTCTAGACCCAAGTCATTTGTCCCTGTCATGAGAAGGACTTATGTTAAAGAAGCCCCCTGCCCACTCCTTCAGGATAATCAAATTCTATACTCATTGTCATCAGTGATAGGGAGAGGAGATAGAAACTTAATTTATTAGGTACTTATTCTGTGCCAAGAACAATGTCAGCTGCATTCACATAGATTTTTTTTTCTCATTTAATCCTCATTTGAATAATTTGGAAAGATCCTAGCTTAAATTAGATATGGGGGATGTGGCCTGCAGATAAACTGAACAAAGAATTCAGTCTTCACAAGCTATTGGGAGAAGGATTATCTGCCCTTACAATTATCTGTCTTTTGTTAAGGAACCACAGTTTTGTCCCAGCACAATCTTCATTCATTTTCATTCATTATTTCAACAAATATTTAATGAATGCCTTTTGTGTGTTAGTTAGCAATCTTCATCCCATGAAGCTTATGTTCTAGTGCAGGAAGAAGACAACAGATTGATAAAATATATGCTATGTTAAAAGGTATAGAGCAAGATGGAGAAAATAGAGGAGAGTAATAAGGTTTGGAAGTACAGGGTTAAAGAGTGTGGACAAGGTACATCTCACTGAGAAGGTAGCACCTGAGCAAAGACTTGAAGCAGGTGAGAGAAGAGCCATGTGGTTGTCTGGAGAAGAGCCTTCTAGGCAGAGGCAGAGGCTCTGCTCTGGGAGCGTGCTTGGTCCGTTTAACGAACAACAGGAATGGCAGCTATGATAGAGTAAACGAGGGGAGATCACCAGTAGGGCGGTAGGAGAGAAGAGGGTAGGAAAATATTATAATGGAACTTATCAGCAACTGTAAGGCCTGATGTGAAGGCTATTGGAGGGTTTCCGCTGAAGGAGTGATCAGATTAGAACAGGCCTTAAAGGGATCGCTTTTGGGTCTATGTTGATATAGACTGTAGAGGGGTGTGTCAGTTTCCTAGGACAGCTGTAATAAGTAACACAAACTGGGTGGCTTAAAACCACAAAAGTCTATTTTCTAGCCATGTTTGGAGACTAGAAGTTTGAAATCAAGGTGTCAACAGGGCCATGCTCCCTCTAAAAGTTCTGGGAGAGAATCCTTCCTGGCTTCTTCCAATTTCTGATCTTTGAGGGCATTCCTTGGTGTTCCTTGACTTGTGGTAGCGTACCTCCAATCTCTGCCTCCCATCTCCACATGGCATTTTCCCCTTTATCTCTGTGTCTCTAAATCATTCTCTCATAAGGACACCAGTTACTAGATTAGGACCTACCCCAATCTGACCTCATCTCAAATTGTTTATGTTTGCAAAGACCTTATATCCAAATAAGGTCACCTTTACAAATACTGATGTTTGGACTACAACATATCTTTTCTTGGGACACAGTTCAACCCATAGAAAGAATTGAGGGTGGAAGCAAGAAGCCCAGCTAAGAAGCAAGGGCAGAAACCCAAGTAAGATAGATATTTTTAGCTTGGATCTAAGCTATGGGAGAAGAGTAGTGAGAAGTGGTCTGACTCTGGTCAGCTCAGAAGGGGTCTGATATATTTTGAAATCTGAGTGAAAGTGTTTCTGACCTATTGGAAATCAAAAAGAGAGGCAGCAAGGGTGTCTCAAGGGTTTTCCCATGAGCACTTGGAAGATTAGAGATGTCATTAACTGAAGTGGCAAAGACTGCCGGAAGGGCAGACTTGGGGTATGAAGATCAGGTGTTCGATTTTGAGCATGTTTAGTTTAAGACGTCTTTTAGATATCCAGTAAAAATGTTGAGTAGGAAATTGAATAATCAAATCTATAGTAGTTCAGGGAGAGGTCGAAGCTAGAGATAAACTGGGAATCATGGGCATACAGATGGTAAACTCCTTATCTTATCTTGGTCGTTCTGTAGACACCGTATTGGTAAAATATTTACATGAAAGCTATAGCTGGGTATCTGGAAGTTATTCTGTTGTTGAAAAGGCTGTGAAAGTGTAAAACATTTTCCAGGCTTTGTAACAAACCCCTCAATGTCACTTATTCTTTTGTGGGAAAGGAACATGATGAAGAAACTTGGTCACTTGAGACAATAGTTAATGTTGAGCTCCTAATATATGCCGGGTTTATTTTCTAAGTTCTTTTGTTCAATACTTATAATAACCCTTTGAGACTGATTGGTACTGTCAACAGCCTCAATTACAAAGGAGAAAACCTAATTTTAAGGTGGTTAGGTAACTGACTTAGAGATATCCAGCTTCTGAGTGGCGCAGTGGAGAGTCAAACCCACATTTGCCTGAGAGTGGAGCTGTAGATGTTGAGCACTGTTATTTAACTTCATAAGTTGTCTGTATGCCTTTTGTAGAGCTCTCTAAGGGAAGCACTTCTTTGAAATGCATTTCTTAAATTGCCTCCAATTTCCTATTCTTAACTTTTGATTACCCCCAACCCCTCATTTCTACTTTTTTTTTTTTTTTTTTAAAGTAAGGGGGTTGAACTCAACATGGGGCTTAAACTCATGACTCTGAGATAGAGAGTCACATGCTCTACTTACTGAGCCGGTGAAGGGCCCCTCAACTCCTCGCTTCTGACAGTGTGTCTGAATTTCCCATGGGTGAGGTTAAATAACTTCGCGTTCAGAAAGCAATGCTTACTAAGCTGTCACATCAAGGCCCATCGCCTTTCAGCTGGAGAAGACTATGGCCACTAGGACCCAAATAGCCAGAAAGGGCTAGCAGCCTCCAGCCTGCTCACACTGCCTGCCTGTCCTCGAAGTGTTTCCACAACCTTGCAACAAGTGTCCAAGCTGCAGGCCAAGCCAATATCTCTTGGTTGGGGGCGTGTCTCCATATTCTCTGTAGCCAATAAGATGGAGTTGTAAGAGTTCATCAAGCACCTCCTGGTCTACCCACTCTGGACACCCTAACCTTGGTTCAAGCTAGACATTGTCTTTGCCCTCCATCAACTCCAGGACAACTTGTGGGGAAGCTCCGTTGAGTTCCTCAAGCTGACTTTGGCTGCTGGTTCTTCATTTTACTCTTAGTGTTGGTGGTCTGCTTCGTGCTGATAGCAGCCAGCTCCTCCTTTCCCTCCACTCTCCTTCCCACTCCCACTCTGTGCCCTTATACTTCTTAAGGTGATAATAATTATAGTTATTATGATAATAATAGCCAAAATTGATTAAGTATTTATGATGTGCCAGGCACTGTGCTCAAGGTTTCACACAGGATATGTTTTCTAATCCTCACAACAATTTAGTGGGTTACATACAACCTTTTCATGATAAGAAAATTTAAGCATAGAGATAATGCTAATGAATGGGATTGCTGGCATTCAAACCCAGGAAATCTCCTTCCACCCTCCCCCTCTCCCCCGTCCCATGTGGTGTCTTCTCTGGAAACAATAGGTTAAACTGGTAATTAGAATTGCAAGCAGGAAATATGTCAGTATGTGTGTCAACCACCCCACTCAAATTCAGATAAGGAGGCCCAAGGCAAATTAAATCATATTCTGACTAGATTTAGCTTAATTTTCTTTCTTACTTTTTCTTTCTGCTAGATTTAGCTTACTTTTTCTTTCTTTCCTTGCTTTTTCCCCAACAATAGACATGGAGTAATATGGTGGCCCCATGAAAATGACAAGGATCATGTCACACAGTGGACAGAAGGTCAGCTTTGGGGTCAGCTCACTAACCAACTCCTGATCAATGTCACTTGACAGTGGCAGTCAAGAGAAACACAGACTCAGAGGCCATTTGATGTTGATTTTATGACATCACTCCCTTGAAATTTCCTAGGAAAGTTGGCTGTCCTTCTGTTAACATAGTAGCTGGAAGAGTCTCTGCTGCTTGGTCAGACACAAGGGCAAGGCAGATGAAAGGGAGGGGTGTGAGGTACAGCTGCACAGATCATGGGTCAATGCTTTATCCTATTTTAGTTTCTATATACAATCGGTTTATTTAGGCTTCTAAACTCATGTGATTAAAACAGAAAATGTTTCAAATTTCTATCTAATAGTTTTGTCCAACTGGCCACCTTGTCAAACTTTACCAATGAGTAGTTCATTCATTATTGATATCTTTGTCAAATTTTATAATTCTTTAGGCATTCTTATTTTAGAACAGCCTCATTTTGATATTTAAGGCTCGTTCTTCTTCATTTCCAAATTTCTACCTCAAAAGTTGTTCTAAGCTTTTTCCCTCTTGCCCTCCTAGTACTAACTAGTCCTGTCTTGGCTCTTGAGGTTTTTGAGGTTAAATGTGGTTTGTACAAGTGTGATTGAGAGCAGGGTTGATTCCTCTGACAAGATCAGATTTGATTTAATAGACAACATTTCAGTCCACATAGCTCTGTAAATTGCACTGGCTCCCCCCACCCCACCCTCTTGCCCCGTCTCACTCCCCTATCCATACCAAAGTTGCTCCATTCCATACCTCTCAACCCTGGGATTATTATTCCCTCAGGTTACCTATCTTTGATCTGGTATCAACAAAGTGACCCAAACCTATTTCTTTTCACTGATGTCTGCTTGATCCATTGGAAACACACACATCTTTGTCTTGCCAAATGGTATAGAAGCTATTCCACCTTGGAGAATTTCCTCTCTATCTTGCCATTATCCTGAAATTTCTCTTCCTCTTTTTCAACTAATGGGCAGATTAGACTGCTACTAGATAAGCAGATATTCAACTAGGGAAGAAAATACAATTCTCCCCTTCTTGTAGTTTTCCCAAACCTTTATCACTGATTCTTTTGGGGTCTTACACTTGTTTTAGAGAATGAAAGGAAATGGATTCTTTTCATAAATGCTGTATTAGTCAAAAAGCCCAGGACTCCTTTACCCTTTAAACTTTTTCTTATGGACACTGGATGTGGTGTGGGGTGGGAAAGTAGGATCGCCCCTGAACTGGTGCCTCTCACAGGCTCTGAGGCTAAAGAGATAACTCCAACCGTCGGCAGCTCTCTGAATGTGGGGTGCTTAATGCCTCTGGTTAATTCTAGGACACAGGAAAAATTTCCCTTTGTGTTCTGTTATGTATAATTTCATGTTTTAATAGTTGAAGGTAGAATTTACCCAAGTGATTTTTCAGCAATAAAAGCCCACATTATTAAGATCTGTGTGCTTAATATAAGGTCCAACACTCATTCTTCCCATCCTCCTTCCTAGAAGAACCATGACTTTTTTCATGAAGAAAGCCTCCTTTTTCTTCTTTCTCTCTCGTTATTTTTCTGGATCATTTAAGAGTAAGACACAGACATAGTGTCTCTTCATTCTCTAATATTTCAGTGTATGTTTTCTCAACTCAAGGAATTTTCTTCAAAAGCACAAGACAATTATCAAAACCAGGAAATTAATATGGATAAAATATTATCTAATCTATAAACTTTATAAATATTTTGTCAATTGATCCAATAATACACTTTGTAGCAAAAGAAAATCCAAGGCATTTGTCACATTTCATGAGTCTCTTTTTAATATACAACGGTTTCTGAGTCTGTCTTTGTATTTCGTGACATTGACCTATTTTAGGAATTCAGGGCAATGAATTTGTAGATTGTCCTCAGTCTGAGTTTGGTTGATGTTTCCTGGTGATCAGATTCAGGATTTCACTCTAGGAGGCACCTGTTGACTAAGCCCATCGGGCTGAGAATTCCCCTCCTCTCCTCTTCTCTCCTTTCCTTTTTTTTTAAAAAAGATTTATTTATTTGAGAGAGAGACCAGGAAAGGATTGGGAGGGAGGGGCAGAGGGAGAGGGAGAGAGAATCTCAAGCCAACTCTATGCCAAGCACAAAGCCCCATGTGGGGGCTCAATCCCACGACCCTGAGATCATGACCTGAGCCAAAATTGAGTCAGCCGCCTAACCCATTGAGACACCCACACATCCTGAGAATTCGATTTCTAACACGAACACATTATTGGGTCACTGGGCACTTATGTCTGTTACTTTGTTGCCACCTTCAGAATTTCCCATATTCATGCTTCTGTCCTGACTACACTGACTCCAACTGCCCTTTCTGTAGCAAGCTGTTAATCATGATCAGGAAAGAACTGATCTGGTAAACTAGATCTATTTCTACTCATTTAATTTGGGGGGAAACTTCCTGCAAATATGGTTGGTCCTCCTGTGCACTCTTCCTGGTACACACAGCCCTGCTCACGGTTCAGAAGATGACCCATGATTAGTTGGCTTGATAAACCTCAGACTTCCCGTGATTGCTCCTGAATAGATTCAAAATGGAATTCTAGTGACTACTTTTCTTTTTTAGGAAGTGAAAAGCTGCAGAGTTGATTGGTTGATTTTTATTTTTAAAGAACAAAGTCTTTTGACCAGGTGCTGTTTATCCTAGATCTGGTGAAAAGTGACTTTATGAGCATGTGCTCAGAAGTTGGCTGCAGTTTATCAGGCTCAGCCTTGCTCCTCTTCAGAAGGACTGTTCCTATTATTTTGCTTGCACTTGGTTTTCCCAGGGGAGGAAGTGGCTCCAATGAGCTCCACTCTACTCTCTTCTGAAATTCGCAATGAATGGAGCAGACACCACAAGCATGTGAGGTCTTCTGTGCGGGTGGGAGTTCTCTCACCAGGATCTCCCCAAGATTAGGCAGATGACTCTGGGGTGTGAGGTGCTTGCTGATGGATTCTTTTGTGAGTTGCCCCTGCACCCAGGGCAGTGCCTCCCCCTCAGGGTATCCTCAACAACAGAGGAGCTACTGTAGAGCAGCAGTCAGTGAAAGGAAGTGAAACCACAAGTAGCAGGAAAAAGTGGCTGAGAGGGTGGTGACAAGAAGGGAATCTGGCTTTTGTGGTTGAGACTGGACTCGTGATGAATGACAGTCCACAGCGCTCCTCCAGGAAGCTGACATATGGGTAGTTTTATTTTATTTTTTATGGCAGCCGAAAGTATCATTTAATACTGGCCATGTTTGATACCGGATGTACTAAATAGTGGTTTTTGACAGATGGTTTTGAAAGGGGCTACGTCCCCAGGTTCTTAAATAATGGCTAAGTGAGTTTTAAGAATGATAAATCACCTATAAATGTATTTATATGCCAAAAAGAAAAAGAGAACAGTATGAATATTACTATCCTTATGATTATAAATATAACCCCCATTTAGCTCACACAGTGCAGGTTCTCAAGGGCATGGCTAGAATGCTGCATGCTCCCCTCATCTTGAGGCTGCGTTCTGCACCACTGTTAGCCCTTGAGATCTCATATCTTGAGAGCTTTTTTTTTTTCCATTAAAAAATAAATATATATAATTTATATACCATAAAGCTCCCCACTTGGAGGTTTATAATTCAGTAGCCTTTAATATGTATACAAGGTTGTGCAACTATCATCACTAATTCCAAGAACACTTTTATCACCCCCCAAAGAATCCCCATACTCATTAGCAGTCACTCCCCATTTCCCCATATCCCCAGCTCCTGGCAACCATTAATCTACTTTCTGTCTCTATGGATTTGCCTCTTATGGGCCTTTCATACAAACAACATAGAATAAGTGGCATCATGTGGTCTGGCTTCCTTCACTAACGTAGTATGTTCGAGGCTCATTGGCATCCTAGCATGTATTAGTACCTCATCCCTTTCAATTGCCAGATAATATCCTATTGTACGGACTTAGTACTTCACTTATCCATTCATCAGCTGACGGACATTGGGGTTATTTCCTCCCTCTGACCATTAAGAATAGTGTTGCTATGAAGATCGGTGCAGAAGTTTTACTGGAGACAAGTTTTCATTTCTCTTTACTTTCTCTTCTCTTCACTTCTCGAAGTGAAATTCTTGGGTCATAAGGTCACTCTATCTTTAATTTGCCAATGGATTGTGGAATTGTTTTTCACAGTAGCTACCCCATTCCTGCCAGCAAAGTATGCGAGTTCTTACCTTTCCACACTCTTGCCTAATCTTGTTAGTGTGTGTGTGTGTGTGTGTGTGCTTCTAGCTCTCCTAGTCGGTGTCTTACTGTGGTTGTGAGCATTTTTAACACAGTGTTCTCACACACATTAGAATTCCAGTTTGCATATAAGAGTGCTCCTAGCCCATAGTCTATTGGAGAACCTTAGCCTTTCTGTCATTTAACCAAGACTTACTAGCATCTGCTGTGCACCCAGTGCCTCTCAGACACAGGGAGAACAAGGCACATCTGCCTGGCCTTTATGGAATTTACATTTAGTCAAGACACTACAGAAAAAGGTGAAACAATGAACAAAATGTCCGGACGTTGGAACAAGCCTCTGAAGGACATGAACAAAGACTGAGGAAAGAGATAATGATGTGTACGTGCCTGGTGTACTAGTCAGAGTTCCCCAGAGAGACAGACAAATGTTTATAGGGAGAAAAAGATCTATTTTAAGGAATTGGCTCCCAACTGTGAAGGCTTGGAGAGTCCAACATCTGGTGGGGGGGGGGGTGGGCAGCAAGCTGGACACTCAAGAACTACAGCTTGAGTTCAAAGACAGTCAGCTGTAGAACCAGAAAGAATTGATGTTGCAGGTGAAGTCCAAAGGCTGTCTGCCATCAGAAATCCCTCTTGCTCAGGGGAGGTCAGCCTTTTTGTTCTATTCAGACCTTTAACTGATTTGATGAGGCCCACCCACATTAGCGAGGGCAATATGCTTTACTCAAATGTAAATCTCATTCAAAATAACCTTCGCAAGAACATCCAGAATAGTGTTTGACCATATCTGGGCACCATGGCCCAGTCATTACCCATCACAGGGGGTATCCACAGTTGATAGGTGATTGGGAAGGCTCTCTCAACAGGTGACATTTAAACTGAGGTCTAAAGGATAAGAAAAAATCAAGTGTGCAGTTAGAAGAAACATTCCAGGCAGATGATACTGGCCTCAGTGTCATCTTCTCTAAAGTTCAATTTTTTCTTTCTTCTATCACCTGCCATCAAAGTTAGTAAATAACAAAAAAGGAATAATGGCTGGAACCAGGGTTGTGACATCAAGTGCCAAAGGTATTTTTCTATTCCAAAGGTAATCTGCTAGTCTCCAAAATAGAGAACTTTGTTCACTTCCCAAGCTGGATGCCACGGTGGGTTTCTAAGGAAAGCAATGGAATAAAAGACAAATCTCAAAAGTTCCAGAGAAGATGCTTAGGACTCGCTGGCTAGTCATTTCTTTGGAAGTGATGGGTACTAGATGCATAGGGTTCCACCTCTGTGTGTGTGGGTTTTTTTTTTTTTTTAATCTTTTTTTTGGAGGGAGAGAGTGGGGCAAGGATGAGCAGAGGAAGAGAGAGAATCTTACTTAAGCAGGATCCACACCCAGCACAGACCCCGATGCAGGGCTCTATCTCACGACCCCGAGATCATGATCTGAGCCGAAATCAAGAGTCAGACATTTAACTGACTAGAGCTTCCCAGGTGCCACCCCAACCCCAACGTATTTTTGAAAAGGGAGAGCCTACTCTCACCGTGTGGAGTCCCCAGGTCCAGACCCATCCTCACTGAAAAGACCCTAGCTACTTTCCACAACTCTCAGAGCCTCTGGCCACAGATTTGCTTTATTCCATTTTATTGAGGTTTCTGAGTATAATGACACACAAAACAAAGCAAAATCCCTACCAAACACATTTCTCCTATGCCAAGCCATTTGGTTCTTTCCATCGTATGGTGGAGACTGGGATGCCAGGGCTGTGGGCTTCTCCTCAGCTGACTCTCTAGGCTTCAGGCACGGTGTGACAGTCTCTCCTGGGCCGACTTTGTCTTTTGTAGTCTTCAGCTTTCCTTCTCTCGTGCGGGGGAGGGGCTAACCAACAGCTTCCATGACAACCAACATGGGCTCATTATTTGCCTTTCTGGCATATTTATGTAGCAAGAATGCGTCTCTTTTCCCTTCAGCTTCCTGCTCTAAGGTCTCTTACTCTCCTTCTCTTTCTCTTCCTATCAGAGAAGACACAAACCATCACTCTGCAAGGGAAGTATCAAATGCTCTGCATTGTGTTTCCTAGTCAGAGTGGGCTCCTTTTGTGCTCTTCTCTCTGGAAGGAGTAAGGCTCTGACCTCTCTCCTTTTCCTCGAGCAAGGAGTTGAACATTTGATTCCAGTAACTCAACTTTTCCATGCAAATGTATTCACCAGCCAGATTGTAACAGCTTCAGAAAGTGGCCCTGAAGCCAGAGAAGCGTATAGGGTTTGAAAACACTTGGGTGAATAATTGAAATTCCGGCAAAAATTTTAGGTATGCAAATGGGTCCTAGGAAATAAATTCTCTGGTTGAATGTTAACTCCTACTGATAAGATAAACCCGAAAAGGAGGTCTATGACCTCCTTTTACCTTTCCTGAAATAATAATAATAATAGTAGTAAAAGCCAACTTACTTTGTGCTAGACATTGTTCTCACATTCTATGAAGACTGACCCATCCAATGTTCACGCAGCCTCAGGAGACAGACTGTCCTCCCTGCCTTCCCGTGAGAAAAGGGCCGAATGAGCTTGAAACCTCCCCCACTTCCCTGAAGGAAGTGGTGAAAAGTATCTCAGAGTCCACTATAAAGATTTTAACATAACTGTCAAAGCATTAACTAGTTTGCCCACCCAAGTCCGGAAACAGACTTGAGAGGGTCGCTATCACCTTCCTGATGGTAGCCCCACAGGAGGGCTGCCTGGGCCTGCTCCCTGGGCCTGTTGCCCCTCAGTCCCTTTTCTGCATCAGGATGCAGGCAGAGCCACTGAGGCACTTGGACCCCGCCCCTCTCACCTGCAGCAAGCAAATCTTAAAGTAGTGCCTAGAGCAGAGCGTCTCCAAGCATGATGGCAAAAGATCAGCTGGGACGAAGAGACCGACTGAGGGGTAAGGGGAGCTGCAAGCTGAGGCTCATATGTGATGCTGCTGGCCCACAGGGACTAAGAAGCAAGGGCCTAGATGAACACCTGCCTCTTGATTACACCTGTAACGGCGGGCTTCAGCTGGAACTTTTCTACTAAATTAGTCCTGTATTTAAACATGCATTCACTGTCTCTGTTTTTATTCGCTGCTGTGGACATTTTCCATCTGGGAGAGTGTTCTGGGCTAAATCGTGCCCCTCCCCCCACCAAATGTTGAAGTTCTAACCCTCAGGACCTCAGAACTTGACATTGGGAGGAAGGGCCTTTAAAGAGGTGATTAAGTTACAGTGAGACCTTCTGGGTGTGTCCTAATCCGATTTGACTGGTGTCCTTTTGAAAAGAAGAAATTTGGATGCCCAAAGAGACAGCCGGGGAGGCACTTCACAAAAGAAAGACTACAGGAGGACACAGTGGCTCGAAGGTGAGAGACCTCAGGGGAAACCAAGCCTGACCGCACTTGGATCTTGGACTTCCAATTTCCAGAACTGTGAGAAAACAAATTTCTGTAGCTTCATCTTCGCCGTCTGTGGCATTTTGCTGTGACAGCCCAAGCAAACTAGGACAGAGGGTACCTATTATCTGAAGTCTTACCATCGGGCAAGTTTGCTAGGCGTCAGAGTGCCACCTGAAAAGACAGGTGATTGTTTTTCCTGGCCCTCAGCAGCCTCAGAAGGGACATGAGGCCTGTGGTGGGCTCTTCCAAGGGCTTCGACTTCGGAGATGGGAACACAAGCGAGGACAGCTCAGAATCTTCCTAGTGGCAGTAGTGACTCCTTTCACCAAGGGGCCCCATAGCCACGGTGGCAGTGGAGGAGGCCAGTTTCCAGCAGTGATGAGGCCACTGCCAGGGTCCCTGGACAGCGTGGAACGGTCATGGGCAACAGCGCCTCCACCAGGCTGTCCTGAGGCATGACCTCAGCAGAGTTCGTGGCCTGATTCCCTTCCTTTGCCTTCTTCCAAACCTGATCCTCCAGCATACCTGTTTCCCCAGCTCCCCAGCAGCTTTCTTGCGGATTCCCCTTCTGCTTAAGTTTATAAAGCAGGTTTTTATTCTTTGAAGTCAACAGTTTTGACTCCTATAGTCAAAAAGAGTTTGAATAATTGACCTTGCTTTGTGGCTTGAACATTCTTCATCTGGATTTTTTTTTTTTCCCATTCATCTATGTTTCATTGCTTTCCCATCCGAAGCAGACTGATGAGGTTTGCTCTGATTCCCATGCTATTCGATCCAAGGAGAGTCTGGAACCGTGGACTGCTTTGGCCCTCACAGGCTGCCCGAGAGCAGTTCCTCCCATATCCTTCATTCCAGCCAGGATACAGGGAGGTGTGCTTGGATGCCCAGTGTGCATCTTCATTTTCAGCCCAAACCAGATTTCTCATGCTATCCATTATAGCAATGGGTTTGTGCTGAAAATGAAGAGAGAAACAGCAGTTTATGCAAGTGTCTTCACAGTATCTTCGAGCAGGGCAGAGGTTTGGAGCCACAGAGGCCAGTGGTGTGATTATGGCAACACTGGCATTAGAACAGTTCTCCCAGGGCACCTGGATGGCTCAGAGGGTTAAGGCTCTGCCTTGGGCTCAGGTCACGATCTCAGGGTCCTGGGATCAAGCCCTGCATTGGGCTCTGTTCGGCAGGGAGCCAGCTTCCCCCTCTCCCTCACCTGCCTCTCTGCCTACTTGTGATCTCTGTCTGTCAAATACATAAAATCTTAAAAAAAAAAGAAAAGAAAAGAACAGTTCTCCCTAGTTATACCAGCACCCAGATCTCTTTAATTCCCACCTAGTACTTTAACGTCCCTAGTTGCCGGTTTTCAAATATTTTTCTACAAAACTGTACATTAATTAACAAATTTATTTTTCTTAATCAATCAAGGCATTACTGTGGAGCCTTCGGAAACTCTCTTAGTCTGTCCAGCCCTCAGTTTTATTATGAGAAGAGACCAACAAGACTGACCAGGGAGGAGGGCAGGGTCTCGTCCGTCACCGAGGGTCAGAACATGTTGAGTGTGTTGGGATCCCTGGTAGGACAGGCCCATTACAGGTCTGATTTGCAAGGGGGCTCAGAGGGCCTCCTCAGATAGAACGGCCCTGAGAACCAGGCAAGGTAAGCCTGCCCCCAGTCACAAACCTCTGTCCCAAGAAGGAGACAAAATTCCCACTACAGTGCTGTGTTGTCCTGTGACTATGTCTCCTATGTCTGGGTCTGATGGAATATTAGGGATGAAGGCAGGGCTGGAGGAGAAGTGGGCACCAAATACCAACAGGAAGCACTATTTCACTGAAAAACTTGAAGATATTGGGGGTATGAACAGTGTCATTTGGTATCCCTCTAATAAAGGATGGAGAAACACATGTTCTCTACATCTCTGCCAAAGCCCACCACACTGCTCAGCACCTCCAGGCCTCCAGCTCCTGGTAGCTATTCCTGAAGGGAAGTGGGAATTGGCGGAAGTGTCCACAGGGGCAGCTGGCCCTAAAAACTGAGGAGACAGTGACCAGTGGGGTGGGGAGGGGTGGGGGGCGGATGAAGGGACTGGAAATGGCAGCTGATGAGACTTGCATCCCTTTGGAACATCCCCTGAGGAATCAGGAAGTACCTGGGGGGCCCTTTACTCAGGATTGCTTCCCTGCATTAATGGGTGTGAACAGTGAAATTTGTATCACATAAGGATTAGGAACAACACAGGGAAAGATTTGAGTTGGTGCTCAAATTATGGCAGCCCCTAACCCACACAACATCCACAGAGATCGTGACTAACCATTAACCTTACTTGTTTGGCGAGGTGCTGGATGTTTCTTCTCATGAGACCCAAGTGGTGTAGTTTCCATTCACTTTTTGGAAACATGAAAAATTGCTCCAGGACTCTTGTTTCTGTCTTAACGAGCTCCTGGGGAGGAAGTCTTCAGGTCAGAGGCCATGAAGGATGTGAACAGCAGAAGAGTGTGATGGGATAAGGCATTGTCCTCCATGTTTTGTGCTGCTGGCCAATCAGTGATTCCTGAAGAATTCCAGACCCATACGTGATGGGTCGCTGGCCCAGCCATATGAACTTTTCTAGTGGTTTTTCATTTGCTTGGTGATAGAACTAGAAATTCTGTGAGGCCTTAGGAGAGCTGGGAATAAATAAAAAGGCCCAAGAACTTCAGGGTCAGTGCCATAAAATCGAGAAAAGAAAATAAGACTGAAAGTTGGGAAAATATTTGTGGACTGTAAGTGCTATTTTCAGGCTCCTGGAAAATACAGAAATGCCACCCTGAAGCATTTAACACTAGATGGGTCAACAAATATGAGGGAGCACTAAAGGAAATCGTGCTGTGGAGGAAGGGGAGGTGACCTATAATTTTCATTCTATCTTGACTTTCTGTCATCACGATAATTTGAATTTCCTTACTATTTAGATAAGCCTCTCTGTACAAACATTCTCGAGCCTTCAGTCCTCAACCTTAACCGAATCTGCCATTTATGATGCTGTTAAGGATTCTATAAAGAAGCCTATGTGTACTGAGCATTGTTAGTGAATAAATCTAAGGGATTTGACAGCTATATGGGAAGTAAGGAGGGTTGGAAAGGAAAAGGGGGTAGGAAAGAGTAGAGCTGGAAGGGGCAGCTTCAATGTCTATTGGCAAGATGTAAATTTCAGTTAATCTCAGGGTTTGATGAAATTGGTCAGAGAGGGCGCCTGGGTGGCTCAGTGGGTTAAGCCGCTGCCTTCGGCTCAGGTCATGGTCTCAGGGTCCTGGGATCGAGTCCCACATCGGGCTCTCTGCTCAGCAGGGAGCCTGCTTCCCTCTCTCTCTCTCTGCCTGCCTCTCCGACTACTTGTGATTTCTCTCTGTCAAATAAATAAATAAAATCTTTAAAAAAAAAAAAAAAAGAAAGAAATTGGTCAGAGATAATTTATTCTTACCCCCATCCAATACTCTTTCTTGTCTTGTTCCTCAATATAAAATTGAATTAAAAAAAAAAGAAAAGAAAAGGTGAAGGGGCACCTGGGTGGCTCAGTCAGTAAAGCATCTGCCTTCTGCTCAGGTCATGATCTCAGGGTCCTGGGATCAAGCCCCATACTGGGCTCCAGGCTCAGCAGGAAGCCTGCTTCTCCTTCTGCCCCTCTCCCTGCTCATGTTCCCTCCCTCTCTCTCTCAAATAAATAAATTTATTTTTTTTAAGTGAAGATTTTCATCCATCTTCATCAGCAAATGAGATGCTTACCCTCCTATTTTACTGAAAAGTCAAAGAAAGCTTTTAAGGGGAATTGGAGGCAACCAAGATGGCAACCTAGCAGGCTCCTGAGCACCTCTCCTGTGGATATACGGAATGTACAATTACTCAGAGCACGGTCAAGAAACTAGCCGAGTGACTTATACACATCGGAGGAATGAGAAAATACCCCCACCAAAATGTGTTGAAAGACTGAGACACACCGTTACCATAAACTACTCCCAACACACATACAACTAGGCGGGAAGTCATAAGTCTCTGCTTTGGGGGGAGGAGTAAGGGGTTTGGATTCCACATCCAGTGCCCCAACTGTGAAGACACCCAGTACAGGAGCTGAGTTCTTGAAATACTTAATTCTGAAATCCAATGGTCTTGTGTCTGAGACCCACAAAACTATAGCAAACAAAGAGGCAGTTCTTAAGGACTCTGAGCGCTGTCCCCCAGGGCCCAATGCAGGCAAAACAGGCAAAATGATGCATCTCTGTCTTTTCCTGAAAGAGAGGTTTATCTGTATACTTTCAAAGCTTCTGCCAGTCTTCTAATTTATCACAACCCAACCTCCATCCCCCCTTAAAAAATGTTGAACTCAAAGAAACAAAGTAGGAAATTGGTTGCCCGGGGCTGGGGGTGGGATTGGAGAAATAGGGAAAGGTTGGTAAAGGGCTACTAAAAAGAGAGACAGAGAGACAGAGATATGAAAATAACAATTTACATTTTAATCCAGAATTATTAGACATTCTCTCCCCACCCCCTGCCATGCCTCTATACAATTTGATATTTGGGAAAGTGGACATACCATTGTTGGATTGCCAAGTTTATTTAAGTCCATATTTTTTTTCTTTTTGTCAAAATACCTGGAAATAAGAGTAATAATAAACATTTGGTTTGAGTTTATGATGGACATTATACTATAAATTATAAATACTTTATATATATATTACTTAACTTAATGATCATAACAATTTCATAGAGTAGACATTATTATACCCACTTTTCAGATGAGGCAATGGAGCCTCACTATCAGACAGGATACGTTCAACTTAAAGTTACAGAAAACCCAAATCAAAGTGGTTTTGTTGTGGAAAATAAGAATCAGACTTGTGAGAAATCAAGCAACACTTTGAGAAGTAGGTGAACTTGGTTTATTTTACACTGGTGGACCCAGACAAGCTTGCACTCGAAATTCTGGGCCCTGGGCATTGGGGTTATAGAGCTTTTATAGGGGAGTGCAGGAGGTGAGTGTCCAAGGGCTATGCTGACTGCTGGTTGGTGGGTTTAAACTGAGAGGGGGGGTTCTTTAGGTGGGAACAAAGGTTAGGGCAGGGAGCTTATGGAGGGAGGCCTATTTATAGAAGCAGAAAGGGCTGGCTATATATTGCTCCTGGAAGGGCTTCTGTTTATCTCTTGCTATTTCTAGTAACTTTCTATCTTCTGGGCCTGCCAGCCTAGGCCTGCTCTGGGTAAATTTCCTCTTCAACTTGGCCAATGTAGATTCAGTAACCCATGTTACTGAAAAAGACCAGAAGTTGGTGGGACCAAGCACAATTCAGTATTCTTATTTCATTTCTCTGAGATTCTCTTGGCTTTTTCTTCCTCCAGATGTCAGATTCATCCCCAGGCTGGTATCATGATTGCTAAGAGAACTGTGGGTCTCACAGCCACCTAGGACTATATCCAGGATCTCTTGCTGTGGTCCTCTGTAGAGAGTGAGGAAACTTTCCCAGAATCCTTTGACTACCTTCTTCTCACATCTCACAAACCTGAGATTTTATCACCTGCCCATGTGTGAACCACTACCTGTGACTATTTGAATGCCTTGTGCTGACTAGCTTGGGCCTGAGTTTCTAAACCAAACCCTGGCAAGGATCATTTTTATGATTATTTTTAGCAATCTACAAGGCAAATAAAAGAAAAATAAGAGTGAAAATGCCCAAGACTCAGGCTCTGGTCTCTATTCTGCCTCATTGGGTGGGTCCGTGAGTCCATGGAACTTTCTTTTGCCTCAGCCATAAAATGATGACTTCCATCTACCAGATGAGGTCTAGGTAACTTCAGGCTCTAAGCACTGGTGGGCTCCCTTCCGTGTGCTCTCCTTCCCAGTCAGTGCTGAGGCACTGCCATTACTGTCCTCTAGCCCTACCCATTCCTCAGTGTTGTGGCAGGAATGTGAGCACTTATAGTTACTTTCTAGCCACGTGACCTTGTGGAATGGTGCTGTGTCTCAGCTTCCTTGTTTATAAAATGGGGCCAAAACATCTCTCTCCAAGGCTCTTGAAAGAATTAAGACAGTGCTTGTTAAGTAGCTAGAAAATGCCAAAGACTTAGTAGGCATGTGGTAGTTTTTGTTCCCCTCCCTTTCTCCTCTGTTGTCCTCTTTCTAAGGTTAGTGACCAGCTCTTAACTCACTTTGTAAACCTTTATTATCTAGCTCAAACCCTGCATGTAGCAGTGTCCTGTGAAGTTCATTTCAGTGAGTGAATAAATTCCCTTCTGGTACAACTGTATCCAGGGTCAGCCAGTGCTAGGGGACGAGGCATTGCTTGCTGGTGTTGGCATCAAGTCTGTGGGGCTGGAATGGGAAGAGAAGGCATTCTAGAAGGTAAGATATCTCTAAACAAGGCATAGATGCAGGAAAAGGCAAGGCTTACTTCAGAAACTGTGACCCCCGGGTGATAAGAAAAAAGCAGTCATGTGAAAATCTGGGGAAAGGATTCAGACAGCAAGGCTCTATGGTAGAAATGAGCTTGAAGTGTTCAAGGGTCAGAAATAATCAAGTATGGCTAGAGGATAGGGAAAGAAGAGCAGAGTTGAAGGAAATAGATTTGGAATGACAAGCATAGTTTGGATTATGTAGGACTTTGAAGGGCTTTAGATTTTATACCAGTCACCATGTTTGAAGGGTTTATGTAAGGTCATATGATCAGATCTATGCAATGGGAAGATCACTCTGACTGGTGTGTGGAGAACAGATTGTAGTGAGCTGGAGTGGCAACGGAGAGATCAGTATGGAAGTAGTTACTATAACCCAGCTGTGTTGGTCATGGTTCTCCAGGGAAACAGAACCAATAGGATATATAAAAAAACCAATAGGTTATATAAAGATATTTATAGAGAGATATTATATATAACGTAGGGATATTTATTAAAAGGAATTGGTTCATACCATTATAAAGTCTGAGAAGTCCCACCACCTGTAGTCTGCAAGCTGGAGGCCCAGGAGAGCTGAGGTATTGTGTGAAAGCCTGAGAACTACAGAGCTGATAAATCTATCGGGAAATGTGGATCCCAGTCCAAGTCTGAAGGCCTGAGAACCAGGTGCACTGAAGGGGGAGAAGATCAGTATTCAACTCAGGTCCTGAACAGGTTAGATGATGTTCACCCATATGGAGGTGGATCATCTTTACTCAGACCACCAATTCAAATGCTAACCTCTTCTGGAAGAGGTTAATCCGATATTTTATGTTTAATCCTATATTGAGTCATCCTTCGGCCCAGTCAAGTTGACACATAAAATTAACCATCATACTAGCTGAGAGATAATAGTGTTTCAGATCAGGGTGAGTGCCACGGTAATGGTGAGCCAACAAGATTTGCTGATGAACTGTATGTTTATTTGGTTTAATTAATATTAAGTTCTGCTCTATCCAAAAAAAAAGGAAGAAATTTATTGTTCTCTGAAGTCAGTCTTTGTAGGAGATCCAGGACTGATGCAGCCGTCTGTGCCAGTTAACAGTTCTGCCTGCCTTCTCTCCAAATTCTCCCTTTTAAGTTGGAAACATACTGGGCCTGTCGCACCACTGTGTTTTGGAAGCACATACTTTGCTTGAGTTCACACGTTCACAGTAGAGAGGAATTTTGCCTCAGAACAAATCATACCTTGGGTCTCACTTACGCCTGATTTAGATGCTGTTTATTTTCTTTTCTTTTTTTAAAGGTTTTATTTATTTATTTAACACACAGAAATCACAAGTAGGCAGAGAGACAGGCAGAGAGAGAGAGAGAGGAGGAAGCAGGTTCCCCACTGAGCAGAGAGCCCGATGCGGGGCTAGATCCCAGGACCCTGGGATCATGACCTGAGGAGAAGGCAGAGGCATTAACCCACTGAGCCACCCAGGTGCCCCTTAGATGCTGTTTAGAGCTGAACTTGGAGTCGATGCTGAAATGGGTTGAGACTGTGGGCCTGTGAGGATGGGAGCAATGTATTTTACATATGAGAAAGACATACATTTGGGGGTCCAAAGGGTGGAGAATTTGGGACTGAATTGTGTTCTCCCCAGATTCTTATGTTGAAGCCCCAACCCCCAAGATGACTATATTTGGAGACAGGACTTCTAAAGAGGTAAGTCAAGGGAGGTCCTAAGTGTAGAGCTCTAATGCAATGTGACTGGTGTCTTTAGAAGTAAGAAGACATCAGGGGATTTATGTGAGTAAATGCAGAGGGAAAAGGCCACGTGAAGACACAGCAAGGAGGGGACCATCTGCAAGCCAACGAGAGGCCTCAAGAGAAAGCAAATCTGTTGACTTCTTGATCTTGGAATTCTAGCCTCAAGTACTGTGAGGAAATAAATGTCTGTTGGTTAAGCCTCCTGGTCTGTGTTGTAGCAGCCTAGCAAACCAACACAGATTTTGCTTCTTCACTCCAAATCCATTCTTCATTGCCTTATTTGTAGCACTGGAGTTGGATTCTGTAAGCACTTTTCCTTTGCTGGTTGGCCTGATGTTAGCTTTGTCAGTAGATGGTACAATAGGGATATGACAAGAAGAAGGAGCTTCTCTTCTTGGTTATGGTTCTCTTTCTCTTCCTCTTGCACCTACAGGGTAACTCCCAGTGGCTTGCGTACAGGGCATCCCATGACCATCTCTGTCCAGTTTTGGCCCACAGTTTCCTACCCACCACTTTTAGTCCACAGGCTGTCAATCTCCTTTAAAGTAACTGGCCTAAGCAAACTTCTCCACCTCTAGTGGGCTCTGGCACACCTTTTCCAACAAGTTCTGAGCCCCTCTCCCCTTTCAAATTTGTTCCTTCATTGGCTACTCTTTCTCAGCCCTCAGGTATTCTTTAGAGTTTTCTTTTATCTGCTTTTAGAACCCAATCCCCTAAAAATAGTTAATAATTCTTTATATTAAACGTTGCCCATTTAAATTCTATCTCCAGCCTAGACCCTGGATAATATACATACTAGCAGCTCACTACTAGGGCATCTTAGGGTGGTGGCCCTCATCCCCCTGGTCCAAAACAGCCTCTGCCTTGAAGACATCATGACAGAAAAAATGATAAAGGAGAGACAAAAAGTTGTCCCTTGGCGCTTCCCAGTCCTAGGGCTACAACTGGGTGCAAGGGAAATGGAGAAGTGCCATCTTCATTCTGGGTGCACATGTGCCCAGTAAAAGTTCTATACTATGGAAGAAAAGAAAATAGTAGAGCCAAATAGAAGTCCCTATATCAGTTGGAAGTGAACTCAAGAAATCAAGATTAACTGCCAGGTTGTTGTGTGTGCAAAAAATATAAATGGTAGTGTCATTTATTAGGATGGGTAAAGCTGGAAGTTGAGAAGATTTTGGGGGTAGGGGTGGGTGGAGAAAGAATCAAAGATTCTGTTCTGTCACATTCAAATTGATGTTCTCATTAGAAATTTAAGTTAAGCCATCAACCAAAGAAACCTGGAACTCAGGAGAGTCATAAACATACAGCTGACATTCAAAGCACTATGATTGGATGAGATCACCTAGGGAAGGAATATAAAAAGGGAAAAGAACAGAGGACACAGCCTGAGACTCCCAGCATTCAGAGGTCACGTAGAAGAAGGGAGCCAGCAAAGGAAGCTAAGAGGGAGTAGCCATTGATATTTGATGAACTAATGATTGTTAATTTTTTTAGGTGTGGTCATTATTATTTTTTTTTTTATAAAAGAGTCCTTATTTAGAGAAACAGAAATATTTATGGATGAAGTAATATATCTGGGACGTGTAAATCATTTGGGAGGGGGAAATGAGTAGGAGATAAATGAAACAAGATTGGTCATGAGTTGAAGCTGATTGATAAGAACACTGGAGTTGATTATATTACCCTGTTTACTTTTTTACATATTTAAAACAAAATAGCTGTCACTGGTGGTCTTGTTAAGAGTTGTTGGGCGAGCTGATTGATGAGGATGAAAGCCTGGGCTGAGAGGGGAACTTGGGTAGAGAATGGAGGATGAGGGAGTAGAATGAAAAAGACAATTTCTTTGCTCTAAACACACATCAAGCATGGGCTGTACATCTTACTGGTCCTTGGTAATTGTTGACTACATGTTGGGCATGAAGCCAAGCACAGGTGAACAAGGAACAGGAATTGCCTATGTAGGATGGAGGGAAGAGAAATAAGAGAGATAAGAGTAGTTTCTAAATGATCCTCTATCCCCTTGGGTCTGCCTAGAATGCGGCCATTTGTGGGAGTTTAATATACCCTAATGGAGTAATCCGAGGTCCATGGGAGGATATATTCAACTCAATTCAATCTAAGCAATGTTTACTGAGAACCTGTGTGTTTAGAATGGCAGGCTACATGCTGAGAGTCCCTAGAAAAGCTTATAATTCAGTTGGAGAGAGGGCATAAACCATGCACGAAAATGCCAGGCAACTCCTGCTATGTGCCAAATAGTGAAAATAAATTGCTTTGTCTACTCTTTTCAGGTAAGTGAAGCCGTTAAGAGGTTTGTTTGAACTGTAGAGTCTCAAGAACACCCACTTTAAGACACTGAGGGGGCCACAAAGCAGAAACTTGCAAATAGAGAGGTCGATGGTTTGTTTGGTAATTATCCCTTTCCCCGCAAGTGCCGCGAATCTGTATTCCCCAGAAAGAACAGTTACTAACCCAATCTTTCTCCTTGTGTATAATCCTATTAATTCTTCATAAAATTATGTCATATGTTGCAATTTCCCAACATCCTCTATATTAGGGTTTTCCAGAGAAACAGAACAAATAGAATACATACACCCACACACCCACACACACACATTCATATACACATACACAAATTTATTTTACAGAATTGGCTCATCCAAATGTGGGGGCCAAGTTCAAAACCCGTGGGACAGACTGGTAGGCTGGAAATTCTGGTGCAAACTAATGATGTCTTGGGTCCAAATTTCATAGGGCAGTAGGCCAGAAACTCAGACAGGTTTTCTATATTGCAGTCTTGAGAATTTCTTCTATTTGGGGGAAACTCACATAGTCTTTCTCTTAAAGCCTTCATCTGACTGGATGAGGCCCAACTGCATGACAGAGGATATTCTGCTTTAGTGAAAGTCTACTGAATAAGTGTTAATCACATTAAAAAATACCTTGCAGCAACCTCTGGACTGGTGTTTGACCTAGTAACTGACCAACATCACCTAGCCACGCTGACACATGAAATTGACTATCATACCTGCCTAGCAGATAACACTAAAGGAGTTTTTAATTCATCTGTTTTTTTTTTTTTTCTGCAGAATATATATACTCTATTGAATGTATAATTTCTGTGAAAGTATCTTCTCTGTACTGGGATTCTTTCAGCTCCTTAATAGTAGGCTCTATTTTCAATTCATCTTTCCATCCTCTCCCAAAACCTAGCACAATACCATGAATTACCAGGTCCTGTGCCAAGCACTTTCCACACATTAACGTGGTTGTCCCGGACAACAGCCTCATTTGGCTGCTACACTGTTGTGACCATTTCATGGTGAGCAAAGAGGCTCAGAGAGAGTAAGTCACATGCACACACACACACACACACACACACACACATACACAGCTGGAAAGGGCAAGGCAAGGTGGAGCCCATGCTGGGCTATTGCTCCCTGCAGAGTCCTGGCATTTCTTCCAAGATTCCTTCTGCCACAAAGGCCCTCCTTCCCCACCTGGGACCATTGCTTCTGTCCCAGAGCCAACTCCTGCCCCACAAGCTCGAAGCAGCCTTTTCCTGTTGTGTTCTGCCTTAGGAAGAGCCTGCCAGCGCCAGCTACGTCCTGGACTGAGATGATGTTGGATGGAAATCCAATCTCTGCGCCCTGGCAACTAAAAGAGCCCTCGGGTGTGGGTGACTCGGGAAGCTAAGCCTTATTGTAATTCTCATATTCAGAAGGGTTGTCACTCATACAGGGGCACCTGTAGTGTTAGCTGGGCCCTAGGACCCACCATTCCTCCTCCAGGCCCCGACCAGCTCAAGGACTTAGGAATGTTTGCTTTCTGCCTCTCTCCACTAGGCAGTGACCCTCCTGAGGGCAGGACCCATGTCTTAGGTAGTGTTGTATACCTCCCTCCAGCATGGGGACTGATACAGCTTGGCTTAATGTCTGCTGAACAAATGGATTTTAAAAAACAAAACAAAACAAAACAAAACGAAACAAAAAAGAGGTAGAGGAAGGGAGGAGCCCAGATGTATTTTTTGAAGTTGGCAAGATTATTTCATTTCTTTCTTCATCTGTACATGTATATTTATTGAGCATCTAGTACGTGTCAGTCAGAGTATAGACAGTGGGGCTACAAACGCATGTGAGATGTTCTAATTCTGGAGAAACTCATTTATTCTTTCCCACTATTTTGCACAGAGGAAAAACAACACCCCTACAGCAAGCTGGTTCCTTAAAGTACCCTACGAGGTTTCCTGGGGTTTCATCCTTCCGGGCTCCAAATTACCTTACATGTTCAAAACAGAAGATCCTTTTTATGTATACTAGGGGAAGGAATTTATAAATGCTGACATTCCTGGAGTGTGGAAAATTTGGATTTCAGAATGCCTTCTTCACTGCATGTTTCCCATCTGTTTGTTTTTCCGCAGCATTTACTCCTCGGCTGAATCCACCGCTCTGCACTCCACCGGGACAGAGCCCAGGCTGGACTGCCAGGCAGAGCTCCTTTTCCTTTTGCAGGCTCCCTGCCTCCCTGTTGAAGCAGAGGGTGGTTGCTAATTGGGCCCTGAGAAGTCATCAGTAGGAGCCTCATGGCTCATCTGTTAAAAGCAAAGTGGATTTGTTCGTCTGGGCAGTTCCTAAGTGTCTTGGTTCGTTGGACCTCCCTAATGACTCGGATGAAATAATGCAGTTTTCTGGGCTCTGAGGAATTCTGAGGCCTCCAGCTATTAAATCAACTGCAAAGTACTCTTTAGGTACTTGAACGCATGACATATTTTGCGTTCCTGTTTTCGTGGGCCACCCACTTGGGCTCATTCTCCTGAGCATGCCCAGCTGAGAGGGACATGCTGCCCCCCTTTCCATGGCTGTTGAGAAGGAGAAGCCGGATAAATTGAGAAAGCCGTAGTGTCAAATAAATGAGTGCCATGGAAAAGCTCAGCAATGCTAAGAGGACGCCAACCTTTCTGTGAGTAAGTAGAAATCCGTTAATATCGATGGGGGGTTTATAGTGTCAGGGGGCTCTCCGGTGTGTATCCCAGGCATCTGCTAATGGCAGGAAGATGCATGATTGCCAGCATCTCTGAAATGTGGGTGCCTCATGATTTAGGTGATGTCTTGGCTGATGATATTTGCAAGGGTCCTCGCAGTGACCACATGGGTATGGGTGGGGAAGTGCCTGTCTGGACCAGGCGCACAGTGGGTGCCCAGTAGCTGTGACTGTGGGGCATCTGAGTGTGGTGAACGCATGTCCCTCTTTGAGCGAGGGCCTCGTCAGCTCACGCAGGCAGGAGTGGTATAGCTGCCAGAGACCAACCAGACACAGAACCCCCTCTAAGTACTTAAAACAGGGAAGGTTTCTGCTGTGCTGGAGGAGCTGAGACCAGAGGGAGATGCGGTGACACAGAGATTAGCACAGTGGGACGCTATCACCATGGTGGCTGTAGGGACAGAGTGGGGACATTGCCTTCCCCAAGCTTCAGGGCCGCTTTGCAGAAGCCTGGGTCGTGGCAGGCAGGAGCTGGAGCCACAGAAAAGACACAGCAGCCATCAGAAACACCCCCTGAAGGCAAATGGGAAGAGATATCCGGTCTCCCCACTCCCTTCTTCCGCATTCCACCCTCCTCAAGAGCCAAATCCAGTGGAAGCTGGGCTGACCCGAGGGTCTGAGGTAGGCAGCCTCTAGGGCTGGGCCTGACACCCCAGTGCAGAGAGAGCAGAGTAGAAGGCGTGGTGGCTGTGAAGGATAGAGCTGAGGGTAAGCAAGCCCAGGCTCTGGTGGCCCAAAGGGCTTTGGATCCTGCCTCAGTGACAAAGGGACCAGGAGAATGATCTGGCTCAGGTCTTCATCTGGGGTGAGAGTCTATTTCCAACTAGCTCTTCCCTCTTCTTCTTGTTCCCAACCTTTCCATGCCTATTTCCCAAATGTCCCTGAGGTTTTCTGCTCACGATAGGCCATCCTTTTGTCTATGGAGGAAAGGAGGAGACACCACAGACCCAGTGTGACTTCAGGCCATCACTGTGCTGCCATTGTGTCTGCCGTTTAAATGCCTGAGATGGGCAGGCCAATCAAATGCCTTGAGCTGGCCAAGCACAGAGGGAATCAGGTTAATGCCACCATTTCTGCCATTCTGCCTAGAACTGGGCAGAAATTGCTCATAGGGTCTCTCAGGGAACCCCAGGCGCCTGGCTCTAGGGTGGGAGATGAGGAAAGTCCCCCACCCCTGAGCCACCTACATTGATTCTTAAAGCTCTGGCTTCAGGGGTGCCTGGGTGGCTCAGTGGGTTAAAGCCTCTGTCTTTGGCTCAGGTCATGATCCCAGGGTCCTGGGATCAAGCCCTGCATCCAGCTCTCTGCTCAGCGGGGAGCCTGCTTCCTCCTCTCTCTCTGCCTGCTTCTCTGCCTGTTTGTGATCTGTCAAATAAATAAATAAAATCTTAAAAAAAAAAAAAAAAAAAAAAGCTCTGGCTTCAGACTCAGACTCAACCCAGAGAAGGCAGGGAACAGAACGTTCCTTAGGGTTTTCTGATAGACCTTTGCTCTTTTTCTCAAGAGTCATTCTTCCACCATCCACCACATTAAACTCCATGCTACAAAAATCCGCTCTTACATTCTATTATTGAAACTAACCCAGAGCATCCACGTGCTCTGTCACCCTGAAACTGGGAATAGCTTTATGCCTCAGGGGAACAAAAATAACCCTGACAGCAGTTTAATCTCCCAACTACTGTGCATCTACTGACGGAATAGAATTCAATCATTAAAATATTTCATCTGAAGTGGAAAATGCTTTAAGGTGTTAGTGGAAAAAAGCAGGATGCAAATTTACGTCAAACAAAGGGAACGACAACTGTGCAAATAACAGCAGAGAAAAAATGCCCAGAAGGGAATGTACTACAATGTGGTCTTTTAGGGGATGGCGCTATGATTGATTTTTTGTGCAAAGATACTAAATTAAGCCCAGAATTCCTTGTGTTACTTATCATTGTGTCCTCCTTCCTTCCCCTCCAGCACGGAGAGGGTTCCAGTGTATTTCTAAGACCATACAACTAAAGTGCCAAGATTGGACCAGACTATCTCTTGACTCCCTTCAGGATTCTTACCTGGCCACCTGCCACCTCAGGCCAAGGTGGGAGTTAAGAAGGTGCTCACTGCCGAGACCAAAGCTATGGGAGGGCAGGGAGAGAGTGTGAGATCATCTTAAGCCAGGATCATGGCAGCGCCGTTGAGATTTGGAAGAAACCAGAAGGGACGGATGAGCCATTACAGATTTGAGACTAAACTAGCAAGTTTCAATGAATTCTCTTCTGTCCCATGCATTTTGTAGAGTCTCTAATCCTTTGCTGTTGGGTGGGGTTTTTTTGTATGTTTGGTTTTTAGGATGCTACATTGTTAGGTGCTAATTTATCCCAAATGACTTGACTATTTGCTTCCTCTCAAAGGCTCAGGGTAAGCAGCAAGACATTTTATGGGTCTCCATGAGGCATGGCCTAAAGGGAGAAGAAAGGGTCTGATAGGGGAAAAGAAGGATGTAAAGATAACTTCAGCCCCCTCCACACAGAAAGCTCAGCAGTGAACCCAGTTGTAGGTGTTATAGCTTGGGAAATGGACCAGCTCCTTCCCAAAGACTGTTGACTGGGCCTCTGAAAGAGACCCGGAGTCTGTTGGCTCCCATTCTCATGCAGACTCTGAAGGGACCTGGAGTCTGTTGAGTCTCATTCTCATGCAAACTCTACAAGGGATGCACACCTCCTGTTAGAATTTCTAACCTGGCAACTCATCACCAAAGTGTTCAAAAGCACTTTGCAAAGGCAGAAGTGTGAGGGTTGGACGGTATGTGTCACATGACCAGCATGCAGCACATCTCCTCCCAGCCCCTCTGACTAAACTGGACTGGAGCGGCCATGAGTGCTCACTCCAGTCCCACTGCCTCTCCAGAGAGCTGATCCCACTCAGGAAGCTAAGTTGTTCTGTTGAAGGGAGAATCCAATATGAGAGGTTAAAAATCAAAACATAAATTAAAAGTAGAAGGATTTTTATTTTCATTAAAAAAAAATCCACTATGGATTAGTTAAACCTATTAGTCTACTGTTCCCTTTCTCCCCACATTTCGGGTCTTTGTGGTCGGGGAAGCTTAGGCGTATGAGTTCCCCAGGGCTGCCATAACAAATTACCATCAGTTGGTGGTTTATTTATCAGAGAGAGAGGGGGGGAGAGAGTGAGCACAGGCAGACAGAATGGCAGGCAGAGGCCAGTTGGTGGTTTAAAACAACAGAAATTCCTTCACAGTTCTGGAGGCCAGAAGTCTGAAATCAAGGCGCTCCATCTAGAGGCTCTGGGGAAATCCTTCCTTGCCTTTTTTGAGTTTCGGGTGGTATCAGGAATTCCTTGGCTAATGGTTGCCCCTCTGTAACCAGTGCACATGGCCTTCCTTCCCTGGGTGACTCTGTCAAAAGTCCTTCAGCTTTTCTGTCACAAGCATAACCACGACTACATTTTGGGCCCATCTGGATAATCCAGGAGACACTCTTCTCAGGATTCTTCACTTTGTCACAGCTTTTGCCATATGAGGCCATGTTTGGTCATCTTTCCCAGCACCAGAGAGCCCACATGGGGAGGGGAAGTATTTCAACTGTCCAGTATGCTTTCTAGGTGGTTCAGTTTGGTTTGGGTTTTTAAACTTGAAGCAGCCCAGTGATTAGTAATTGCAATAATAAACTAGTATAGTCCCTCCCGGGTAGGCTTTGTTTCACTCAAGATCAGGCAATGCCTGAGGAGTGACTGCTCAAGTGATGGCTCAGAGGGAAGGAGGTCCTGGAGGGCTGGGTGTAGGGGATTCATCCCTCACAGTCTGCGGGGCCCTCAGCTGTGAATCCTGTTACCACACTTCCAGTCCTAGTAAACCATGCTGGCTTTGCTTTTTGTATACTTAAACTTCTGTGTATCCAGTATAAGTAAGGAATGAACATTAAAACTGGTTAACTATGTTAACATCTCTCCAAGGATCATGATTTGTAAGCAGTTGAGCCACTGTGAACACAAGTTACTCTGACTCAGAATACTCTGGGATTACGATGGGGACCTATCTTTGGTGCCACCATTCAGTCCATTACACAGCACAAGTTTTTTAGTTTTATCATAGAATGAACCCTCCTGTGCATACACTTTGGTGCTTTCTAAATTCCCTGAGCTTGCTTCTATTCTTTGCCTTTGTTAATGACCCATATAGACATGACTCCCACGAACTTCTTCCGTGGTGTTTAATCTTGCATCATGAAAATAAGCTACTTTCTCCCTAGCATCTTAACAGTAGTTCTGACTCTGTAGGAATCCCAGATTTATGTTTACAAGAACATACCTGCTAGATTCAAGTTTATGACTCTAAAACTCTTGAGTAAACGTTCTGTGACTAGGGCATCAGTGTAATCAGCAAGAAATTGACGCCAAAATTCCCCAGTTCACTTTGTTGTGCAGAACCAGCTAAGATCTCCTTAAAAATGAGAGCAGATTCCCACCTTCCCTGCAGGAGATCTATAAGCCCTTAAGAGTCCCAGACAAGCGCTCTGTGTCCTGAAACATGCTGCACATGAAACAGGCTGACTGTTTTTCTTGTTGTTTTTCTCGAGCTTGTCAGGAACAACAAATTTTAAAAAATATGTTGATTTATTTCTCTGCTCTCTGAGGATTTTATTTTTCTGTTTAAAGCCATGAATCCCCTTTCATCTCTTCTCTAAACAAATGCCTTCATTAGCCATCCGGAAATGTCATATTACAGTGAGATTTCATCTGTTATCAGGCCACGTGGCACAAAGAAAGACTTTCTAATGGGTCCTTTCCAGTGAAGTGAGTGCCTGCCCTTGGAATGCTTAGAAATTCCAGGCTGCTCTAAAAATAAAAGAAAGTCTTGATGAGATTTCTCCTCTATCAGAGGTTTACAAAATCAGAGGTAAAAGGGGAAAAAAAGATTTTCCTTCCTTGTTTTCCTAACTATTGAAGAGAGTGTTATTCTGCTCCTTGAAAACCTAATACGCAAAAGTTAGTTCTGGGTGTGTAGGGTTTAATTTTTTCATCGTTTTTATTTTAATGAGTTGGACGATAGTCAATTCGCTCGATTTTGGGGGGAGGAGAATGAAAACCTTTAGTGATGGCTTGTAGACTTTGTTTCTTAAACTTTTTTTTTTTTTTTCTGAAGGAAAGAATAGTAATGTAATATTTGTACACTGTTAATTTCTGCTAGGGTCAATCAAATACCAGACACAGAGTCCCTGGCCCAGGAAGAACCATGTTCTCAGAGCAGCAGACTTGGCCCCAGTCTCTTCTCCACAGCTCCATGAAGAAGCGGCACAGATAAGCCCCCACTGTAACCCCGGGTTCTGTGGTGTCAAGGTCACCTCACCACACTGCCCTATCCACAGCCATCCTGGAGAGCTCTGGGACATTCATACAGTGGTTCTAGAAACCTCTTTTCCTTTTCATATTCACAGCAGCAGCAGCCCAGAGCTTTTGAGGAAGGACTTTTTTTTTTTTTTTTTCTCCAAGTTTCAAGATTTTTGTCACCTGCGGGACCTACAGATGGGATGAGGAAGGATTTGCCATTCCAGCTACTACCCCAGGCCATGGTGAAGGGGGGTGGGGGATGGGGCCGGGTGCTAGAATCAGCAGTTTCCTGGGTTCTAGGAGACGTAGGGTGAGGTATAGTCCAAGACAGCATGTCTTTTCTGCAGCCTTTGGGCTGGCAGAGGACACTGGTGGAGTGGGGTCAGACAGGTGGGCCCAGAGAACTGTTTGCAGCTTTTCAGGATGCTGCCTTGGGTTCTGGGGGTGCTCGTGTCAGCACTGAGCTTTTTAGCAGGAACCTCTGCGTCTTTAGAAGAAGCGTGATAATTTGTGAGGTCTGTTATAGGTCCAGTGAACAAAGTATAAACACATGAAACAAAGGCTTCCATGTTTATTTTTAAGGAGGCATTTGCTGTTTTCTATTCAACACAACTAAACTCCTTATCATTTTGTGCTACTCCTGGGCTCCAGAACAGTGCTTTTTATTCTGGGAGATAAATAAACAGCTCAGTTTGGCGCATGGGAAGGGAACAAGAGAGCCATGAGCAGGAAATGTGACATGAAAGGGAGGCTGGAGTGGGTCCGTGAAGGCAGACTACTCCTACATAGGCACGAGGAACCACTGCCCCAGGGGGGCATGCTTTGGAGGACCCCTCTCTGGTCCTCCTCCAGCCCTTTCTGTCCCAAGGCTGCTGGGAGTCTGTGGAGCTAACCTCCCCCAACTTTGCTGTCTCTGGTGTGCTCAGGATACCTGAGAATTCACCAGCCTAATATCCCTTAAGGGCTGCATGATCACCTCCCCAAATGTGTCGGAACGTACAATTTGTGGAGCTGTCTTGTCCTGGCAGTGGCCAAGGGCAGCCATTTGCAGTGGCAGGGATGTGGACAAAAAAAGGTGGAGTGTCCACAGTCCTAAGTGTGGGGCTCTTAATAATGCGAGAGGGAGCCAAGGGGGGAGGGACCAGGACACAGGCACCTGCAGACATCTGAGGGGGCCAGAACCCCAGGAAGTTGAAGTCTGCACAAACATTATAGGAGCTCAACAATTTACAAACACATATGTTAAAGAAGTAGTGATGGTGATGAACACTGTAAAGCACAATAAAGCAGGTTAAGGTGGGGATAGAGTGTGTGTTGGGCGGGGGGTCTTTTAGAAATGGAGATCAGGAGGGGTGCCTGGGTGGCTCAGTCAGTTAACCATTTGCCTTCCGCTCAGGTCATGATCTCTGGGTGTTCAGATCGAGCCCCACATCAGGCTCCTTGCTCAGCAGGGAGTCTACTTCTCTCTCTCTCTCCCCTTCCATGGGCTTGTTCTGACTCTCTCTCAAATAAATAAATAAAAAGTCTCTCTCTCTCGCTCTGCCTCTCTCACATGCTTGTTCTCTCTCTCAAATAAATAAAAAAAGAAAGGGAGATTGAGAAAGTCATTTTTGGGGCAGTGGCATTTAAGCAGAAACCCAAATGTAGTGAGGGAGTCAGAGGGCATGAACATTTTGGCACAAGTGCCTGGAACAGCAGCAGGAAAGTCCTCAGGGAGAGAGATGAAGTTGTACAGACATGTAGGACCGGACAATAGGTCAGGTCTTTGTAGACTAGAAGGATTTTTTTTTTTTTTTTTTGACTATAAGGATTTTTATTCTGAGAATTTGGGGAAATCATTACAAAATTCTGAGCAGGGGACTGCCATGATTTGATTTACTCTTAAAAAACTTGACGGTAGGGGGCGCCTAGGTGGCTCAGTGGGTTAAGCCTCTGCCTTCGGCTCAGGTCATGATCTCAGGGTCCTGGGATGGAGCCCCACATCTGGCTGTCTGCTCGGTGGGGGGCCTGCTTCCTCCCCTCTGCCTCCTCTCTGCCTGTGTCTCTGCCTACTTGTGATCTCTGTCTGTCAAATAAATAAATAAAATCTTAAAAAAAAAAAAAAACTTGACGGTAGGATAACAAAAGGGAAAATGGGAAAACAATTAGGTAAGTTGTTAGACAGCATTCTTTTATTAAAGGTTTTTCCAATTTATTTTAAAAATTTCTTATTTTTAAAAATGTGGTTAAGTATGCATAACCTAAAATTTACCATTTTTATGTGTACTGCTCAGTGACGTCAAATCCATTCACATTGTTGTGCAATCACTATCCATCTCCAAAACTTTTTCATCTTATAAAACTGAATCTCATTAAGTACCCATTAAATAACTCATTTCCCCCTTCATTTAGCTGCTGGCAACCACCTTCTACTTCCTGTCTCTATGAATTTGACTACTTTATTTTTTTAACTTTAATTATTTACTTTTAAGAATACGAGAGTATTTTTATTTTTTCATTTTGATGGTGCAAAACACAAATGCTGACTTGACATCCATTCACATATCACTTTTTCTGTCACATTTATGACCCAGCACATTGGTGGATCCAAAGGAAATGGTATAATCACTATTTGGAGCATATCACATTAGTATTTCAATTGTTTATTCCAACCATTTCTTCTCTGATAAACTAAAACATCTTCATCATGTTGTTTGATGAGAGAGACCCACAAGAAGATGGAGGTGGCCAAGATCAGTCAAACTCTCAGCCAGTCAGGTCTATCATGTGGTAGCTTTTGAATGTAGAATTGATCTGGCTGAAGAGCCTCTTGGGAGGCCAACCAGAGTCAGCAGCTTGCAGAACAGGAGCAACAATGCAGTTAGTGCCATCTTGCTGGCCCAGGCTCTCAAATTTGACTACTTTAGATACCTCATCTAAGTACAATCGTACAGTTTTTGTCTTTTTGTGATTTATTTCTCTTAGCATAATGTCTTCAAGGTTCATCTGTGTTGCAGCATGTGCCAGAATTTCCTTCCTTTTTTAAAAGATTATTTATTTATTTATTTTTGCTCGTGTGTGTGTGTGTGTGTGTGTGTGTGCACATGTGAGAGAGAAAGAGAGAATATGAGCCAGGGAGGGAGAAGCAGACTCCCTGCTGAGCAGGGAGCAGAATTTCCTTCCTTTTACTAAAGAATACTATTCCATGGTATGTATATAGTATATTCTGTTTATCCATTCACCCATCAATGGACACTTGGGTTGCTTCCACCTTTTGGTTATTGTGAATAATGCTACTATGAACATGAATGTACAAATAGCTCTTCAAATGTTCCTGGGTATGCAGTAGATGCCTCAATTCTTTGTGGAGTATATACTCAGAAGTGGAATTACCCGACTATATGGAGTGTACTTCTATTTAAAAATTTTTTTTGAGAAACCACACACATCCTACCAGTGATGCACAAGAGTCCAATTTCTTCACATCCTTGTCAACACTTGTTATTTTCTTTTTCTTTTTCTTTTTTGGTAATGGTCATCTTAATGGATAGGAGGTAGTATCTTATTGTGGTTTTGACTTGCATTTCTGTAATGATTAGTGATGTGTATCTTTTCATGTGCTTATTGGCCATTTGTATATTTTCTTTGGAGAAATTTCTATTCAAGTCCTTTGCTTATTTTTAAATTGGGTTGTTAGTTTTTGTTGTTGTTGAGTTTTGGGAGTTCTGTTTTTACTCTGGATATTAATCCCTTATCAGATATGTGTTTTGCAAATATTCTCTACCATTTTGTGAATTGCCTTTTTACTCTGTTTATGTGTCCTTTGATGCCCAAAAGTTTATAGTTTTGATGAAGTCAAATTTGCCTATTTTTTCTTTTAAAGCCTGTGTCATATTCAACAAATCGTCACAAAATCCATGAAGCTTTCCCCTATATTTTCTTTTTTTGATAGTTTTAGCTCTTATGTTTAAGTCTTTGATCCATTTTGTAATTTTTTTGAGTATGGTAATAGGTAAGGGTCCAGCTTCAATCATTTGCATGTGGATATCCAGTTTTCCCAGAACTATTTGTTCAAAACGTTCCTTTTCCCATAAATGGTTTTGGCACCCTCATCAAAAGTTATTAGAACATATATGTGAGAGTTTATTTCTGGGTTCTCTATTCTACTTCATTAGTCTATCTATCTAACTCTATGCCAAGATTATATTGTTTTGATTACTGTGTGTTGTAGTAAGTCTTGAAATCAGGAAGTAACATTCCTCTAACTTTGTTCTTTTTCAAGACTGTTTTGACTATTTGGGAGTCCCTTTAGATTTCATATAAATTTTAAGATTAGACTTTTCTATGTCTGAGAAAAACATCATTATGATTTTGAAAGAGATTGTATTGCATTTGTAGATTGATTTGGGTAGTATTTATGTCTTAATAATATTAAGTCTTCCAAACCATGAACATGGGATATCTTTCCATTTTTTATGTCTTCTTTAATTACTTTCAGCAATGTTTTGTAGTTTTCAGTGTATAAGTCTATCGTCTCCTTAGCTAATTCCCAAGTCTTGTTTTTACTTGTTCTTCTTGATGTTATTATAATTAGAATTGTTTAAAATTTTCTTTCAAATTGTCCATTTTTAGTATATAGAGATGCAACTGATTTTTGTGTGTTAATTTTGTATCCTGCAACTGATGAATTTGTTTATTAGTTCCAACAGTTTTTTTTGTGTGTGGAATCTTTAGGGTTTTCTACATAAAAGATTACATCATCTGTAAACAGACATAGTTTTCCTTCTTTCTTTCCAATTTGGAAGTCTCTTAGTTCTTGCTTAATGTTACTGCAACATTCTATCCAAGACATGATGAAGATTTTAATGGGAATTAAATCTTGTAATTTATTTCTCTTAGCCGGATTTAGGACACATTTTGCAGGTAGAATAAATAGAGTTGGTTGGTTTGGATATTGGTTGTGGGAGAAAGAAAGGAGTTAAGAATGACCTCTAGGCTTGCAGATAGAATGACTGGCTGAATCACTGTGGTGCCATTTGATTAGATGGGGTAGATGGGGGAGTGTATGCTTGGGAGGGGCCATGTTAAATGTATCCATGGAAGCGGACAATATAAATAAAAGCAAGAGAAGATGGTAGGAAGAGGTGAGAAGACAGACTTCCGGGGCAAACTCACCTTTAGAAAAGGAGTAGAAGAAAAACAGAAGGAAGGTAAGAAGAAGCAGCCCAAGGGGTACAAAAAGAATGAGAAGAGTCAGAGAAACAAAACAGAGAAAGTTTCAAGAAAGTGGCAGGCTGGGTGGGAAGTGCTCCAAACAGCTCTGTAGAGCTGTATCTATAAGGTGGATAAGGCAGCTTTGCTGTTACTATTGTCATGGAAACAAAAAACATTTAGGAGATCTAATAGCTATTTAACAGCCCTGCGTCTAGCCCATCACATTCCCTTGATCTATTATGAAAGATGCTAATAAAAACAGGCATCAGAGAGACAGGGTTAATCCAGGCTTCTTCCTTTTAGATGTGTAGTCTCTAACTGGAAGAATTCCCCTTCTTAAGAAGGAAGCCAGACCAACCCCCACACCAAGTGCTATAAAGCCCTGAGAAACCAGCTGACCCAAGTTCCTTATTCTCGAGATGTTAGCTGAAATTTTTATAAAATAAATTTGCTGTTTTCACTTTTAAGTCAGCAAGCTGAATTACTTGGAGGAGGAAAGCAGGAGGAGTAGAGGAGACAGAGAGAAGACAGCAGGAACACAGGAACCTTCGGGTGAGCATTTTTAATCTTTGTTTTGTTAATTCGTTACTGAGTATTAGAAGTTGCTGATAGCATGCTTTCTGAAAAGTACGTTAATTTTGTTCCATTGTAAATTTTTTTTTCCTACCATATATATAGCCGATTAAAAGATACTGGGAAAGTACAAAAAAGGAGAAGAAAGTAAAACCACCACTGAGCTAGTCTTTATTGGCATTCGGGCGGTATTTCTTTCCATTCTTTTTTTGCGTGTCTGCATATAATTTCAGGTTGATTTCCACAGTTGTGTCCATACAGCATGGATTACTTGATGCTCATTTTTTTTCCCCCTTAGAGCATGAACTGTTTCTGCATTGCTATAAATTCTTCATAATCATAATTTTAAATTGCTGGGTACTGTCGCATTGAGACTTGCCACACCTCACTCAAGGATTCCCCTGATTTTGACCAGATAGCATCTTTCCTGTCTTTCATAGACTGGGTTATTTTATTTTAAAAAAATGTATTTCTTCCCATTCGGAGGATAGGAGGTTTTTTCTGGCCAGCGGGGAGAGGAAGTTAAATTTGAGAATGTGTCAGTGGCTTTACCCGGGGGTTAAATGAGAGGTAAGGCATGTGTGAGACTGTATGTGTTTATCTGTTTATCACCCCTTTGGACCCTGAATCTGGTTTAGCTACACATTCAGCCAGAATCACCTGATTCTGAGGAATTTAAAAAGTATCCCTAGAATAATTGAAACTCGGCTTTTGGTGATAAGCCAATCATCTGTAGTAGTTTTTGTTCTGGTTTTGTTTGTTTGTTTGTTTTTTAAAAATTTCCCAGGTCATTCGAATGGGTGGCTGGCATTATGAGACCTGTCATTTATACCTAGGTCATTTGAAATATTTTCCTGTCTCTGTCACATACCTGAGATCAATACATATTAAGGGAAGGAGAGGTACAATTTCAGGCATGCCACCCAAGTCTCTCTTTGAATACTGTATTAATAATGCAGAAGTAATTTGTGGGAAACCTAAAATGAACGAAACCTCTAGAAATATTCTTAAAGACTTTGTTTATTTATTTGAGAGAGAGAAAGTGAGAGAGAGAGAGAGAGCATATATGCGCACAGGAGGCAGGGGGAGAGGCAGACTCTTGGCTGAGCAGGGAGTGCAACACAGGGCTCTATCCCAGGACCCCAAGGCTCCATCCCAGGACCCCGGGGTCATGACCTGAGCTGAAGGGAGACAGATGCCTAATTGATTGAGCCACCCAGGCACCCCGAAACCTCTAGAAATTTCTATCACCCACCTTAACCACATAAACCCTTGTAATGAGAATCTACTTATGAATTCCAATTTACTAATGCTTTAAAGAGATGGGTTTGTTTCCAGTCCATTGGTAAAAGTTAGAGAGGCTGGGGCTCCAGAATGCTCCAAATGAATCAAAATTATGCCCAGCATCTGTTAGTATTCCGACTTCCTACCGGCCTGGGGTCATAAGGGATACAACACAACGTAAACAACACCTGTTCTGGAAGAAAATAACATCTTTTTGCAACGTGCTCATTGTGATATGTCAGGATCACCTTGGGAATTTTTAGTATTTCATACGTATTCCAGACTCAGGGACTCCCATTTTCCAAGTTTGTCTTACACACCAGACATCTGAGGCACACTAATCCTCCCAGGATTAAGCCTGGAAGATAAAAGCCAAGCAAGGGCCCATACTGTTACCCAGGGGGCTCTCCTTAATACAAGTGGGATGCTGCAGAGAAAGGCAAGCATTCTGGGTTGCTCAGCTTTGTCATAGCGCCTTATCAAATGATCAGAACCTCCAGCCCTGTGTCTGTGGTTTTTCTCAGGGCACTGACCACTGCCTTCCTTGTCCCGGAGTTCCTTATGTGCAGGTCTTGGTCCCTCTGCTGACCAAGAATGCTTGAGGATGGAGTCCTTGCAGGCAACCTAGCACATGCACTCCACTCAGAATAGATGGAAAGGGGGTGCCTGAGTGGCTCAGTGGGTTAAAGCCTCTGCCTTCGGCTCAGATCATGATCCTGGGGTCCTGGGATCGAGCCCCGCATCAGGCTCTCTGCTTAGCAGGGAGCCTGCTTCCTCCTCTCTCTCTCTCTTCCTGCCTCTTGGCCTACTTGTGATCTCTCTGTCAAATAAATAAATAAAATCTTAAAAAAAAAAAAAGAAAAAATAGATGGAAAGGTATAAATAAACTAAGTCACCGATCAATGGGCAAGTTAGATAACAGCTTATGTTTATCTCTGTTGAATCTATTAACTTTTTTATATTAACTCCTCCGTGGAGAAGATGGTGCAATGTCTGGCCATATTTGAAGGAAAACTTCTCCCATTGGACTGATGACTTGGTGGTGGTGTGGGCTGATGCGTCTCACAAAGCAAGTAATGGAACCTGGAGTAGTGAGTTGAAACCAAAGAATCCCAAAGGTGGAAGCGTCCTTAGGAAGAGAGGATCAGGAAAGGAAGCTTTTTGAATCGCTAGTGTTTTGAAGAGAGGTTTTGAGGAAAGGGGGGAGCCGATTTGAAGGAGAACAAGAAGGAAGAGAAGACGAGAAGGGAGGGAGGACAGGCCAGGGACGGGACTGAGAGAAGAAGGAAGTGGAGGGAAAGCGGGAAGAGCGGAGCCTCTTTGCTCTAGAGGCTTCAAGGTTAAGCTGGAAGAATTTAAAAGGATCCAGTCCACATACATTTATTGTGCATTGTAGAAATAAGAATTTTTTTTTATCACTAAAGAAAAACTGAGTCCCACACAAGGGTCCTCCTATGAGGCAGTGGAGATAGCATTTTACCTTGTTTGCGACTCCAGTATAGGAGATGGGATTGTCTGCAGGGGACGTGGGGGCATCTTTAAAGGAAGTCGGTTTCTTTTTATTTTGTGTTTTACCATGACAATAATTTTGTTCTCTTATAAATTCTCTGAGAGAATTGAAGGCAGTTTTCCTTGTTAACTCATAGCAGACAAATCCCTACGAGGAACTCATTTGGCACAGAGTGAGAAAAACAACCGTCAACCTTCAGATATATCAATAGTGTCCCTTTCTACAGTGTTCAGCACAGAGTACCACTTGGGTCCTTTCTGTCGACACCCCATTACCCTCAATACCATTGATTCCGTATTCTTGTCCCTAGAACCTATATTTGACTTTTAGAAACAGTAAGTGTGTGAGGGAAAATATGCAAACATCATTTTGCTGCAAAAGACTACTGGGCATTTTTTTTCTCCCTCGGAAGATATTTATTGTGAGACATAAAATGGGGGAGGTGAATAATACCATCCATAGCTCACTCAGGGATGATTCACTGGAGCACATTTATGGGCCACAAGCTGTGCCAGAGCCTGAGGATACAGTAGTAGACAGGTGAGACCCCATGCCTGCCATCAGTGGTGAACAGCCTATGGGGTGAGGATACACAGGAACTATGGTGGCTCTAAGGAGGAAGTGCTGGGACAGGAAGCCCATGGCCCTGCGAGGCCAGGTGGGGCTGGGGCAGCAGCCGGCCAAGACCTGGAGGGGTCAGAGAAGTCCTTTTTTGGAAGAAGTGATGTCTAGAAAGAAATCTGAGGTTGGGTCAGAGATGGTCAGAGGAGCTGGAGCTCAGAGTGAATAAGCAAGAGAGAGCCAGTGTGTTTAGGGCATTGAAATAAGTTCCGTGAAGCTAGAATGGGTTTTAGTGAGGCAAGTTGTGGGGAGAGAATATGCTGGTTGACAAGTCCACATTGTGATATTCTTGGAGTTGAACTTCATTCTGATGTGATAGTGGGTTTTAAGCAGAAGTCATATGGTCAGGTATGCATTTTGGAAAGGTCACTCTAGCCACCGTGTAGAGAATGGGCTGACCATAGCTGGAGTAAAACAGGAGACTGTGTGTCCTTTGTGCAGGTGAAAGACGACAACCTGTACTGGGCCCACCATCATCTGGTCCCTGGGACAGAAGAGAGAGGTGCGGGTGGAGATGGGCGGGTAATGAGGCCAGGTCTGCCCTGGGGAAGGAGAAAAGCCCTTGGTTTGCTTTTGTTCCATTCTCTCTCCTCTTTAGGTTACAGATGCTCACAGGCCCATGCTACTGGCAGCTTCCTAGGGCACCATTCAGGACAATTCCCCTGGCTTTCCATTTTTCCAGAGATACTGAAACATTCTCTCCTTCTCCTTTTGTTTCTTACTCTCCTAGGCAGGTATCCTAGAGCTGGCATACCCAGAAGTTCTCAGGCTCTGCTTCCCTCGGCTACAGACAGGGTGACATCTAGCATGCTAACGCATGGACCGTGTGTGAGTGCCAGGCTCTGTGCAGCTGTGCTGGAGGCTTCTGCCTGTGTCGCCTCCTTTGTCTTCTGGAGAAGTCCCAGAAGTTGAGTACTTGCTAATGACCATGCAGTTAGCAAGGGGGTAGAGCTAGGATTTGGCTCTTGTTGTGATGTACAGATTTTCTATGATATCACGATGTCTCTGTATCATTTCAGGAAACAAGGGATGCTTAACAAGTGACCTCTGTAAATAATTTCTTGGCTCTATAATTTGAATTTAATGGCAGAATATGAAGTGCCTTGGTAGGAGGGAAGGGAGAGAGAGACAGTTTTAATTTGATTGAACTTTGTCACTTTGATTGTGAACAAGGATAGTCCTGATGCTGGCAGTTCCTAGGAACTTATTGGACTGTGTTGCCTGAAGAAATGACAACAGTGAGCCGGGAGTTCAGGAATTTAAGAGCGAGCGGACAAGCAAAAACAAAAATTCCAGTAGGTCGCAGAATTAGGTAGAAGAGAACACTGGCATTGGGTTGACCACTCGCTGTGTGGAGTAAGCATATTCTTTCCTTTACAACTCAGAACAATCCTACAGGCTTTCTTGTTTAGCCTCACTTTGAGGGTGAGGAAGCTGAAGGGCGGAGAGAAGAGTTATGCAGCTGGAAAAGCGGGAAGGTTGGGAGTCGCTTGGGCCCGCTAGCCTTCAGGTACAGAGTACATTCTAGCCTAGAGGTTCAGGTGGATGAAGTTGGAAGAGAGAAGGAGAAATGAAGAGAGGAGGAGACCCAAGTCACAGGAGGGAGTGTGGCTAAGGGTCCCAGTCAAAGTGTCTCCAGAGAAGAGAATACTTGCAGCTTCCCTCCCAGACTCAGAATGTTCCTCCAGCAACATGCCCTTCACAGCCGCAGAACTGGAAAGGGTCCTCTCCCAGCTCAGCAGTCATTGCTGCCCCTGGCCTTGGGCTTTCACCCGACCCCTCTGGTCACTGAAAACTTCTTATTGCCAAGTCCCCTGAGACTTTTAATTCCCACCGACCTCCTGCTCCTTCCACCAGTCTTTCTCCTGGTCTCCTTGACACTGCATTCTTGATTCATCTCCTTTGGTTTGGGTTTGGGGCCAACCTTTCTCAGCCATCTTTCTAGGCTCCTGTTCTCTGCCTGGCTCTTAATTGGTGATTTCCCCCACCCCCTCCCCTCACCCCAAGGTCTTATCTCTGGGCCTCTTTCCTTCACTGTTCTCATGCCCCTGTGGGAGGTCATTCAGCTTTTCTGGCTTTAGTCACCATAAGTGACTAAACTCAGCAAGCTCTCTTAACCCCTCCACCCCAGCTCTAGACTGCAAGGGGACAGTTTATTTACATGTGTCACAAAAGCCTCATATTCAAAATGTCCCTAGTTGAACTCATCCTCTCTGCCCCTCCCCTGCCCCAACCCGAAAACAGCATCTTCTTTTTTTTTTTTAATTTTTTCAATTTATAAAACAGCATCTTCTTATGTCCTTTTTATTAGTGGAAGGCACCCTTCTCCCAGCAAAGACCTGAGAAGATTCCCCTCCCCACCCCCACTTTCCTTGACATTCCATAACTGGTCCATCCACAACTCTGGCCACCTCTCATTTTTCTTCATGTCTCTCAGTCCCATCCAGATGTCCACCCCCTCTGCCCTGGACAATCCCTTGCAGTCTCTCTGAACCTAGGCCTGCCTCCTTCCCAGCTGTCCTCCACCTGCCACCAATATCACCCTTCTAAAAATACGCATCGGCTTTCTGCAATTCAGTGGCTCGTATGGCCCCCAGAATAAAACCCCAACTCCTTTGTGTGGATGTAGGTCACTCTCAAACCACCCTCTGCCCAACTCATCCTCCCTTTCATGCTTCCCCTAGGTTGTTATCACTTGCCATTCCCCAGACTTGCCCTGCGCTCCCAGCAACCAGTCTTCACACAGCCTGGTCCTCTCTCTGGAACCCATGGCCCCTCTCCTTAGCCAGCCTTTCCCCTTAGTACCTTAAAAACGCTCTTGTTCCCCAAGGCTGTTCCCTACAGCATTTCATTCTGATGGCTGTTTTCACCTGGCTTTGTCTACTACTTCTGGTTTATTCACCACTCTGGCAGGTCCTTCAGCTTTAAGGTTGTATTTTCTTCCTTGTCAGGTACACAGGACCCAGTATTTGTGGTGCAGAGAGAGGCAGAAGAGCTTTGTGACAGAGAGCTGGGAGCGGGGTTTAAGCCCCATCCCACCACTAAGCGACAAGTGAACTTGGGCACACAAGCTATTCCATATCTTTGCACTTTAATTTTCCTCATCTATAAAATAACCAATTCAGACTATCTAGGGATATCTGGGGACTACCTGAGTTAACACACAGAAGGAGCTCTGCAGAGTGCGGACCACAGAGCAAACACAGTACGGGCTGTCTGCTGCTTATTTTGAATGCTGCTCATTTGTCACTGATGGAGGACGTGAGCTTTCCCAGAACCCTCAGGCAGGTCTGGCAAAGGCGGGTATCTTTGAGGGCAGTGAGGGTAGCTGACGAAATCAGACAACCAAGGGCCTGATGTTAACTTGAGGAAAGGATTTTCACTGTGGGAGTTAGAAGTCCCAGAGACAGTGGCCAAACAGAGGACCCAGAAGTCACCTAGTGGTAATGTGGGAGGCTGCTGGCAGGCGGTTCTATAGCTCTCTTGTGTTGGTGCTGATGGCTTAGAAAAATCCCATCATGACTTCTTTGTAAAGATGATGCCTGGGGCACTGACCTTTATTCTCCAGAAGATTCTTGATTCTTTACCAGTTTATCTCAATTTCACAGCCTCCGGTTGCGGTTGCGTAATGTTTATCTCTCTCTCTGCTCCCTGGGGCATGTGTCTGTCAGTGTGTCTGAGTGCCTCAGTCTTCAGGTTCTGAGACAAGTCCCGGGCCCATATGTCAGCACTGAAGTTGAGTACACCTGTGGGCGCACAGTCCCAGTTGGAGCTGATGGGGGCGGTGGAGGAGTGGGGGGCATAGGGGGAGGTACTCTGTGACAGCGGATCCTTAGGTCCTGTCAAAAATGGATTATTAAAAAAAAAAAGGTATTTTTCTAAATTCACTTGAAAATATCTCTGTGATGTTTTGGACAGTTGCGGCTTTGCTCTGACCATGAAGACCTCCCAAACATCCATGGAAGCTATTCATCTACAGCAGATTCTTACCACGCAACACATGTGGTTTTCTTCCTAACTGAAATACGGAATCCCTGTCTCCCGTGGCTTCTCACTGTTTCCTCTGTCTTGTTTGGTCACCAGTAAAGCTGTGGGAGACAAAACCTTAATTCCTTCTTTGTTCCCGGCTCCTTTTCAGTCAAGGAAGCTGTGTACTCCTCTCCCACCAAGGCAGTGGAAATTAGACTGCCAGTTTATTTCCTAATTTTCCTTGAATTTACCTCTTCATGTATTTCTCAGCTTCCTGTCACATACTTAATTGGTCTGGCTGATTTTTATAGCCACATACAGCAAGTGATTTCTTTTTCTTTTTTTAAAAATAGTCCAAAATGTTGAAGTGTGATGTGGTCAGTTGTATTTGATATGGGCAGGAAAGAACAACCAAAATGTTTTAAAGGGTTCTCAAGAGAAAGTGTTGAGCTAAATAGAATTTTGGAACTGAGCTGACCTGCTTTTAGCCTGTGGCTGGTAGCTGGGTGAGGCTTCTAGGAAGGGTATCCATGTATTTTTTTTTTTTTTTTCTTAAGCTTTCCAGGGATTAAGATGCTCTTGGAATCAAAGCTCCAGCTTCTGTAGGGTATCCTCTCCCTGCAACTAAGGCTGTTCGTCAGTCACTGACCACTCCCAACTCCCCTCCAGTCCCCTCCAGGGCCCAGAACCAATCCCAATCTCAGGTAGAGGAACAGAAACAGCTCTGGAACTCAGTTACCCTGGGGGATGATCTGATCTTGACTTTGTGCCTTTGCTCTAAAGTTGGGGATCTTTCTTTTTTCTGAGATTTGGTCTCCACCTCATTAGGGAAAATGGACCCCAGTCTTGGCATCCCTGGCCCGAGTCTCTGTGCCCAAGCCCTTGGGCTCTCCAAGACTTGGAGCCTCTGGGACTTGGAGCCTTCAAAACCCAGGACCTCTAAGACTCGGGCCTCCAAATCACAGGGCCTCTAGGACTGAGGGCCTCTAGATCAGGGCTTCCAGGATTCAGAGCTTCCAGGACTCAGGGATCTCAGGACTCAGGGCCTCTAGGACCAAAACTCAGGGCCTCTAGGACCAGGGCCTCCAGGACGCAGGGCCTCTAGGACCAGGCCTCGAGATTCAGGACCTCCAAGAATCGAGGGTGTCAGGACTCAGGACCTCCAGAACTCAGGGCCTCCAGGATTTAGGGCTTGCCTATCTTGACCCTCTCCTTGCACCGTGGCATGGCTCTACACAGTCTTGGAGCTTACAGACAAACTTCCCCATGAGTTCTGCCTTTGCTCTCCAGTTGCTCAAGGAGTCCCTGTTGCTAAGGTCTGGTTTTGGTTCCTTCACACCCCTCAACTTCCTGGTGGGAACACCTGTTACCATCTTTTTTGATGACCTCTTGTCTGTGGTCACACCTGCTAGATTCCATGCCCTGCCTATGATGAGGGATGTTTTTCAGCACCCATAGCTGATAGTGTCTCTGAATGCTTGCCACACCCTAGTCAGAGAGGAGAGCAGGCTGCTTCCAAACCTTCCCCAGCTGCCATTATTTTTTTTTTCTTTTTAAGATTTTATTTATTTATTTGACAGACAGAGATCACAAGTAGGCAGAGAGGCAGGCAGAGAGGGGGAAGCAGTCTCCCCGCTGAGCAGAGAGCCCGATGCAGGATTCGATCCCAGAACCCCAGTATTATGACCCAAGCCAAAGGCAGAGGCTTTAACCCACTGAGCCACTCAGGCGCCCCCCACCCCCCGCAGCCCTGCTGCCATTCTCATAGCAATTCACAAGTCCTGTTGGTCCTGAGGCAGGAGCTGTGGTCTTCATGGTCAAAAAGTCTAAAGATTGCTCATTTTTAGGTCCATTTCTACTTTTTTCAGATTCTTCCCTGGTCTGTTAGATATGAGCTTTCCCTAAGATTCTATCAGAATCCTGGCTCCAAAGTTAGGGTCTTTAAGACTAGAATAGATTCTGTATGGTCATACGAATAAGACTCCATCCTTCCCCCACCCCCCACCAAAAAAAAAAAAGCCATTTGTAATGAAACCCCTGGGAATATGGGAATTCCTCTGGCTGGGCGTATACCAGTCTTATTTCTCATGCCTTGTCTCTTTGTCCCCAAGGCTCTGTTTGTTGACCCTGGTTTTAGTTCTCCGCCCTTCTAGACACAGAATTGTGACATTGAATCCAGCTCCAGGCTTGCTTCATGGACTTGGGTTGTGCTGCCTGCACCACTTCTAGCATTTTGGGATTTGGGGTTTGATCCTTCTGTCCTAGTCCTGCCAACCAATAGAAATTTTAATTCCCTGTAAGATGAGTTCAAACACTGTCTCCAACTTCCTCATTTTGCTGTATTCCCTTTCCTCAGTTAGGCTTACAGAACTCCAGCCTCTGTGTATTCTGTGTACAGAATTCCTTCTCTACCTTGAGCTGTCTCCTAAGCTCTAGAGCATGCTCTCCTCATCCCAGCTGATGGCCTCACCATTCTCCCTATAACCCAAGCAAGAAACCTCAGACTTGCTGTTGAGACAGATCAAAAACAGAGAGCCATGATTCATGTCATCACAATGAAGGCCCTATGGTCCTCTCCGAAATAAGAGGTGGCCCTCAGCTCTGCATATGAGAATTCTCATCTTGCCAGTCTACTCCTAGGCCTAAAGAAATCAATTTACACAAGTCCAGTTCACAGGGAAATAATTTTTAGCCCAGAATTCTTGTTATTCTGGTTTGAATGTTTATAATGGGAGGTTCTATGTTCCCTTTATTATAACCTTTCAGCTCACGTTTCAAAGTCCACCCTTCCAGAGAGGCCTGATGGAGCAGATGGGTTGTTAGAAGGCTGCCTGATAGAAATGGACTGAAAGCATAAGAATGGAGTTGTTTGAGAGATTTTCATCATAAACTTGTCAGAAAAATCCAAGAGTTGTCAGTATTTCTGTACAGTATGCCCTTCTAGCAAACATGAAGAGGAGTCTACTTTTTACACTTCATACGAACATGAGAACTGAGGTCATCACCCTCATGGTCAGTGGAATGACAGATGTCGAAGCAAGATCATTCCTACATACATTCCTGAGGGTAGAAGAGCAAGGGGACATTTATCCAGTACCAAGTACTGTGTGAAGCACTCTCTCTCTCTCTCTTTCGATCTCTCTTACTCATTTAATGGTTACAACAACCCCATGAAATCAATGTTATATATCCTTGTTGTGGGTTGAATTATATCTCCCCAAAAAGACAGATCCAAGTCCTAATCCCAGGTACCTGTGAATGTGACCTTATTTGGAAATAGGATTTTTGTAGATAGATTTAATTAAGATGAGGTCCTACTGGAGTAAGATGGGTCCTAAGCCAAAAGACCTGGGTTCTTGTAAGAAGAGGAGAAGACACAGGAACATAGAATATGTAGTAGGAAGATGATGTGAAGACACAGAGGAAAATACCATGGGAAAGTCAAGAGATTGGAGTGACACATCCACAAGCCAAGGAAAGCCAAAGATTGCTGGTAGCCACTAGAAGCTAGAAAAGGCAAGGAAGATGTCTTTCCTAGAGGCTTCTAAGGGAGTATGGCCCAACTGACACCTGGATTTCAGATGTCTAGCCTCCAGAACTGTGAGAGAATACAGTTGTTTAAGCCTCCAGGTTTGTGGTACTTTGTGAAGGCAGCCTTAGGAAATTAATACAATCTCCATTTTACAAATGAAGTAATGGATGCTCAGAAATGCTGGTTTGCCCAGAAGTAAGTGCTTAGAACTCTTTAACTCCAAACACTTGAACACTTGCTGGTTGGACTGGTCCATTGGGTGGGGGTTCTCTTTCTCTTCTATCAAAAATTCCTGTTCCAGAAAAATTATATACTAACATCAGCATTTCCCTGTAAGTAAGATTATGTAGAACATTAGTTCTGTGGAGTATTAAAATTTGTTAATGTGCATGAGAGTTCTTAGGATCAAAAAAAAGGAAGGTTACTGTGTGTAAATCAAGCTGTCTTCTTTCTGTCTTTCTGCAGGACCCCCATAGAGCCTTTAACGTGCATTATGAATCTCCAAGAGAAGAATACTAGAGGTTACAAGATTTCTCAAGCTGATTTAAACATGGAAAGCTTGTCTTTTACAGAGCATCCTATGGAATTCATATTCTGTGGAAGATACTTTGGGAAATGCTGAATTAAAGAAAAAAGCTTCTTCTTCTTTTTTTTTTTTTTGGTACATCATTTCCATGTCAACCATGTTTTCTGAGTTATACCTTCACATAAGTGTCTGAAGGAGAATTGAAAAACATCCTTGCTGCATTAAAATATATTAACAAACCATCTCTTTGGGTAGGTTAACTTAACTAATGTTTTACCATAACTTTTTTATTCTTTAGATCTTTATGTGGATTCTCAGAGTCAATGTCTTCTAGCCAAGGCCATTGGGAACATACCGGTTGTTGAACAAAGTTAGGTCTATTGACTTGTGTCAAGGTGGAATGCACATGAAGGGAAACTGGGGCATTTCAGAAAGAGGATGTTAGGAATTATAATAGGATTTATGCTTGCATTGGATACTTTGGGGGTAATATTCAAGGAAGCAGGACTTTTCAGGAACAAGAATGGTTAGTTCATGTAACAGACTGAAAAATAGGGACCCATACTATCATACTCCGATAATGAAAACATGTCCCCTGATCCTCCTGTTCTTTTCTAGACATCCAGCAAGGTTCCCTATACCCATACCTTAAGTCTTAGGCTGTTATGTAATATTTATACAGGTGCAGTAGTAAGTGTTTACTCTACTAGAAAATTCTCTTTGGCTAGTTAAGGAGAAAGTAAGGACTGTGTTATTATCTATGACAACTCTCTCTAACGAATTTACATTTAAACCTGGGCTTTGTCAAAGATAAACAAAGCCAGATGTTAGTTAAAGGAAGGACAGATTTTAATCAGTAATATACTCTTATAGTAGAGAAAAGAGCCCAACATTAACTGAACTCAACTTCATTTTTTACAGAGGTGAATGGATGTTTTTAAGGGAGAATGAAGGATTAGGGAGGGGGTAAACAGGTGTTCAGCAGAGTCAGGGAAGTGAAAAACTACCAAAAATGGGAAGGGGAGGTTGGCGTATGTGAACTGCATCTGGGTTTGCTAACTGACATTTCTGAAGCTTAGGATGCTACCCCCCCCCCCCAAGGGAGGGAGACAGGAGGCCTATCTTCAGGTGTTGGCTGGAACAAACAGTAAGTTCTTTCGTTTGCCTTGAGTTTTTTCAGGCTCTGTAAGAAGGGGAGGTTATGGTCATCCTAGAGATGTAGCCCTAAACTGTTAAAAAAAAACAAAACTCTTAGTCTTTTGTTTTTTAAAAAGATTTTATTTATTTATTTGACAGAGAGATAGAGAACACAAGTAGGCAGAGAGGCAGGCAGAGGGAAAGGGAGAACAAGGCTCTCCACTGAGCAGGGAGCCCAATGCGAGGCTCAATCCCAGGACTCTGGGATCGTGACCTGAGCCAAAGGCAGCCACTTAACTGACTGAGCCACCCAGGCGCCCCTCTTAGTCCTTCATTAAGGAGGGCACGTGATGTAATGAGCACTGGGTATAAGACTGAAGAATCACAGGCCTGCACCTCTAAAATCAATAATATATTGTATGTTAATTTAATTTAAATAAAAAATATTTTTTAAAAAAGAAAGAGTGTGGCAAACATAGGTTGAGAAACCCTCATAAACTGTATGAACAGTTGTTGCATATTTATGTGGTTACGCTAGGCCATCTACCCCTTCAGAAATGTTTTCTCCTCCATCCTACCACTAATTCTTATGTGTTTGGGCATGAGGCAAAGTTGTCTGGCTTAGAGTCATGTTATATCCTTACTGTTTACACAAGCAAATATTTTTTTCGTGTTGTAGTAGAAAATCTATCAAATGGGAAAACGACTGTGACATTTTGTTTATAGGAAAATTGTTTAAAGCATTTACAACCTACTGTCGTTTTTGTAATTAAAAATAAATGTTAACAGAAAAAACAAAAAACCAAAAAACTGTTAGTCCTTTATTCAAGTGGGAAGCCTAGCAAGAAGAGGACTCCCAGGAGCCTGGCTAGCATTTGAGAGCGAGTTTTTGTCAGGTTCCAGAGCAGAAGTTGTATATTCTAAATACATAATGCTCTCGCCAGGGTCAGAAACAAGTTATGAGTGATTCTTTCCGATTGCATTATTCCAGCTCTGGTGGTTGGTTGCTCATTATGTACACCGGGCAGTCTGTTATCTCTCCTGAGAGAGACTTCTCTCAATTAGCGTGTGCCTGACTCTCTCAGATGTCTCTCTGTAACTTTTTAGGGAAACGTAATTCCTGGAGGGGTGGTAATTTTAGACATCTGATGTCCTCTAACGATGATATTGAATACACAGGGTGAGTTATAGGTGGGTATAAGCTCAATGTCTCCATAAGAAGTAGACAAGTGGTAACCGGGAATTTAAAGATTTATTTATTTATTCATTTGACAGAGAGATCACAAGTAGACAGAGAGGCAGGCAGAGAGAGAAAGAGAGAGAGAAGCAGGCTCCCCGCTGAGCAGAGAGCCCGACATGGGACCCTATCCCAGGACCCCGAGATCATGAGCTGAGCCAAAGGCAGCGGCTTAACCCACTGAGCCACCCAGGCGCCCGGTAACCGGGAATTTAAGATTCATTTCTCACAATAGGAATGAGACTTTTTCTTTATTGAGTATCTGTGGTGGAGAGTCCTTGGAGGTGGACAGATGCCTTCAGTGGAGTCAAATAGGTCCCGCATAACTGGCTGGAAGGTTGTTGAAGAAAATAAAGTAATGATTTCTACCCAGGTTAGACTCAATCTTTGTTCCCACTCCCGAAGGGTTAGGTTTTGCTGATAGGGTTGTAAGGACTTCGGCAGAAGCATTTTGTTGATATGGAGTCAATATATAATTTTGATAAGACTGAAATTAGGGTTAATTATGTGAGGAGAAACTTAACTATCAGAAGGGATAGAGAGAAGAAAATTTACATCTTGAAGTATTTTTCATTTGTTTTTTGGTTGGTTTTATTTATTAAGTTTTGTCAGTAATCTGTTAAATTCAGAACAGTAGCTATGATCTAAGAAAAAACAACCCAGAGGGGTGCCTGGGTGGCTTAGTTAAGTGTCCCTAACTCTTGAGCTCAGGTCATGGTCTCAGGGTTGTGAGTTCAAGCCCCACATTGGGCTCCATGCTGGATGTGAAGTCTACTTAAAAAAAATAAAAATAAAAAGAAGTAGGAGGAGGAGGAGAAGGGGGACGGGTTTACAAATTAAGTAAACAAATTAAGCAATTACAAACAAATTAAGAGGAGTTTGTAATATGAGTTTGTAAACTCAGGTAATTTGTGGGTTCTAGGAGGGCCTGATCTCATTGCCGGCAATCAAGGCCAGTGGAAATACTTCAATCATGAGAAGGTTGAGGGTGTGAGAATGCCATTCGTTCTTGTTACTTTCCCTGGGTCTATGGATAAGGACAGTGATGTTACTAAGTAAAAGTTAAAGCTTTATGGTTCTTTGATGACTCTATCAGAAGAGACAAGTTGGGATTCCCAAATTAAGCAATTTTTTTTCTACAGAGCTCTGTAGCAAAGAAAAGCCTTGACACACTCTGAGAATGAACAATAACCAGAACACATTCATAGACTTTCTGGAGATGTCCAAAGGAGCCTTGGGACTGTGCATGTCCATGTTCTACCTTTACAGACTTGCTAGAATTGTGTTGATGGCAGATGGGGCATACATGGCAGATGGGGCATACATGGGAGCATCCTTAGCGATAGCCTTCAAGTTACCCTGCCAGTGTTGGTTTAATACCATCACCAGTTTATCTCTGCTGTTACAGGTAATATCATGAAGCAGCCTTGCTAAACTCTACTTTTATTATGGCTATATCTTTGGGTAATAAATAGCAAAGCATCTCAGGGTTCTTTGATCCATTGTTTACCTTTGATCCATTGTTTACTTTGATCCTTTTTTTTTTTTTTTTGCATTTTCTAAAACTTTATTGCCGGCCCTTAAAGATAGCTGAATTTTAGAGCAGTAATTAAGAAAATAATTAAGAACCTATGGGGTATTATGCTAAGTAAAATAATTCAGACAGAGGAAAAACAAATACCATGTGATTTTACTTATATATGGAGTCTGAGAAACAAATGAACAAACAAAATAAAACTCATAAAGAGAGACCGGATTGGGGGCTGCCAGAGGAGGGGGGTGAAGGACATCCGGAGGTACAAACTTCTGATTATTAAAATAAGTCAGGGAGATGTACAGTGTGGTACCTATAGTCAATAATATTTCCTGCATATCTGAAAGTTGCTAAGAAAGTAGATCTTGGAAGTTCTCATCACAAGAGAAAAAAATTCTGTTGATTATGTGTGGTGGTGGATGGTAACTAGACTCATTTTGGTGATCCTTTCCCAAAGTCATGTAGTACATTTAAAATTAACATAATGTTATATGCCATTTATGCTTTAATAATCTTTAATAGAAATCTCTATTTGTTTTTATTTATTTATTTTTTATTTTCAGCATAACAGTATTCATTATTTTTGCACCACATCCAGTGCTCCATGCAATCCATGCCCTCCCCAATACCCACCACCTGGTACCCTGACCTCCCACTCCCTGCCCCTTCAAAACCCTCAGATTGTTTTTCAGAGTCCATAGTCTCTCATGGTTCACCTCCCCTTCCAATTTCCCCCAACTCCCTTCTCCTCTCTAACTCCCCATTTCCTCCATGCTATTTGTTATGCTCCACAAATAAGTGAAACCATATGATAATTGACTCTCTCTGCTTGACTTATTTCACTCAGCATAATCTCTTCCAGTCCCGTCCATGTTGCTACAAAAGTTGGGTATTCGTCCTTTCTGATGGAGGCATAATACTCCATAGTGTATATGGACCACATCTTTCTTATCCATTCATCCGTTGAAGGGCATCTTGGTTCTTTCCACAGTTTGGTGACCGTGGCCATTGCTGCTATAAACATTGGGGTACAGATGGCCCTTCTTTTCACTACATCTGTATTTTTGGGGTAAATACCCAGTAGTGCAATGGCAGGGTCATAGGGAAGCTCTATTTTTAATTTCTTGAGGAATCTCCACACTGTTCTCCAAAGAGGCTGCACCAACTTGCATTCCCACCAACAGTGGAAGAGGGTTCCCCTTTCTCCACATCCCCTCCAACACATGTTGTTTCCTGTCTTGCTAATTTTGGCCATTCTAACTGGTGTAAGGTGATATCTCAATGTGGTTTTAATTTGAAGCTCCCTGATGGCTAGTGATGATGAACATTTTTTCATGTTTCATGTTTTAGCCATTTGTATGTCTTCATTGGAGAAGTGTCTGTCCATATCTTCTGCCCATTATTTGATATGATTATCTGTTTTGTGTGTTGAGTTTGAGGAGTTCAGTATAGATCCTGGATGTCAGTCTTTTGTCTGTACTGTCATTTTCAAATATCTTCTCCCATTCTGTGGGTTGCCTCTTTGTTTTCTTGACTGTCTCCTTTGATGTGCAGAAGCTTTTGATCTTGATGAAGTCCCAAAAGTTCATTTTCTCTTTTGTTTCCTTTGCCTTTGGGGACATATCTTGAAAGAAGTTGCTGTGGCTGATATTGAAGAGGTTACTGCCTATATTCTCCTCTAGGGTTCTGATGGATTCCTGTCTCACATTGAGGTCTTTTATCCATTTCGAGTTTATCTTTGTGTATGGTGTAAGAGAATGGTCGAGTTTCATTCTTCTACATATAGCTGTCCAGTTTTCCCAGCACCATTTATTGAAGAGACTGTCTTTTTTCCACTGTATGTTTTTTTCTGTTTTGTCACAGATTATTCGACCATAGAGTTGAGGGTCGATATCTGGGCTATCTACTCTGTTCCACTGTTCTATGTGTCTGTTTTTATGCCAATACCATGCTGTCTTGGTGATCACAGTTTTGTAGTAAAGCTTGAAATCAGTTAACATGATGCCGCCAGTTTTATTTTTGTTTTTCAACATTTCCGTAGCAATTTGGGGTCTCTTCTGATAATGGCTGCTCTAGGTGTTACATTATACATATGTCACTAACCACAGTCTATTGACATCATCATTTTACCAACTCAAGCAAAGTGTGGAAAACTTACCTCTTTTATATCCCTTTACCCTCCCCCAATTACAATAAATTATCTTTAAAAATTCCCCTACATCATATCAAATCCCATCAATATTAGGGTTTTTGTTTCAATCATTAAACATAACTTAGACTCAAAAAGAGAAGAAAATCCTCTTGTACTTACTTATATATTTTTGCTTTTCATGTCTTACTTTTTTTTAAAAATGTTCTTAGGTTCTTTCTTTTATTGATTCCTTACTGTCTAGAGGACTTCTTTTAGTCATTCATTTAGGGTAGGTCTGCTGGCAACAAATTCTCTTAGATTTCCATTATCTAAGAATGTCTTGACTTCTCCTTCATATTTGAAGGGTATTTTTGCAGCATATAGAACCTCTGGGTTGGTAGAGTTTTCTTTTAGCACTTCAAAATTTGTGCCATTTCCTTTTGTCTTCCATACATTCTGATGAGCCAACTGCTCTTTGGTAGATTTAGCTGCAATATTAGCATAGGCACGCTGCCAAAGGTCTCCCAAGTTTGAAGCTTTGGCTTTAACCAAATAAATTAATGTTTATTTTGCATTCTAGAAATTTATAATGGAGCATACAGTAAAGACTTTTCAGATATTTTTTGACTCAAGTAGCAAAGAAAAGCTAGTGTTTCTGTTTCATTAAAATCTGAAAATCTGTAAGTAGTGAACAAGAAGTAACTTTTTGTGTGTGTGTTTTTTAAATCTAGGATGAAGAGAAAACTTATGTTCTTGCCTCCATCCACTGCCATACCAGAAATGGAATCCAATGGCACCTTCACCAGTAACAACAGCAATGGGAACTGTACAATTGAAAACTTCAAAAAGGATTTTTACCCTACCGTGTACCTGATAATATTTATCTGGGGAACCTTGGGAAATGGCTTTTCCATATACGTTTTCCTGCAGTCTTATAAGAAGTCCACGTCTGTGAATATTTTCATGCTAAACCTGGCCATTTCAGATTTCTTATTCACAAGTACACTACCCTTCAGAGCTGACTATTACCTCAGAGGCTCCAATTGGATATTTGGGGACCTGACCTGCAGGATTATGTCTTATTCTCTGTATGTCAACATGTACAGCAGCATTTATTTCCTGACCGTGCTGAGCATCGTGCGTTTCCTGGCAACCGTTCACCCCTTCAGGCGCCTCCATGTCACCAGCACCAGGAGTGCCTGGACTCTGTGTGGGATCATATGGTTCCTTATCATGGCTTCCTCAGCAGTGCTTCTGAACAATGGCTCTGAGCGGAATGGCAGTGTCACATTATGCTTAGAGCTGAATATGCGTAAAATTTTTAATCTGCAGACCATGAACTACGTTGCCTTGGTGATGGGCTTCCTGCTGCCATTCTGCATGCTCAACATTTGTTACCTGCTGATCATTCGAGCTCTGTTAAAGGTGAAGGTCCCAGAACTGGGTGTGCGGGTTTCTCACAAGAAGGCTCTTATCACCATCATCATTGCCTTGATCATCTTCCTCTTGTGTTTCCTGCCCTATCATGTACTGAGAACCCTCCACCTGCTTGCATGGGAAGTGGGTGTATGCAGAGAAAAGCTGCATAAAGCTGTGGTCATCACACTGGCCTTGGCAGCAGCCAATACGTGCCTCAATCCTTTGCTCTATTACTTTGCTGGGGAAAATTTTAAGGACAGGCTAAGGGCTACACTCAGAAAAGATCACCTACAAAAGACAAAGTGCAGCATTCCTGTCTGCATCTGGTTGAAAAAGGAAACACAAGTTTAAGGGTTTTGTAGATAAGGCCTGTTCTTGTATCCTTGTGCTCACATTCATTCACACGTAGTCTCAAATGACCATATATTTACACCATTTCCAACAAAGTTCAATCAAGTCCTACTTCAAACATTTTATTAGGTGTGTTTTCAGTGGTTGAGTTTAGATGAGAAATGTAGCAGGCAAAGTCTCTACTAGTCTTGCAACCTAAAAGGTCAGACTGGGGAAAAAGTGCTTAGCATATTGTGTGCTTCTTTTTGTCAGATCCTGTACCAGATCTTGGTCCCACCAGGCATTCTAGATTAAGGTTAGGACAATCTCAACTTGTCCAGCTTCTCCAGCCCCTCTTACACCTTCAATCCTTTAAGATATAGCCAGTTAATAAAGCTAAAGGAGGTTCCAGAGCAGATAAGAAAAGCATCCTAGGAATTCACTGAAAAGACTTTGTGAAGAAGGTTGCCCTTTAACAGGTCCCAAACAAGAACAGTGAGAGAGAAAGGGAGAGGAGGTCTGGGGCAAGAAAGAGCTGGTGAAAAGTAGGGAGAAGGAGATATTTCATTTTGGACTGAGATAGAGGCTCTAGCACACTGAAGGCAAGAAAGTTCTCTTTGCCTCTTTCTTACCAGGAGGCTAGAAAGGATGGGAAGAGTAGGAGGAAGAACTAGGCCATTGCCTAGGATTAGAAAGATTATGGGTGAAAATACAGAGAAGAGGGAGTCAGTTTTACTCTTGGGATTTGGGTTTGGACTGACTTCACTTCAGTTCTCAGTCTTGCACATTAATCCAATGGGGTGGGAGCCAGAACAGAGGAGGTTGCTCTAAGTGTTTGGGTGGGCACTGAGAGAGAGTGTGGGGTAGAGGATAAATTGCAAAGGTTGTTGTACCTCTGAAATTCTACTAATATGCTGGCAAAACATGAATAGGGTGGCTTTCCTTTTGAGAGAGTATAGAAAAGAACTGGATATTAGGAAGGGGTTCTTTTGTCCACTGAAACAAACCTAGTGAGACTACCAACTGCTACCTCCCAGACCACTGTACCATGAACAATTGAATGCCCTCTCCATGCTGGGCTGAGTGTGCCAGACATTTCGCATTTAGCAACCCCATGTAACCCTCACACCAAAGCCTTGTGTTTCTACTTCACAAATGAAAAAACTGAAGCTCAGAGTAATTAAGAAGCTTGTTCAAGTTCACACAGCTTGTAAGTGTTTAAAAAATATCTGTGGAGAAGAGATAGCTGGGTGTTTACTCCACTGCTTTCCCTACAAAACTCCAGGAAGATTGGTTGAAGGTCTGAATAAAAGTTCCCTTTCCCCATCAGACACCTACCCCTTCTCATTTTCACAAGATACTCTCTTTGGAGTTACTGACCTCAGGTAGAGTGTGGGAGGGAGGTGGTGGTCTCAAGCTAGGGAGAAAGGAAATGTCTTCATAGTAAACAGGAGTCCCGGGGTGGGGGGGGCTATCAGAATGCTGACAGACTCATATCCCATCAAAACAGGTGCGTATAGGATTCCACTGTGGGGAAACTGTCCAACCCAAGAAAAAGACTAACCGACCGTTGAGGATTTCCTAACAAAAAAGCCAGAACCTCCCTTATTACCTACCTGACAGGGAAGCCCACACTGCAAATAATCCCTCACATTCAGAGAGCACCTAGTCAGCCTGTTAGAGCCTCACTCGTAATTATGAATAGTCAATGACCACTGCACTTGGGGGCCAGCAAGGCCAGGGGGTGGGGGCATGGGGCACAAAGGCCCAAACATGAAAAACACCTACAAATAAATGAGAGGGTAGATAGACATTTTTAGTACAGAAGGTCTCAACACTCTTTATCACCCTTGCACTTTTTATCAGAAACCCGCTGGAGGATGTGTTCCTCCAAAATAAATGATTAAGCCAAGATAGGGGAAAACATGGGATCTAGGAAACAAAGAATCCAACACAGGAGAAAGGTGAAGAAAATAAGATGTTGGTGATAGCAGAAAAGAAAAAAGAAACTAATTGATTTGCACTCATTGGAGGGATTTATATTTTTCTTGAAGAACTTGGGATGAACTAGTGAAAATACATAGAAAAATAAACAAGGGAAAAGACACTGTGATCCTTGAATGCTCGCAGAAAGAAACAGTTGTTTAAGAACAGAAATTTAATCGTAGTACACTATGTGGCTCAGCTGTAAATAATGTTCACACAGAGAATAATGTAAATAACAAAATACTGTGATGCAACTTTTTAAAGAAATGAGACAGTATGTATGCGGGGGAGAGGTGTAAGATGTCTAGATCTCCATCTTCTGTCATAGAAAATGCATAATAACTAAAGCTAGGGGATAACAAAAGCTGTAGAAAAATGTTATTTAGCAACAGGAGCTGTAGTACAGAAGAAACAATGAAAAGGAGAGACAGGGATGGCCTCTGGAGAGTTAGGGGTAGAACAATAGGGTGGAGATTTCTCTTTTCCTGTTAAAAACTTTTCAGCCATCTAACTTGTAAATATGTATTGTTGAAATAAAAATTGTTTAAATTAAACTTTAAAAGTCAAATGGATTCTGTGGGTTTTGTTTGTTCGTTTTCAAAGAAATGAGACAGAAAAGAAAGGTTGCCAGAAATGGGCACTGAACACAGACAGGAGAAAGGAAAGCAGGAAATGGCTAGACTTGGACTTGGGCCTCTGAGGGAGACCCACCCAGCCCTGCCATGGGAGGAGAGACCCCTCTTGGGAAGGCTGGAATCAATTCCTAGGATCAGAGATTATTTAGTATATCCGAATATTTTTTAGAGACAAGCAGCAGAAAACCCAACTCCGAGTGGCTTAAACAATCCAGCCACTATCTCACATAACTTAACATCCAGAGAGAATTGGACTTCAGGCACTATAGAGCAGGGGCTTCTGTGAGCCTTCTTCTCCAGGCATCGGCCCTATGTGATGGATGAATCCCCTCAAGGAAACAAGCTGATTGCAAGCGCCTGAGGCTACATGCTCCCTTTCTTATATCCAGGAGAAGAAACAGGGTATCTCCTGTTCCAAACAAAGTCATTGGGCTTCCTTTTGATCAGAATACTCAGATTACACCCCGGCTCCTATACTAGACCAAGGAAGGATTTCTCTGATGCAGTAAGGATGGTCAATGTCTACACCTGCAGGAGGGTTAAACCCACTGAAATCTCAGCTGGGAAAAGGGTGAAATGGGACTGCAGAGGCAACATAGTGAGTCACCTGCACCACAAGTGAGGTGGAAAAGAGCTGCCAGCGAGCCAGGCATCCAAGCCCAACATGGCTGGTACCTATGTAGTGGCCCCAGCAGCTCAGGAGTGTGAAGGAATGATGGGTTAGAAGAAAGACAAAAGCTAAAATAGGAGTTTATATTGTAAAGTCAAGGATTTTCAAAAGGTGATTAGAAATCTCAACAACTCTCCAAGGGGAGGCCCAGGTAAAGCTGGGGTACCTGAGAGCAACCGACATCCTTGGAATCAACAGTAATGGAGGGGTTGTGAGTCATTGTGTCTTTAAACCTATGGTGCCTGCGTATGTGTGTGTGTATGTGGGTGTGTGAGAGAATACATGCTTAATGACTTATTTTTCCTTTTTCCAAGACTTTCCCTTTCTCCAGTCAGGGTGAAGCATCTCATCTGGTAAAGAATGTTGTCCTTGAGGAAGAAAACAAAATGGATTTCTTTATTTACCACAGTGAAAGCCAAGAGTGTCCCAAAGTTTTAGATACAGTTCTTTTTGTTTGAAAGATTAGATAGACCCTCAAGCAAGTACACAAATTGTTCAACATCCAGAGAGAGAAAGGGTGTTTGTTGTGTCAGCTTTAGAGGAATTATGATACTGCAACTCTGTGTTTTCAGTGGGGACCTAAGAAGCAAATGCCATTAAGTTTTGTAACTATTTTGAATGACCAGTTCTCTGTGTTGGATTTAATTAAGATGACTTACAATTTATTCTGCAACAAAAATGTTGTCAAACTGACCAAAACCAGGTTTACGAGGAGAGATGGACAAGGGAGATGGCTTTCTACAGAGCTTTCATTTTTCTTTCTGGAAAAGGGCTTGAAAATAGAGACCCTGTTGGGGAGAATGGAGGTAGGTGGGAGGGGGTAATCCAGAGAATATGGTGATAGGAGATCCTTATCTAAGATATTTTTGTCCCCAAGTAGATAGGGGCAGCTACTCATGGCTAATAAAAGCCGCAAGGAGAGTTTTAACAATAGAGAACTTGTTAAAAATTGGTGAATCATGAGAGACTATGGACTCTGAGAAACAATCTGAGGGGTTTCAATTGGCGGGGGGGTGGGAGGTCGGGGTACAAGGTGGTGGGTATTATAGAGGGCACGGATTGCATGGAGCACTGGGTGTGGTGAAAAAATAATGATACTGTTATGCTGAAAATAAATAAATGGAAAAAAAAGTTAGTGTGTATTTGAAAGCTCTAACAAGCAAAGAGTATAGCACTGATGTGAGAATACACAGAGAGTTCAAAGATACATAGACAGGAACGGAGGTTAATTTACATGGGGAGTTGGAAAGGTCTCAGAAGTTTCAGCTGCTTGAAAATTCTAAGCCCAGGGACCCATGGTCCTTCCCCTGCTTCCTTGTCCCCAAAGATCCTTGCATGCCAAGCGTGGGACAGACATAGCAGGGCCTGTGGGACATGGAAGGAAGCTACTACAGCCTGTGTTGGCTCCTGTAGAACATCAGGACCTTTGCATAACCCTCAAGTCAGGGAAAAACAAACTCTTGTATAACTCTCAAATTGGGGAACCTGTATAACGGCCAAGATGGAATTTCCTATTAGCCTTGTGGGATAGGTGCTTCAAGTCTGCTGTAAATTAATTTTCTTAAAATGAAGATGATGCTTTCTTTATTCACAAGATCCTTCAAACAAACAAAAATGTTTCAATTAAGAAATAATAAAACTGTTACTTCTGTTCTTACTCCCTACTCTAAGAATTAGAATCTTCTTTTTTTTAGGTTTTATTTATTTATTTATTTTTAAAGATTTTATTTATTTATTTGACAGACAGAGATTACAAGTAGGCAGAGAGGCAGGCAGAGAGAGAGAGAGAGAGAGAGAGGAGAAAGCAAGTTCCCTGCTGAGCAGAGAGCCCCATGTGAGGCTTGATCCCAGGACTCTGGGATCATGACCTGAGTCCAAGGCAGAGGCTTTAACTCACTGAGCACCCAGGCACCCCTAGATTTTATTTCTAAGTAATCTCTATACTCAATGTGGGGCTCAAACTCACAACCCCAAAATCAAGAGTCACCCAGGCACCCCAGAAATAGAATCTTATTAGTCCCACCACACTTATTTATGTACATCTGATCCTGGAGGTAACCGTTATTCTGAATTTTGTGTTAAAAATTCCTTTACCATATAAATGCATCTCCAAGCAACCCTTAAACGACATAGATTTTAACCATGTGGGTCCACTTTTTTGTGGAGTTTTTTCTATAAGTACAGCGCTGCTGTATTTATAAATGTATTTTCCCCTTGTACTGTAAATGTATTTGTACTGTACTATAAATGTATTTTCCCCTTCCTTATGATTTTCTTAATAAGATTTTCTTTTCTCTTGCTTACTTTATTGTAAAAATTCAGTATGTAATCCCTACAATATACAAAATATGTATTACATACCATTTATATTTCATCAGTAAGACTTCTTGTCAAGAGTAGGCTATTAGTTAAGTTTTGGGGGAGCCCGAACTTATACGTGGATTTTCAGTTGTGTGAGAGGTCAGCACCCCCAATACTCACATTGTTCAAGGGGCAACTGATTTTAGTTTGAATGCTTTTGCTCTTTCTAGAAATAGTTTCTATGGTAACAGTTTTTTTCCATTCAGCTTTATCTTCTTGAGGTTCAATCATGATACTACTGCTGGTACAAGCATAATATTTAATTATCCATACTTCTGTTAATGGAGACGGATTATTGTCAGTTTTTTCTTTTGGAAACCATGGCTCTACAAATATTCCCATACATGTCTTTCAGTATGAACATGTAAAAACTTGTCTAGATTATATATTTAGGAATGTGTTCATGATCCACAATTCTATGTAATACTCTTTTCCAAACTGGCTTTACCAATTCAAACTCCTGATAGCAGTGTATGAGAACTTCCACATATCTGTCTCTTTTGAAGCTTTTGAGATGGTTAGACTTTTAACCTGTTGAAACCTGGGGAGTTTCAAGTGACTTTCAATGTGGTGTTCATGTTTCACTGTGATTTTCATATATTATTTACACTTAGGGAGTTAACCAATAAACTCTCACAAAAGGAAATTTAAAGATTGTACTTTTGACAAAAGAAAAATGGTAACAGATGGGCATTCTGGAATGCAAGAAGGAGTAGTGAACAAAGATATAGATTAATATATGGGTAAATCAAGAGTTCTAGATTGATAGCTAGAATGACTGTCTTCTGCTTTTTGTTGTTGCCAATGAGAAGTCAGCTGTCCAGTTCCTTTAATTAATCCCAGATAATCTTCTAGGAAATATGTGTGCATTTTTCATGTAGTACAAGAAATTGAAAATGGTATTAATCATATTTTATAGATGGAAAAACTAAGTCATAGAGAGGTAAAGTAACTTGCTAAGATGTACTTGCAAAGGATAGAAGTGACATTGAAACCCAGTCAGTGCATTCCGGAGCTCATGCCCTTAGCCACCACGCTTGCCACTTAGACCTTATTTGCTTCAAGACCACACTAAACTAGAGTGTGATACTGCTTCATAAGTGAGTTGACTTTCTTGCTGGTTGGTCTTGAGATCTTCTCTTTATCTCTTGTATTCTGAAATATTACTTTCATGCATATCATTTTTGCTGCTTCTCATCCATGGTGATTTGGTGTGTTTTGTGATTTTTGACTCCACGCCCGTTCTTTGGAACCTGATGAGTGGGAATCTTTTGAGGCTTATGTGGCTTTCCTCCAGAGAAGTTTTATGTTTATTTTTGCTAAGTTCCTGGATGCATTCCAATCCGGGGACCACATTAAATTAAATTCACTACTCAATCTTTTTTATACCACGTAACACCGAGCATAAGTCCGAAACTGATAGGTGTTTATAAGTTAGGAACAGACAGACAAACCACCAACAGAACACAAAGAAGAAAGAATTCTAGTTTAAATGACTTTTTTTTTTTTTTTAAAGAAAAGGCAGAGTTTAATGACTTTTTTTTTTTTAAGAGTTCTTAACCCTTAAAGAAAAGGCAGAGTTTAATGGGCAGACACTGAGGAAGGATAAAAGGGAAGGGCATTTTAGTTGAGGGACGTGGGTAAAGACCCAACCCAACAAAATCTAGTGCTTTTTGGAAATTGTAAGCAATCTGATGTGAACTGGTGGGCATATCGCCTCCTGGCGGAGGGGTTTGGGAGGGCAATGGTTGTGCGTCAAGTCTGTAGAAGCAGGTTGGGTAGGATCATGGGTGATTGTGGGCATGATTGGAGAGACACTGGAGAGTCATGGAACACTTCTGAGGAAGACTGTGTGATGACTAGAGTCATCTGCGAACGAGGAACGTTGCTCTTTAAGGAACAGGTAGACTAGATCTTCCGTGTAAATATAGAACAATGCCCCATAGCCGGTTGGAATTCATTCTTCATTATGTTCAATTGTATGCGATTCATTCTGTCTTCTCTGTTGGAGGAGCTATGTACAAATTAATCTTATTGAGTTTGCCTGTAAGGAAATGGCACGTCTTTTTTTTTTTTTTTTTAAGATTTTATTTATTTATTTGAGAAAGAGTATGTCGGGGGGGCGGTTGCAGAGGGAGACGAAGAAGCAGACTACCATACCCCCCTCCCCCAGCAAGAAGCCTAATACAGGACTCGATCCCAGAACCCCGGAGTCATGACCCAAGTGTCTGAGTTCACAGACCTTAACCCACTGAGCCGCCCATACACCCCCATGAAATGGTGTAAGCCTTTGAGCACAGGAGCCACTCACTTTGCAAATCAGTGACTCTCCTCACCAGTTCTCAGATTGCCTAATGTCCACATTTAAACTTGTGCTTTTTAGTTTGGGCTGAAATCAACTCTTCAGCTTTTAAAACAAACAGACAAACAAACAAACTAACCCACACCTGGAAATTCTTATTGAATGTATTTGTAGTCATGCTTGATTATCTGTGTTTTTTAAAAGCTTTGCTAATGCTCCTCATGGTGTATAAATTCAGATACTTTTTTTGGAATGTTGCCGACCCCCAACTGCCCTCTTTGGGAAAAGCTGAATCATTTTTTTAGAAATGGTTCTCCATTTCAGATTTGAATATATGCCAAAGTAGCTCCTGAGTCTGTAAGTTCTACGTCAAAGGAAAATACAAATCTGAAGAAGAAACATGCTTATAAAGGATAAAGCGTTATAACACCAAGTCAAATGAGCTGAGACCCAGCCTCAGTTCTGATACTTTCCATTCACGTGACCTTGGGCAAAGGACTTTGATGTCTTTGCCTTAGTTTTCTCATCTGTAACATGGAAGTGACATACTTGCCCCATCTTGCAAAGTAGTGGTGAGGACAAAATAAAATATGAAAACGCATGTCAGTCCTCTCGGAATCTATAAAACCCTGCAGAAATACAAGTTGTCATGAACTACTAGATGCTTTGTGTAAGCTGATCTTTTATTAATTATTTACTTTTAATTAATTATGAGTCGGTCTCTAATTAGTTCTTCATAGTTGAATTTTGTTATTTTGAGGGTTCTGAAAACACATACTCAAGTTCCTACTTAAAAGAACGCAGTGGGGCGCCTGGGTGGCTCAGTGGGTTAAGCCAATGCCTTCGGCTCAGGTCATGATCTCAGGGTCCTGGGATCGAGTTCCGCATCGGGCTCTCTGCTCAGCGGGGAGCCTGCTTCCTCCTCTCTCTCTGCCTGCCTCTCTGCCTACTTGTGATCTCTCTCTGTCGATAAATAAATAAAATCTTTAAAATAAATAAATAAATAAAAGAACGCAGTGGCAGTGATTATGCTGGGCGTAATGCAGCTCTGGACAGAAGGGAGTCCAGAAGACAGCGCTGGCCCTTGTGATGAGGGAGAAGCAAGCCTCCTGGACCTGCTCTAGGCGGGTCCCCCAGATCCTGTCAGATAAAAGAACTTTTGTCCTCTGCGTAAGAAGTGAGGTCATGGAAGCCCAATTCATCGTAAGTCAAAGCAAGTCTGGGTCTCCTTCGCCTCTCAAATGTAGATATCTATAAACAGTTTCTTACGTAAATATACTTTGTTACTTCCAGAAATATGGGAACAAAGCCAGAATCTCAAAAGATAAAGGTTAGACGATCAGAGATGTGTGCTAGAAATCAAAAATAACCCAAAACCTGGTTGAACTCAGTCCTGACTGCCTGTTCTTTCGGGGAGGGTTGACATTCACAAGCTTAAACTGAAGGTTAGGGGTTTTACCTAACCTTTGTGGTGGTTTGTTCCATTTTGCCACAAGGCCGCAAGAAATGCAGCCCCCACAGCATGGTGGGGACGAGGTTGTGGATCACAACCAAGACTCAAGGCTGTGGTTTGGGGAAGCAGTTTGCAGCAACAGGGAGGCTGGGGGCTCGCATCCTGGGAGGCCTGTGTCTGAACTCTCGGTCGGGAGTCCTCAGGCACGGAAGGCACTCCCTCAAAGTTTTTATTTGTTGTCGGTAAGCCTGAAAATATTGAGCTCTGTCTCGGGGGGCTGTGAAGATGACATAGGACAACATATGTAAAAGCACTTAGCAAAGTACTCATATAGGGTAGGCCTCCCTGAGATGTTCTCCCCTAAACACCACCATCCTCCATCTGCAAGTTACTTTGGACAACTTGGACTTGGACAAGTCACTTTGCAGACATCTTAAGTTTAGTCAGTTTGTACTTCCCAGAAGGGAAGCCTTTGGGCTATTTGGATAATACTCCAGAGAAAACTGCTTCATTTGAATAATTCCATGCATTTCCTGTGCACATTCATTCCTGTAACCTATGTGGAGTCAGGGGCTTGTGTGGTCCGGCTCCAGCAGGGAAGGCACACTCACATAAACACCGGCAGGAGTAATTAAGCAATTAGAATCGTTATTACATCCCTTCACGAAAGTGCCCAAGAGGATTTATTTTCTTTGGCTACAGCAAGGCTCCCCCTATCCTTCCCTCTGTCATTATCTCTCAGATGTCTGGCAGCTGCTTCGGGGTCTCTCTGCACACCCACTACTCCACACTGTTAACAGCCCCCCCCCCAACTTCTTCCCATTGTTTTGTTACCTTGGGGCAGTGCATAGTGTTGTAATCTTATATATACATTTATTAAGCTTATTAGCATTGCCTTGGACATCAAATAATCAACAGCCTCCCAAATAGTCCTAGACTATGTACATAACGAATAAATCAAAATATATAAATATAAAAATATATAATAAGGTATAATAAATATATAAGTATAATAAGTAATATATATACTAAGGTATTTTTTCTAAATACTTAAACATTGCAAACCTATTTCAATACTTCTAAACGTTTAATTAAATTCACAAATGTATTAGAGTCTTGTAAATATTTTACCACTTTAAGAGACAATACTTAGAAGGCAATAATGATTACAAAAGTCAGTTCATTTACATTCAACAAATAACAAGATTATTAACTTTATAGGAAAAAAACCCTCCTCATCTAAAAATCTGACACTCCCAAAATGCTTTCACAACTATTTTCTACACATACATTATTACTGAGAAAAATTTCCTGTAACAGATCGCACATGTGTATCCTTATATTCTTGCCAATACAACACTTTGCATGAATAATGTCAGCAACTATTTATTCAGTTGAATTTTGTACCTACGATTTCCCCCACGGCATTGGTAGGATCATCTCCATTTTACAGATGAAGATACAAAACCACAAACAAGTTAGGGCATCCTGAATTCCGAATTATCCCCTCCTCAGCCCTTCTGCAAGCAAAACTGCCTTTCCTGGGAGTCAGAGGGAATGCCCCTCTCCAACCTGATGGTGAGGTAGGCGTGGCCTGGCTTGCTTGAGGTCCAGTGATGCGAAAGAAAACAGAACTCATTGGAGTGTATGTTAGTCTGCTCAAACTCCCATGTTGTTAGCAGCAGCAAGAAATCTCCCATGACCTCTTTTAGTCACTACTCCACCCACCATAGATTATTTGTGCCTGTTTTTGGACTTATGTAAATAAAATCATACACTATGTACTATTTTTTTTAATCTTACTATTTTAAAAATTATTTTATGTTATTTTATTTCTTTTCAGTGTTCCAGAATTCATTGTTTATGCACCACACCCATCGCTCCATGTCATACGTGCCCTCCATAATACCCACCGCCAGGCTCACCCAATCTCCCATTCCCATTCCCTCCAAAACCCTCAGTTTGTTTCTGAGTCCACAGTCTCTCATGGCTCATCTCCCCCTCCAGTTTCCCCCAACTCCCTTCTCCTCTCCACATCATATGATTTCGCTTACTTGGAGCATAAGGAATAACACTATGCACTATTTTGAAACCGGTTTCTTTTTATTTCTTTAATATTTTCAAGATTTTATTTATTTACTTGAGAGAGAGAGAGTGAGTGAGAAAGAGAGAGAGAGAGAGCATAAGAAGGGAGAGAGGCAGAGGGAGAAGCAGAGTCCCCGCTGAGCAGGGAGCCTGATGTGGGGCTCGGTTCCAGGACCCTGAGATCATGACCCAAGCTGAAGGCAGAGGCTTAACCAACTGAGGCACCCAGGTGCCTCAAGACTGGCTTCTTTCAATTGACATTATGTTTGTGAAGTTCTTCCATATTGTGGGTGTTTCTCTTTTATTCTGATTGCCTGATTTCCTCTGTGTTAATATTCTACAGTTTATCTATTCTAGTGTTGATAGGCATTGGAGCAGTACTGACATGAACATTCTATTACTTGCCTTTCAGTGAATGTAACTATGCATGTTCCCTGTCTATACATCAAATAGCAGACTTGCCGAGTCATAGATGTGTATACAGTCATCTTTAATAGAAACTGCCAAACAGCTTTCCATAGTCAATTTACAATCCCCTCAGCAGTGTGGGAGGGTTCCAATTACTCCACATACATTTTTGTCATTTTTCATTTTTAATTATGCTGGTGGGTATATTGTGCCCACCCCCCCACTGGTGTGTTTATTTATGTTTCTGGAGCATAAGATTGTGCGCATCTTTGAATATGATTATTTGTATATCCTTTTGTGTGAGGTGCCTCTTTCAGTCTGGAACTCCCTTGAAGATTTTATTCTGTGACTTTTTCTTCCCGTTTTCTATAAATTTCTTTCTAGATAAATAGATAAACAGATATGTCTATATGTCCCTAGCTATATCTATCTCTCTACCTCTCTATCTCTCTATCTGGAAAGAATATATCCCAGACTAATACAGGACAAATAAATATTTATATTATATTTGGGTATATATGTATAACATATGTTTTCCCACTCTTAGATTCCATTCTTTCTTCATTATTACATTTTTATAAACACAAACTATTAGCTTTTCTTTATGTTTTCTATTGAATCTGTATTTTTTATATTATGTTTAGCATGTTTTGTATCCTATTTAAGAAATCTCTGTTTATTCCAAATGTAGCAAGATCTCTAACTAGTTTCATAAATATTTTGGATTATAAGAGTAAAAACTATTCACTGTAGAGAATGTGCAAAACATGCTAAAGTGCAAAGAACAACATAAAAATCAATAGCAATCTCACTGCCAGAAAGATAATCACTGTTATCATTTTATATCATTTTAGTTTTAGTTTAGTGTGTGTGTATTTTACATAAGGAGTATGGGAGTATATACCCCTTTTTTAAAGGGGAGGGAGGGGCAGAGGGAGAGATGGAATCTTAAGCAGACTCCAGACCTAGCACAGAGTGCAGTGGTCATGGTGGAGGGGGTTCCCTCTCATGGCCCTGCGATCATGACCTGAGCTTTAATCAAGAGTCAGATGCTTAACTGACTGCGTGACCCAGACGCCCCCATGTATATACACTTTCATCATGTACTTTTTTTTTTTTTACTTACTTAATCATGTTACTTTAAATTCTTCAAAAGCTTTTCTTTTTAATGATTATAGGTCCTGTTAAAATCACATAACTTATATAAAAAGTCTACTATAAATTCTGTGTATATGCTGTATAATCAGAGGACTGTTTATGGGCATATATTTTAAACTACATCTAATAAACTTTTATAATAAAATCACTAAGGTCTGAGGTCTAAACATTTGTTTAGTTCCTTGATGACTATAGTAGAATGCCTTTTAGAAAAGTTATAGCAATTTGGAGTTTTGTCAGTGTCGTTAGAGAACCCGCCTCACTATACCCTTGCCAATATTGGTGTAACAGACCCGTGACAATTTGATGGCAAAAACAATAACTTATCTTGCTTTGCATGTCTTTGATTTTTAAAAGGCTAGCTATTTTTCAAATGTTTATCAGTCATTTGTTTATCTTATTTTGTGACTTACATTTTATATGCTTCCTTTTTTGACTTTTCGGAGTTACAATTTGGTTTATAGGACTCTAATGTTTAACAATAATGCACATTTCTTTGGGTATAAATGCATGTCTTTAGATACATTGGAAAAGATCTGGAAAATAAGCTACTGAGATCATAGGGGTGGCAAAAGAGATGTCTAGTCTTATGTGAAATAATTTAATTGGCTCTGCATTTCACTAACAAAAAAATGATTTTGTGAAAAGAATATTCTAGTTTACTGTATGGCCTTCGCTGCTGGTTTTGTTTCCATGAGATGTGAGCGGCTCTTTGTTCTTTGGTGGTGATAGCTGCAAGATTCGGCAACCTTTCCCCTGTATCAGTGAAATGCTGTGGCTCAGGAAGGTCTGCTCAGTTTCAGTTTGCGGACCATCCCACAAGATTTGTAGCGTCTGCCTATGGAATTGACTACAGTTCTGCAGCTGATGGTGGATGATGCTTATCATGGGGCTGGTGGGCACAAGGATCAGACAGACAGCATGAGTGCCAACCAGTGATCATCTCTGCCCTAGGTACTAGACTTTAAAATTCCGCTGTATTTTAAATGAGTCAGGAGGCAGGGAGAGTAGGGTGGCACACAGCAGATAATTTAGCGCACAGGGCAAATTTCAAAACAAGAAGCCCATTCAATGTTACCAAAAACAAAATAAGAAAGATATGCAAGTGTTCTTAGCTCTTTCTTGATATTCCTATCTAATGGTCACTCAATTTAAATACGTAGTTGCTACTTTGTCTAAGTAGTTTTGAGATATTCTTTTCTAGTAAGTCATTATTTTGTTATATGATGACAGTTGCTAAATCACTTCTGTCAGCTAATATGCCATTAGCTGCACTACTTCCCAGAGTATTCTTTCTAAGATGAAGAGGGCGTGCTTTACACGGGAATATTCTTTTTAATCACTTCAAGGCTACCACCTCTACTCAACCATGTAGGTGACAGGGAGAGAGCTGAGACACAGGTCCTAAGCCCTGCTCATGTGGATGTGCTTTTGAACTTCTTTATCTAGAGATGCTACTAGTGACAGTGAACTTGAAGAGTCAGGGAAGGTGATAGCAAGGTCTTTGAAGCCCTAAGGGCAGGAAAGTAGAGTGACATACAATGGATAATTTAATGGAAAGAGCAAATATTTCTAGGCATTAACTGGAGCAAATGCTCTCAGACCAGTTTGGAATGATGATTGCTAAGACCACCACAGGGTCCCGACCTTGGCTATATTAATCTTTAGATTTCAGTCCCTGTTGTTAGAATGTTGACTCACCAAACATCAACTCGTGCTCTCAGCACCATCATCATCATCATCAACTCTCAGCACCATCATCATCATCATCAACACCATCCTCAGGATAATAGCTGCAATTTTATTGAGCACTTAGGAAGAGTTCATAAATCGTAGCCACTATAATTGTTATTCTTCTGTTTCAGGCTCTATGCTCAGGTCCTTTTATTAGAAGGACTGATCCTAAGAACTGATCTACAGTTTTCAGCCGATGGAACTGAGCTCATGGTTGTAAAGTGACCTATCTGCTGGATGTTGTGGGGCTGCGGGAGGACCTGACCTCAGTCCCGCAGAGCGCAGAGGCCATGCTTGGGAGAGGTGCTCTACTCTGTCCTTGCCCCATCACCCACTCCTCACGTCCCATTATGATAGGCAGGGTAATGGAGGCCCAACGATGTCCATATCCAAATCTCCAGAATCTGTGAATATAATATGTTATGTGGCACAAGGGAATCAAAGTCACAGACTGAAATAAGTTGAGTTGAAGATCTTGAGTTGAAGAGATTATCCTGAGTTCTCAGGGCAGGTCTGGCAGGATCACAAAGAAGAGAGAGGCAGGGAAGGGGTCAGAGTCAAGAAAGGGGGATGGGATAAGGAAGCGGGCAGGGTAATTCAGTGTGAGAAGGACTCATCCGACCATGGCTAACTATGAAGAAGGAGGGAGAAGCCACCAGCCAAGGAAGGCAACTGGGAAGAGCCAAGAAATGGCTTCTGTCTGTGACGATTTATGTTATGTACCAATGTGAGTGGGCCACGAAGTGCCCAGATTCAATAGTATTTCTGGGTGTGTCTGTGATGTGTCCAGATGAGATTAGCAATACGGCTGGTGGCCCAGGTGGGGCGATGGAACAGTCTCAGGCTGTGGTCTGGGTGTGGTGGCGCTGAGGCAGCAGAGGCAGGACTGATTGGCAAGAAGTCTGGTGTTGGAGGAAGGAGCACAAGAAGTCATCATACAACAGGTGCATATAATGTTAAGACCTACGGGCTCTCTGAAAAATGAGAAGAGGAAGGGGATTTTTAAACCTATAAAATGTGGGTGTATATTTTTGATGCAACTTAAGCAGTTCCATTGATTGCTCTGGTGGCAGGAAGATTCTTTTTCTAAGAAGGAGTGTGACATGCTCAGATTTATTGATTAGAAGGGGCTCTCCAGAAGATGGAGTAAAAGTTGCTTCAGAGAGGGAAGACATGGTAGAAAATCAGTTAGAAAATGTACGCAAAAGCTCATGAGAAAAGTAAGCAGGAATTTACTAGAGGCAGAAATAGCTGACAAAGGAAGGGAATGGATTTTGAGACATTTTTGAGGGAGGATTAATAGGAATTGGTGACCTAGAGAATTCAGAGAGACATTGAAGAAGCTCTGGTATGACTGGAGAAACCATTCTCTGTCTGTGGGGAATATGGGAGAGACAACAGATTCCCAGGGAGGGAACCTCTGTCCTTGCAGAGATGGTGAGCGGTGAGCAGGCAGGGACAGGCCAGCATCCAGCCACATCTGAGGGTACAACAGCTGGCACTACAGACTTGGGCACTAGGCCCCTTCTCGCCTTTGCCTTAAGGGCTTAAGGACATCTAGCGCACTTGAATGTTTTGATGCACCTTTCACCAGGGGACCTTGAGACACTCGTAACAAGTTTGTGTCTTGGTTTTTTCCATCTTCAACCCTATAGTAATGTTCCTGGGTAGGGATTTAGGAGCTAATGCTTGCAAAGTCCTTTGAGAACCTCGGCTGAAGGCTCAGTAAAAATATCTTTATTAAGTATTGATGAATGCTTCCAGTATGCAGGCCAACCTGAAGAGGGAGAAAGGAGGGGGGAAAGTTCTTTGAAAAGGTAACCTCTTCATAGGATTGTTTTGGGCTGACTGGTGGGTAAGGAGATTGCAGGAAGGGAGAGAGGATGGGGGCGGGGTTGAATTCCCACAGCAACGCCAGCAGGATGCTGTTTCCCCAGGTGTGGGCTGTAGGCAGCCGGTGATGAATGTTATGCAGAGGCATCCTCCAGGCTTGTTCAAGGGAAGCAGGTTCGATTCTCCTCTATCAGAATGATTTATGGTTTCTGCAAGTGCTTGCCTGTGTACTTCAAAGGGTTAAAGCAGAATCCCAGGAGGGTAAGACCACCAGGCTTTCTTCACACCGCTGGGGCTCACTCTGCTCTGACAGTGATAGAGGGCTGGGTGGTAGTCGGAGCCCACAGCTAACTCTTTTTAGGAGACAGAAATAGGCGTCCTCGGGCCCTAGAAAGCAGCAGGTAATGGGGCGCCTTTTTGCTGAGCACTTTTTAAAATGAGGTTAGAAGTGGATCAATGAATCATTAGAGAATGCTACACACAGTGATGAAAGTGGGGGAGGGGTATAAGCCAAGGACTGGGCCATTTACACCTCAAATTGTCTGAGCCTGTGTGTTGTATGGGCTTCATTTGTCTGTCATTAACTTGACCAGTTGCTAGGACTAAAGAGGGGCACCTCAGGCTTGTCAATTTCTTTGCTATGCTTTTAGATATGTTGGTGCAGTAATCTTTGATCTTCATCTCCCATTCTGACCTCTCAGAGTTTGTTCAAAAGCAGACTTCTCTCATAGGATGTTGGCATTAAAGAGCCTCCTAAAAGATCGTCCTTTTCATTTTCTACAGAAGGAAACTGAGGCTCAGAGAGATTATAGGATGCTGAGCTGCCCAGCTAATTAGCGTCAGAGGCAAACTATTAGGAGACCGTCCTCTCAAAGCAGTACCCATTTCTCACCTCCACACAATGCCTCTCAATCTGCTGGACCACGAGCTGGACACTGTGGCCTATATTACGTCCCCAGGTGTTTCACCATCAGCAGGAGACTGATAACCACAAGTCCAAACTAAAACTCTAATGAGACATCTTAGGTGCTCAAAGAAAGTGCAGAGAAGACATAAGGAAATGTGGAATAAGGTCACAAGGATTCAGGGAGCCATGAGTCCTCTCAGTTGTGTTAGCCTAACCCGTGGGAAGGAGTCATGTTGGCCCCACACAGTCATCCCAGAAGGGAGAGCAGCAATGGCGCCCAGCTGGGTAGGCGGGCCCCTGCTGTCTTTCCCAGAAGGCTGTTTATGCATCCCTTTCGTTTTGGGTGGTTTCTGGGGAGCTATGTCTCTTTTCTATTGAAAGTAGGGTGCAACTGGGTGGATGCCTTTGTCGTAATAAAGTTCTGAGGCTGTCCCAAAACTGCGACACCAAATACCCAATTCCCCCATGCTTCTGCAACTCTTCTTGTGGCCTGTGACACTGGATTTGAAACTTTTGTTTTTAATTGACAAAGATGTTGTTTGTGAGACTTGTTTCTTTTTTCGTTCCTTTCTGCTGCTCACCTGGATGGCAGAAACTGGTTGGCCTTTTTAAAAAAATTATTTTAATTAATTAGTTAATTGTCATTACCTATCCAGAGTATAGCCATCTGGAACAATGTACAATCCTTAAATTTAATCCTGACTTCAGCCTCTGGATTGCCAAAAGCAGCTAGAATTTGGGGGGTGGAGTCCCCAGCCATGTTGACAATGGCTTTAGAGGAACAATGAGCACCTGGGCAATCGTGTTTCTTGGTCCTAAGCCTTCACTAACTACACATCCACAGGTTTGGGAGTAAGCCTCTGAGATGTTCTTACCAGGTTGAACTGGTGTCACTGAACAGTCCCAGAGTCTGATGGTGTGATAGAAAAAAGCATTAGCACTCGTCTGCTTCTTCCTGTTACCACAGCTAGCTAGAGCCCTGGAGACCCCGTCCTATATAAACCCAGCAGGGTTCCTGGATCCCTGTGGTGACACTAACCTACTCCTGATATTCTTAACAGCCAGTGGCCCTGATGCTCTCAATGGAGCTGGAGACTTGCAGTGGGCACCAACACGGATGCCTGTCAGATTTGCCCTTTTCTAGTAGCTTCTGTCTATTCTAACAATTTTGAAATTAACAGCTAAGATGAAGAAAAATACCGTCTCTGGGTGAAGTCATTCAATTTCTTAGAAGAACTGTAGTGGGTGGTAGAGCTTCTATTTAGTTACTCTCTATCATTTTTCCTCTCATTTGGTCACTTGCCCTGATGAATCAGGCTGTTGCTCTCTCTGAATGTCTTCAGGTGATGCTTCTAGCAGATCCCTTCAGGTGATACTTCTAGCAGATCCCTTCGGGAACCATACATTTTTACCTTGATCAGTCTCACCCACCTTGAGTTTCTGTCCCATTTCTCTCCCATCATGTAAGCTTCTTCCCCCTCTGTTTTTCTGGGATAGATCTAGCAGGCTCCGTATGGCTCTTGTGTTGGGTCCCTGATCCCTGGATTGTGGCTAGGATGGTATGGCCCTGAGGTCATGGATTGCTCTTGCACCTTCTTTATTCCCCCCATCTTCCTGATGCTGCTAGTGGTAGCAGTCACGTTGGCAGGCTAGTTCTGTGGTACTATTCTTGGGGTGACTCCTTCAGACTTAGCTTCTAGCAGCTTTTAAAGCTTCTAATTCCCATTAAATTCAGTTCTGTAAACTGAGACTAAACCCTGATTTATAAAAATGAATGGGTTTTTTTAAATGCACATCCACTTAATTTAGAAGTGTCTAGAAGCTATTTTTTTGATTGCTAGTTTTGTTCAATATATGTTGTTTTATTGTCTTAAAAGTTGTCATGATTCACCTGTCAGATGGTCCCTGCATTTCTTCCACTCAGAGACATTTCTCACTTCCCATTGAGGGGAGTATCCTCAGTGAAATGCCAGGTCACTTCCAGGTAAGTCCTTCTATCCTCTAATCTCATCTTTCTCTTTGGCTTTTGAAATCAAGAAAAAGTGCCCAAAGGTACATGAAGTAGAACCGAGGTAATTTCCCAGAAATCCTAGTCTTCAGGTATGTAAATTATTTTTCTAGCAGAGATGACCTTGGCTTTTCTGGCCAAACCCAATTTATCACACTCTGAGCCTGAGGCCATCTGCACATGGAAGTAAACATGACCCTCAGAAGAGAGGTATCTCCAAGTCTTCCCTCACCAATGATCACAATTGCCGCAGGACTGGCACCCACATATCCATTCTGAGAACACTTCATGCTGATGAGAATACCATTCTGCTTCTGTTCTCCCAAGCTTCTTCTCAACCCTGGCCGCTGTGGTTTCCTCACTCAGGAGAAGCTACCTAGAGCTCTCACTTATGTGTCCCTTCTCATTCATCCACTCTTTTGACCTGGGCAAACAGAAGAGCCTTCTCATTCTGACTCATATCTGAAATCTTTCTCATCATCCAGGCCACCACCAAGGACAGACTCTTCAGAAGAGTCCCCTTGTCCCGGTGACCCAGCTCTCAAAACTTTCATCTTCCTGGCTGACTCTGGGTAACCTCCGCAGCAGGCTCCCCTTGTTCTGGCCCCCTTGCCTTTCAGCCTTTACCTTATCAAGTGATAGCTTCTTGTGTTCTACAAATAGGAACATCTCCCCTCCACCCTACGATCGAGTGTTTTGAAGGATACGAAAGAGTTCCGCCACTTCCCAACTTGGAAATATATAGATTAAATGTAAACTGACCTGGATTTAACACCCTTGTCAGAAATTTCATTCTCTGACATCGTGCCAGGCTTCAGTGGGTCCCCATAGAAACCAGTTCAAAAACCTTGCTCGCTCTGCTGTGCTGATTAAAGGCCCAACCCCCAGGGTTATGGTCAAGAGGACACGACGGGCTGTCGGCGTTGTTCCAGGTACAGGTCCGTTCATATGAGGTACCAGGACAGAGAGTGTTTTTCTTTTCCAGCCTATAATTCTTCCCAAACAGCAGTGTGAATGTGTAAAACAGGTGAGACAATGTGGATATGTGCCTTTGTGATTTATTGCTGTGCTAACGTCCAGAGTCGGGAGAAAATTTAGTATGTCAGCAATACCCTGAAACCCTCTCCACAAGGTCTAACTGACCTGTACCGTTTCTCCCAGAATACACTAACTTCATTCCTCTTATTTCTTCAGGCAACCCTTAACATCTTTCTCTCCTTCTAGCCAATGCTCTTCCGAAAGGGAGCTACCACATTTCAGGAGTGCTGGAAGAAATTTTAACATTTATATTTGTTTTTTGGATGATTGTTTTAAATTTTCTTTTATAAGCTTTTATACGGTAAAGAAAGATAAGAGCATAGAAGAATATGCATAATGATTAGAAGGAAATATATACCAACTGGGATGTGTGAGCTCAATTTTTTGAAGTGATGGTAATGTGTGGCTAAAAGTTGACAAACCGTTGCTTTAATCAATCAACTCAACATGTAATAGTTTCTAAATTTTTGGAGTATCATAATTTTTTTTAATTTTTAGAGTATCATAATTTTTTTAATTTTAAAAATTGATTAAAAAATAATGTACAATAAAGTTATTATGAATTCAGTAGTGCTTTAAAGTTATGATGTATTTTATCACAGTGGCTTATATATATTTGAAAAATAATAGTGCATATCTGTGTGTGAGATATATACTTTGTACATATTATATCTGTAAATCCTTTGCAATTACCTTATAAATTCCCGGGGTTGTGTAGCCATGGTTAAGAAGTACTAATCATCAGAAAGGATGAATACCCAACTTTTGTATCAACATGGACAGGACTGGAGGAGATTATGCTGAGTGAAATCAGTCGAGCAGAGAGAGTCAAGTATCATATGGTTTCACTTACTCGTGGAGCGTAAAAAACAACATGAAGGACATGGGGAGATGGAGAGAAGTGAGTTGGGGGAAATTGGAGGGAGAGACAAACCATGAGAGACTGTGCACTCTGAGAAAAACTGAGGGTTTTGGAGGGAAGGCAGGGTGGTGGGTTGGGTGAGCCTGGTGGTGCTGCATGGAGCACTGGGTGTGATGCATAAACAGTGAATCTCGGAACACTGAAAAAAATTAAATTAAAAAAAAAAAGAAGTACTAACCTAATGGGTTTTTCATGTGCGTTATTTAGCTTATTTGTCTAAAAAGAGGTAGAGCCACTTTCTAAAATGAAGGGGTGAGAACTGATAGGTCTGAATCCCATTAGAGAACAATTACACCTTTTACAAAGTTCTCTTGAGCAAACCATTCATTAACTAGGGGTATTTCTGTGGCTCATAAGAACTACTCCTCCATTTGAAAGTGAAGAGTGCGCTGTGACTAGTTAGGTATAGGGCAGTAAGGATTTGTAGGAAGAGAGAAGAGTCTTTTAAATACCATACGCCAATAGTATTACACACATTAAGTTTGTGCTGCTTTTCTTTTACAAATTATGGAACTGATCTTTATAAGTTAACCTTTATGTTGAAGACACGTGACATTAATAATTAGGGTCATGTCCTTCCTCTTTATTAAATGATGTTAAGGAAACTATGTCATCACCAGAGTTCCCTTGGGCAATAATCAAATAGAATGAGGTTGACAACCACAGGCTGTCATTTCATTTCTTTATTCAAGGTGAGGAATGGGAATGAAGACAAATATGAATCATTAGTTCTTTTTGATTGTGGAAGATTTGAAAGTCGTCACCTATGTGGCTTACCAGTAGAAATATTTATATTTTAATTTTCTTATCATCTCAACCTTTCCTTAAGTGAATGGGTTGCATTTTTGTAACAGGGTATACACAGTATCTATGGTATTTAGATTTGAAGCATTCTTTGTAGCCCAAACAAGTCACTTAAATTTCTTTGTCACTTTCTTCTTCAGAGTTTAATTTAAGATACTGTCAAAAAGAAAATGTTTACTGTAAATGAGTCACCCTTTGCTGAAATCATTTTGGCAAATGTACTTATAGTCCAGAAATACAACCCCTATAGAAATATATTCACTGTAATTGTTTAATGTCCCCTGAGCTCCCATAAGTGCCCATCTGGCTCTCGTGCCCTGGGTGAGGGCACTGAGGGAAACAGAGCTCATTTCCACCAGACAGTATTCAAGGGTTCTATTTCTTCTGCCTGGAAATCCCTCCCACTCCTGTCTTATCACCAGCTAAAATCTATTCACACTAAAGCTTCTGCTAAAACGGCACTTCCTTTGGAGAAGACTTCCAATCTCTCATTGAAATTGGGCTCTTTTTACCACCTCACATAGGTCAGAATGGCTAAAACTAACAAGTCAGGAAACAACAGATGTTGGCAAGAGGCGGAGAAAAGGGAGCCTTCTTACTACAGTTGGTGGGAATGAAAAGTGGTGCAGCCACTCTGGAAAACAGGTTCCTCAAAAAATTGAAAATATAACTACCATAGACTCAGCAATTGCGCTAGTAGGTATTTATCCAAATGATACAAATGATACAAACACAGTGTTTCAAAGGGACACATGTTCCTCAATGTTTATAGCAGCAATGTCCACAATAGCCAAACTATGGAAAGAGGCCAGATGTCCATTGTCCACAGATGAATGGATAAAGAAGATGTGATATACATACATACAATTTTATCCAGCCGTCAAAAAGAATGAAGTCTTGGCTTTTGCCATGGCATAGATGGAACTAGAGGATATTATGTTAAGTGAAATGAGCCAGTCAGAGAAAGACAAATCCTATATGATTTCACTTATATGTGGAATTTAAGAAACAAAACAGATGAACATAGGGGAAGGGAAGGAGAAATAAAATAGGATGAAAACAGAGAGGGAGGCAAACCATAAGAGACCCTTAACGCTATGAACCAAATTGGAGGTTGCTGGAGGGGAGGTGGGTGGGGGGATGGGGTAACTGGTGATGGGCATTAAGGAGGGCACTTGATGGAATGAACACTCGGTGCTGTATGCAACTGATGAATCACTAAATTCTACCCCTGAAATGAATAATACAGTATATGTTAACTAAATTGAATGTAAATAAAAAATTAAAAGTAAATAAATTGGGCTTAGCTGTTATAATCTCTCATTGTGTTTTCTATTAGTGTTTCAATTTATTATGATTTCTTACATCTTAAAGCAATTTATAATACTATGGCTATTTGTATTATTATTTGTTTCATGTAAGGTACACAAAGGCAGGTTTTGTGTCTATTGTAATATCCACATCTGTATCCCAGAATGATACGTCGCTAATAAGAAGGAGCTCAAGATATATTCATTGATAAATGGATTTTTTTCTACATAATCCTAATAACGTACATCAGAATTGAAATAGAGTCATCCTTTGGAGCCTTATTATAAAGTTATCATTCATTGTTATTCTCAAAGAGAAACTAAAAAACTCAATTACTTCAAGGTATTGGGGTTGAAATATCTCTTTCTCTTATCTCTTCAGGAACAAAGTAATTTAGTAAAAGATGGTCTGGTTTTCTAAGGAGGCTAAATCAACCATTAACTTTCAGGGTTGCTGCTTCTTAAAATTCTCACTAAAAGGAGAATATATACGAAGGGTGATTGAACTACATACACATCACTGACTTGGGAAAGAAAACATTTTAATATTGGATACCTTTCAGATTAGAAGTGAAATCACAATGAAAATCAAGGTTTAAGTGGTCACAGTATATCAGTAGTCTTTCCCCATGGTTCTATTAAGAAGTAAAAGAATTCAAAAGTTGTTCTCAATATTTTAGAAAAGCCAAGAAGTATCACACATTTATATTCAGTAAGATTGCACAGGATAACTAAAATGTCCTATTCCTTTGATTTTGATTTGAATTAGATTAATCAAACATGATTACTCATGCTGATCAGTTACTTTTTTTGGCTATGAACAAATGTTACATAAAATTAATCAAAAATAGAAATTGATTTATTAATTTATAAATGTAGTTTGTCTGCTAGACAGTGTCTTTCAAAAATATAAAGGCTAGTGGGAAAATATTATAAAAGGAATCCCTGATGGCAAAGAATTTAGGAACATCATAATCAATGTCATGAGGAGAGGAATAGATGTCTAACTTTGCCAAATAACATGACAATTTTCTTACTGGAGAGCAGCATAAATTAAGAAATAAATTGTGAAAATCAGCACTTACAGTTGGCCTATTAAAAAGTCTTAATTACGGGGCACCTGGGTGGCTCAGTGGGTTGGGCCGCTGCCTTCGGCTCGGGTCATGATCTCAGGGTCCTGGGATCGAGTCCCGCGTCGGGCTCTCTGCTCGGCAGGAAGCCTGCTTCCGTCTCTCTCTCTCTCTCTCTGCCTGCCTCTCCATCTACTTGTGATTTCTCTCTGTCAAGTAAATAAATAAAATCTTAAAAAAAAAAAGCCTTAATTACTCACAGTTCCTGGGGTGGTCCTAAGGGTATGACATATGTTCCATAGAAATAGAAATTAAGAACATCCTGGCAGCCTAGGAAATTAATTATTTTCCCTAATTCCAAGCAAATGCTTTTGCTCTCTGCTTTACAGAAAAATTAAGCATCATCAGACAGGAACTTCCTTAGCTTTCCTATACCATATCTGCAAACTGGCTTGCTTCTACCCAGAGCGGGTGAGGTATCCCGCTATTGTATAAGACTGTCATCTCTGTGCCCTGGACCCATTCCCCAACCATCTTATTAGGACCACTTTATTGAAGGACTACCCTTCTCATTTCTGGACCCTTCTATCCATTCTCTCTCTAGCTCTCCGGTATTCTGTCTTTCTTCCATTAGCACCTAAATATAGTTAAGGGTCTCAACTCTTAAAAAATAAACACAAAAATCTATGACCACACAATATCTTCTGGGTACTGTTCTTTCTTTCTTTTCTGCTACTGAAAGAGTTCTCTCTCTACTCCCCATCTTCACTATTGTGCTATTCACTACACCTGCAAGGTGGATTCAACACCCATTCTTCCACAGGAACTGTTTGTGCCAAAGTCGCCAACAGTGTTCTTGTTAGAGAAATCTCAGTCCTTATCTTACTTGGATTCTAGGAAGACTCTGATAATATTAATGGGCCCTTTCTTCATTCAGTCATTCAACAAGTACTGATCACTAACATAGTGACTAGGACTGTTTTATGTGCTAGGGTAACAGTGTTAGAGAAACCAAGTCTTTTCCCCCCAGTTTTATTGAGATGTAATTCACATATAACATTGTGTAAGTTTAAGGTGTTTAATGTGATGATTTGATACACACATGTATTGCTAAATGATTACCAGAATGTGAGTGTGTGTGGTGAGAATACCCAAGATCTACTCTCTTAGCAACTTTCAAGGGTATACTATGGCACCGTTAACTGTAATCACCAAGCTGAATCTTAGATTCCCAGAACTTAAAACTAGAAGCTTATACCCTTTGACCAACATCTCCCTAGTTCTCCCACCCCTCCATGGGCCCTAGCAACCACCATTCTACTGCTTATTTCTAGGAGTTTGGCTTTTTTGTATATGAGGAATATTTTTTTTCTTTTGCTGTTTTTAAATTCTCTCTTTGCCTTTAGTTTTTTAAATTACAATGTGTCCTGGAGAACATCCTTTTCAGTTGAACTTTTTGAAGACCTTTGAACTTCACGACGTTGAATGCCCAAATCTCTCCCAGATTTGGGAAGTTCTCAGACATTATTTCTTTCAATAAACTTTTTGCCCCTCTCTCCCTGTCTTCTCCTTCTGGGTCTACAACACTGCCTAGACTATTTCTGTATCCTGCAGTTCACACAGGCTGCTTCACTCTTGAGAGTTTTCAATTTCACGTCAATGATGAAATTTACTGCCACAGTGTTATTCATAATATGGGTAGGTATTACTAATACTAATATGGGTAGGTGTTACTAATACTAAGGTATTACTAATGCTGGTCTATGTTTCTTGTTTTCTTCTTCTCAGGAAGCACCCTGGGGGATTACATTTTCCCACTCCCTTTGTGTCAGACCCGGCCATCTGACTTGGTTTGTCCAGTGCGATATGACAGGAAGTGATGGGGGTCCTCTCCAACTACCAGGGTATGGTTAATAGTGGCGGTTATCATCAAAGCAAATGTCAGAAGATCAAAGCACCCTAGAATGATGAGCCACTTCCAGAAAGACATTGGGAGAGTCATCTGGATATATGAAGGACACTTCTGTGAACATAAGTCAGCTTTTATTTTATTTATGAATATTTTTAAATTTTATTTTATTACTTTTATATTATTTTATTTATATTAATTATTATTTTATTTTATTATGAAATCTTTATCTTGATTTTTACTGTAACACAGACTAGTCTGGCTTCATAATAAAATATTGCATATTTTTATATTGACTTTATTTACATTTCAATAGAGCTTTCTTCTTTTTTAAACACGTTTTTACAAAGTTACTAATCATTTCATTATTAGTCTTTTCTAAGAATCGACTTTTACATTGTTAGTTACGACTAAATATCCTTTTTCATTTTTTTCTAGCCCAATCTCTATCATTTCCTTTCTTCTCCTTTATATTCACTCTGTTGTCTGTTCTAGTTTATAGAGTTGAATATTTAGCTTGTTGACATTTAATCTTCCTTATCTTTTATGATACATGTCTTTAAAGCTATAAATTTCCTTTAAGCACTACTTAGTATATCCTACCAGTTCTTAAAACTTCTCTTTATGGGCACCCAGGTGGCTCAGTAGGTTAAAGCCTCTTCTTTTGGCTCAGGTCATGATCAGCCCCATATTGGGCCCTCCACCCAGTGGGGAGCCTGCTTCCCTCTCTTTCTCTCTGCCTACTTGTGATCTCTCTCTCTCTCTTTGTCAAGTAAATAAATAAAATCCATCAGAAAGGATGAATAACCAACTTTTGTATCAACAGGGACAGGACTGCAAGAGATTATGCTGAGTGAAATAAGTTAAGCAGAGAGAGTCAATTATCATATGTTTCACTTATTTGTGGAGCATAAGAAATAACACAGAGGACATGGGGAGATGGAGAGAAGGGAGTTGAGGGAAATTGGAGCAGGAGACGAACCATGAGAGACTATGGACTCTGAAAAACAATCTGAGGGTTTTGAAGGGGTAGGGGGTGGGAGGTTGGGTGTGCCTGGTGGTGGGTATTAAGGAGGGCACGGATTGCATGGAGCACTGGGTGTGGTGCATAAACAATGAATTCTGGTACACTGAAAAGAAATTTTAAAAAAATAAAATAAATTTTAAAAATCTTAAAAAAAACTCTTTAGAAATTATTTTTAAGAAATTCATAATTTCCACTGTGATTGACTTTTTTTTCAGTTTTATCAGGTTAGACTCTTTCTTTTTCTTTCTTTCTTTCTTTGTTTGTTTTTATTTCTTTTCAGTGTTCCAGAATTCATTGTTTATGCACCACACCCAGTGCTCCATGCATATGTGCCCTCCATCATCTTTTATTGCTGATATTGAATCTATTCTCATTATGGTCAAGGATACAATTTATAGACTATCACCTATTTGGACCTTAGTGGTCTAAGAATTGGCCAGTTTTCCTAACTGTTCCATGGGTCATCGAGAAGCATATTCATTCTCCATGTACTAGTTTAGGATCTTATAGGCAGCTATTAGATCACATTTGGGACTCACATTGTTCATATCTCCTGTGTTTTTATGAAATTTCTTTTCTTAGGAATTTTTAATTTCTAAGAGATATGTGTTTAAATCTCCACATGACTATAGATTTATCAATTTTGTCTCTTTGACTTTGCTTTATGCATCCACATTCATGACAACTGTGTATATTGGTGAATTGTTGCTCTTATTATTGGTGGTGTCTTTAACTCTAGAAATCACTTTGCCTTTAATGGATCTTTTTCTGATGATAGTATTCATAGCTCCTTTGGGTATTTCCCTGATCTATCATTTCACATAGCTTTATTATGAACTTTTATCTCTTATTTTTCCTTAAGGTTGACTTACAACGAAGCCCAGAGCTGGATATTAAAACATCATCTGATAAGAATACTCCCTTTCCTATGGGATCGCTATAATGAAATTCTTCAAACAAAAGTAGTACATCAGTACCCCTTTATCCACAGGGGTTATGCTCCAAGATCTCTAGCAGATGCCTGAAACCACAGATACTACTGAATCCTATATGCACTGTGTTTTTCCCTCTACATACATGCCTATTATAGTTTTATTTATAAATTAGGCACAGCCAGAGAATACAACATAACTAATAATAAAACAGAACAATAATAACATAGTGAAATATAAGTGATGTGAATGTGATCTCTCTCTCAATGTATCTTATTGTACTGTACTCACCCTTCTTGTGATTATGTGAGATGATCAAATGCCCATCATGTGGGCAAACAGTAAACATCATTCTTAGTGATGAAACAGTAGGAAGATTCCCAATAAAATGAGGAATAGAGGAGGATGTCCACTATCATCCTTGCCATTCAGTTTTATGTGGGAGGATGTCAGCTATACTTTAATCAACCATTACTATAAAAAAAAGATATAAAAAGTAAAAATGAAAAGAAATTCCCAATATAGGAGAGTATAGTTAGTGTGTCAATGCCAGGAAGAAACAAACTGTGTAATGTTTGAAAGGAGAAGACAAAATTGACGTTTTTTTTTTCATTTCTGATATGATTGTGCACGTCGAAAATTCAAGGGAATTTGCAAAATTTTAAAACTAATGAAAGATTTCATGAAAGTCAGTTGATAGGTGAACCACATAAAATTTAATAACCTTATATGCTAACAATATACAATAAGAAAAGGTAATAAGAAATAAGTTACACAAAAATAAGAATAATTTTAACACCAGATGTATAAACTGTTTGGGGACAAAATTACAGGGTATTACTAAAGGATGTAAAAGTAGGCCTAAGGAGGGGTGCCTAGCTGGCTCAGTCAGTAGAGTATGTTACTCTTAATCTTCAGGTTCTGAGTCCAAGCCCCACACTGGGTGCAGAGATGACTTTTATTTTTTTCATCTTTTAAAAAAATTTTATTTTATTTTTTCAGTGTTCCAAGATTCATTGTTTATGAATCACACCCAGTGCTCCATGCAATATGTGCCCTCCTTAACACCTGCCCCCAGAAAAAATGTAGGCCTAAGTATGTAGAAAAATTCACTTAGTTCATGAAAGAGATGAAATATTATACAGATAATTCAACTTATATGACAAATTAAATGTGATTCTAATAAAAACTCCAAATAAGTTTTCCATGGACTTGAACAAATACTCATACAGACTAAGTCCAGTATAGCCAAGATAGTTCTTTAAAAGAAAAACGAGACTCCTCTTACCAACTATCAAAGATGTATTAACATATAAAATACATATATTATATGTTATGTATTATATGACATACATGTATCTATATAATCAAATGTGTGTGTAGTAATTAGGACAACATATAATTATGTAGCCATCGGCACACAAATGATTAGAACAGAATAGTGAGGCCAGAAATAGACCCAAACGTACCTAGACAATTGGTATTTAAGAGAGAGGATAATGGCTCTTTCCTCGCTCAAGATGGCGCTGCTCGCGATACAATCTTCACGCTGGGCAGCCTGCCGGGGCCGCTTTCGAAAAACGCCGGCATGCCGTGTTTCTGATCCGACATCTAGTCTCTGTCCGTGGCGCAGGTTCTCAGTGGAGATCACGGCAGCTCGGCGTTTCGGGAACCGCTCGAATTTCCCAGATCCCAGAGTCATTAAGACATACTATATGGCAGAGACTGGGAAAAGGCAACTCAAGACAGATATTAGATGTTACCAGGGGTCTCCAGGCTTGGCCACTGATAGAAAAGAGGACATGTTGGCGTGGTCATGCAGGAGGAGGACTCCACACAGACCCAAAAGAAGGGTTAAAAGATGTTGATACTCGGAAAATCATGAAAGCAATGGTTTCTTATGTGTGGCCCAAAGACAGGCCAGATCTACGAGCTAGAGTTGGCATTTCCTTGGGATTTTTGGGTGGTGCAAAGGCCATGAATATTGTGGTCCCCTTCATGTTTAAGTATGCTGTAGTCAGCCTCAACCAGATGTCGGGAAACATGTTGAACCTGAGTGATGCACCAAATACAGTTGCAACCATGGCAACGGCAGTTCTGATTGGCTATGGTGTATCAAGAGCTGGAGCTGCCTTTTTTAATGAAGTTCGAAATGCAGTATTTGGCAAGGTGGCCCAAAAGTCAATCCGAAGAATAGCCAGAAATGTCTTTCTCCATCTGCACAACCTGGATCTGGCTTTCCACCTGAGTAGACAGACAGGAGCTTTATCAAAGGCTATTGACAGAGGGACAAGGGGTATTAGTTTTGTCCTGAGTGCTTTAGTATTTAATCTCCTTCCCATCATGTTTGAGGTGACTCTTGTCAGTGGTATTTTGTATTATAGATGTGGTGCCCAGTTTGCATTGGTAACCCTCTTGGTGCATACACAGCATTCACAGTTGCTGTTACACGGTGGAGAACTAGATTTAGAATAGAAATGAACAAAGTGGATAATGATGCAGGTAACGCTGCCATAGACTCGCTGCTGAATTATGAAACTGTGAAGTATTTTAATAATGAAAACTATGAAGCACAAAGATATGATAGATTTCTGAAGACATATGAAACTGCTTCATTGAAAAGTACCTCTACTCTGGCTATGCTGAACTTTGGTCAAAGTGCTATTTTCAGTGTTGGTTTAACAACTATTATGGTGCTCACCAGTCAGGGAATTGTGGCAGGTACCCTTACCGTTGGAGATCTAGTAATGGTGAATGGACTGCTTTTTCAACTTTCATTACCCCTTAACTTTTTGGGGACTGTATATAGAGAAACTAGACAAGCACTCATAGATATGAACACCTTGTTTACTCTACTCAAGGTAGACAGTCGAATTAAAGACAAAGCAATGGCATCTCCCATTCAGATCACACCACAGACAGCTTCGGTGGCCTTTGATAATGTGCATTTTGAATATATTGAGGGACAGAAAGTCCTTAGTGGAATATCTTTTGAAGTTCCTGCAGGAAAGAAAGTGGCCATTGTAGGAGGTAGTGGGTCAGGAAAAAGCACAATAGTATGGCTGTTGTTTCGCTTCTATGAGCCTCAAAAGGGTAACATTTACCTTGCTGGTCAAAATATACAAGATGTGAGCCTGGAAAGCCTTCGGAGGGCAGTGGGAGTGGTGCCTCAGAATGCTGTCCTCTTCCACAATACCATTTACTACAACCTTTTATATGGAAACATCCATGCTTCACCTGAGGAGGTGTACGCGGTGGCAAAATTAGCTGGACTCCATGATGCAATTCTTCGAATGCCACATGGATATGACACACAAGTAGAGGAACGAGGACTCAAACTATCAGGAGGAGAAAAGCAAAGAGTAGCAATTGCAAGAGCCATTTTGAAGGACCCCCCAGTCATCCTCTATGATGAAGCCACTTCATCATTAGATTCAATTACTAAAGAGACTATTCTTAGTGCCATGAAGGATGCAGTCAAACATAGAACTTCTATTTTTATTGCACACAGATTGTCAACAGTGGTTGATGCAGATGAAATCATTGTCTTGGATCAGGGTAAGATAGCTGAACGTGGTACCCACCATGGCTTGCTTGCAAACCCTGGCAGTATCTATTCAGAAATGTGGCATACACAAAGTAGCCGTGTGCAGAACCATAATAACCTCACATGGGATGCAAAGAAAGAAAATATGTCCAAAGAGGAGGAAAGGAAGAAACTACAAGAAGAAATTGTCAACAGTGTGAAAGGCTGTGGAAACTGTTCCTGCTAAGTTGCATGAGACTTTTTTTTTTGACACATTTGCACTGAAGCAGAATTGTTTTATTAAAAAAAATCATACATTCCCCCCCCCCAAAAAAGAGAGAGGATAATGCAAATAAAAGGGGAAATAATGGCCTATTCAATAAATGGTGCTAGTACGATTCTAGTACTGTGTAGGGAAATAAAATGCAATCAAGACCTGCCTCATATTATACAGAAAAATAAACTTCAGATATATTAAAGATTAAAATCTCACATAAAGAGGATTAAAACTTATCCTTGAAGAATAAGTAGGAGCAGGGAAGGATTTCTTAAACAACTCAGACCACAAAACAAAATAATTAAAAAAGAAAAAATAACAAGGAATTTAGTAATAATCAATAAAATAAATAATTGAGAAATTTGTCAGAACCAAAATTTTTTACAAGAGGAACAATGAGCAAAATTAAAAGAGAAGCAGCACGCCAAAATGAGCACATTTGCCAAATATACAATAATCAGTATGAAGGGTGTATAAAGAATGCCCACAGCTCCATAAGAAAAGATGGGCACTACTAAAGAACAATATTCCAAAAAGGAAAACTTATAACCACTAAAGATATGAAAAAGAATCACTTTTATTTTGTAAAATAAAAGTGAAAAATAAAGTGACAATAACAGTTTTAAAAATCTAATTATTCCAAGTGTTGGTGAGCATAGAGAAAAAGGGGTCATTAAAGTTGCTTTGGAATTAACTTGGCATTATCTGGAAAATCCGAAAGTATGTACACTTTATGTTTTAGCAATTTTCATTTCTAAGTATAGCCAAAGGGAAATTCTTAAACTCAGGGAGACAGACGATGATGTTTGCCATAAAATCACTTGCAGTAACAAAGAATTGAAATCAACCAGGTATTCATCAATATGGAAATAAATAATAAATTGTAATACATGCGTATGATAGACATAATTTGATTTTTGATTTAGACATCATATACATTTGTATTAGAATTATGATACATCTGTATGGCACTTAAAATAAACTTAGTCTCAAAACAATAAGTTCTTGAAATGAGAGGAATAAAACAGGTTTTAGAGTTATGGACTATATTTTTTTACCAGGTGTTAAGCTAAAAGCAATGAATGATACTGCAGTTTTTTGGATATATAAATAATACTACAGTTTTTTTGTGCTTTAGAAATTTAAGTGCATGGACTAGGAAAACATTTACCAAATTTGTGATCTAGCGGCTTCTGGAGGGGCAAAAGTCAGTAAGAGAATAAGCCTTAACCCTATTGTAACATTTTGATCCTTTTCGCTTAAAATTTGGATTAAATAATGAAAACAAATTAGTTGGTTAATTCACAGTGACGGGTACTTGGCATTGTTCTCCTTAACTGAGTATTTTCCTGTATTTTTAAGACTTCAAAAAAATCAATTACTTTAAAGTGGCATTCCACTGAGATCATACAAGGTTTCATGATTTGTGGGTGTGGTCCTTCCCCATAGAGCCATCAGCCAGAATGTTTAAGAGATGCCAAGGTAGGAAGACATTGAAAGTGTTCAAGAGACAATAGTGGACAGACCAAATTGTTTGGAACATCAAGCACATGCAGTATTAGAGAAAACTTTTGGTGATTAAGTGTAAGTCCTTAAGTATTAAGCATCTAGGACCAGATTAGATTCAGTAGTTAATAGGGACTCATCCAAAATGTTTAGTTTAAAATAGATTTTTTTTTTTTTTTTTTTTTTTTTTAGATTTTATTTATTTATTTGAAAGACGGAGATCACAAGTAGGCAGAGAGGCAGGCAGAGAGAGAGAGAGAGGGAAGCAGGCTTCCTGCGGAGCAGGGAGCCCGATGCGGGGCTCGATCCCAGGACCCTGAGATCATGACCCGAGCCAAAGGCAGCAGCCCAAACCACTGAGCCACCCAGGCGCCCCTAAAATAGATTTTAGAAAGATGTCTTCAGTTGGGAGAAATTAATTCTGTATTAATTAATTAATTAATTATAATTAATTAATTAATTATAATTAATTAATTAATTATAATTAATTAATTATGTATCATAATTCTAATACAAATGTATATGATGTCTAAATCAAAAATCAAATTATGTCTATCATACGCATGTATTACAATTTATTATTTATTTCCATATTGATGAATACCTGGTTGATTTCAATTCTTTGTTACTGCAAGTGATTTTATGGCAAACATCATCGTCTGTCTCCCTGAGTTGTGTGTGGAGGGGGGAAAAGCCACTGGAATTTTAAGCTGGTAAATTACATGTGGTCTTAAGAGGGTAGTTTCATCAGACTAGGAAGAAAATGATAAATTGCAAGAACTGAGTAGGTGATAAGGAAGTGGAGGGAATGAGGATGGATTATTTGGTTTGAAATAGAAACTTGGTAATAAAAAGAAGGCAGGGAAGAGTGGTGGCTTGAGGCAGTATTCGGATTGGAAGAGTTATTATTTTTAATGATGGGAGACACGAGTATACTGAAGGCCAGTGAAGTGTGGTGCAAAGGAAGAAAAGGAAAATGAAGAAATAGATCACGAATAGCGTAGTATTCTGAAGTGAGCAGCAGTGTAGGAGATCAAGAAGCAGCTAAGATTTAGGTGTGTAAAGAGGAAATGTATGTTCTCCTCAGAAGGAAGAAAGAAGCAAGAAAAGACAAGTGAAGATGCCAAAACATTTTGAGTCAGAGATGTGAAAATGCTCAGCAGACCACATTGGTCCTCAGTTCTCCCAAATGAGGGGGGGTCAGCTACTTAACATGAGGAACAGGAGCTGAGGCTGCAGATTCACAGGATGGAAATGAGGTGACACATTTGTTGGGGTAGCCTCCCACCCAGACCCAGGCTTCTGCAGGCTACTGCCGTTTCTGCTGAAGTCCAGATGCAAATGTGGAAAAAGAGTGGACTCAAAACGATCTCAAGCGGAATCTCGCTCACTTTAAAATAAAGGGGGGTAAAAAGTCTAGGTTGCACTGTGAACGTGTCTCTCCCCCAGAAAAGTTTGGATTCCAAGAAGGCATTTCTCAAAGGAAATATTTGCTCATGTAAAAATATTATGTTAAGAGACTTCTAATAATTTGGGTCCACATCCACCCAGAGTGATGACAAACAAGGAGTGCTGATTTCTGACTGCTTGAGAAATAATTACTTAGCCCGGCAGAGTTCTTTTTAAGATCCAAAGGATGCCAGTATGGAAAAGACGAAAGGCACTGATGAAAATGTGTTTTCTGTTAAATAGGTTATGGAGGAAGCCCAAATATATTGAAGTAGTAAACATTTCAAAGAGAAACAGTGGAGGGATTCCAAATTCCCAGTAATTTTGCTGGAATAAATTCAGTGAGATCTTTATGAGGTTTAACCCCTTTGTGTCCTAGAATAATTCACCAGCCTATAACAAAAGGTCATCACGTTCTAATTAATTTGGAAAAAGAACTCTAAAACTGGATTCAGTAAGTGTTAAATCGCTGAAGCTAAACTCCCATGCAACTAAAACAGAAATGGGCCAACTGTTGCCCCTGGGCCAATTTCAACCCACTGCCTGTCCTTTTTTCTTTTCTTGTTTTCTTTTGAACTTTCTTATTTTCTTTCTTTCTCTCTTTCTGGCCCACAGTCTAAGAATGGCTTTTACATTTTGGTTTCATTTAAAATGGTTACCTAAATAACCATTACTTTCCTAATGTCTTTGATTTTGTTTCTTGGCTGGCAAAGCCTAAAAATTTCATATTTGGTTCTTTGCCGAAGAAATTTGCCAACCTCTATACTAAATTATCCTAAGACTGGGAATTTAAGAAAAGGAAGCAAGCCTCAAGAGGGAAGCATGTATTCTTGGATATAACTGAAATATGATTATGATACTGTTTGTCCACAAATATTTGTCCACTTACACTAGTTTTCCTATAGTAGTCACGGATTTGCCTTGCATTTTATCATTTGCCTCCATAGTGGCTTTAAAAATAAATCAGTCTACTCACAAAACAAACTGAAGTTTGTTGGGGGGAGGGGGGTAGAGCGAAGGTGGTGGGGTTATGGACATGGGGGAGGGTATGTGCTATGGTGAATGCTGTGAAGTAAGTAAACCTGGCGATTCCCAGACCTGTACCCCTGAGGCTAATGATACATTATATGTTAATAAAAATATTTAAAAATTGGGGCGCCTGGGTGGCTCAGTGGGTTAAGCCGCTGCCTTCGGCTCAGGTCATGATCTCAGTGTCCTGGGATCGAGTCCCGCATCGGGCTCTCTGCTCAGCAGGGAGCCTGCTTCCCTTTCTCTCTCTCTCTCTCTCTCTCTGCCTGCCTCTCCATCTACTTGTGATTTCTCTCTGTCAAAAATAAATAAAATCTTTAAAAAAATATTTTAAAATTAAAAAAAAAATCAGTCTAACGTGTTGCAGTGGTCTTAAGGTGCAGGCTTGTGTTTGCAAATAACTGTGTTACCAAGACGGCAGGGTCTGGAGCTAAATTAACTATCTGTTGGAGGGACTAAAGATGGGTAAGATGGCTAACCCCAGGGGAGATCTTGAGATCACAAAGCATTTTTGTATTAGGTATCCAAAGACATGGGGTGAGCCAGTCCAAGTCTGGAAGCTGAGATGCAGAGTGCCATCTAGAAAGAATCCCAGAAGTTAAAGAAGCAGGGTAGGCAGGGAGTGGAACTTAACATCAAGGAAGAGTTCTTGAGCAAATAGAATTTAAAGATGCTCCGACCAGATTTCCTTCTTTCACATCTTCAGGGGGTTCGGCCACATGTGCATTTCTGCTGAATGAATGAATCAGCATCTGAGTGGGTGCAGATGGCCAGTTTGACCAGGGGGGAGTTGTGGTTCCTATTGACTATCCTTGGAGTGATTTGCTTCTGGGTAACTACAGAGTTCTGACAACAAAAGGTGATTCTTCTCTCACTTTGTCTCAATTGTTCTCTCAATGATCTCATGAGTTATTTTTTTCCATGACAGATAGGCAAGCTGACACTTTGAGCAGTTAAACAACTTGACCAAGGGCAGCCACCTAGTAAATGAAAGTCAGGATCTGGACCCAGACCTTTCTTCACTGGAACCCAACAGCATTTTTTACTATTAACCTTTTATCAAAGTTTATACTCTGTTAAAGTGATCTCTTGAGTACTAGGCTTAACCAACTGGGTTAACCAGTTAACACATAATCTGAAATGCCCAGAGGACTTCCACCTTGTGCAAACTAAACAAATTTGGACATTTTAAAAAATCCTTATTGACCCTCTGCCTTCGGCTCAGGTCATGATCCCATGGGTCCTGGGAGCCTGCTTCCTCCTCTCTCTCTGCCTGCCTCTCTGCTTACTTGTGATCTCTGTCTGTCAAATAAATAAATTTTTTTAAAAATCCTATTGACTCCAAATCTTGGACAGTGGCATTTTTTTTTGTTAGTTTGCTCAGTAATTTTTAAAATGTATTTTTATTTTTAATATGCCTTATTGCAGTACAATTTATATAAACTAAATATATTTAAGGTATACAATTTGATGAATTTTAATATATGTATACCCCTATGAGACTACTCCAAAGTAATGAACATACCCATTAACCCCAACTTTTCCTCATGCCCCTTATGATCTTTTCCTCCTGTCCCTCTTCCCACTCACCCAGCCCTTACCCTAACTCCAAATCTGTATTCTGTTGCATACATTACCGATTTGTTTGCATTTACTAGAATGTTAAATAAATAGGATCATACTGTTATGTGTTCTTCTTCTTCTTTTTTTTTTTTTTTTTTTTTTTTTTGGTCTGGCTTCCTCTATGAAGCATGATTATTTTGAAGTTTATACCTGTTTAACGTGTATGAATAGTTTATTGCTGAGTAGGACTCCATTGTATGGACGTACCATAGGTGTTTTTCTCACCCATTCACCTGTTGATATATAGTTGAGTTGGTTTTTATTCTCTTGGGTAAATACTTAAATATGGAAAGGCTGGATCATATGTTCAGTGGGTATTTAGCTTTTTTACAGAATTGTCAAACACGTTTTCAAAGTGGTGCACCATTTTGCATTCTCACCAACAGACTATGAGAATTCTAGTTCTTTCACAATCTTGCTAACACTTGACATGGTTAGCCTTTCTAATTTTAGCCATTCTAATAGGTGCATAGTTGTATCTCACTGTGGCTTTGGTTTGCATTCCCGTAATGACCAACAACAGTAAGATATCCTTCATGTGCTTCTTTGTCATCATTATACCTTTTTGGTAAAGTATCTGTTCAAATATTTTGCCCATTTTTTATTGGGTTGTTTGTTTTCTTATTACTGAGTTTTGAAGTTTCTTAATATCTTGTGTTTTAAGGCCTTTATTAGATGCATGATTTGCAAAGTTTCTGTCAGCCTGTGGCTTGTCTTTTCAATCTCTTAACAGAGCCTTAGAATAGCAGCTTTTAGTTTTGGTGAAATCTATTTTTTCATTTGTTCTTAATGGATTATACATTTGTGTTTGGACCTATTGTTAAACTTACAGCAAATACCACACAGAATATTTATGGTTCCCATAGAGAATTTTCTGTTTTTCTTATTTATTTTACCTCCAGAAAGTCACTTTCAATGCCTTAGAGAAGATAAGAAATTCTCTGAGAATTCTTTCAATTGTGTATTCCATTCCCAGAGTGGTCCTAATATTTGGAGATGAATGAGTTCCCAGGATTTTATTCATTTTAGAGAGGAGATGGGGCCCAATCTATGATCATAATTGAAAGTTTATATGATTTACTGAATGTTGGTATTGCTGAGAAGTAAATCATATCATCATTGTTTTATAAAGCCCTGTATCCTAAAGAGTTCAAATAATTCAACATTGGAAGCAAATTCAGTAATCATTTTTTCCAGCCGCCTCAGTAGTACAGACTTCCTTCCCATGGCACCGTCCCTCTTTCATTTGGATTTTTGCTTAAAAATCACCCCTTCAGAGAGACTTCCATCCTACCCAAAATGTCAAATCCCAACCCACTCCATCGAATTCGATTTCCTTTCTTAGCTTTGCTTTCCCCAAAACACTTAACCACTACCCAAAACTTTACTGTGTACCTAAATTATGCTTCTGTCTTTATTTATTCTCTGTTCCCTCTATAAGGTGACTTCTTTTATTACCATGTCCAGGCACCCACTGTGTAACCATTCAAAAAATATCTATCAAAGTGAATGAATTTCATCTCAGCCTGAGTGGCTGTTCTGACAAGTAACACATTGTACTGGAAAGAGAGCCATGTGTCCTGTATTCTTGGCCTTTCTCTGCCTCCAGCTTTGGCTGCCATTGCTGTGGCCCTCATGAGTTCCCTCCCTCACCAACCCTCCCATCAGTGTTCTGAGGTTTAGTTAATTACTGTGCTCTTCTTCTTTGCAGTTTAATTACTCTAATTATCCTTCAACAATATATTGCTGCATTTTTTAACTTTATAAATGAAGTATATTGTAAGTTTTCTTCTAGAATTACTACTTTTATCCAACGTCATGCTTTTGAGGGCCATGAATGATGGTGTGTGTAATGGTCGTTCACTGATTTTTTTCACTAATGTAGAATATTCCAATAAATAAATATAAACAAAAGTATTTTTCTCTTCTACTATTAATAAACATTTGGATATGTCCAATTTATATCACAATATGACTATGTACTTACTAGGTTTTATCCTCATAAAGAAGAGTTTCCTTGTTATAGTCCTAGGAATAAAATGTCTAGCTCAGAATATATGTATTTGTTGAATTTTACCAGCCAATGCCAACCTGTTTTCCAAAAGATTTATTTTCACTGAGACCGACACCAACATGTGTGAGAAATCTTTGTTTCTATATTCTTATGAACACTTGCTCATGTCAGACTCTAATTTTTGCTAATTAGGTGAATACTAAATTATATCTAATTTTTTAAAATGTCTATGTTACTGAATGCATATAACATTAAAGATATTGTCATATTTATAAGCTCTTTGTGTTTCTGTGAAATTCTTGCTCATATGTTTGCTCATTTTTCTATTTTTTTATTGATTCATAGGAATTTATTATGTATTCCAAATAATGGCCCTTTGTTGAATATACATGAAGTAAACGTCTTCTTTTTGTTTATGACTTGTTTTGAAATCTCTTGGTGATGTCTTTTGATGAACAGAATCCCTAATTATGATGAGGTTGAATGTATCTGATATATTCCATCAATTCATGTGTTTGGTTTTGGCAGTTATTTGTCAGTATTTTTGGCTGTTAGCATCTAACACAACTGCCCTTGACTTATTTAACTTGCGAAGGAAAAATTCAGAGAAGCAAAGAGTTCTGTCTCACACAGTAGTAACAATTAGCATGAAGTTTGCAGGATGGCAGGGGAGAAGTACTCAATAATGGTGTTCTTTGGCCACTGGCCGCATTTCAGAGCAACAAGCTTAGATGTATGCTTTGGGGGCTGTGTATATGTGGCCAAGTAAACTCCAAGCCACACTCCTAGCCTTGTTGCTATTCTCTGAACTATTCAGTGTCTTTTTAATAAGTTTCATTTATGTGTGAATCAATCAGAGTAAATATCATTTGCTTATAACAAAGAACTCTGGCCAACATGGTCAATAGAAGACTGTTTTGCTAACCTGTACCCCTGAGGATAAAAATATATGTTTATAAAAAATAAAAAATTAAAAAAAAAAGACTGTTTTGCATTATAAGCCATCCTTCTGCTTGATGTTCCCTTGCCCTATTCCCTGCAAAAGCTCAAGTGTAATGACCTCAATGAGGGAGCTAAAATAACCAGAAAAATGACAAGTAAAATTTGCCATTCTCATTCTTGCTATCTACCCATCTTGTGCAGAAATTTGGTTTCCTTCTTCATTTCTCAGTGTTTCTCTACCCCACCTCCTTGCAACCTCCTTATTCTGCCACATCCCTGCCTGTAGTGTATTGTCAATGGATCCCAGTTTGGAAGTCTTAATGAGACCCATTCACCTTCACGTTGATTCCTTCAGTTCTCCCTTCTTCCCAGTGGATCTTCAGGTTTCCAATAAGCATACTCATATGCTTATCAACATTCACTCATTCAACAAAATCTCCGTGTGTGTTTTATGGCAATAACATTGGTAAATGTGGGAACAGCTAGTGAAAATATTTTAAGGTGACAGATTGATGGCAGCTTTGCAAACAGACTCAGAAATTCTCTCTCAGACAGATTATTCATACACTGATATTTTTAAAGCACTTCAGTACAGCTTTATTTCAATCTAAGCCTTATCATGAACAGGCATACAGAACATAGCATGGAAAGAAAGGATTTTTCACAGAAAGCCTTTTATGATCAATTTAATGGATACAACAAATACACTCAAAAATGAGGTGGTTTTGAGACAAATCGAATCACTTTGGCTCATGAGTTAAAGCAACTGTCAGCAATGCTTGAGTTAATCAATTTTACCATTCAGAATGTTGCTTACTACAATCAACTATCCATTCAACAGATGCTGAGTGGTTAAGTACTAAAAAGGGTCAGGTATACCATACAAGACAGCCCATGGAAGAGCATTAAGTCTTCCCAGAAGTGAAAATAAGGACAAGGAGTAAGGTAAAAAAGTTGGAGGTGGGGGGTGGAGGTCTGTCTCATGTAGAGGAAAAAGCACTGGAAGGCGGAGAGGACATGGCATCCAGGTGGTTCAGTATGGCTGGAGAATACAGTAGCTGCAAGGAGAAGGTGTGTATAAGTCACAAGTTTTTGGAAAGATAAGGAGAAAAGGAACCATAAGGTGATTGTGCAATTAGTATCCTGTAACTCATGGGGCTAAGGCGAGGTTGTAGTTGAAGGCAGGGGGATTTGGAGAGCAGCATGGCTAGATCTGTGCTAAAAGGGTATTACTCTGGCTTCAGTGTGAACAAACCACGGGTCAGGAATGAAGTCAGCGGTGGAGGGGGCCACTGAAGAGGGTGCTGCAGTAACCCGAGTGATTCAAGTGTGGCTTCAACTAAGGGAGGACCTGTGTTTGGAACTAAGAGAGCATATTTGAAAGATATTAAGTAAATAAAATAAATAGGACCGGTTGGCTGATTGGACATGGTGGTGGACAAAGACAAAAGATGACACTAAGGTTTCTGACTTGACATCTGATTAGAAGCCACCATGGTGTCCATGGAGAAAGGGCGCACAGAAAGAAGAGGAAAGGGAGATAGGGTTGAGTTGGAAGTCACTCTATCTTTTCTAACAGAATAGAACGTCCATAGGGCAGGGATGTGTCTTCTTTGTTTAAGGATTTATCCTAAGTGGCAAAACACAAGCCTGGGTTCAATAAATATTTGTAGGAAGGATAAGAAGTCCTGTGTGTAAATCTAGAGCTTAAGAGAATGTGTTAGTTTTTTTACTGCTGGTTCACAAATTACCATAAACTGAGTAGCTTAAAGCACACCCAATTATTGGCTCACGGTCCTACAGGTGCAAAGACCAGGTGGGCTCTGCAGGGTTCTCTGTGTGGGGTCCCACAATGCTGGGTGTTGGCCAGGCTGGGCTCTAACCTAGAGGCGCTGGGAAGAATTTGTTTCCAAGCTCATGTAGGTTGTTAGGAGAATCTTGTTCCTTGTGGGTGAGGTTCTGAGGTCACTGTTTCCTGGCTGGTGGTCAGCTTAGAGCTTCTCTCAGCTCCTAGAAGCGGTCTGTGTTCCTTCAAACCAGCAAGGGCAGAGGGAGTCCTTCTAATGCTTTGACTCTCTGGGACTTCCTTTCTCTCACTGGCCAAAGGAAACTCTGGGCATTTTAAAGGTTGACTTGGTTGAGTCAAGGCCAGTGGGTAATCAAGTATCTTAAGATCAACTGACTTGGTGTTTTGATTACATATGCAAAATACCTTCACAGCAACACTACCTTATTGTTTGATTAAATAACCAGGAGACCGAGACCCTGGGAACCACCTTTATAGTTTTGTCTACCACCTAGAAGAATCTGTTCTGCAGATACATGCTTATGGCTATTCGGAGGTTATTTTTGCCAACTATGTTAGAACAGATAGATCAATTGATATTTAGATTAATTTATTAGGCTACAGGTATGTTCTAGATATTCTTATTTACTAACTGAAATTTTAACAAAGAAATCGTGCCTTAATTTTCTTCTCTACTTGCGGGGGTGGATGTTATCTTAGACAAATAAAGAGTTCTTTTTGGTCATATTTTTAAAGATTAAAAAAATATTTATCCTAAGGTTTTTTCTAGATTAAAAACTGTGAGTTTACCTGGCTCCCATTGTGTTCCTTAGTCGCAAGGCAGAAGATGAGCTTGGCATAGAGAGGAGAATGTGGTTTGGAGAAGGGCAGTCCTAGGTATGGAAACCTCTTTTTTCCTGTGACCTCCAGCAAGGTGTTTGTGCACCCAGAATATTATCCCAGCTTCAGAAAATTAATGACAATACCTGCATCATTAGGCCATTTTAAGAATTAAGCTAGGTTGTAAATGAAAAGCCCGGACTATGGCAAACAGTTAATACAAATGAGTTCCCTTTCTCTAGATTCTGTTTTGCAACCTCTCATGTCTTGTGACTTCACTGTGCTGTGTCCCTGAGAAGGTGCCAGCCAAGGGAAAGCCACAGGATAAATTGAGACTCTGGGTCTCCCTTTTACATGCAGGATAGACACATCCTCCAACAGCGTCTCCTTGAGTCTGGGGCTCAGCTTATAGACAGCACTCCATCCTTCCCTGGGGCTCACCATCTAGCCAGGACCAGCCACAGCCACTGCATCTGAACCCCGTGGCTGGCTAATGATATGGGACACCTCTTCCTCATTGGCTGTGTCCTCCTGAGGCTCTACCTCCTTCTGAGAAGCCATGGCTATGCTTTTGCCTCAAATCTACCGTCTTTGATAAACATCAAAAAAAGCTTATAAACCGTTTTTTGGACTGCCCCAAAACACAGTCTTTCATGTACTTAAAACAAGACATACTTGGTATGTCGTTCACAAGTCCTCTTTAAAGGTGAGAGACTCAAATGTATACGTATATGGACAGCTCTATCTCATACTGCTTTCTCTCTACTGAGCCCTCCAGCAAGGGAGGAAGAAAGAGATAGTTTTAGGAAACCACCCACACGAATGACAAAGCCATGTATGAATCAGGGTTTTAGTTTGTGCGAACCAACTTGGTTCAGTATAAACAGAAAGATGACATATTGAAAGAACATCAACAGCCTACAGAATTACTGGACAGTCAGGTGAACTGGGCTGGACAGAAACAACACGTCCAAAGCAATGCCAAGATCTCCCTCACTGCACTGGCTGAGCACTCCCGCTCCAGAGAAGCCACCTTCCTGTACCTCGCATGGCTGCTGGAGAGAGTTTTCTACTGTCCCAGCATTTTGGGTTTGGGGGATTTAAAATATTTTTTTGCATTTTTATTTATTTATTTTTGTGAGAGAGAAGGAGCATGAGCAGGGGCAAGGAGCAGAGGGAGAGGCAGAAGAAGGCTCCCCGATGAGCAGGGAGCCCAATGAGGGACACCATCCAGGACCACAGGGCAATAACCTGAACCGAAGGCAGACCCTTAACCAACTGAGCCACCCAGGTGCCCGTAGTCCCAGCATTTTGTATCAGAAATTCCTAACTCAAGTTCCAGGATACGTCTGACTGGCACGTGCTTGTGCCCCTCCAGATAAAGGAGACTGGGAAAGGGAGCTGCTGGTGGCTGTTCCTTCCAGATAGTAATATAAAAATCTGTATTCGTTTTCTGAGGTGGTTGTAATAACCACAGACTTGGTGACCTAAAGCAACAGGATTTTATTGTTTCACTGTGATAGATGCCAAAGTCCAAAATCAAGGCGTCAGCAGGGGTCCATGCTCTCCTCTCTTGGGGGTAGGTCCCATCTTCACCATCCCAGAGTCTGGTGGCCGTTGGCATTCTTTGCTTGCAGCTACGTAACTCTAACCTCTCTGCCCCTGTCTTCACACTGCCTTCTCTGTGTGTGTTGTTAAACACCCCGCCACCTCCCCCCAATAACATGCAATGGCAGATAAGGCCCACTTCAATGATTCAGGGTAATCACTTTATCTGGGGATTCTTAATTGTGTTACCACTGCAAAAACATGACCTTATAAGGTAAAGTTCACAGATTCCACATATTTGGGTCTAATATCTCTTAAGAGCCAGATGCAACAAACTATCCTTTACCTTAGAAGGGATATCTGGACATGCTCTACATCCCTGGGTCCCCTAGAAATTTCACTGGGGTGGCAGTCCCCTGAATTCTTGTCAGATTTATTTCCCACTATTGGACATGCAAATGTCCTACTAACATGTCAAGAAAAACTGCTGCCTCTTGCTCACTTAGATCCAATCAGAAAAGAGGTAAGGGATTCCTAAAATATAATGAGGTTCAGATGCTGATCACCAAAAAATGGTCAGTGTCTGGTATAAGTAATATACAAGATATAAAACGTAAGAACCTATAGACTTGTGTTAGAAGCATGCCATAAATTTTGTTAAACTAAATTGGTTTTGGAAAACCAGCTTTAAAGCCTCAGTTCCTTATCAATTTTGGAATTTTATTTTTCACTAAGTAGCACAATGTCACAGCGAACACACAGGTAGCTAGCTGCCCAGCTAAAGGCTAAGCTTAGAGGGCCCCTCACAGTGAGGTGTGACTGTGTTCAGCTCAGTGGGTTGCCTGGAAGTGGTATGTGGAGCTTCTAGTTTGTGTATTAAAAGGTGCCTCCCTTCACTCTCCTTTTTTCCATCTTCCAATCATTGGGTGTATTTTGCTGACGGTGACGACTACATTGGGGGTGAATACATGAGATACGGCCACATCCAGGGCTCTTCACTATGATCAGGGCCTCCCTTCCCTGGGCAGCTGTAGACACCCACTCTAAACACGCACAGACTCAACCTTGCAGAGCCTCCCAGCCACTTCTGATCAAAGTGGTCCATGTATCCGCAGGCACCATTCCTCGGAGGTGGGTGCAGACTAAGCCCAATATATGAGGTCTTCTTGCGCTTTGAATCTCTAGTGCCTAGCACAGGGCCTGGGGCCCTGGTTGGTCTTTGATGGACAGGCGCTACATCATAACCTGTAACCTGGCAGCTGGGTTAGCCAGGGAAGCTAAAAAATAGAGTCTCTAGCTTCTGGAAGTCCTCAGAATCATAAGGGAGGAGTTTTTTTTTTTTTAAGATTTTATTTATTTATCAGAGAGAGAGAGGGGGAGAGAGCGAGCACAGGCAGACAGAATGGCAGGCAGAGGCAAAGGGAGGAGCAGGCTCCCTGCTGAGCAAGGAGCCCGATGTGGGACTCGATCCCAGGATGCCGGGATCATGACCTGAGCCGACGGCAGCTGCTTAACCAACTGAGCCACCCAGGTGTCCCGGGGAGGAGTTTTTTAATATGGGAAGCATGTTCAAATGTGCTGGATGGCCAAGAAAGAACAAATAATCTGTACTGCCATGTTAGAACATGCAAGCCCCCTACTCTAGTGCCTGGTCTAAAAGGCAATCAATACTTAAATGAAGAAATGGATGCTTACATGAAGAAACCAAGAATAAGCCTCTGGTTTGGTTCCTTTTTAGTACTAAAAATTCTTTGTGGGGCTGAGAGTCTTCTCCAAAGCCTAGGTTATGTGACTGAAGCCTTGCCAACTACACTCTACCTTGCCAGCCTCGCTTCCCAGAATGTAGACTCCTCCTTTGATCACCACTCTGGTAATGGACCCATTCTAACCCAGGTCATGCAAAGCTACAGGGTTACCTCCTGCCTGACTTCAGCCTCTCCACTGCCTAAAGACCTCTGGGACAGCTGGAGATGACCTTCTTAGTTCACCATGCACCTGTAAACTTCCTTTCCCTTATTTCAAGGACCAAATCTATAGCTGAATCTACTGCTAAATCAGAAGCCATAGTCTTTGATCCTGGTTCTCTACTTGCTGAGTCTGCTGAAGTCCTGATATGTCTTGAAGTCCATTCTAATTCTGACAGCAACAAGGTGACCCAATGTTTAGTTTATAGGAGTTTATACTAATATAGCATAAAGTTAGAGTAACATCAGTGTCACACATTTGCTAACTAGATAACCTGGATTCAGTAGGTCTATGATCATGCTGACCAGTCTGTTTCTTCTTTTCGTTTATCTTTTTTCTTTTCTTTTTTTTTCTTTTCCTTTTTTTTTTTTTTTTAACTCCACAGGTGAGCTCTCAGACTTAAGGATCATTGTGATAGAATTGTGTGAGCCCTACTGAGGAGCAGGGACACAAGTAGAGATGACTCAGACCAAGAAGGCAAAAGCTCGGGTTTCAGACCAACTAACCCTTTGAAGGAGCAATGTTTTTCTACAAAATGAAAGCATGAGCTTGAAATCATTAAGGTCCCTTCCAACTTAGAGACTGTCAGATACAAGATAGAATGCAGAGCTGTTCAAAAAGTATTGAGATTCATGATGAAGAAAGAAATAACACAACTTTGGAGTGAGACGGACAAGAGTGTAAATTCTGACTCCAATCATCCGTTTGCTGTGGGAACCCAGCCAAATTATACAGTCATCTGAAACATGGTGTCTCATCTGAACAAAAGGTGTAATATTCGCTCTTTTTTAAATTTGTTGTAAATTTGAAAGCAAGAACATAGGGCTAAAAACTGTGCTTGCTTTTTGGGGTTAATGTGAGGATGAGAAGGATGGATAGGCAGAGAGCAGTTGGAACTGTGCCCATGGAACAAAGGTTTGTTGCTATTGGTACCATGGTTAGCCTGGACACAGTGACTGTATCAAATGTCCAGAAATGTTGGTTCCTTTCTCTCGACCAGTCCTCTGGATATTTAATCCACCAAAGGACTTTAAGCAGAAAGGTGCTAAATTCTATGGAGGTGTTAAGTGGGTTTTAACTGGCTGACTGGCTTGGAGCTCTTCTTTGATCTCTTCCAGTTTATTTAAATTAGTTATCTCCTCTCTGCTGCAAGTTCTCTGGACTGTGATAGGGAGCGCAATGAACCTCATGCCCCATTTAGTACAGAAAGCTCATTCACTGAGTATTGTTCATCTGCTATGTTACAAGTTAGGTGCTCTCTGCTGTTTTTGTGAGTAGGATAATCAGGTTGCCTGTGGGAAATGGCAGTCATGAAAGACCAATGAGTATGATGTATGGCCTGAATTAATATCATTTGCTGCCAAATTAAGAGTGAAAGTACAAAAACATTTCTCTAGGTACAAACAAAACAGGTTACGGTCTTAATAATGGTATTAGTAATTAATCTGTGGAGAGTTACAGATGGTTAATGACTCATTGATTTGAGCAGACTCAATTACCTCTAGGAATGTGCTCCATTAGACGATAGAGCATATGAATGAATTTTCACAATCCTTTCCTGGAAGGCTGATTACAACATGCTATTTCAGCAGAAATGGGACTGAACCTGGATGTGAGTGACACACATAAAACATAAAATCTTGACCAATGGGGGTTCATCCGGTCCAACACTCTCAATTTAAAGATGAAGAGACTGAGGTTCACAGAGGTTGGGTTTTTTCATGCCAATGAATTATAAGTCCTTTATTTGCATAAAGCTAGATAATCTAAAGTATAGAATAGCTTTTACTAGGACTTTAAAATTGAAATATTTGGTGACTGGAACTTCCACATTCATGTACACGCATATACAAACATTTATTATCTGTGACAGAAAATATCTGGAATATGGGAATTTATTTGGGTGCGATGAGCAGAATGCTTGAAAACATGCTGGCCTGGAAGATCTAGGGTGTACCACCAGGATCGTCAAAGACCACACATGTCGTTCACCGACTGAGGTGGGATACCTAAGGAGTTAAGCAATCAGACTCTGAATTCAGACTTCTTGGGTCTCATTACAAATTCTGTTTCTTACTGGCCTTGTGTCTTGGAAGACATGACTTTTGTTCTTTGTACCATAATGTCCACATTTGTATAATAGGATAATACAAGTTGGTATCTGCCTACTATGGGTAACATTCAATGAATTAATATAAAGTGTTTGGAAGGGGGCCTAGACATGATAAGCACTATAAAATAATAGCCCTCTTTATGTTTCAAGCCCTGATGGTGATATTAATGGAGGGACTCCAGTTTTCAGTCTTAAAGCAGTCAACAGGTGTGTGCTGGTGAAAGAACTTTCAAGGCGTGGGCCATACAAGCAGAGCCCAGTGACAGGGCTCTCCACGGATGGTCTCTATTTTGGAAATATTTGTGCTCCCCTGTTGATCTTTTCCATTCATGATTCTATCCTTATCTTGAAATATCCATTTCTATCTAAATTCAATTCTTTTTTATTTATTTTTTTGTGTGTGCAGCCGTAGGGCAGTCTTGGGGCAGTCTTCCACTAAAGTGCATGGCAGCTAAAGCTAAGCTTCTCATCTTTTTCTCTGAAGTGTCTGTTCTAACGTGCCCACTGTTTTTGTGTTTTTCTCTTTCACACCCAACTCCAGCCTGAGATATCCAGTCTCAAGGTGCCACTTTGCTCTTCCCATATTCCCTGTGTATTTTAAGCATATCCCTTTCTTCTATAAGTAAAACTATTATTTTAGGTAGCTTTGGAGTTACCTATTTGATAATGACTCAAGTCATGGTCAGATTAAGACCTTCACCAATCTCTGATTGTGGGACCCTCCCCTGCAATCGTTCAAAATGAAAAGCATATTACAACATAAAACTCATATAATAAAGTCCAAAAGATTCTCTTTTTTTCTGCATCATGAGTATTTTGGTGGTATTTTGAAATATCAAGTAGTAAGTTTTTCAAGCATAAATTGTCTCATTTTTGATACACATATCTTCTGGGAAATCCTTAGCCAAATTTCCCTTTACAGACTTAAAGCCCTTTAACATTTACCAGACTGGCAATAAATTTTCTCTTCTTAAGGGAAATAAGAGATTAGGAAGTGGAGCTCAGTGCCTGCTGTACTGAAATAAATTACACAATAATTTCCTTACAAAAGATAAAGTTCTTATTGCAACAATGGATTAGACCATGCTTGCAAAGTTCCTGTGAGAAAGCACTGCAAAAAATCAGGCTGGCTTGATGTTTAATAACGCTTTGAAAAGAAAAAAGTCCAGAGAGGGGTCTTTGGGCTGTTCTAGCCTCAAAAGAGGTAATGAAGTGTTCATCAGACTTTGCCTGTCCCACCACTTCTACTCCAAGAGAAGTTCTAGAATGGGTCCAAATATCTTCTCCACCCAGGAACAAATGTTTTATCCTGAGTCAGATCATTTGCATATGCAACCTAAACATTCAGAGGTACATTCTTCCTTGGACATTGGAAACCAAAAGGAAATCCCACCAGTGAAGGGCTGAAAATGATGTGGTACCAAGCACATGCTGGGCCCAAGATCACGGAACTATGTTTGGAGTAAAAACTAACTGATGTGAGCAATAGCCCTCTGACTGGTGGCTGGGTCTGTTGGTGTTGAGAACCTGCATCATTTACTTTTTTTTTTTTTTTTTGATAGGTACAAGTCACTTAAGGAGGTCAACAGAAGATGTGACTCTAGTTTGGGCAAGTACCTAAATGGCTTGATTCCCTGGTGCACTGGCAGGTACCTAGGGTGCTTTTTGCTGGAATGATGCCTGATACAGAATAACACAGGAGGAAGACTATGAGATCAGGCAAAGAAGGAGGAGGGGGTGGGGAAGAAAGAAGGAGAAAGAGGAGAAGCAAAATTACAGAGAAGGATGAAAATCTATTGGGTGTAAATTATGTGCTAGATACTCTTAAGATAACAACTCTTCCTAACACCTTGATACAGAATGCATTCTGCCCCCCCCCCCAACCAATTTTACAAAAGAGGCACCAGAAGCTGAAAGTTTAATAATTTTCACTGGGTCATACAATGTTCTCCCCAGTGATCCTCTTTTCTTTTCCATTTTGGTAAGGTATTCCTTAACTTTTTCAGGTGGATTTCTTGATGGCTCTTTTCTCTACATCCCCGAATGTTTTGTATAGCGTTGTAGAGGGGATTAAGTTCCTTCCCACCGAGGGGGTGAGCTCTTAGAGGTAGGAAGGGTCTTGTTCCTTCTCCATGCTCAGTGCTGAGCAAAGAGTAGATAAACATGAATATCTAGAGTGAGAATGAAAGAACTAAGAAACAGCTACGAGAACCCTGAGGACATAACCTACTCTTTACTTCAAAAATCCTGCGTATAGTACCCCAAAGAATTAGTTTGGGTCATTAAACTTTTAAAAAATGCTAGAAAACACTTTTTCCTAAATTTTTAAAATAGTATTCCTCTCTTTTTTACAGTTACTTCTACTACTTTATGTAAACTTAAGTAATTCTACTCATCTGTTATATTGAATTGTTACTAACCTTCTAGGCAGCTAGTTCAATTAAAATTGCTGAACTTTGTGCATGGCCTAAACCTCTATTTTTTTTTTTAAGATTTTATGTGTTCATTTGACAGAGGAAGAGAGATCACAAGTAGGCAGAGAGGCAGGCAGAGAGAGGAGGGGAAGCAGGCTCCCTGCTGAGCAGAGAGCCCGATGCAGGACTCAATCCCAGGGCCCCGAGATCATGACCTGAGCTGAATGCAGAGGCTTAACCCACTGAGCCACCCAGGTGCCCTAAATAACATGTTTTTATGAGAGATTTTAGAAAATGCTTGTATTCATTTGCTAGGGTGACCTTCACAAAGGGCCACAGACTGGTGCCTTAAACAACTGAAACTTACTTTCTGACAGTTCTGGAGGCTGGAGTCCAAGATCAAGGTGCTGGCAAGGTTGGTGTCTCCTGCAACCTCTCTCCTTGGCTTGTCTACCTCTGTCTTCATATACTTTTCCATCTTTATCCTAATTAGGTCCTAATTTACTCCCCCACTTTTTTAAAGATTTATTTATTTATTTGAGAGACAGAAAGAGAGAACGAGTGAGTGAGGAGGGTCAGTTTCAGGGGGTGGAGGTGAGGTGGGAGGGGGAAGACAGAATCTCAAGCAGACTCTGCACTCAGTGGGGAGCCAGATACAGGACTCCTGGTCATAATCCTGAGATCATGACCTGAGCCAAAATCAAGAGTTGGACATATAAGAGACTGAGCCATCCAGGCCCCCCTAATTTCCTCTTCTTATAAAACATGAATCATATTGGACTAGGGACCAACCTAATGATCTCATTTACACTTAATCCCTTCTGCAAAATCCCTGTCTCCAAACATGGTTATGCTCTGAGATATGGGTGTTTAAGGACTTCAAAAGATGGATTTTGCAAGAGACACAGTTCAGCACATAGTGGACTTTATATCATGTCCCTTGCTGATGGTCTTTCTGGAGGACCTCTAAAGAGGGCTGAATGTCTCCACCCAGCAGGCCAGGCCCAACACTGCTCCTGGGGCACCAACCATGCTGCTGTCAGCCTGGCCGAACCTTGCTAAGGCTAAGTGGGATGACATTTAGATGAAACCTCCAAATCCAGTTCTGTGCTTCTCAAAAGGAATTCAAATTCAGGGCAGTGACGGATCATGTTCTCCTGTGAGCTGTTCTCCAAACTTCACTGAGAGCCCTGAGCCCAGAGGTCATGTCTACGAACACAATAGGCAGAACAGTGCCTACTAAGCCACTTTGTCATCTCAGAGCGATGAGAAAAATATAGTTATCTGCTGAGTAATGAGCCGTATCCAGGAACTCTTGGGCAGCGGTAATTGCCATGGGGTTTGGCCTTGGTGCTGACAGATGCAGAGCTTCCCAGCTCACACAGGAGGACAGTTCTCAAATGACAACCGATTTATGGGGTCCGTGGAGGGGCTTCTCTAATTAGGAATCAGAGCCAGGCTGCAGTATTCTGCAGGCCTTGGAAGAGACCCACTGTGCAAAACTGTCCCCTGGAATGACAGCATTATCCTCTATTTGTGGTGTCATTAACAAGTTAAAATAAAACTCTCTTGACAGGTGTGTTGGCTTCATGACTAAGAGGCGATGGCTTTGTGAATTGCAGGATGTTTTTACCAGCACACGTAACTCACAGGAATGTGCACTGCAGAGCTGCCTGAGGTCAGACAGAGACTTCCTGAGACATAAACACCCTATTTGCCTAAATCCCATGTGTGTGCACTCGAAACACTCAAAAAGGAAAAAGACAACTTTGCTCCTCCTGGCCATCTGCTGAACTGGAATGAGGTAAGAGGAAGACACACTGAAAGTAACAAGATCAAGTAACCTCTTGTCCCGGGTTTTGAAAGAGTGAAGCGGGCTCATAAAATGATCAAGGGGGCTTTGATATATCTCATTTGGGCTTACATGGATGACTTCTTTTACAGTTGTCAAGATGATTAGAAACCAGATCTCTTTTAGAGAGAGGTTCTCCCAAGGGAAATAGACTCTGAAAACTTTCTAAAATTATCCCAAGCTTTAAAAATAAACAAGGTTTGGAAAAATATATATATTGACTGGGAAAAAAAAAATAGAGTTGGAGCACCTGGGTGGCTCAGTTGTTTAGCGATTGCCTTTAGCTCAGGTCATGATCCCAGGGTACTGGTATCAAGCCTGCTGAGCAGGGAGGCTGCTTCCTGCTTCTCCCTCTCTTACTCCCCCTGTCTGTGTTCCCTTTCTCACTCTCTCTTTCTCTGTCAAATAAATAAATAAAATATAGGAAAAAAAAGTTGTCCCAAAATCCAATTTTCTCCCCAAACTGGTTTATACATGACTCAAAGTTTCCATGGGATGGTGGCCAAATTAGCCAAATTTTCAACAATGCCCAATTTTGTCTCATACTTATCCTTATGCCAATTGATGAAGGTGTCACTGACAAACTAATTTCATTCACTTCTGGTGAATAGTTTTATTTTTTATGTTTCAAGAAGAGAAGTGACATTTTCATTTTTAGATTCATAGCAACCAATAAGAGGCACTTAGAATCCTACTGATTGACTTATCAACAACAGTTCTAAGTGAGGCTTTACAGTTCTGAATTAAGTTCAACTGAGCCTTGGTACACTTGGTGTAGGAATGTTTAGAGGTATTGTAAAAGTCTCTAAACCACTGTTGTTAGCACAGGGAGTGGCCAATGCTTCCCCCACAGTAGTTTATGAATCATGGCCAAGAGGATAGAGCCCAGAGTTGGCCAGAAAATAGAGTGTGAGTGACACCTAGGAAATGATGGGCAGGATACCATGGCAGCTTTGTCTCTACCCTCATGACCTTAGTGAAAGTAACAACTCTTCTGGCTCTCTTCCTACTTGACAATACTTTTTTCCCCATTGTTTACGAATGAAGTAACTTGTGGTACAGATAACATCTCTCCCATCCATCTCTGGTATAACCCCTCTACTGATGTTCAGAACTTTTTTCCTAAGCCCTACGAGGCAAGTCTGCAGAAGAACTCAGACATCCTAAAACCTGCATCTTCAGAACTAAGCTCATTCTCCTCCCTTCCTGCTCATTCACTCTTATTTTCTTTTTACCCAACAGCTTAATTAGACACTCCTAAATCGTCCTCACTCTTCCCCCTCTCTTTCTTATATACAGTGACTACATTTTTCTCAGACCTTTCCCCTGCCACTTACCTACTGACAATGACTTGGTTAAATTCCTTACCAATTTATTTTGTTCCTTTGGGTTTTTTTTTTTTTAATGAGCTTTTATGGGGATCAGGCACTACTAACAATGGGTTCACACCTTAATTTTATAAACTCTTAGTTAGCAGGTATTGCAACAAAGATGGCAGGAATTGTGCTAAGCAATAAAGATTCAGAGATAAAAGATACTAGCCTGAACTTACAGATATGGAGAAAGAGCTAAACAAAGGTGGAGGTTGGGGAGGGGCAAATAATGCACCTGTATTAAATCTACCTGGTAAAAGGCAAGTGGTAGGGGGTACAGCATCAGGAAGAAGAGTTTGATAATTTTGGCATCTAATGAGGATTTTGAAGGATCAATGGATATGAGAGAGGTAAGCAAGTAGGATGGGTATTACAGATGAAAAGAAATGACATGTACAAAGGCGTGCACATAGAGAAGTCACCATGAGTTCATTCAGCTGCCACTACTTTAGCAGAGCTGAGGGACTATGATATGAAGAAAGTGGTATGAATGTCATAAAAGGCACTGAAAGATTTTTCAGGAGGTATAATTGTCTTAACATATGGTTACAAATTTGTTCTTAGTTGTCGCCCAAAAAGATGAGGGCTAATTCCCTTCCCTTTTCTTCTAATGAATAGAATGTGGTGAAGGATGCATTCCTGCAAGGTCTGGGCCATGGCGGAGCTGAACCCTGAACCCAGGCAGGGCAGCTCCCCTGAGGGCCCCCACTGAGGCGAGCTCCCTGGGGGCACAGTTGAGGGCAGGAGTCAGGCTGAGTGTGAGGCTCTGGGTTTGGGGGGGCAGGCACCAGGCTGGGGGTGACCTCAGGAGGGTATGCAGGTTTCTCCCACCCTGAGGGTTCTGCACAGCTCCAAATGTCATGGTTTCCTCCTGTGTGGCAGGTGGAGTCCTATGGTATGGCTCAGGAGTCCCCAATCTGGAGGGCTTGGGGGCAGGCCTCTGGGGTCAGAAGCCTGGAAACCCAACCTAGGGTTAGAGTTAGGGTTAGAGCCTAGGGGCATGTCTGGTCCAACCTGCCAGCACTGAGGCAGGCTCCCCAGGGGGCTGAGTAGAGGGCAGGGCTTGCTGGCATTTTGCAGTGATTCTGGCCATGTGGGCAACTACGTTTGGAGTGCTTTCTCATATGGTGCTGGCCCCGAGCATGCAGACCTCATGCCAGGCCCAGGTGACTCCCATAAGGACTCCTACTGCCAGAATCGAGTTCTCCAGGGGCGTCCAGCCAAGTCTCAGGAGCTTTCTGCCAAAATGAGTATTGATTTGGGCACAAAGCTCCTGAGAATTGGCTGGCGTTCTGTCCCAGTTCGGGTTGCATGCATGCACTGCATTTGGAGCACTCTCTATCTTCATGTTGTGACGCCCTGGACCACCGGCCAGGCCTATATGGCTTCTCTGAGGGCCTCCACCACTGGAGCAAGTTTTTGGGGGTTTCTGGCAAATTCCCATGAGCTCTCTTCCCAAATCGCTTTGGGCTGATATCTCTCGAGCTCTGGAATAAGTTCTCATGAGATTTGAACTAGATCTCACAGGACTTGGACTGAGGTCATGCTATGTCTGAGTTCTCACACTATTTGAAATCTCACAAGGTTTCTACCCAAGTTTCATGAGAAATCCACCCAAATCGGTAGATTTGGGTAAATTCTTATGAGAATTGCCCGAGATCTCAGGAGATTTGGACTGTGATCTCTCCAGCTTTGGAATAAGTTCTCACGAGATTTGGACTGGTATCGTGTGATGTCCCTGAGTTCTTGCGATATTTGAAATGGGTTCTCAAGAGATCTTTCCTCAGGAGATTTTAAATAAGATCTCTCCAGCTTGGAATAAGTTCTCATCTCATATTTGGAATGAGTTCTCCCAATATCTGGGTAAAAATATCATAAGTACTGCCTGAGTTCTCATGAGATTTAGACTGAAATCTCATACCTTCCCTGGTGAGAACTGACACTGCCACTCCGTCCAGAGTCACACACTACAACTCACCCCTGCCTACAGTGCATCAAGCTGCACAGCCTCGGAATTCCTCGTCCCACTCTGCATCTCAACACTGCCTCTAGTGGCCATAAGAATCACTGCAAAGCCTTCCATTTTCTCTTGCACTGCAGCTGACCTCTGCCTCCAGTGGTGGGAAGTAACACTGCCCCTTCTTCTAGGGTCTCACACTGCAGCTCACCCTTACATCCACTGGCATGAAAGGGCATTGCAGCATTTTCCAGCATCTCACACCGGAGTTCAACACTCCCTCCAGTGGTAGGAAACTGCACTGCCACTCCTTGCAGCATCCTAAACTGCAGCTCACCAGTGCCTGCCGTGGGGGGATACTTCACTGTCACTTCCTTCCAGTATCTCCCATGGCAGCTTAGCACTCACTGCCTTCTGTGGTGACAAGTTGCACATCCACACCATCCATGGTCTTATACTGCATCTCAATACTGTCTCTGGTGGCCGTCAGAAGCACTGCAAATCCTTCTGGCATCCCTCGCCCTGCAGCTGACCACTGCCAGCAGGGGCAGGACCAACATTTCCATTTCTTCCAGGGTCTTGCAATGCGAATCACCACTGCCTTCAGTGCCTGCAAGCTGCACTGGCATGTCTCCCAGCAGCTCTCCCAATGCAGCTCAGCACTGTCTCTAGTAACAGACTTCTACACTGCCATGCCATCAAGCAGCTGTCATCATTCATCTTTCCACCACTGGAGGCGGTGCTGAGCTCCAGTGCAACAGATGCTGAAAGATGAGGTAGTTCAGCTTGCCACCAAGGGAAGCAGTGTTGAGCTGCAGTGGGCAAGACCCTGGAAACTGTGCTGCTGGAGCTTCCCTAGGTTGGGTTTTTAGGCTTCTGTCCCTAGAGGCCTGGCCCCCAAGCCCCTCACACTGGAGACCCCTGAGCCACACCCCAGGACCTCGCATGCCACCCAGGAGGAAACTGCCATTTGGAGCTGCACAAAACCCTCAGAGTGGGAGAAACCAGCATGCCCCACTGAGGCCACCTCCCACATTTGGTGGCCCCCTGGCCACAAACCTGGAGCCTGACACTCAACCTGACCCAGATCCACAAATCTGCCCCCGGGGAGCTCACCTCAGTGGGGCCCTCATGTGAGCCACGTGGACCTGGTACATGGAACTAGATGGTCATAACACGCACCTGGTGAGAAAGCACTCCAAACACCAGGCCATTCCAGCAGTGGGGGCCCTCAAGGGAGCCACCTGGGCCTGGGCTATGGTCCCAAGTGGTCATGGCCTGAACCTCAGGAGGAAGCGCTCTATTCGCCAGATGCGCACGTGGCCTATATTGCCCTAGAACACCAGCAACTCATGCACTCTACTCAGCCTACTGAGGAGCCCATCTCAGTGCTGGCAGATTGGGCCTGCCATGCGCCTAGGCCCTAAGCCTAACCCTAGTGTGTGTTTTCAGGCTTCTGTCCCCAGAGGTCTGGCACCGAAGCCTTCCAGAAAGGGGACCCCTGAGTGATACCCCAGGACTCCGCCTGCCACCCAGGAAGAAACTGTGCCATTTGGAGCTGCACAAAACCCTCAGACGGGGAGAAACCTGCATGCACCCATGGGGCCTCCCCCACCTTTGGCACCCACTGGGACCACAAACCAGGAACCTGATGCTCAGCTTGACCCCTAGCCTCAGTTCTGGCCCCTGGAAGCTCACCTTAGCAGGGCACTCAGGGGAGCGCATGGGTCCAGCCCATGGGCCCGGATGGTCACAAAATGCACCTGGTAAGAAAGCAATCCAAACACCAGGCTAGTATGCACCCCAAATCGCTGCACAATATCAGCCAATTCTCACGAGCTTTCTGCCTAGATTGATATCAGTTTCAGCAGAAAGCTCATGAGAATTTTCTGGAAACCCCCATTGAGCTCACTTCTGGCAATTGTGGCCCTCAGGAAAGCCACCTGGGCCTGGCCCCTGGTCCTGAGCAGTCATGGCCTGAACCTCATGACAAAGCACTCAAAACACCAGGCACACATGAGGTGTGAATCACCCCAGAACACCAACAACCCGTGGCCTCTTCTAAGCCACATAGGGAGCCCATGCCAGCGCTAACAGATTGGACCTGCCATGCCCCTAGGCCCTAAACCTAACCTTAGGTTAGGTGGATTTCTAAATGGCACGGTTTCCTTCGCCCCCCAGATCAGGGACCCCTGAGCCACACCCCAGGCCTCTGCCTGATACCTAGGAGGAAACCATGATGTTTGGAGCTGCACAGAACCCCCAGAGTGGGAGAAACCTGCATGCACCCCTGAGGGAATCCCCACATTCAGCGCCTCCCCTGGCTACAAACCTGGAACCTGACTAGCCACCTGACCATCACCCTCAACTCAGCTCCCCAAATAGGTCCTGCCATGAAGGAAACTGTGCCATTGGAGCTGTGCAAAACCCTCAGAACAGGAGAAACTTGCATGGCCCCTTGAGGCCACCCCCACTGTTGGCACCTCCCCTGGCCACAAACCCAGATCCTGTTACTCAGCCTGACAGCCACCCTCAACTCAGTCCCCCAGGAAGCTGACCTCAGCGCCGGCAGATCAGGACTGTCACACCCCTTGACCACAAACCTAACCCTAGGGTGGGTTTTCAGACTTCCTTCCCCCGAGGCCTGGTGCCCCAGAGCTCTGGACTGGGGACCCCTGGGACACACAGGACTCTGCTTGCCTCCCAGAAGGAAACCGTGCCATTTAGAAATCCACAAGGAATGCAGACCTGGAGAAATCTTCATGCCTACCCGAGGCCACTCCCCACTTTCTAAGGCCCCCTGGAAATAATCCTGGAGCCTGAAACTCAACCTGACACATGCCCTCAACTCAGCCCTGTGGTCCTCCCATCAGCATCTGCAAAATGGGCCTGCCATGCTTGCAGGCCTTAACTCTAACCCTAGGTTTGGTTTTCTGGCTTCAGTCCCCTGAGACATGACCCCCCCATACCCTTCATATTGGGGACACCTGAGCCATCACCCAAGACTCTGCCTTCTTCCCAGAAGGAAACTGTCCCATTTGGAACTCTGCAAAGGATTCAGAGCAGGAGACATCTGCATGCCCACCTGTGGACACCCCCACCTTCATTGGCCCCATGGACTCAAACCTGGAGCCTGACAATCAGCCTGAGCCACACTGTCAACTCTGCCCTCTCAGGAGCTCACCTCAGTGGCAGTAGATCAGGTCCCAATGTCCCTAGGACCTACCCGTAACACTAGTTTGGGTTTCCTGGCTTCTGTGCCATAAGTCTGGCACCCAAGCCCTCTTATTCTGAAACGTTTCCAAAAAATAGAACTGGAAGTAAAACCTCCAAACCCTTTGGTAGAAGCCAGCATTATCTTGATCCTAAAATCAGACAAAGACCCCACCCAAAAGGAGAATTACAGACCATTATCCCTAATGAATATGGATGCAAAAATTCTCACCAACATACTAGCCAATAGGACCCAACAGTGCATTGAAAGGGTGATTCACCACGACCAAATCAAATTTATTCCTGGGCTACAAGGCTGGTTAGACAACAATAAATAAATCCAAGGACTACACTACCTTAATAGAAGAAAGAAAGAGAACCATAGGATTGTCTCAATAGATGCAGAAAAAGCATTTGACAAATGAAAGCATCTTTTCTTGATCAAAACTCTTCACCATGGAGGGATAGAGATACCTTAGATACCTTCACATCATAAAGGCCATCTGGGAAAACCCACAGAGAATATCGATCTCAATGGGGAAAAACAGAGCTTTTCCCTTCAGGTCAGACACAACAGTGATGCCCATTCTCAACACTATTGTTCAATATACTACTAGAATTCCTAGCATCAGCCATCAGTCAACGACAACAACAAAAAAGCGTCCAAATCAGCAAAGAAGTCAAACTTTCACCCTTTGCAGACAATAAAATACTTTCTGTGGAAAATCCAAAAGGCTCTTCCTCAAAATTGCTAGAACTCATCCAGGAATTTTGTAAAGTGGCAGGATATAAAATCAACGCACAGAAATAAGTTGCATTTTTCTACAGCAACAATGCTGTAGAAGAAAGAAGAAAGAGAAATTAAGGAGTCCATCCCATGTATAATTGCACCCGAAACCATAAGATACTTAGGATTCCATCTAAGCAAAGGATCTGTCCTCAGAAAACTATAGAGTCGTCATGAAAGAAATGGAGGAAGACTCAAGGAAATGGAAAAATGTTCCATGCTCATGGATTGGAAGAACAAATATTGTGAAAATGTCTGTGTTACCTAGAACAATCCACAGATTCAATATAATTCCTATCAAACTGCCATCTACATTTTTCACAGAACTGGAATAAATAATCCCCAAATTTGCATGGAAGAAGCCAAAGACAAGAAAGAAATGGTCAAAGAGAACAAAGAAAAGAAAACCAAAGCTAGTGGCAACCCAAATGCAGACTTCAAGCTCTATGACAAAGCTGGAATCATCAAGACAGTATGGTACTTTCACAGAAACAGACCCATAGATCAATGGAACAGAATAGAAAAACCAGAAATGGGCCCTCAACTCTAGGGTCAAATAATCTTCCTCAAAGCAGGAAAGAATATCCAATGGGGAAAAAAGTCTCTGACAAATCATGCTGGGAACATGGGACAGCCACATGCAGAAGAATAAAACTGAACCATTTGCTTATATCATACACAAAAAATAGACTCCAAATGGACGAAAGACCTCAATGGGAGACAGGAATTCATCCAAATCCTTGAGGATAACAGAGGCAGCAACCTCTTTGATCTCAGCCAGAGCAACTTCTTGCTAGACTCTTCTCCAAAGGTGAGGGAAACAAATGCACCATTGGGCAAAATGGCAAAAGGCAAAAATGAACCATTGGGATTTCATCAAGATAGAAAAGTTTTGCACAACAAAGGAACATGAATGAGAGAAGATATTTTCAAATGACATATCAGATAAAGGGCCAGTATCCAAAATCTAGAAAGAACTTACCAAACTCAACACCCATGGAACAACTATTCCAATCGAGAGATAGGCCAAAGACATTAAAAGACATTTCTCCAAAGAAGACATCCAAATGGCCAACAGACACATAAAAAAGTGCTCAACATCCCTCGACATTAGGGAAATACAAATCAAAACCATAATGAGATACCACCTTACACCAGTTAAAATGAAGAAGTCAGGAAATGACAGGTATTAGAGAGGACATGAGAAAGGGGAACATTTTATGCTGTTGGTGGGAATGCAAGCTGGTGAAGCCACTCTGGAAAACAGTGTGGAGGTTCTTCAAGAAGTGGAAAATAGAGCTATCCTACATCCCTGCTACTGCACTACTAGGTATTTACCCCAAAGATACAAATGTAGTGATCTGAAGGGGGCACTTGCTCCCCACTGTCTAGAGCAGCAATGTCCATAAGACCTAAAGTACGCAAAGAGCTCAGATGTCCATCGACAGATGAATGGAGAGGACAATGAATTGAATATGATGCAGCCATCCAAAAATGAAATCTTGCCATTTGCAATGACATGGATGGAACGAGAGTGTATTATGCTAAGAAATAGAAGTCAATCAGAGAAGGATAACTAGCATTGTCCTTCCCTGATTGATTTATTTCATGGATGATATGCGGAATTTAAGAAACAAGAGAGAGGATCATCGTGGAAGAGAGGAAAAAAGGAATCAAGATAAAACCAGAGAGGGTGAAAAAGCATAAGAAATACTTAAACTCAGGAGACAAACTGAGGGTTTCTGAAGGGGAGGGTGTTGGAGAATGGGGTGGCTGGGTGATGGGCATGGGGAGGGTATGTGCTGGTGTGCATGGGGAGGGTATGTGCTGTAGTGAGCACTGTGTGTTGTGTAAAACAGAAGGATCACAGATCTGTACCCCTGAAACAAATAACACATTACATGATCATAATAAAAAGGAAGTGAAAGAAAAACATTTAGAATGCAAATATAAACGAAGTAAAAATATAGAAATAAATAATCTCACTGATAAGAAAGCAAGCAAGCAAGGAAAGAAGCAACTAATGGACCTGGAGTCACCACACTCCAATGTCAAGCTAGATTACAAAGCTGTTGTCATCAAAACAGTATGGTACTACCATAAAAACAGACACACAGGTCAATGGAACACAATAGAAAGCTTGGAAACTGATAATCATAGTACTTCTGCCAAAGTTTATCCATTCACATATTAAAGGTATATTTAAACTTAGCTCTAACAGAATTATTAACTTTGAATGGCAATTAATAATATTGATGTCCTGTTCCAACAGCTGCTTCCAATAAATGCATTTCTTAAAATACACTCTTTTAGATAAATATATATTATAAAACAAGGATGATTTAGAATCCACTCCTTTAAGAAAAATTAAATTCACTTTAATAAACCTACCACAGAGAAGGAAATATAGATATCCATCATCACAACTGAGAACATCACAAAAGAAGACAATCAGACACAATCTGGTATCTGATGGAAGAATAGAATACTATTTAAGTACTTCTGCCCAAATGTTCAACCTGTTGAAAGCTGTAGATCCAGCTACTCATTTAGAAAACCACAGATGTCAGAGAAAAGTCCTAACAAAGAGCATGAAAACATCATCAATGAAGTCCACACTGCATATATTCCAACAGGAAAAATATTTTCCCAACAAATAAATGGTAAGACCAGAAAGGAAGGAAGGAAGGAAAGAAAGAAAAGAAAAGAAAGGAGAAAGCTCAGAAATCAACCCACACATGTATGGTCTTAACCTATGACACAGCAGTAGAAAATATACAATGGAGAAAAGACTGTCTCTTCAGTGGACAGTACTCGGAAAACTGGACACTAAATACAGGATGTGACTGGATCACTTTCTTATGGATCACTTATGAATGGATGAATGACTTGAACATAAGAACTGAATCCATAAACCTCCAAGAGTAAAACACAGACAGTAAGTTTCTCTATATTGGTTTTGGTGAAGAGTCTTTTACATCAGACACCAAAAGAAAAAGCAACAAAAGCAAAAATAAACAAGTGGAAGGACATCAAACTGAAATTTCTGCATGTCAAAAGAAACCATCAAATCCTTAAAAACCAACCTCCTCAATGAGAAAAGAATATCTGCATATCGTATCTGTGAGAAGAGGCTATTATCCAAAATACCCAAACACTCCTTCAAATCCAAATAAAAACTGGTAGAATATGTGAAGATACTTTCAAAAGATGGCATACAGGTGGCCAACAGACACAGAAAAAGTTGTTCAACATCATTAATTGTTGTCAGGGAAACAGAAGTCAAAACCGCCATTATCTAGTATCTCACAATGGTTGGAGCGGCAATCATCTCAGGGACAGACACCAAGTGCGGTCAAGGGTGTGTAGACAAGGGGACCCTGTGCACTGTTGGTGGGAAGGGAAATTGGTGCAGCCACTGTGACAAATGCTATGGAGGTCCTGGAAAAAAATGAATACAACTACCACATGACCCAGCCAGTGCTCTACTGAGTATTTCTTTGGAGAACACAAAAATACTCCCTTCAAAAGAGAGATGCACTCCCATGTTCACTGCAGCATTATTCACAATGATCAGACATGGAAACATAGAACTTGGAAGCCTTATGCTAAGTAACTCAGACACAGAAAGACAAACACCAGAGGCTCTCATGGACATTCCACACAGAAAAAAAAAAAATACTGAATGCATAAATAATGAGAACAGATTGGTGGTTGCCAGATCCAGTCATGGTGGGGGTAAAGGGGTAAATGTGGTCAAAGGTGCCAAGTTTGAGTGATAAAATCTGCAAGTCATGGAATGTTCTGTGCAGTATGGAGACAAAAGATGACCCTGCAGGATGAGGTACAGGCTCCCTCGCTACTTGAAAGTACAGTGTTCCTAGGAAACCTTTCACAGCAGAAATGGTGTAAACAGAAAAAGGAAGTACCATTCATTTCTACAGAAAAATGAGTGAGCAGGCTCAGACACCAAAAGTTCCCTCTCTTTGGCTCTTCTTATGCCTCAGGGCACAACATCTTAACAGATGCTCAAAATACATGGAGATAAAGCACAGCAGATACTCACAGATGCAATTCAAAGCGCGCTGGTGGCTGGACACAGAGAGCAGTGTTCAGGAAGGAGCTGGTTGGGGTGCACGCTGCCTCTGTAATGGTTCCCCACAAAACAGATGCTGAACATAATGTGAACTTCTTGACTTTTTTCATAAGAGAGAAATCCTCTTCAGCTTTCTTCCTGCTACTAGATCTAGGTCACAACACAGATCTTTCCAAAAAGTCAAGTGTCTTACCATGAACTTAGAGAAAAGTGGGGAAGACTTGTATTTGAAAGTTGCTGAGGGGGTAGATGTTCGGAGTTCTCCCAGACAGGAATATCAGTAGATCCACTATGAAAGGCACCTTCTGCAGCAGGTGGAACATGGACTGCCTCCTACACCCAGAAACCTCCTCCTTTGCCTTACTTGGGACAACCCACAAGAGCTAGGAGTTACCTCAGTTCCTCCTTTCTCCCATTCTCAATATCGAACCCATTGGCAAATCTGTGAGCTCCATCTTCAATACGTGCCCAGAATAGCACTAGCCCCTCCTTCCAAGGCCACCTGTCTGGTTCACATTGACATGCCTTGTCCATCCTCAACCCTATGTCATCTGTTCTCAACATTGTAGCCAGGATGGCCCAGTGCAACAGGCTTCCATGGGGTCATGGCCCTGTAATGGTTTTCTGTCACTCTACTGTCACCTCCCTGAGATCATTGCCTAAGCTGTCTCCTGTGGCCACAGGGACTTCTTGCTGCTCCTGGACCTACCTGGTATGCTTCTGCCCCAGGGCCTTTGCATATGCTTTCCTTTCCTTTAGAAGGCTCTTGATGTGAGATCCGTCACCTTCTTTCGAACTTGAATTAAGCATCACCTACCTAGTGAAGTCCCACCAGGCCCCTATGTGAATAGCAAGCACCACCGCCACCTCCCCTTCAGCACCTCAGCCCTGTCTCCTGCTTTCTATTTCCAGAGCAGTTATTGCAGTCACCAGTCCCTCTTGGAAGGGGAGAAACTCAAGACGGTTTCACCACTGACTCCTTTTGATTTCCTAGTCCAGACCCCTAGGGGAAAAGATGACCAGAGCTCTTGCACAGCCATGGTGCCTGGGACATTGGGAACCCCTATGGCCACTAGGAAAATGAGCCATAAGAGGAATCCACTTGCACATGAAATCTGAAACCAGACAACTTTCTTGATCCCAGGTGAGCACACACACTTCCTCCCATTGCCTGATGTGCTCATCTGAGAAAGCTGAGCAGAGAAGCATCCCAGGCTCCAAATCTCCCTCTGTCCAAGGTCCTGGGGAACAGACATCTTTCCTCCCTGCACCAGCCAGCTGTGACTGACGTCTCGCATCCTCCTGTGCTGGGGAAAAATGGTGCACCTGTCCCCCTTTCCTGGGACGTCATCACAAACCAGGCTTTGCTGCACACTTTTCAGGAAGGAACCTGCAGCAGCAGAAGCAACAGGTCACCCAGGTCTGGTCTCAGTCTTGCACGTCAGGCCCCATGTGGAACCAGAGCTTCAAGGAGACTGGTGTGCTGTGTGGCCTTGGAACCTAATGGCGGGAGCTGAGATTTCAGTTCCAAGCTGAGCAGAGAAGCATCCCAGGGTCCAAATCTATCCTCTGGCCAAGGTCCTGGGAAACAGAAATCTCTCCTCTCTGCACCAGCCACCTGTGATTGAAGTCCAGCACCCTCCTAAGGTGGGGCAGAATGGTGCACCAGTCCCTCTTTCCTGGGACATCATCACAAACTAGGCTTTTGAGCAGTTTTCAGGAAGGAACCTGCACCAGCCACAGCAGCAGGCCACCCAGGCTCAGCCTCAGTCCCACACATCAGGCCCCCCATGGAACTGGAGCTTTATGGAGAGTGTAATGACAGGAGCTGAGATTTCAGTTCCAAATGAAAACAGGCCTCTTCCCCACAGCACAGGAACGTGGAGAGAGTATTTCTCAGGGGTGTGGCTCTGGAAGAAGTGGTTCTGTTGGCTTAATTCACGGACACCAGGCAGAGGACACCTGCTGCACCTCATCTGAGGAAGCAAGGGGCACACTGGGCAAGAATCAATAATGCTGCCTCTGAGCTGCTTCCCACCAAGCCCCCTGCTGAGATGAGGGCTTGAGAACCAAATAGGAAGCAACTTTTGAATCACATCTGCAGCAGAAGGGCTGGCCAGGAAGCAAAGCCCTGTCCCTGGAGCAAGCTGGCCTGCACATCAAGAGTGATGGTCCACCCCCATGGCCTCACACTCTCCCAGCTCTCTGATCTGACAACCCTGCCAGGCTCAGACTTGCTCACACAATGACTCATTAGACCCAGAGACTGTTTCCCACTCCAGCTCAAGGCTTCTCAAAGACAAGCAAACTCCAGCCTCAGAAATGAGCTCATCATTAGCTCTGAAATTTCCTGGGTTGTGTCTACACTGACCCAAACAGTTGTCATAACCAGATCATTCCTCAAGTGCCCTAGGGTTTCAAACCACGTTCAAGCTGCCTTTAAAATGGCAGGAGCTGGCCCATTTAGACAGACCAGCCAAGTGACTCTGTGTGTGGGAAACTCAGACAACATCCTCCCTGAACCCCAGAGCGTCCAAGTCCAAGCTTCAAACCTTCACTCATTGGGCACTGAGCACCACATCAGCATGAACACTGCCCTTTCATATCTCGTCTCCCATTCAGTTTTGGGTCTCTACAACCAGACAGTATGGTTCTGGTTCAGATAAGGAGGAACACACAACCTCTTCCATGAAGCAAAGCCCTCAAGGATCCTGACACGCCGCATGGATGATGAGTTCCTTTGCTCCACGGAGTTGTCTGAGTGCAAAGAATACAGGCACCCTGCAGGGTTCATTCCGTTTTCTTCATAAATTCCCAAGTTCTTTCTGAGAACTAATGGTTCAAGAACTTGCAAAGCGGATTTGCTGCTTCTGCATTAACAAAAAGGGGGAAATGTAACCGTCCCTCAGAATGATAGGCTGCTTGAAATATCACTAATGAGAAATTGTACTGGTCATGCAAGCATTCTTGACAATGACCTTGAGAAAACCCAAACTAGCAGCAGGCCTCCGGTGGAGAGGAGGATACACGTCCTTGAAGCCCAGCCGCTCAGGGTGGAACATCGCCTGTTTCCCTTTACCATTGTCTCCCCTGCCTCCGGAAAGCCTGCTGTTAAAATAATCCCTTTGGCGCTTGCTCAGCCAAAAATTCCATGCTGCTGGGCCAGGCACAGCCTAGTCTGTTTACCTGCAAGACTATGGTCGATGTAGGACTCCCATTCCTTCTGGTTGACCTACAAGACCCAAGACTAATGCATAACCTCCTCATTTGTTGGTTGTGATCTTGTATCTAATCAATATGGGACTGAGGAGTTTTGGGGGGTGACAGTCCTTTCAGCGTTGTCCTTGCTCCCTCCCTCTCCCAGGTGACTTGTTTCTTGCTCATTCTTCTCCTGAGTGCCATCAGGAAGGGGCCCCCAAATGCCTGGCAGAGGGAAGAGATGCACGGAGGGAGGCCTGGTGCTTGTGTGAAGTGGGATGTCACTCAGCGCTCAGGGAGCTGTCATACCCTCAAAGCAAAGCTGTCCTCCTTTGCCCTGAGCCACAATCTTTGATGCCAGACCCATACTCTAGGCCAGGAGTGTCTTTACATCACCCTAGGGCTGTGAAGCAAGAAGATTCTGTGGGGTGCCCAGTGAGAGAGGAGCAGCGCTTCCAATAGGCAAGGGTGAGTCTCCCCAGTTTGCCCTCAAGAGGCCAGTGTTCTTCGAGGCCCATCCCCGAAACGGAAAACCTACTCTCACTCTTCAAGGGTCTGTCCTTCCAGCCCTACCCGCTCCGCTGGGCCACGGGAACCTGGAAACGGTGGCGTCTGGCTTCCCATGCCAGCATCCATTCGGCCCCCAATTTTTGCCCACATGACCCACAGAAGAGACTCAGGAGAGCTATGCAGAGAAACTAGAACAGGCTTTAATTAATGAAATGAACACTACCTAAAGGTTCTGCGAGGAACGTGGGGAGAGGGGAGGGGAAATCTGTGGGCAGCGGCAGGAGTCCCAGGAGCTGTGGGACTGGAGGCCAAAGGGACACGATCTCCGTGTACTGTCCCAAGGCCCATGGCCCCTGGGATCGCAGACAAGGCCTCAGGCCCCCACCTTCCTTAAAAATGGTGGGTCAGGGATTGGGAAGTTTTCCCAATATTGGCTGGCAGGCTGGGAGTCCAGTTTTGCTCCAGTACCAGGCTTGATTTGTGTCTCCCGTTCCACACTAGTCTTGCACCGGTGTCACATGGAAGTACACCACTAGATACTTCTCCAGGTAGCTATTGACTCAGCCGAGCCTCTGCCTCTTGGGCCCAAGGAAGTGGGCTGTGATGTGGGAGAAGATGGTTTGTTGCACGGTGCAGCTCTTTTGCGTCCTCTTAGGTGCTGGGCACGGGATGACAGGTTCTTGGTGGCAAGGCTGGTGTTGGCCGTGCTGACCACAAAGGTGGGGCCGCTAGGAAGAGAGGCCAGGACGCCCCCGTCCCCGCAGGCAGCCTTGCTAGAAGTCCAGCCATCTGATCTGGAACTCTGCTTGGTCTGTTGCCTGGGGATGTGCCTGAGGGGAGGAGCACTCAGGGCTCCTGACACAGGCTGGTTTGTTGTCCTGGCTCCAGCGGTCCCCGACAAGGTGCTCTGGCGTGGGCCCAGGCTTGCCCTGGATTCCTGTGGACCACTTGGGGCCGTGCTCGTTGCCTCTGTGATGCAGAGTGCCCCAAATCTGGAGCACAGATCGGCAACATCATCTCCTCCCCCCAAAACTGGGGGTGATGCCTAGAGCCCCATGCTGATGGGGGCTGGCATTGTGGTGTCAGTTGGGGGGCCGGGGTGCTGCCTCTTGGGCCCAGCATGGGACATAGCGCCGGGCAGCTGGGGGGTCGCTGTCAAGCCAGGGGCAGCAGCAGTGGGCTGGGATGTGCAGGAAGATGGCTTGTTGCACGGTGAAGCTCTTTTGCACCTAATCAATCTCTGGGCACGGGATGATCCCAGCAAATATAGACGTGCTGGGGCTTTTGTCTTGCTGGGACGGTGTCAATATCAACAAATACGGCTTGTGACCATCCTGCCACCTCAGATGGTGTGGGGACCCTTCGCTTTCCCTGGTCTTCACGACCACGCTCAGACAGGGACTGCCTTGGTGTCTCGAGTGGGTAAACTGAGGCCCCTGGGAGCCGAGGAGGGACCAGAGCTCAGCCTCCTGCGCCTGAGGTTCAGCAAGGGCCAAGGTGGGCTGGAGGTGATAGGAGCATCTGCCCGGACAGGGTCTGTGGCGACGGTCCTGCCCACCTGACGGCCCCACACCTGCTGCCCTCTGACTGCTCAGTGTCCCAACACTCGCCACCCGGACCCGTGTCCCAGCCACACTGCAGGGGGGCAGCGGCCGAGCCCGGGCAGGGCCAGGAATGGGTGTCTTTGCACAGGAGAAGAACTGCCCGGCCTCCCCGACCTCCCTTCTGCCCCCTTTTGCTCTTCCAGTTTCGGTCGGCCGCGTAGCCCAGGTGCCTGGTACACTTGCAGTTGAACTCGGCCACCAGGGAGCTGTACGGGTTCTGGATCAGCAGGATGGCCAAGTCGAACATCTCAATCTCCCTGTGGCCGCTCTCATGGGTCTTCTCACAGATGGTGCGCCGGCTGCCAGTGGTCCTTCTTGCCTTTTAACCCTGCGGGGGAGATGTGGGGCCACTGAGGATGGTGATGGACCCTGCCGTGGCAGCAGGCAGAGCTGAGCGTACCTCCAGGAGACCCCACAAGTCTAGACCCTGCAGGCGCATGCCTCTGGGCGTCTGCAAGGTGATTTCCTGCAAGCATCGCCAACAACCCAAGAGGCAGTCATGGCCTCAAGCGTGGCCAGAGTGGGCAGGACACCTGCCAGCATCACAGGGCAGCACGGGGTTCTGGGCCCCTGGTGCAGCTGTCCCTGTGAGGCCGGGCTTCCAGCCCCCGCCCAAGCAGTGGGCCCTGGGGTCCTGTGGTGGGGTCCAAGCCCTCCCTACCCGTAACAGAGTCACACATGGGTCAGCAAGACGCTGTGGGCTCGTTCAGCGGTGGCCTTTATGCTGGGGATTGAGGGGCACCTCCCAGGAACTAGGAGAAGGGGGCTTATCAGGGGGTACAGCCAGATGTCACAGAAGGACCCCCAGAGGGGTGCACTAGAACCTAGACCCCAGCCATATCCTGACAGACCCAGGGTCCACCAGCCGGGGACCCATGCTCCATAAACGAACATGCATGTCTCCTGGGCTCTTGGGGACAGCGACGAGCCCCAACACCATCTGCTTCGTGAGTGGGGAAGGGGGGCATGCAAAGGTGCAGCAGGCAGGGCCAAGTTCATTGATGCTGGAAAACAAGGCCTCTGAGTCCGGTTTGCCTCCTGGAACCCAATCTAGTTCAAACAGATCTCTGCCCCAGGCCTAACAACTGTCAGCCTTCGCCGGGGCTCCTACTGCCCAGCACCGGGGACGAGGGAAAGAGGAGCCAGACCACGGGCTGTAATCAGGATCGGGTCCCCAGCACCCCAAGACCTGCAGTGTCTTCTGTGTGTGGCAGCCTGTCCCACAGCAGCTGCTCTGTGTATCCCATAGGCCACAATCACCCAGGACAGATTGGGTGCCCATGCATGTCACTGGGGGGTCGGTGCAGAGGCCAGCGGCCACCCCGCACCAGTCCCATAAGCCTCACAGGGGGAACCCTCAGGGCCATCACACGTGGCCACGCCAGCCACTTGCAGAGCAAGACCACCAGCTGTGCAGATGGCTACGGTCCTCTAGATGAGCCGGTGGCCAGCAGCCCATGCCATGGGACTCCACGGGCGCCAGGCCACAGCAGGCAGGACCCTGGAACAGGTCATCTGGCCACCCCCCTGGGGGTGCCGGTAACACTCAGAGCATAAGGATGAGCGACCAGCTTTCTTGGCTTCTCCCACCAGACCAGAGCCCCCCGCCAAGCTCAGGATGCTATGGACCTGGGCTTCTCTTCCTAAACCATAGTCCGGTCAGGAATCTGGATGCAACGGGGGTGACACATGACAGTGGACTGACAGCCCTTCACTTGGCTGGGCTTCTCGGTCCTACTCAGCACGGGGAGGCCTCTCACTTCCTCAGGGAGAGACTAGGGGCCACACAACTCCAGGGTCCTTTGCACCCATCTTCAAAAAAACAGTGCTTTGAGGAGCTCCTTCTGGCCTCCCAGAAAATCAGAAAAACGAGCCGGTGACGTCTCACAGAATTACTGCGGGTTCTGCCAACAAAGGGAAATTCGGAAAGTGGTCATAGCCTGGGAGCGTGAGCCGCCAGGATGGATGTCTCGAGTCCCAGGCCAGCCGCAGGGCTGGGAATGTGTTTGCAGTGCTGGTTCCCCGGCCCCCAGGACTCCAGGCCCTGTGGCCCTCACTCACCCTTGTTGTACAGGGTCCCATCGAAGCTGTAACTCCCCATGTAGAAGCAGGTGACGTGCTCAATGAGGTGCCGCGCCCACGTGTTCCTGGCTCCCAGGAAGCTCGGCAGAGCCACAAACACCTTGGCCTTGGTGGGAAGAAACTGCCGGTCTGTACAGCGAGTGTCTGAAAGGCCAGAGGCTGACCACCGACCGCCCCACCCGGACCCACCGCCCCCTGTCTCCTGCTTCATCGATGGGGAAACCGAGGTAGTTCCGGGGCGGGGAGGGGCGGCCACCCAGACTTGTGCCCAGAGAGAGCTCCGGGGATGATGCCTCCCACAGCCCGGGCAGGGAGCCCTGGCTCCCCGCACAGCACAGAACATTCCAGATTCAGCTGGAGGGTGGTGGGGCCCTGCTTCATGGCTCTCCTGCTGTTCCTCAAAGTACCTCCATCCCAAGACCCAGGGAAAGGTCAGGTGTGTCCCATGTCCAGCTCCAGGGACAGTGGTGGCCTCCCCTCTTTACCCCAGGACGCATGCAGCCGCACTGGTCTCTCCAAATGCCCAGAGAGCACACACGGCAGACATGGCAGGGAAGGCCCCTCACACCTCATGCCGAGCGGCCGAACTCACCCTGCACGGGCTTCTGGTAGATCTCGCAGTATCCAGCCAGCCTCTGTGCCTTGGGTTCCTGGCCACATAGCGCACTATCCACGGCATCCCGGAGGCTGAACTGAGGCGTGGGGTAAGCACAGTAGCACTCCCAGCCCCACAGGATGGCCAGGGGAAACTTCTGCCAGGGAGCGAGGGGGAAGAAGCATGTGGGGTGCCCACCGGGGCCAGGCCTCCCGGCTCCTGTCAACATGGATGGTGGCCATTCTTCCCGTGCAGGGCCCACTAGCATCTGCCTTGATCTCCTGTCATGATCTCAGGGTCCTGGGATGGAGCCCAGGTTAGGCTCTCTGCTCACCAGGAAGTCTGCATCTCTCCCTCTTCCCCGCCCTTCCTCTCTTACACAGAGGCTCTCTCTCCAAATAAATAAATAAATAAATAGATAAATAGATAAATAAATAAATCCTTCAAAAAAAATAAATAAAAGCTCATGTTTTGGCAAGCTTTCATGTTGGAATACACTAGAGAGAAATGACACGTTTTCATTACCATAGCATACTCCCTTTTATTTTAAGCACCTTCAGGTTTGGCTCAGGTATTAGAAAGGAGAGGATTCCCATAAGGAAGGGGGAGCTCCATGAACTGTGCATTTTGGCTGTGTTGGTCTCATGAAGAGTCTTCGTGTGTGGCGGGGGAGGGAGGCACAGGCAGGGTGACCATTTCCACCCTGTGTCATCAGGGCCACTGCTGCTCACGGGGCTCAGGGGTGGGACTGAGCCTGTTCATCTCGAAGCCTAGAGTCTCCCCTTTCCTGCACATCACATCACTGTCCAGGGGACCAGTCCCTTGAAGTCTGCCCTACCAAATGCCTAGGTGAAGTCTCTCCTGGGGGACATTTGTAGACACTCTCAGCTACAGAAAACACAGTGAGCTCAGACCAGCAAGGGCCCTGGTGCCCTGTGGCTCTGTGCCCTGGGAATGTCAGGGCCAAGGTCCCCTTCTAGAATCTATGGGGCTTCCTGGGTCCCAGACACCCAAGCGAGGGGGCCTCCTCCATCCGTCTCTGTGCCTCCCCCATCACTGCAGCACCTGTGTGTGCTTCCCAGGTTCTGGTTGGACAGCTAGAAAGGGGGGCCCTGCAGTTTTTAAAATGGACGTGGGTCTTTAGAATCATTAAGACCTATTTTTATTCAATATTTAAACCCTATTTCCTCTCTGAATTATTTTGGTCACATCAGTTTTTCCATCTTAGAGTGACTACTTTCAAGGGCCTTCTGCTTTGTTTCAGTCATGACATGCCTTTGCTTTTTGATATTGATGTTTGAGTCATTTGCCTTTCTTGCTGTTCATTTTCACTTTATTGTTGGAATTCTCTATTTTCAGAGGGATCTGCTTTTAGCTCTGGGAATGTAGGTTTAGTTAGTCAGTGACCAATCTTTATTTCTGATTCTTTAGGTCCCTAGATACATGTCCAGAGGGCCATTTTTGGCTTGGCCTACAGTTCTATCAGCAAATGTTCCTATTTATAGTCCCAGACAGCAGGCTCACAGGGAGCCTGGGTGAGTGTCACAGACTCCCTAAGCTTGTCCTTAAATAATAAATAAAGAATAAAATAAAATAAATGCTAAATAATAGTAATGAGAATAATAAATAAAATAATAAAATAAATTAATTTTAAAATAAAATTAATAAAGGAAAAATAATAAAATAAAAATTAGTAATTAATAATTAATGCAATTAATAAGAAATAAATAAATTGATAATTCAAGGGAGAATTTTTGGGACCCCTGACTGTCTATGTGTGTTAAGCATCTGCCTTTCCTCAGGTCATGGTGCCGGGGTCCTGGAATGGAGGCCCGCATTGGTTTCCCTGCTCAAAGGGGAATCTGCTTCCCCCTCTGCTGCAACCCCTCCCCCTGTGCTCTCCATCTCTCTCTGACAAATATGTAAATAAAATCTTTAAAAAATTTTAAGGCAGAATTTTAGAAATAACCTCTAAAAAGACGAGCTGCCCGGGAGGCTGATTCGGTGGAGTGTGTGATGCTTGGTCTCAGGGTTGTGAGTTTGAGTCCGACCCCCCCCCCCCCACAGTGTAGAGATGAATTCAGGTATGAGAAATAACCTCTAAAAACAAAGAATTTTGTCATTTTTTCTACGGATAGATAAAAATCTATATCCACATATAAAAATATGTGAGCCAGGTTATGTTGGGACTCCTGTTACTGAACAATTGGAAAGCATGTTCAACTCCATGGTCACAGACTATCCAAGAACACAGCTGGCTCCTGACTTGGGGGGAACCGTTTTCAGCTGCTAACCGCCAGGGAAAGAAAGTCTCTTCCCAGGCCAAGTTTTCAGCCTCCTGAGCCCCCGGAAGCATGTCTGTGGCTTCAGGAGCTCTCATTGCTTGAAGTCTCTGTGTGCCCCTGGTGTGGGTTGGGCCATTAGAAGATGAAAGCTCTGGTACTAGGCTAGCCCTGGACACAGAGAACGGTAGATGCCACCCACTTGTGCAAGCAGGTACAGGGTCCCACCAAACTGCTATGCAGATGAGGAAGAGACTGACTAGGACACAGTGGGGGTGACCTGCCCACTGGGGACCTGACGAGGAGCCAGGAGGAAGAACAGGATCTAGATGGCCTCACTGTATCCCTGGGTCGCTGCTCCTCCCCTCTTTCCTATCTGCCCTGTTTCTCTGAGTGTGCGTGTGCATGTGCTTATGTGTGTGTGTGTGTGTGTGTGTGTGTGTTGTCAGTTCCCTCTGTTCCTCTCCCCTACCACCTCCTTCTGCAGTGCTGTCCCTTCACTGCTTCTCTGTCTGCTTGCTGCCCCATCTTTCCCAACTACCTGCCACTGTGTCCACGGCAGTCAGCATCATCTCTCAGCCCCCAGGCCACCTTTTTGCATGCTCAGGCCAGCCCCCTTAAAGCCCAAGCTGTACTTCCTGGGAGAGTGGCAAAGGGCCCTGTGGGGGACAGGGGTCCACCACGCCTATGGGCCACACTGCAAATGTACCTGTCGGGGTCAGGGCCAGGCTACAGGGAACAGGCCCCACTCAAGCCCCAGTCCCAGTGTGGGGACTGCTCAGCACCTTCTCCCCCTTCCCACCTGTGTCCAACAAGCTCTAAGACCTATACGGATGAGGGAAGGTCAGGGCCTGAGCTCTAGCCAGGCCTGCAAGCCTCTAGGTCCCAGCTCTCAGCATGGACTCAGGGTGGCATCAGCCTACCAGCTGGGTGACCTGGGACAGGCGGTGAATCATCTGCGTGTCTCAGCGTCCCCAACTACGGAACAGGGAGGAGAAGACTCCCTCCTTCTTAAAGTGCCTCTGAGGACTGGATAGGAATGGACAGACATGAAGAACTTGGCACGGCAGTTGCCACAGTCAGTGGTGAGAATTCGGTTCCGAGTGGCAGTAGCAGTGAGAGAGAAAAGCCCAGAGGGCACCAGGAATGCCCACTTGGACCTTCACCCTGTTGCTGGATTAATCAAAATGTGTAAAGAACCCTAAAGGTCTTCAGAGCGTCTCCTAGAGGCCAGAGTCGCACAACATGTGAGCCCACCGTCCAAGATGTCACCCAGAACCAAAGGGCCTGACACCCAGAGAAGGAGGCAATGCAGGCACTTGCCCAGGGAAGAGAAAATGCATGTAGCCCTGCCATGCCCGGCTGATGGGTCTGCAGGGGCGCAGCTAAGGGAACAACTCTTGTCCCTTAGTGCTTCAGGCCCAGCCAGGGGAGATGGCTGGCACCCACTGCACTCCCGTTCCCCTTCCTCAGTTCAGCCTTCAAGACCAAGAGATCTGTGAATCCCCCAAGGGTTGGGAACGAGGGAGTTGACCCCCCCATGGCGCCTCTGCAGGCCTGATTCTTGCACTGGGCAGTGACCCAACAGAAGCTGTGCGTGTGCACAGGGGTTCCTGCACGCGCACTCACTCCTCAGGTTCCAGGTTCTAAAGCTGTGTCCTGGCAACAGGCCCCGCATTGTGCTCTAGGCCTTCAGCCGTGACTTGGTAGCTGAAGGAGAGCGCTGCGAGCCTAGTTCGCTATCCTCAGCGTCTGACCTTACTGGACTGCTATATGGGCACCCCCTTAAGCAGGCCATGCCCCTCCCCCCATCCCCGGGCTCTGCGGGGTCTGCACCTGCCAGGAAGGCTGCTCCACCCCCACCGGGCTCACTGTGGCCACCGACAAGTCTTGGAGGCCAGGGCTCGCCCGGCGGTCCACGCCCCGGGGTCCACTCACAGGCGGTCCTCCAAGTACCCCACAAGTTGGCATCCGCGCTCAGTCCTAGCAGCTTGGAGAAGGTACTCCGGGACCCTGGCGACCCCGCGCTTTCTTCTGGGGCTTCTTACCTCCTCCTGTAGGTGGGGCTGCCGGCTGAAATCAGTGCTGTCAGATGCCAGATCACAGATGTCCTGCCGCTGCCGCTCCGAGTCCATCGTGGACACGGTCACCCCCTGTCTGCTGCAGAAGCGGGTCATCACTGGGCTGCAGCCCTCAACACCCAGAAATGACTCCACAGCGGAGCAGGTGTGCAGAAATCCCAGACAGAGCGGCAAAGGGACAGCCCAGATAGAGACTCACAGAAAGGACCCTAAAGGCACTGAGGCCCCACAGGGGGCATTTAGGCGCCTGGGGGTCCACGGAGGCCTCTCTTCCTTTGTGCCCAGGCCTGGGCCTCTGCTGAGAGCCGTCTCCCGGAAAGAGAGCTCATACAATAAGAAGTCCCCCAGCTCCCACAGGAGCTCCTGTCCCACTCGAAATGCCATCACCAGTTCTTACAGTTCCACCAGGGGCTGCCACCCAGTCCAGAAGAAGAGGCGTCTGGCCACAAGTCAGGCCTCGCAGCCCCCGAGGTCCCCCAAAAAAGTCAGCCAAGAGAGCCCCTTGTGTCCTGCCGGAGTGCCTGCACTTTGCCAAAAGAACCAGCCAGAAAAGGCTGCCGATACCACCACGGGGCAGAAGGCAGCGCAGAGGAACTATTCATCCCCAGCTGACTGTTCCAGGCCCCGAAAACGCAAGTTTCCTCTGCTGCCACACAGGCAAGGGGAGCCTCTGAGGCTGCCATCACCCCCTGAGCCAGGGTTTCAAGTGACTGTTGAGGACCTGGACCAGGAAAAAAAAGCTGCTCTCCAGCGCATCCAAGATGCTCTTCGAGGGGACACAGAGGCCACCTGCAGCTGTGGCCCAGCTAGCCCATCCAGTGCCTTGGCCCTGCCTGCTGCAGTGGCTGCTCCCCTGCCAGCCTCTGACTCCCAGGTCACCTCCAGGGACTGCTCCAGTTCTTCCCAGCCTCTCCCCTTGGGGTCTCACCCTGGCTGCAGTGGGAGCAACGTTGCATCTACCCAGGCCCTCTCGATGCCGTCCGGGAACATCACAGCCTCAGTCACAGTCCCCCCAGGGCTGCCTGCACTGCCTGGAGGTAGGGGCAACCCGGGATCCACTGCCCAGGGCCCACTCGGGGCTGTTGGTGGGCAGTGGCCCGGAGCCAGCACCCTTAAAATCTCTCCCGCGCATGGACAGCCGGCAGCTCAGCCTCCAGACCCACTCCAGGCCCTGAGCACAGCAGTAGTCCAGCTGTCCTTGGGCAGAGGCACCCAGGTAGGTGATGTGGTTGGCTTACCCGTATCTGCCTCCCGGGGGACCCATGCCAGTGCCCAGCCAGGCTCGGTTACCTTCTCTGCTGTCCTCGCCCCTGGAGCAGCTGCTGCCCCTGGCTTGTCATGAGCCCCCCAGAAGCCCAGCGCTGTATCCCATGCTGGGCCCAACAGCCAGCACCCCGGCCCCCCAACTGACACCACAATGCTGGCCCCCATCAGCATGGGGCTTTCAGTAGCACCCATAGTTTTGGGGAGAGGAGATAATTTTGCAGGTCTGTGCTCCAGATTAGGGGCTCTCTGCATCACAGCAGCAACAAGCAGGGCCCCAAATGGCCCGCAGGAATCCAGGGCAAACCTGGGTCCGAAAACAGGTGGCCACCCATGCCAGAGCACCTTGTCGGGGACCACCGGAGCCAGCACGACGAACCAGCCTGTGTCGGGAGACCCGAGTTTCCCTCCTTTCAGTTACATCCACAGGAACCTGAGCAGGAAGAGGTCCATATCAGACGGCTACAGCACTTCCAGCAAGGCCGCCGGCAGGGACGGGAGCATCCTGGCCTTTCCTGCTAGTGGCCCCACGTCCCTGGTCGAGCAAGGACCACAGCATCCTTGCCACCAAGACCCCCTCTTCTCCAGCCCAGCGACTGATTAAGTGCAAAAGAACTGCAAAGTGTAACAAGCCAAATTCGGCCACATCACAGCCCACTACAGCAGCCCCTGGCTTGGCAGTTGCCCCACCGGTACTTGGCACCGTGTCCCATGCTGGGCCCAACAGCCAGCACCCCGGCCCCCCAACTGGCACCACAATGCCGGCCCCTATCAGCATGGGGCTTTCGGCACCACCCCCAGTTTTGGGGAGAGGAGATGATGTTGCCAATCTGTGCTCCAGATTAGGGGCTCTCTGCATCACAGCAGCAAAAAGCAGGGCCCCAAATGGCCCGCAGGAATCCAGGGCAAACCTGGGCCCGAAAACAGGTGGCCACCCATGCCAGAGCACCTTGTCGGTGACCACCGGAGCCTGCACGACGAACCAGCCTGTGTCGGGAGCCCGGAGTTTCCCTCCTATCAGTCACATCCCCAGGAACCTGAGCAGGAAGAGGTCCATATCAGACGGCTACAGCACTTCCAGCAGGGCCGCCTGAAGGGACAGGAGCATCCTGGCCTTTCCTCTTAGTGGGCCCACGTCCCTGGTCGAGCAAGGCCCAGAGCAGCCTTGCCACCAAGACCCCCTCATCTCCTGCCCAGCGACTGATTAAGTGCAAAAGAGCTGCAAAGTGTAACAAGCCATCTTCCGCCACATCACAGCCCACTACAGCAGCCCCTGGCTTGGCAGTTGCCCCACCGGTACTTGGCACCGTGTCCCATGCTGGGCCCAACAGCCAGCACCCCGGCCCCCCAACTGGCACCACAATGCCGGCCCCTATCAGCATGGGGCTTTCGGCACCACCCCCAGTATTGGGGAGAGGAGATGATGTAGCCGATCTGTGCTCCAGATTTGGGGAACTCTGTATCACAGCAGCAAGGAGCAGGGCACCATGTGGCCCGCAGGGCTCCAGGGCAAGCCTGGGCCCAAAACAGGGGGCTGCAAAAGACCAAGCAACCTGTCGGGCACCACGGGAGCCAGCACAACGAACCAGTCTGTGTCGGGAGCCCCGAGTGCTCCTGCCTCTAGTCTCATCCCCAGGCACCAGACCAAGCATAGGTCCAGATCATACGGCTGCACTTCCAACAAGGCGACCCACGGGGACTTGGGCTTCCTGGCCTCCCTCCTAGCAGCACGGCCTTTGTGGTCAGTATGGCCCACACCAGCCTTGCCACCAAACCCCTTCATCCCCTGCCCAAGGACTGATAGGTGCAAAAGAGCTTCACCGTGCCACAAGTCATCTTCCTGCACATCCCAGCAAACTGCGACTGCCACTGACTTGACAGCGGCCCCCCAGCTGCCCGGCGCTGTGTCCAATGCTGGGCCCAACAGCCACCACCCCGGCCCCCCACCTGGCACCACAATGCCAGCACCAATCAGCATGGGGCTTTCGACAGCACCCACAGTTTTGGGGAGAGGAGATAATTTTGCAGGTTTTTGCTCCAGATTAGGGGCTCTCTGCATCACAGCAGCAAAAAGCAGGGCCCCAAATGGCCCCCAGGAATCCAGGGCAAACCTGGGCCCGAAAACAGGTGGCCACCCATGCCAGAACACCTTGTCGGGACCACCGGAGCCAGCACGACGAACCAGCCTGTGTCGGGAGCCCCGAGTTTCCCTCCTTTCAGTCACATCCCCAGGAACCTGAGCAGGAAGAGGTCCATATCAGACGGCTACAGCACTTCCAGCAAGGCCGCCGGCAGGGACGGGAGCATCCTGGCCTTTCCTGCTAGTGGCCCCACGTCCCTGGTCGAGCAAGGCCCAGAGCATCCTTGCCACCAAGACCCCCTCTTCTCCTGCCCAGCGACTGATTAAGTGCAAAAGAGCTGCAAAGTGTAACAAGCCAAATTCGGCCACATCACAGCCCACTACAGCAGCCCCTGGCTTGGCAGTTGCCCCACCGGTACTTGGCACCGTGTCCCATGCTGGGCCCAACAGCCAGCACCCCGGACCCCCAACTGGCACCACAATGCCGGCCCCTATCAGCATGGGGCTTTCGGCACCATCCCCAGTTTTGGGGAGAGGAGATGGTGTTGCCGATCTGTGCTCCAGATTTGGGGAACTCTGTATCACAGCAGCAAGGAGCAGGGCAACAAGTGGCCCGCAAAGATCCAGGGCAAGCCTGGGCCCAAAACAGGGGGCTGCCCACGCCAGAGCACCCTGTCGGGGACCACGGGAGCCAGCACAACGAACCAGTCTGTGTCGGGAGCCCCGTGTGTTCCTGCCTCTAGTCTCATCCCCAGGCACCAGACCAAGCAGAGTTCCAGATCAGACGGATGCATTTCCAGCAAGTTTGCCCGCAGAAACGGGGGCATCCTGGCCTCTCGTCCTAGCTGAACTGCCTTTGTGGTCAGCACGGCCCACACCAGCCTTGCAACCAAGACACCCTCAATCCCTATCCACAGACTGATAGGTGCAAAAGAGCTTCATCGTGCAACAAGTCATCTTCCTGCACATCCCAGCAAACTGGGACTGCCACTGAATAGACAGCGGCCCCCCAGCTGCCCGGAGCTGTGTCCAATGCTGGGTCTAACAGCCAGCACCCCAGCACCCCGACTGGCACCACAATGCCAGCCCCAATCAGCATGCGGCTTTCGACAGCACCCACAGTTTTGGGGAGAGGAGATAATTTTGCAGGTCTTTGCTCCAGATTAGGGGCTCTCTGCATCACAGCAGCAAAAAGCAGGGCCCCAAATGGCCCGCAGGAATCCAGGGCAAACCTGGGCCCGAAAACAGGTGGCCACCCATGCCAGAACACCTTGTCGGGACCACCGGAGCCAGCACGACGAACCAGCCTGTGTCGGGAGCCCCGAGTTTCCCTCCTTTCAGTCACATCCCCAGGAACCTGAGCAGGAAGAGGTCCATATCAGACGGCTACAGCACTTCCAGCAAGGCCGCCGGCAGGGACGGGAGCATCCTGGCCTTTCCTGCTAGTGGCCCCACGTCCCTGGTCGAGCAAGGCCCAGAGCATCCTTGCCACCAAGACCCCCTCTTCTCCTGCCCAGCGACTGATTAAGTGCAAAAGAGCTGCAAAGTGTAACAAGCCAAATTCGGCCACATCACAGCCCACTACAGCAGCCCCTGGCTTGGCAGTTGCCCCACCGGTACTTGGCACCGTGTCCCATGCTGGGCCCAACAGCCAGCACCCCGGCCCCCCAACTGGCACCACAATGCCGGCCCCTATCAGCATGGGGCTTTCGGCACCACCCCCAGGTTTCGGAAGAGGAGATGATGTTGCCGATCTGTGCTCCAGATTTGGGGGACTCTGTATCACAGCAGCAAGGAGCAGGGCACCAAGTGGCCCGCAAAGCTCCAGGGCAAGCCTGGGCCCAAAACAGGGGGCTGCCCACGCCAGAGCACCCTGTCGGGGACCACGGGAGCCAGACAACTAACCAGCCTGTGTCGGGAGCCCCGTGTGTTCCTGCCTCTAGTCTCATCCTCAGGCACCAGACCAAGCAGAGGTCCAGAACAGACGGCTGCACCTCCAGCAAGGCGACCCACGGGGATGGGGGCGTCCTGGCCTCCCTCCTAGCAGCACTGCCTTTGGCGTCAGTATGGCCCACACCAGCCGTGCCACCAAACCCCTTCATCCCCTGCCCAGAGACTGATAGGTGCAAAAGAGCTTCACCGTGCCACAAGCCAACTCCCTGCACATCCCTGCCCACAGCCGATAAGCCGCATTGAGTGCGGCCCCCAGCTGCCCTGCCACCAAGACACCCTCAATCCCTATCATGAGACTGATAGGTGCAAAAGAGCTTCACCGTGCAACAACTCATCTTCCTGCACATCATAGCAAACTGCCACTGCCGATGACTCGACAGCGGCCCCCCAGCTGCCCGGCGCTGTGTCCAATGCTGGGCCCAACAGCCAGCTCCCCGGCCCCCCACCTTGCACCACAATGCCAGCCCCAATCAGCATGGGGCTTTCGACAGCATCCACAGTTTTGGGAAGAGGAGATAATTTTGCTGGTCTTGCTCCAGATTAGGGGCTCTCTGCATCACAGCAGCAAAAAGCAGGGCCCCAAATGGCCCGCAGGAATCCAGGGCAAACCTGGGCCCGAAAACAGGTGGCCACCCATGCCAGAACACCTTGTCGGGGACCACCGGAGCCAGCACCACGAACCAGCCTGTGTCGGGAGCCCCGAGTTTCCCTCCTTTCAGTCACATCCCCAGGAACCTGAGCAGGAAGAGGTCCATATCAGACGGCTACAGCACTTCCAGCAAGGCCGCCGGCAGGGACAGGAGCATCCTGGCCTTTCCTGCTAGTGGCCCCACGTCCCTGGTCGAGCAAGGACCACAATATCCTTGCCACCAAGACCCCCTCTTCTCCAGCCCAGCGACTGATTAAGTGCAAAAGAACTGCAAAGTGTAACAAGCCAAATTCGGCCACATCACAGCCCACTACAGCAGCCCCTGGCTTGGCAGTTGCCCCACCGGTACTTGGCACCGTGTCCCATGCTGGGCCCAACAGCCAGCACCCCGGCCCCCCAACTGGCACCACAATGCCGGCCCCTATCAGCATGGGGCTTTCGGCACCACCCCCAGTTTTGGGGAGAGGAGATGATGTTGCCAATCTGTGCTCCAGATTTGTGGAACTCTGTATCACAGCAGCAAGGAGCAGGGCACCAAGTGGCCCGCAAAGCTCCAGGGCAAGCCTGGGCCCAAAACAGGGGGCTTGCCACGCCAGAGCACCCTGTCGGGGACCACGGGAGCCAGACAACGAACCAGCCTGTGTCGGGAACACCGAGGCTCCTCCCTTCAGTCACATCCCCAGGCACCAGACCAAGCAGAGGTCCAGATCAGAGGGAGGAACTTCCAGCAAGGCTGCCTGCAGAAACGGGGGCGTCCTGGCCTCTCCTCCTAGCTGCACTGCCTTTGTGGTCAGCACGGCCCACACCAGCCTTGCCACTAAGACAACCTCAATCCCTATCCAGAGACTAATAGTTGCAAAAGAGCTTCACCGTGCAACAAGTCATCTTCCTGCACATCACAGTAAACTGCCACTTCCACTGACTCGACAGCGGCCCCCCAGCTGCCCGGCACTGTGTCCAATGCTGGGCGCAACAGCCAGCACCCCGGCCCCCCAACTGGCACCACAATGCCAGCCCTAATCAGCATGGGGCTTTCGACATCACCCACAGTTTTGGGGACAGGAGATAATTTTGCAGGTCTGTGCTCCAGATTAGGGGCTCTCTGCATCACAGCAGCAAAAAGCAGGGCCCCAAATGGCCCGCAGGAATCCAGGGCAAACCTCAGCCCGAAAAAAGGTGGCCACCCATGCCAGAGCACCTTGTCGGGGACCACCGGAGCCAGCACGACGAACCAGCCTGTGTCGGGAGCTCCGAATTTCCCTCCTTTCAGTCACATCCCCAGGAACCTGAGCAGGAAGAGGTCCATATCAGACGGCTACAGCACTTCCAGCAAGGCTGCCTGCAGGGACGGGAGCATCCTGGCCTTTCCTGCTAGTGGCCCCACGTCCCTGGTCGAGCAAGGACCAGAGCATCCTTGCCACCAAGACCCCCTCTTCTCCAGCCCAGCGACTGATTAAGTGCAAAAGAACTGCAAAGTGTAACAAGCCAAATTCGGCCACATCACAGCCCACTACAGCAGCCCCTGGCTTGGCAGTTGCCCCACCGGTACTTGGCACCGTGTCCCATGCTGGGCCCAACAGCCAGCACCCTGTCCCCCAACTGGCACCACAATGCCGGCCCCTAACAGCATGGGGCTTTCGACACCACCCACAGTTTTGGGGAGAGGAGATGATGTTGCCGATCGGTGCTCCAGATTTGGGAAACTCCGTATCACAGCAGCAAGGAGCAGGGCACCATGTGGCCCGCAGGGCTCCAGGGCAAGCCTGTGCCAAAACAGGGGGCTGCCCACAACCAAGCAACCTGTCGGGCACCACGGAAGCCAGCACAACAAACCAGTCTGTGTCGGGAGGCCCGAGTACTCCTGCCTCTACTCTCATCCCCCGGTACCAGACCAAGCAGAGTTAAAGATCAGACGGCTGCACTTCCAGCAAGTTTGCCCGCAGAAACGGGGGCGTCCTGGCCTCTCATCCTAGCTGAACTGCCTTTGTGGTCAGCACGGCCCACACCAGCCTTGCCACCAAGACACCCTCAATCCCTATCCAGAGACTGATAGGTGCAAAAGAGCTTCACCGTGCAACAAGTCATCTTCCTGCACATCCCAGCAAATTGGCACTGCCACTGAATAGACAGCGGCCCCCCAGCTGCCCGGAGCTGTGTCCAATGCTGGGCCCAACAGCCAGTACCCCGGCCCCCCAACTGGCACCACAATGCCAGCCCCAATCAGCATGGGGCTTTCGACAGCACCCACAGTTTTGGGGAGAGGAGATAATTTTGCAGGTCTTTGCTCCAGATTAGGGGCTCTCTGCATCACAGCAGCAAAAAGCAGGGCCCCAAATGGCCCCCAGGAATCCAGGGCAAACCTGGGCCCGAAAACAGGTGGCCACCCATGCCAGAGCACATTGTCGGTGACCACCGGAGCCTGCACGACGAACCAGCCTGTGTCGGGAGCCCGGAGTTTCCCTCCTATCAGTCACATACCCAGGAACCCGAGCAGGAAGAGGTCCATATCAGACCCCTACAGCACTTCCAGCAAGGCCGACTGAAGGGACAGGAGCATCCTGACCTTTCCTCTTAGTGGCCCCACGTCCCTGGTCGAGCAAGGCCCAGAGCAGCCTTGCCACCAAGACCCCCTCATCTACTGCCCAGCGACTGATTAAGTGCAAAAGAGCTGCAAAGTGTAACAAGCCATCTTCCGCCACATCACAGCCCACTACAGCAGCCCCTGGCTTGGCAGTTGCCCCACCGGTACTTGGCACCGTGTCCCATGCTGGGCCCAACAGCCAGCACCACGGCCCCCCAACTGGCACCACAATGCCGGCCCCTATCAGCATGGGGCTTTCGGCACCACCCCCAGTTTTGGGGAGAGGAGATGATGTTGCCGATCTGTGCTCCTGATTTGGGGAACTCTGTATCACAGCAGCAAGGAGCAGGGCACCATGTGGCCCGCAGGGCTCCAGGGCAAGCCTGTGCCCACAACAGGGAGTTGCCCACGACCAAGCAACCTGTCGGGCACCACGGGAGCCAGCACAACGAACCAGTCTGTGTCGGGAGCCCCGAGTGCTTCTGCCTCTAGTCTCATCCTCAGACACAAGACCAAGCAGAGGTCCAGAAGACGGCTGCACTTCCAGCAAGGTGACCCACGGGGACGGGGGCAACCTGGCCTCCCTCCTAGCAGCACAGCCTTTGTCGTCAGTATGGCCCACACCAGCCGTGCCACCAAACCCCTTCATCCCCTGCCCAGAGACTGATAGGTGCAAAAGAGCTTCACCGTGCCACAAGCCAACTCCCTGCAATTCCCTGCCCACAGCCGATACGCCGCATTGAGTGCGGCCCCCAGCTGCCCTGCCACCAAGACACCCTCAATCCCTATCATGAGACTGATAGGTGCAAAAGAGCTTCACCGTGCAACAACTCATCTTCCTGCACATCATAGCAAACTGCCACTGCCTATGACTCGACAGCGGCCCCCCAGCTGCCCGGCGCTGTGTCCAATGCTGGGCCCAACAGCCAGCTCCCCGGCCCCCCAACTGGCACCACAATGCGAGCCCCAATTAGCATGGGGCTTTCGACAGCACCCACAGTTTTGGGGAGAGGAGATAATTTTGCAGGTCTTTGCTCCAGATTAGGGGCTCTCTGCATCACAGCAGCAAAAAGCAGGGCCCCAAATGGCCCGCAGGAATCCAGGGCAAACCTGGGCCCGAAAACAGGTGGCCACCCATGCCAGAGCACCTTGTCGGGGACCACCGGAGCCAGAACGACGAACCAGCCTGTGTCGGGAGACCCGAGTTTCCCTCCTTTCAGTTACATCCACAGGAACCTGAGCAGGAAGAGGTCCATATCAGACGGCTACAGCACTTCCAGCAAGGCCGCCGGCAGGGACGGGAGCATCCTGGCCTTTCCTGCTAGTGGCCCCACGTCCCTGGTCGAGCAAGGACCAGAGCATCCTTGGAACCAAGACCCCCTCATCTCTGCCCAGCGACTGATTAAGTGCAAAAGAACTGCAAAGTGTAACAAGCCAACTTCCGCCACATCACAGCCCACTACAGCAGCCCCTGGCTTGGCAGTTGCCCCACCGGTACTTGGCACCGTGTCCCATGCTGGGCCCAACAGCCAGCACCCCGGCCCCCCAACTGGCACCACAATGCCGGCCCCTATCAGCATGGGGCTTTCGGCACCACCCACAGTTTTGGGGAGGGGAGATGATGTTGCCGATCTGTGCTCCAGATTTGGGAAACTCTGTATCACAGCAGCAAGGAGCAGGGCACCAAGTGGCCCGCAAAGCTCCAGGGCAAGCCTGGGCCCAAAACAGGGGGCTGCCCACGCCAGAGCACCCTGTCGGGAACCACGGGAGCCAGCACAACGAACCTGTCTGTGTAGGGAGCCCCGAGTGCTCCTGCCTCTAGTCTCATCCCCAGGCACCAGACCAAGCAGAGGTCCAGATCAGACGGCTGCACTTCCAGCAAGGCGACCCGCGGGGACGGGGGCGTCCTGGCCTCCCTCCTAGCAGCACGGCCTTTGTGTTCAGTATGGCCCACACCAGCCTTGCCACCAAACCCCTTCGTCCCCTGCCCAGCGACTGATCGGTGCAAAAGTGCTTCACCGAGCCACAAGCCAACTCCCGGCACATCCCAGCCCACAGCCGATACGCCGCATTGAGAGCGGCCCCCAGCTGCCCGGCGTTGTGTCCCATGCAGGGCCCAACAGCCAGCACCACGGCCCCCTACTGGCACCACAATGCCGGCCCCCATCTGCATGCGGCTTTCGGAAGCACCACCAGTTTTGGGGAGAGGGTATGGTGTTGCTGATCTGTGTTCCAGGTTTGGGCCACTCTGCATCACAGCAGCAAAGAGCACGGCCCCATGTGGCCCACAGGGCTCTAGGGCAAGCCTGGGCCCCAACGTAGGGGGACGCCCACGCCAGAGTACCCTGTCGGGGACCACGGGAGCCAGCACAACGAACCAGCCTGTGTCGGGAACACCGAGGCTCCTCCCTTCAGCACATCCCCAGGCACCAGACCAAGCAGAGGTCCAGATCAGAGGGAGGAACTTCCATCAAGGCTGCCTGCAGAAACGGGGGCGTCCTGGCCTCTCCTCCTAGCTGAACTGCCATTGTGGTCAGCACGGCCCACACTAGCCTTGTCACCAAGAAACCCTCAATCCCTATCCAGAGACTGATAGGTGCAAAAGAGCTTCACCGTACAACAAGTCATCTTCATGAACATCCCAGCAAACTGCCACTGCCACTGACTTGACAGCGGCCGCCCAGCTGCCCGGCGCTGTGTCCAATGCTGGGCCCAACAGCCACCACCCCGGCCCCCCACCTGGCACCACAATGCCAGCACCAATCGCATGGGGCTTTCGACAGCACCCACAGTTTTGGGGAGAAGAGATAATTTTGCAGGTCTGTGCTCCAGATTAGGGGCTCTCTGCATCACAGCAGCAAAAAGCAGGGCCCCAAATGGCCCGCAGGAATCCAGGGCAAACCTGGGCCCGAAAACAGGTGGCCACCCATGCCAGAACACCTTGTTGGGACCACCGGAGCCAGCACGACGAACCAGCCTGTGTCGGGAGCCCCGAGTTTCCCTCCTTTCAGTCACATCCCCAGGAACCTGAGCAGGAAGAGGTCCATATCAGACGGCTACAGCACTTCCAGCAAGGCTACCGGCAGGGACGAGAGCATCCTGGCCTTTCCTGCTAGTGGCCCCACGTCCCTTGTCGAGCAAGGACCACAGCATCCTTGCCACCAAGACCCCCTCTTCTCCTGCCCAGCGACTGATTAAGTGCAAAAGAACTGCAAAGTGTAACAAGCCATCTTCCGCCACATCACAGCCCACTACAGCAGCCCCTGGCTTGGCAGTTGCCCCTCCGGTACTTGGCACAGTGTACCATGCTGGGCCCAACAGCCAGCACCCCGGCCCCCCAACTGGCACCACAATGCCGGCCCCTATCAGCATGGGGCTTTCGGCACCACCCCCAGTTTTCGGAAGAGGAGATGATGTTGCCGATCGGTGCTCCAGATTTGGGGAACTCTGTATCACAGCAGCAAGGAGCAGGGCACCAAGTGGCCCGCAAAGCTCCAGGGCAAGCCTGGCCCAAAACAGGGGGCTGCCCACGCCAGAGCACCCTGTCGGGGACCACGGGAGCCAGCACAATGAACCAGTCTGTGTCGGGAGCCCCGTGTGTTCCTGCCTCTAGTCTCATCCTCAGGCACCAGACCAAGCAGAGGTCCAGAACAGACAGCTGCACCTCCAGCAAGGCGACCCACGGGGACGGGGGCGTCCTGGCCTCCCTCCTAGCAGCACTGCCTTTGGCGTCAGTATGGCCCACACCAGCCGTGCCACCAAACCCCTTCATCCCCTGCCCAGAGACTGATAGGTGCAAAAGAGCTTCACCGTGCCACAAGCCAACTCCCTGCACATCCCTGCCCACAGCCGATACGCCGCATTGAATGCGGCCCCCAGCTGCCCTGCCACCAAGACACCCTCAATCCCTATCATGAGACTGATAGGTGCAAAAGAGCTTCACCGTGCAACAACTCATCTTCCTGCACATCATAGCAAACTGCCACTGCCTATGACTCGACAGCGGCCCCCCAGCTGCCCGGCGCTGTGTCCAATGCTGGGCCCACAGCCAGCTCCCCGGCCCCCCAACTGGCACCACAATGCGAGCCCCAATTAGCATGGGGCTTTCGACAGCACCCACAGTTTTGGGGGAGGAGATAATTTTGCAGGTCTTTGCTCCAGATTAGGGGCTCTCTGCATCACAGCAGCAAAAAGCAGGGCCCCAAATGGCCCGCAGGAATCCAGGGCAAACCTGGGCCCGAAAACAGGTGGCCACCCATGCCAGAGCACCTTGTCGGGGACCACCGGAGCCAGCACGACGAACCAGCCTGTGTCGGGAGACCCGAGTTTCCCTCCTTTCAGTTACATCCACAGGAACCTGAGCAGGAAGAGGTCCATATCAGACGGCTACAGCACTTCCAGCAAGGCCGCCGGCAGGGACGGGAGCATCCTGGCCTTTCCTGCTAGTGGCCCCACGTCCCTGGTCGAGCAAGGACCAGAGCATCCTTGGAACCAAGACCCCCTCATCTCTGCCCAGCGACTGATTAAGTGCAAAAGAACTGCAAAGTGTAACAAGCCAACTTCCGCCACATCACAGCCCACTACAGCAGCCCCTGGCTTGGCAGTTGCCCCACCGGTACTTGGCACCGTGTCCCATGCTGGGCCCAACAGCCAGCACCCCGGCCCCCCAACTGGCACCACAATGCCGGCCCCTATCAGCATGGGGCTTTCGGCACCACCCACAGTTTTGGGGAGGGGAGATGATGTTGCCGATCTGTGCTCCAGATTTGGGAAACTCTGTATCACAGCAGCAAGGAGCAGGGCACCAAGTGGCCCGCAAAGCTCCAGGGCAAGCCTGGGCCCAAAACAGGGGGCTGCCCACGCCAGAGCACCCTGTCGGGAACCACGGGAGCCAGCACAACGAACCAGTCTGTGTAGGGAGCCCCGAGTGCTCCTGCCTCTAGTCTCATCCCCAGGCACCAGACCAAGCAGAGGTCCAGATCAGACGGCTGCACTTCCAGCAAGGCGACCCGCGGGGACGGGGGCGTCCTGGCCTCCCTCCTAGCAGCACGGCCTTTGTGTTCAGTATGGCCCACACCAGCCTTGCCACCAAACCCCTTCGTCCCCTGCCCAGCGACTGATCGGTGCAAAAGTGCTTCACCGAGCCACAAGCCAACTCCCGGCACATCCCAGCCCACAGCCGATACGCCGCATTGAGAGCGGCCCCCAGCTGCCCGGCGTTGTGTCCCATGCAGGGCCCAACAGCCAGCACCACGGCCCCCTACTGGCACCACAATGCCGGCCCCCATCTGCATGCGGCTTTCGGAAGCACCACCAGTTTTGGGGAGAGGGTATGGTGTTGCTGATCTGTGTTCCAGGTTTGGGCCACTCTGCATCACAGCAGCAAAGAGCACGGCCCCATGTGGCCCACAGGGCTCTAGGGCAAGCCTGGGCCCCAACGTAGGGGGACGCCCACGCCAGAGTACCCTGTCGGGGACCACGGGAGCCAGCACAACGAACCAGCCTGTGTCGGGAACACCGAGGCTCCTCCCTTCAGCACATCCCCAGGCACCAGACCAAGCAGAGGTCCAGATCAGAGGGAGGAACTTCCATCAAGGCTGCCTGCAGAAACGGGGGCGTCCTGGCCTCTCCTCCTAGCTGAACTGCCATTGTGGTCAGCACGGCCCACACTAGCCTTGTCACCAAGAAACCCTCAATCCCTATCCAGAGACTGATAGGTGCAAAAGAGCTTCACCGTACAACAAGTCATCTTCATGAACATCCCAGCAAACTGCCACTGCCACTGACTTGACAGCGGCCACCCAGCTGCCCGGCGCTGTGTCCAATGCTGGGCCCAACAGCCACCACCCCGGCCCCCCACCTGGCACCACAATGCCAGCACCAATCGCATGGGGCTTTCGACAGCACCCACAGTTTTGGGGAGAAGAGATAATTTTGCAGGTCTGTGCTCCAGATTAGGGGCTCTCTGCATCACAGCAGCAAAAAGCAGGGCCCCAAATGGCCCGCAGGAATCCAGGGCAAACCTGGGCCCGAAAACAGGTGGCCACCCATGCCAGAACACCTTGTTGGGACCACCGGAGCCAGCACGACGAACCAGCCTGTGTCGGGAGCCCCGAGTTTCCCTCCTTTCAGTCACATCCCCAGGAACCTGAGCAGGAAGAGGTCCATATCAGACGGCTACAGCACTTCCAGCAAGGCTACCAGCAGGGACGAGAGCATCCTGGCCTTTCCTGCTAGTGGCCCCACGTCCCTGGTCGAGCAAGGACCACAGCATCCTTGCCACCAAGACCCCCTCTTCTCCTGCCCAGCGACTGATTAAGTGCAAAAGAACTGCAAAGTGTAACAAGCCATCTTCCGCCACATCACAGCCCACTACAGCAGCCCCTGGCTTGGCAGTTGCCCCTCCGGTACTTGGCACAGTGTCCCATGCTGGGCCCAACAGCCAGCACCCCGGCCCCCCAACTGGCACCACAATGCCGGCCCCTATCAGCATGGGGCTTTCGGCACCACCCCCAGTTTTCGGAAGAGGAGATGATGTTGCCGATCGGTGCTCCAGATTTGGGGAACTCTGTATCACAGCAGCAAGGAGCAGGGCACCAAGTGGCCCGCAAAGCTCCAGGGCAAGCCTGGCCCAAAACAGGGGGCTGCCCACGCCAGAGCACCCTGTCGGGGACCACGGGAGCCAGCACAATGAACCAGTCTGTGTCGGGAGGCCCGAGTGCTCCTGCCTCTAGTCTCATCCCCAGGCACCAGACCAAACAGAGTTCCAGATCAGACGGATGCACTTCCAGCAAGTTTGCCCGCAGAAACGGGGGCATCCTGGCCTCTCATCCTAGCTGAACTGCCTTTGTGGTCAGCACGGCCCACACCAGCCTTGCAACCAAGACACCCTCAATCCCTATCCAGAGACTGATAGGTGCAAAAGAGCTTCATCGTGCAACAAGTCATCTTCCTGCACATCCCAGCAAACTGGGACTGCCACTGAATAGACAGCGGCCCCCCAGCTGCCCGGAGCTGTGTCCAATGCTGGGTCCAACAGCCAGCACCCCAGCACCCCAACTGGCACCACAATGCCAGCCCCAATCAGCATGCGGCTTTCGACAGCACCCACAGTTTTGGGGAGAGGAGATAATTTTGCAGGTCTTTGCTCCAGATTAGGGGCTCTCTGCATCACAGCAGCAAAAAGCAGGGCCCCAAATGGCCCCCAGGAATCCAGGGCAAACCTGGGCCCGAAAACAGGTGGCCACCCATGCCAGAACACCTTGTCGGGACCACCGGAGCCAGCACGACGAACCAGCCTGTGTCGGGAGCCCCGAGTTTCCCTCCTTTCAGTCACATCCCCAGGAACCTGAGTAGGAAGAGGTCCATTTCAGACGGCTACAGCACTTCCAGCAAGGCCGCCGGCAGGGACGGGAGCATCCTGGCCTTTCCTGCTAGTGGCCCCACGTCCCTGGTCGAGCAAGGACCAGAGCATCCTTGCAACCAAGACCCCCTCTTCTCCTGCCCAGCGACTGATTAAGTGCAAAAGAGCTGCAAAGTGTAACAAGCCAAATTCGGCCACATCACAGCCCACTACAGCAGCCCCTGGCTTGGCAGTTGCCCCACCGGTACTTGGCACCGTGTCCCATGCTGGGCCCAACAGCCAGCACCCCGGCCCCCCAACTGGCACCACAATGCCGGCCCCTATCAGCATGGGGCTTTCGGCACCACCCCCAGGTTTCGGAAGAGGAGATGATGTTGCCGATCTGTGCTCCAGATTTGGGGAACTCTGTATCACAGCAGCAAGGAGCAGGGCACCAAGTGGCCCGCAAAGCTCCAGGGCAAGCCTGGGCCCAAAACAGGGGGCTGCCCACGCCAGAGCACCCTGTCGGGGACCACGGGAGCCAGCACAACGAACCAGTCTGTGTCGGGAGCCCCGTGTGTTCCTGCCTCTAGTCTCATCCTCAGGCACCAGACCAAGCAGAGGTCCAGAACAGACGGCTGCACCTCCAGCAAGGCGACCCACGGGGACGGGGGCGTCCTGGCCTCCCTCCTAGCAGCACTGCCTTTGGCGTCAGTATGGCCCACACCAGCCGTGCCACCAAACCCCTTCATCCCCTGCCCAGAGACTGATAGGTGCAAAAGAGCTTCACCGTGCCACAAGCCAACTCCCTGCACAACCCTGCCCACAGCCGATACGCCGCATAGAGTGCGGCCCCCAGCTGCCCTGCCACCAAGACACCCTCAATCCCTATCATGAGACTGATAGGTGCAAAAGAGCTTCACCGTGCAACAACTCATCTTCCTGCACATCATAGCAAACTGCCACTGCCTATGACTCGACAGCGGCCCCCCAGCTGCCCGGCGCTGTGTCCAATGCTGGGCCCACAGCCAGCTCCCCGGCCCCCCAACTGGCACCACAATGCGAGCCCCAATTAGCATGGGGCTTTCGACAGCACCCACAGTTTTGGGGGAGGAGATAATTTTGCAGGTCTTTGCTCCAGATTAGGGGCTCTCTGCATCACAGCAGCAAAAAGCAGGGCCCCAAATGGCCCGCAGGAATCCAGGGCAAACCTGGGCCCGAAAACAGGTGGCCACCCATGCCAGAGCACCTTGTCGGGGACCACCGGAGCCAGCACGACGAACCAGCCTGTGTCGGGAGACCCGAGTTTCCCTCCTTTCAGTTACATCCACAGGAACCTGAGCAGGAAGAGGTCCATATCAGACGGCTACAGCACTTCCAGCAAGGCCGCCGGCAGGGACGTGAGCATCCTGGCCTTTCCTGCTAGTGGCCCCACGTCCCTGGTCGAGCAAGGACCACAGCATTCTTGCCACCAAGACCCCCTCTTCTCCTGCCCAGCGACTGATTAAGTGCAAAAGAACTGCAAAGTGTAACAAGCCATCTTCCGCCACATCACAGCCCACTACAGCAGCCCCTGGCTTGGCAGTTGCCCCTCCGGTACTTGGCACCGTGTCCCATGCTGGGCCCAACAGCCAGCACCCCGGCCCCCCAACTGGCACCACAATGCCGGCCCCTATCAGCATGGGGCTTTCGGCACCACCCCCAGTTTTCGGAAGAGGAGATGATGTTGCCGATCGGTGCTCCAGATTTGGGGAACTCTGTATCACAGCAGCAAGGAGCAGGGCACCAAGTGGCCCGCAAAGCTCCAGGGCAAGCCTGGCCCAAAACAGGGGGCTGCCCACGCCAGAGCACCCTGTCGGGGACCACGGGAGCCAGCACAACGAACCAGTCTGTGTCGGGAGCCCCGTGTGTTCCTGCCTCTAGTCTCATCCTCAGGCACCAGACCAAGCAGAGGTCCAGATCAGACGGCTGCACCTCCAGCAAGGCGACCCAAGGGGACGGGGGCGTCCTGGCCTCCCTCCTAGCAGCACAGCCTTTGTCTTCAGTATGGCCCACACCAGCCGTGCCACCAAACCCCTTCATCCCCTGCCCAGAGACTGATAGGTGCAAAAGAGCTTCACCGTGCCACAAGCCAACTCCCTGCACATCCCTGCCCACAGCCGATACGCCGCATTGAGTGCGGCCCCCAGCTGCCCTGCCACCAAGACACCCTCAATCCCTATCATGAGACTGATAGGTGCAAAAGAGCTTCACCGTGCAACAACTCATCTTCCTGCACATCATAGCAAACTGCCACTGCCTATGACTCGACAGCGGCCCCCCAGCTGCCCGGCGCTGTGTCCAATGCTGGGCCCACAGCCAGCTCCCCGGCCCCCCAACTGGCACCACAATGTGAGCCCCAATTAGCATGGGGCTTTCGACAGCACCCACAGTTTTGGGGGAGGAGATAATTTTGCAGGTCTTTGCTCCAGATTAGGGGCTCTCTGCATCACAGCAGCAAAAAGCAGGGCCCCAAATGGCCCGCAGGAATCCAGGGCAAACCTGGGCCCGAAAACAGGTGGCCACCCATGCCAGAGCACCTTGTCGGGGACCACCGGAGCCAGCACGACGAACCAGCCTGTGTCGGGAGACCCGAGTTTCCCTCCTTTCAGTTACATCCACAGGAACCTGAGCAGGAAGAGGTCCATATCAGACGGCTACAGCACTTCCAGCAAGGCCGCCAGCAGGGACGGGAGCATCCTGGCCTTTCCTGCTAGTGGCCCCACGTCCCTGGTCGAGCAAGGACCACAGCATCCTTGCCACCAAGACCCCCTCTTCTCCTGCCCAGCGACTGATTAAGTGCTAAAGAACTGCAAAGTGTAACAAGCCATCTTCCGCCACATCACAGCCCACTACAGCAGCCCCTGGCTTGGCAGTTGCCCCTCCGGTACTTGGCACCGTGTCCCATGCTGGGCCCAACAGCCAGCACCCCGGCCCCCCAACTGGCACCACAATGCCGGCCCCTATCAGCATGGGGCTTTCGGCACCACCCCCAGTTTTCGGAAGAGGAGATGATGTTGCCGATCGGTGCTCCAGATTTGGGGAACTCTGTATCACAGCAGCAAGGAGCAGGGCACCAAGTGGCCCGCAAAGCTCCAGGGCAAGCCTGGCCCAAAACAGGGGGCTGCCCACGCCAGAGCACCCTGTTGGGGACCACGGGAGCCAGCACAACGAACCAGTCTGTGTCGGGAGCCCCGTGTGTTCCTGCCTCTAGTTTCATCCTCAGGCACCAGACCAAGCAGAGGTCCAGATCAGACGGCTGCACCTCCAACAAGGCGACCCAAGGGGACGGGGGCGTCCTGGCCTCCCTCCTAGCAGCACAGCCTTTGTCTTCAGTATGGCCCACACCAGCCGTGCCACCAAACCCCTTCATCCCCTGCCCAGAGACTGATAGGTGCAAAAGAGCTTCACCGTGCCACAAGCCAACTCCCTGCACATCCCAGCCCACAGCCGATACGCCGCATTGAGAGCGGCCCCCAGCTGCCCGGCGCTTGTCCCATGCAGGGCCCAACAGCCAGCACCACGGCCCACTACTGGCACCACAATGCCCGCCCCCATCAGCATGGAGCTTTCGGAAGCACCACCAGTTTTGGGGAGAGGGTATGGTGTTGCTGATCTGTGTTCCAGGTTTGAGCCACTCAGCATCACAGCAGCAAAGGGCAGGGCCCCATGTGGCCCGCATGGCTCTAGGGCAAGCCTGGGCCCCAACGTAGAGGGACGCCCTCGCCAGAGTACCCTGTCGGGGACCACGGGAGCCAGCACAACGAACCAGCCTGTGTCGGGAACCCCGAGGCTCCTCCTTTCAGTCACATCCCCAGGCACCAGACCAAGCAGAGGTCCAGATCAGAGGGAGGAACTTCCAGCAAGGCTGCCCAGAGAAACGGGGGCGTCCTGGCCTCTCGTCCTAGCTGAACTGCCTTTGTGGTCAGCACGGCCCACACCAGCCTTGCCACTAAGACAACCTCAATCCCTATCCAGAGACTAATAGTTGCAAAAGAGCTTCACCGTGCAACAAGTCATCTTCCTGCACATCACAGCAAACTGCCACTTCCACTGACTCGACAGCGGCCCCCCAGCTGCCCGGCACTGTGTCCAATGCTGGGCGCAACAGCCAGTACCCCGGCCCCCCAACTGGCACCACAATGGCAGCCCCAATCAGCATGGGGCTTTCGACATCACCCACAGTTTTGGGGACAGGAGATAATTTTGCAGGTCTGTGCTCCAGATTAGGGGCTCTCTGCATCACAGCAGCAAAAAGCAGGGCCCCAAATGGCCCGCAGGAATCCAGGGCAAACCTCAGCCCGAAAAAAGGTGGCCACCCATGCCAGAGCACCTTGTCGGGGACCACCGGAGCCAGCACGACGAACCAGCCTGTGTCGGGAGCTCCGAATTTCCCTCCTTTCAGTCACATCCCCAGGAACCTGAGCAGGAAGAGGTCCATATCAGACGGCTACAGCACTTCCAGCAAGGCCGCCTGCAGGGACGGGAGCATCCTGGCCTTTCCTGCTAGTGGCCCCACGTCCCTGGTCGAGCAAGGACCACAGCATCCTTGCCACCAAGACCCCCTCATCTCTGCCCAGCGACTGATTAAGTGCAAAAGAACTGCAAAGTGTAACAAGCCAACTTCCGCCACATCACAGCCCACTACAGCAGCCCCTGGCTTGGCAGTTGCCCCACCGGTACTTGGCACCGTGTCCCATGCTGGGCCCAACAGCCAGCACCCCGGACCCCCAACTGGCACCACAATGCCGGCCCCTATCAGCATGGGGCTTTCGGCACCACCCACAGTTTTGGGGAGGGGAGATGATGTTGCCGATCTGTGCTCCAGATTTGGGAAACTCTGTATCACAGCAGCAAGGAGCAGGGCACCATGTGGCCCGCAGGGCTCCAGGGCAAGCCTGTGCCCAAAACAGGGGGCTGCCCACAACCAAGCAACCTGTCGGGCACCACGGGAGCCAGCACAACGAACCAGTCTGTGTCGGGAGGCCCGAGTGCTCCTGCCTCTAGTCTCATCCCCAGGCACCAGACCAAGCAGAGTTCCAGATCAGACGGATGCACTTCCAGCAAGTTTGCCCGCAAAACGGGGGCATCCTGGCCTCTCGTCCTAGCTGAACTGCCTTTGTGGTCAGCACGGCCCACACCAGCCTTGCAACCAAGACACCCTCAATCCCTATCCAGAGACTGATAGGTGCAAAATAGCTTCATCGTGCAACAAGTCATCTTCCTGCACATCCCAGCAAACTGGGACTGCCACTGAATAGACAGCGGCCCCCCAGCTGCCCGGAGCTGTGTCCAATGCTGGGTCCAACAGCCAGCACCCCAGCACCCCAACTGGCACCACAATGCCAGCCCCAATCAGCATGCGGCTTTCGACAGCACCCACAGTTTTGGGGAGAGGAGATAATTTTGCAGGTCTTTGCTCCAGATTAGGGGCTCTCTGCATCACAGCAGCAAAAAGCAGGGCCCCAAATGGCCCCCAGGAATCCAGGGCAAACCTGGGCCCGAAAACAGGTGGCCACCCATGCCAGAGCACCATGTCGGGACCACCGGAGCCAGCACGACGAACCAGCCTGTGTCAGGAGCCCCGAGTTTCCCTCCTTTCAGTCACATCCCCAGGAACCTGAGCAGGAAGAGGTCCATATCAGACGGCTACAGCACTTCCAGCAAGGCCGCCGGCAGGGACGGGAGCATCCTGGCCTTTCCTGCTAGTGGCCCCACGTCCCTGGTCGAGCAAGGACCAGAGCATCCTTGCAACCAAGACCCCCTCTTCTCCTGCCCAGCGACTGATTAAGTGCAAAAGAGCTGCAAAGTGTAACAAGCCAAATTCGGCCACATCACAGCCCACTACAGCAGCCCCTGGCTTGGCAGTTGCCCCACCGGTACTTGGCACCGTGTCCCATGCTGGGCCCAACAGCCAGCACCCCGGCCCCCCAACTGGCACCACAATGCCGGCCCCTATCAGCATGGGGCTTTCGGCACCACCCCCAGGTTTCGGAAGAGGAGATGATGTTGCCGATCTGTGCTCCAGATTTGGGGAACTCTGTATCACAGCAGCAAGGAGCAGGGCACCAAGTGGCCCGCAAAGCTCCAGGGCAAGCCTGGCCCAAAACAGGGGGCTGCCCACGCCAGAGCACCCTGTCGGGGACCACGGGAGCCAGCACAACGAACCAGTCTGTGTCGGGAGCCCCGTGTGTTCCTGCCTCTAGTCTCATCCTCAGGCACCAGACCAAGCAGAGGTCCAGAACAGACGGCTGCACCTCCAGCAAGGCGACCCACGGGGACGGGGGCGTCCTGGCCTCCCTCCTAGCAGCACTGCCTTTGGCGTCAGTATGGCCCACACCAGCCGTGCCACCAAACCCCTTCATCCCCTGCCCAGAGACTGATAGGTGCAAAAGAGCTTCACCGTGCCACAAGCCAACTCCCTGCACATCCCTGCCCACAGCCGATACGCCGCATTGAGTGCGGCCCCCAGCTGCCCTGCCACCAAGACACCCTCAATCCCTATCATGAGACTGATAGGTGCAAAAGAGCTTCACCGTGCAACAACTCATCTTCCTGCACATCATAGCAAACTGCCACTGCCTATGACTCGACAGCGGCCCCCCAGCTGCCCGGCGCTGTGTCCAATGCTGGGCCCACAGCCAGCTCCCCGGCCCCCCAACTGGCACCACAATGCGAGCCCCAATTAGCATGGGGCTTTCGACAGCACCCACAGTTTTGGGGGAGGAGATAATTTTGCAGGTCTTTGCTCCAGATTAGGGGCTCTCTGCATCACAGCAGCAAAAAGCAGGGCCCCAAATGGCCCGCAGGAATCCAGGGCAAACCTGGGCCCGAAAACAGGTGGCCACCCATGCCAGAGCACCTTGTCGGGGACCACCGGAGCCAGCACGACGAACCAGCCTGTGTCGGGAGACCCGAGTTTCCCTCCTTTCAGTTACATCCACAGGAACCTGAGCAGGAAGAGGTCCATATCAGACGGCTACAGCACTTCCAGCAAGGCCGCCGGCAGGGACGGGAGCATCCTGGCCTTTCCTGCTAGTGGCCCCACGTCCCTGGTCGAGCAAGGACCACAGCATCCTTGCCACCAAGACCCCCTCTTCTCCTGCCCAGCGACTGATTAAGTGCAAAAGAACTGCAAAGTGTAACAAGCCATCTTCCGCCACATCACAGCCCACTACAGCAGCCCCTGGCTTGGCAGTTGCCCCTCCGGTACTTGGCACCGTGTCCCATGCTGGGCCCAACAGCCAGCACCCCGGCCCCCCAACTGGCACCACAATGCCGGCCCCTATCAGCATGGGGCTTTCGGCACCACCCCCAGTTTTCGGAAGAGGAGATGATGTTGCCGATCGGTGCTCCAGATTTGGGGAACTCTGTATCACAGCAGCAAGGAGCAGGGCACCAAGTGGCCCGCAAAGCTCCAGGGCAAGCCTGGCCCAAAACAGGGGGCTGCCCACGCCAGAGCACCCTGTCGGGGACCACGGGAGCCAGCACAACGAACCAGTCTGTGTCGGGAGCCCCGTGTGTTCCTGCCTCTAGTCTCATCCTCAGGCACCAGACCAAGCAGAGGTCCAGATCAGACGGCTGCACCTCCAGCAAGGCGACCCAAGGGGACGGGGGCGTCCTGGCCTCCCTCCTAGCAGCACAGCCTTTGTCTTCAGTATGGCCCACACCAGCCGTGCCACCAAACCCCTTCATCCCCTGCCCAGAGACTGATAGGTGCAAAAGAGCTTCACCGTGCCACAAGCCAACTCCCTGCACATCCCAGCCCACAGCCGATACGCCGCATTGAGAGCGGCCCCCAGCTGCCCGGCGCTTGTCCCATGCAGGGCCCAACAGCCAGCACCACGGCCCACTACTGGCACCACAATGCCCGCCCCCATCAGCATGGAGCTTTCGGAAGCACCACCAGTTTTGGGGAGAGGGTATGGTGTTGCTGATCTGTGTTCCAGGTTTGAGCCACTCAGCATCACAGCAGCAAAGGGCAGGGCCCCATGTGGCCCGCATGGCTCTAGGGCAAGCCTGGGCCCCAACGTAGAGGGACGCCCTCGCCAGAGTACCCTCTCGGGGACCACGGGAGCCAGCACAACGAACCAGCCTGTGTCGGGAACCCCGAGGCTCCTCCTTTCAGTCACATCCCCAGGCACCAGACAAAGCAGAGGTCCAGATCAGAGGGAGGAACTTCCAGCAAGGCTACCCAGAGAAACGGGGGCGTCCTGGCCTCTCGTCCTAGCTGAACTGCCTTTGTGGTCAGCACGGCCCACACCAGCCTTGCCACTAAGACAACCTCAATCCCTATCCAGAGACTAATAGTTGCAAAAGAGTTTCACCGTGCAACAAGTCATCTTCCTGCACATCACAGCAAACTGCCACTTCCACTGACTCGACAGTGGCCCCCCAGCTGCCCGGCACTGTGTCCAATGCTGGGCGCAACAGCCAGCACCTCGGCCCCCCAACTGGCACCACAATGCCAGCCCCAATCAGCATGGGGCTTTCGACATCACCCACAGTTTTGGGGACAGGAGATAATTTTGCAGGTCTGTGCTCCAGATTAGGGGCTCTCTGCATCACAGCAGCAAAAAGCAAGGCCCCAAATGGCCCGCAGGAATGCAGGGCAAACCTCGGCCCGAAAACAGGTGGCCACCCATGCCAGAGCACCTTGTCGGGGACCACCGGAGCCAGCACGACGAAACAGCCTGTGTCAGTTGCTCCGAATTTCCCTCCTTTCAGTCACATCCCCAGGAACCTGAGCAGGAAGAGGTCCATATCAGACGGCTACAGCACTTCCAGCAAGGCCGCCGGCAGGGACGAGAGCATCCTGGCCTTTCCTGCTAGTGGCCCCACGTCCCTGGTCGAGCAAGGACCAGAGCATCCTTGGAACCAAGACCCCCTCATCTCTGCCCAGCGACTGATTAAGTGCAAAAGAACTGCAAAGTGTAACAAGCCAACTTCCGCCACATCACAGCCCACTACAGCAGCCCCTGGCTTGGCAGTTGCCCCACCGGTACTTGGCACCGTGTCCCATGCTGGGCCCAACAGCCAGTACCCTGTCCCCCAACTGGCACCACAATGCCGGCCCCTAACAGCATGGGGCTTTCGGCACCACCCACAGTTTTGGGGAGAGGAGATGATGTTGCCGATCTGTGCTCCAGATTTGGGAAACTCTGTATCACAGCAGCAAGGAGCAGGGCACCATGTGGCCCGCAGGGCTCCAGGGCAAGCCTGTACCCAAAACAGGGGGCTGCCCACAACCAAGCAACCTGTCGGGCACCACGGAAGCCAGCACAACAAACCAGTCTGTGTCGGGAGGCCCGAGTACTCCTGCCTCTACTCTCATCCCCAGGCACCAGACCAAGCAGAGTTAAAGATCAGACGGCTGCACTTCCAGCAAGTTTGCCCGCAGAAACGGGGGCGTCCTGGCCTCTCATCCTAGCTGAACTGCCTTTGTGGTCAGCACGGCCCACACCAGCCTTGCCACCAAGACACCCTCAATCCCTATCCAGAGACTGATAGGTGCAAAAGAGCTTCACCGTGCAACAAGTCATCTTCCTGCACATCCCAGCAAATTGGCACTGCCACTGAATAGACAGCGGCCCCCCAGCTGCCCGGCACTGTGTCCAATGCTGGGCCCAACAGCCAGCACCCCGGCCCCCCAACTGGCACCACAATGCCAGCCCCAATCAGCATGGGGCTTTCGAGAGCACCCACAGTTTTGGGGAGAGGAGATAATTTTGCAGGTCTGTGCTCCAGATTAGGGGCTCTCTGCATCACAGCAGCAAAAAGCAGGGCCCCAAATGGCCCGCAGGAATCCAGGGCAAACCTGGGCCCGAAAACAGGTGGCCACCCATGCCAGAGCACATTGTCGGTGACCACCGGAGCCTGCACGACGAACCAGCCTGTGTCGGGAGCCCGGAGTTTCCCTCCTATCAGTCACATCCTCAGGAACCTGAGCAGGAAGAGGTCCATATCAGACGGCTACAGCACTTCCAGCAAGGCCGCCTGCGGGGACGGGAGCATCCTGGCCTTTCCTCCAAGTGGCCCCACGTCCCTGGTCGAGCAAGGCCCAGTGCAGCCTTGGCACCAAGACCCCCTCATCTACTGCCCAGCGACTGATTAAGTGCAAAAGAGCTGCAAAGTGTAACAAGCCATCATCCGCCAAATCACAGCCCACTACAGCAGCCCCTGGCTTGGCAGTTGCCCCACCGGTACTTGGCACCGTGTCCCATGCTGGGCCCAACAGCCAGCTCCCCGGCCCCACAACTGGCACCACAATGCCGGCCCCTATCAGCATGGGGCTTTCGGCACCACCCCCAGTTGTGGGGAGAGGAGATGATGTTGCCGATCTGTGCTCCAGATTTGGGGAACTCTGTATCACAGCAGCAAGGAGCAGGGTACCAAGTGGCTCATAAAACTCCAGGCCAAGCCTGGACCCAAAACAGGGGGCTGCCCACGCCAGAGCACCCTGTCGGGAACCACGGGAGCCAGCACAACGAACCAGTCTGTGTAGGGAGCCCCGAGTGCTCCTGCCTCTAGTCTCATCCTCAGGCACCAGACCAAGCAGAGGTCCAGATCAGACGGCTGCACTTCCAGCAAGGCGACCCGCGGGGACGGGGGCGTCCTGGCCTCCCTCCTAGCAGCACTGCCTTTGTGGTCCGTATGGCCCACACCAGCCTTGCCACCAAACCCCTTCGTCCACTGCCCAGAGACTGATAGGTGCAAAAGTGCTTTCACCGAGCCGCAAGCCAACTCCCTGCTCATCCCATCCCACAGCCGATACGCCGCGTTGAGAGAGGCCCCCAGCTGCCGGCGTTGTGTCCCATGCAGGGCCCAACAGCCAGCACCACGGCCCCCTACTGGCACCACAATTCCGGGCCCCCATCTGCATGGGGCTTTCGGAAGCACCACCAGTTTTGGGGAGAGGAGATGGTGTTGCTGATCTGTGTTCCAGGTTTGGGCCACTCTGCATCACAGCAGCAAAGAGCACGGCCCCATGTGGCCCTCAGGGCTCTAGGGCAAGCCTGGGCCCCAACGTAGGGGGACGCCCACGCCAGAGTACCCTGTCGGGGACCACGGGAGCCAGCACAACGAACCAGCCTGTGTCGGGAACACCGAGGCTCCTCCCTTCAGCACATCCCCAGGCACCAGACCAAGCAGAGGTCCAGATCAGAGGGAGGAACTTCCATCAAGGCTGCCCAAAGAAACGGGGGCGTCCGCCTCTCCTCCTAGCTGCACTGCCTTTGTGGTCAGCACGGCCCACACTAGCCTTGCCACTAAGACAACCTCCATCCCGATCCAGAGACTGATAGGTGCAAAAGAGCTTCACCGAACAACAAGTCATCTTCCTGAACATCCCAGCAAACTGCCACTGCCACTGACTTGACAGCGGCCCCCCAGCTGACCGGCGCTGTGTCCAATGCTGGGCCCAACAGCCACCACCGGGCCCCACCTGGCACCACAATGCCAGCCCAAATCAGCATGGGGCTTTCGACAGCACCCACAGTTTGGGGAGAGGAGATAATTTTGCAGGTCTGTGCTCCAGATTAGGGGCTCTCTGCATCACAGCAGCAAAAAGCAGGGCCCCAAATGGCCCGCAGGAATCCAGGGCAAACCTGGGCCCGAAAACAGGTGGCCACCCATGCCAGAGCACCTTGTCAGGGACCACCGGAGCCAGCACGACGAATCAGCCTGTGTCGGGAGCCCCGAGTTTCCCTCCTTTCAGTCACATCCCCAGGAACCTGAGTAGGAAGAGGTCCATTTCAGACGGCTACAGCACTTCCAGCAAGGCCGCCTGCGGGGACGGGAGCATACTGGCCTTTCCTCCTAGTGGCCCCACGTCCCTGGTCGAGCAAGGCCCAGAGCAGCCTTGCCACCAAGAACCCCTCATCTCCTGCCCAGCGACTGATTAAGTGCAAAAGAGCTGCAAAGTGTAACGAGCCATCTTCCGCCACATCACAGCCCACTACAGCAGCCCCTGGCTTGGCAGTTGCCCCACAGGTACTTGGCACCGTGTCCCATGCTGGGCCCAACAGCCAGCACCCCGGCCCCTCAACTGGCACCACAATGCCGGCCCCTATCAGCATGGGGCTTTCGGCACCACCCCCAGTAGTGGGGAGAGGAGATGATGTTGCCGATCGGTGCTCCAGATTTGGGGAACTCTGTATCACAGCAGCAAGGAGCAGGGCACCAAGTGGCCTGCAAAGCTCCAGGGTAAGCCTGGGCCCAAAACAGGGGGTGACCACGCCAGAGCACCCTGTCGGGGACCACGGGAGCCAGCACAACGAACCAGTCTGTGTCCGGAGCCCCGAGTGCTCCTGCCTCGAGTCTCATCCCCAGGCACCAGACCAAGCAGAGGTCCAGATCAGACAGCTGGACTTCCAGCAAGGCGACCCGCGGGGACGGGGGCGTCCTGGCCTCCCTCCTAGCAGCACTACCTTGTGGTCCGTACGGCCCACAGCGGCCTTGCCACCAAACCCCTTCGTCCCCTGCCCAGAGACTGATAGGTGCAAAAGTGCTTCACCGCATCGCAGCCCACAGCCGATACGCCGCATTGAGAGCGGCCCCCAGCTGCCTGGCGTTGTGTCCCATGCAGGGCCCAACAGCCAGCACCACGGCCCCCTACTGGCACCACAATGCCGGCCCCCATCTGCATGGGGCTTTCGGAAGCACCACCAGTTTTGGGGAGAGGAGATGATGTTGCCGATCTGTGCTCCAGATTTGGGGAACTCTGTATCACAGCAGCAAGGAGCAGGGCACCATGTGGCCCGCAGGGCTCCAGGGCAAGCCTGGGCCCAAAGAAGGGGGCTGCCCACGACCAAGCAACCTGTCGGGCACCACGGGAGCCAGCACAACGAACCAGTCTGTGTCGGGAGCCCCGAGTGCTCCTGCCTCTAGTCTCATCCCCAGGCATCAGACCAAGCAGAGGTCCAGATGAGACGGCTGCACTTCCAGCAAGGCGACCCACGGGGACGGGGGCGTCCTGACCTCCCTCCTAGCAGCATGGCCTTTGTGTTCAGTACGGCCCACACCAGCCTTGCCACCAAACCCCTTCGTCCCCTGCCCAGAGACTGATAGGTGCAAAAGTGCTTCACCGAGCCGCAAGCCAACTCCCTGCACATCCCAGCCCACAGCCGATACGCCACGTTGAGAGCGGCCCCTAGCTGCCGGCGTTGTGTCCCATGCAGGGCCAACAGCCAGCACCACGGCCCACTCCTGGCACCACAATGCCGGCCCCCATCTGCATGGGGCTTTCGGAAGCACCACCAGTTTTGGGGAGAGGAGATGTGTTGCTGATCTGTGTTCCAGGTTTGGGCCACTCTGCATCACAGCAGCAAAGATCATGGCCCCATGTGGCCCGCAGGGCTCTAGGGAAAGACTGGGCCCCAACGTAGGGGGACGCCCACGCCAGAGTATCCTGTCGGGGACCACGGGAGCCAGCACAACGAACCAGCCTGTGTCGGGAACCCCGATTCTCCTCCCTTCAGCACATCCCCAGGCACAAGACCAAGCAGAGGTCCAGATCAGAGGGAGGAACTTCCAGCAAGGCTGCCTGCAGAAACGGGGGCGTCCTGGCCTCTCCTCCTAGCTGCACTGCCTTTGTGGTCACCATGGCCCACACCAGCCTTGCCACCAAGACACCCTCAAACCCTACCCAGAGACTGACAGGTAAAAATAGCTTCACAGTGCAACAAGTCATCTTCCTGCACATCCCAGCAAACTGCCACTGCCACTGACTTGACAGCGGCCCCCCACCTGCCCGGCGCTGTTTCCAATGCTGGGCCCAACAGCCACCACACCGGCACCCCACCCGGCACCACAATGCCAGCCCAAATCAGCATGGGGCTTTCGACAGCACCCACAGTTTTGGGGAGAGGAGATAATTTTGCAGGTCTGTGCTCCAGATTAGGGGCTCTCTGCATCACAGCCGCTAAAAGCAGGGCCCCAAATGGCCCGCAGGAATCCAGGGCAAACCTGGGCCCGAAAACAGGTGGCCACCCATGCCAGAGCACCTTGTCGGGGACCACCGGAGCCAGCACGACGAACCAGCCTGTGTCGGGAGCCCCGAGTTTCCCTCCTTTCAGTCACATCCCCAGGAATCTGAGCAAGAAGAGGTCCATATCAGACGGCTACAGCACTTCCAGCAAGGCTGCCTGCAGGGACGGGAGCATCCTGGCCTTTCCTCCTAGTGGCCCCACGTCCCTGGGCGAGCAAGGCCCAGAGCAGCCTTCCCACCACGAACCCCTCATCTCCTGCCCAGCGACTGATTAAGTGTAAAAGAGCTGCAAAGTGTAACAAGCCATCTTCCGCCACATCACAGCCCACTACAGCAGCCCCTGGCTTGGCAGTTGGCCCACCGGTACTTGGCACCGTGTCCCATGCTGGGCCCAACAGCCAACACACCGGCCCCCCAACTGGCACCACAATGCCGGCCCCTAAAAGCATGGGGCTTTCCGCACCACCCCAGTTTTGGGGAGAGGAGATGATATTGCCGATCTGTGCTCCAGATTTGGGGAACTCTGTATCACAGCAGCAAGGAGCAGGGTACCAAGTGGCCCGCAAAGCTCCAGGACAAGCCTGGGCCCAAAGAAGGGGGCTGCCCATGCCAGAGCACCCTGTCGGGGCCCACGGGAGCCAGCACAACGAAACAGTCTGTGTCGGGAGGCCCGAGTGCTCCTGCCTCTAGTCTCATCCCCAGGCACCAGACCAAGCAGAGGTCCAGATCAGATGGCTGCACTTCCAGCAAGGCGACCCGCGGGGACGGGGGCGTCCTGGCCTCCCTCCTAGCAGCACTGCCTTTGTGGTCCGTACGGCCCACACCAGCCTTGCCACCAAACCCCTTCGTCCCCTGCCCAGAGACTGATAGGTGCAAAAGTGCTTCACCGAGCCGCAAGCCAACTCCCTGCACATCCCAGCCCACAGCCGATACGCCGCATTGAGAGCGGCCCCCAGCTGCCCGGCGCTGTGTCCCATGCAGGGCCCAACAGCCAGCACCACGGCCCCCTACTGGCACCACAATGCCGGCCCCCATCAGTATGGGGCTTTCGGAAGCACCACCAGTTTTGGGGAGAGGAGATGGTGTTTCCGATCTGTGCCCTGATTTGGGGCACTCTGCATCGCACCCCCACACCAACTGGCCACCAAGACCCCGTCATCCCCTGTCCAGCAACTGATTAGGTGCAAAAGAGCTTCACCGTGCAACAAGCCATCTTCTCCCCCATCACAACCCACATCCTAAAGGTCAAAGTGGCAGAGGCTCGGCTGATTCAATAGCTCCCTGGAGACCTATCTAGTTTTGTACTTCCATGTGACACCGGTGCAAGACTAGTATGGAACGGGAGAAACAAATCAAGCCTGGTACTGGAGCAAGACCTGACTCCTAGCCTGCCATCCTACTTTGGGAAAACGTCCCAATCCCTGACCTACCATTTTTAAGGAAGGTGGCGGCCGGAGGCCAGGGGCCATGGGCCTTGGGACAGTACACTGAGATCGTGTCCCTTTGGCCTCCAGTCCCACAGCTCCTGGGACTCCTGCCGCTGCCCACAGATTTTCCCTCTCCTCTCCCCAAATTCCTCGCAGAACCTTTAGGTAGTGTTCATTTCATTAATTAAAGCCTGTTCTAGTTTCTCTGCATAGCTCTCCTGAGTCTCTTCTGTGGGTCATGTGAACCAAAGTTATGGGCCGAATGGATGCTGGCATGGGAAGCCAGACGTCACTGTTTCCAGGTTCCCGTGGCCCAGCGGATCTGGTAGGGCTGGAAGGACAGACCCTTGAAGAGTGAGAGTAGGTTTTCTGTTTCGGGGATGGGCCTGGGAGAACACTGGCCTGGGGAGGGCAAACTGGGGAGACTCACCCTTGCCTATTGGAAGCTCTGCTCCTCTCCCACTGGGGACCCCAAGGAATCTTCTTGCTTCACAGCCCTAGGGCGATGTAAAGACACTCCTGGCCTAGAGTATGGGTCTGGCGTCAAAGATTGTGGCTCAGGGCAAAGGAGGACAGCTTTGCCTTGAGGGTATGATAGCTCCCTGAGCGCTGAGTGACATCCCACTTCACACAAGCACCAGGCCTCCCTCCGTGCATCTCTTCCCTCTGCCAGGCATTTGGGGGCCCCTTCCTGATGGCACTCAGGAGAAGAATGAGCAAGAAACAAGTCACCTGGGAGAGGGAGGGAGCAAGGACGACGCTGAAAGGACTGTCACCCCCCAAAACTCCTCAGTCCCATATTGATTAGACACAAGATCACAACCAACAAACGAGGAGGTTATACATGTTATACATTAGTCTGGGTCTTGTAGGTCAACCAGAATGAATGGGAGTCCTACATCGACCATAGTCTTGCAGGTAAACAGAGTAGGCTGTGCCTGACCCAGCAGCATTGAATTTTTGGCTGTTAAAAACACACTCATATGTTTTTAGCTAAGTTATATCAAGGCCTGAGACAAAATTGAGGAGAAATTATGCCATAAACTAGAAATTCCCAATCTATCAGGGTAGCACACCCATCAAGGACAACACAATTATTAGTAGATCAGAACATTCTGTGGGTACCACCCATTATCTATGTTGAATAAATGGAAGATAACAGGAGTCAGGTGGAGCTCTCTACTACTTTGTTGAATCCTTAAAAGGGACACTTGAAAACAGGTGCCAGAAGCAGTAGGAGGCCTGATACCTTCAAAATTCACCAGCAGAAAAGAAAGGCAAGAATCCTAACTGCACCCGTCCTCTGTTTCAGTGCATTGCTGCAAGAAAAACTTTAGAAATTTCCTTTGCTTTTTTTGGACAGGGTCAAGACTTAAGACTTATAGCCCAGATATCCATTACACACTCCTTTAAAACCACTAATCCAAGATCCACTCCACTAAGGAGCACACTCCCAAAGCAAGAGTTAGCTACACTCCCAGGCTAAAAATATTTACTCCCCTAATTGAAATATTTACTTAATCTGAAAAACAGTGTAACCACTTTATAGTTGTCATATCCTTTTATGAGGTCAAGAAGAACACAGAATTGCATAACTAGACGAGAGCATAGAACAGTATCATCAAAACCAAGTATTCAAGGAAAACACCCACCAACTGTTCAAAAGTACAAGGTCATGAGTATAAAATAAAGGGCAGCTGTCCTAAGACCATAGGCTAATGAAGCCATGTCCTGCATTTATTGTACATGGAGTTTGGGGCTTGTCAAAACAAATGACTGAAAGAAAATTTGCCCTCCTGCCCACCAACCCAGGTTCTTCCTTGTGGCTGATGGCATCTCGTTAGAAACATCTCAAATTTTTAAAATGCCCATCACCTGCTTCCAAACAAGCCTGATAGTTTAAAGTGAACTGAGCTACACCACATAGTTCTGAGCATGGAACAGGAAAAGGACGGTTTTAAGAAATAAAGTGGAATCCTCAAAAAATTCCACAGGGAGTGAGCAGTCAATCTAGATAATTTTCCATCTGCCCAGCTCAGACATAATCTTTAAAAAAAATTAGTTTTACATGGCTTTCTGGTTTGTTGACACAAATAACTTAATAAAATTGTTTTGCTAAAACCCTGATTTTTTTCCCCCTTTGAACTCACACAGTATCTACATATTCCATTAGTTGCTTTTAATACTTCACTTGTCCTTTAAAAAAATCTGACTTTCAAAAGGAAGAGAGGGGTGTAAAGATATGTAGGTAAATACAATAAGTGCTTTTCTCTAAATAAGCTGCCAGCATGTTCATTGCTGTATTGCTTTTATTAGTAAAATATTGGAAGCACCTTAAATAGTTTTCATGAGGGAACTAGCTAAATAGTTATTGATATATAAAGGACTGCAATACAACTATTTTTTTTTAAGTAGCTCTATCTGTACTATCATGAAAGATTTCCATTACAATATTCAGTGAAAAAATTAAGTTACAGAACAACATGTATAATGTGAAACCATGAATGTAAAAAACAAAAATATATTTGTGTGCTTGAAAGTTTGGAAGGATTTTACCAATATCCGAGAAAGAGATGGATAGAAGGGAATTACTTTTTGCTGTATACCTGTCTATGATATTTGTTTTTACTACAAGTAAGAATCAGATTGTAAAATAAAGAAAAATGTAAACCTAGGAAAAGACTCTAAGTACACAAAAGATCAATAAAAAACTGATTTCACTCTCTTTTCCAAAGCAACAAGCTGGGGACGGGAGCTCCTAAGTACATATCAGGTCGCTTCTCCGATTGCTACTCCCACCCCAATTTGATGAATTCTCGCCTATTTATTGAGAACCTACTCCACTGGAATCATTAGTTAGGTACTGGAGGAAAGCAAAGTTTGAGGCAAATTCCCCATGGCCAGGAAGCACAGTCACGTGGGGAAGGAGATATGTTACACTGTTATGAATGCCCCAGAAGAGAGGCAGTGTAGGTGACTCCTGCCAGGGAATCAGGGAGGGCTTTATGGAAGAGGTGGCATTTATACGTGATGGAGAGGCAGGAAGAGGGTGGGCAGGAGCTCAGACTAGCACGGGGCAGTTTTAGCGGAGTGCAGGGGGTAGTGCGGGAGCCTGCAGAAAGGCAGGTGGATGGTCCCTGATTGTGGAAGCAGCTGTTGAAATTTGTAGGTGAAACCTGAGCCCCCTTCCCCTCCTGAGGTGTGGTAGGAGAGCAACCCGCCCCCTGCCAGGCCCAGGGTGGTCCAGCTCCCTTGGCTGCAGGCCTGCCCCCAGGAGCCCAGAAGGGCAGTGCAAAGGACTCCACCAATGCTGCTAATGAGAGGAGGGGGGAGCTATCACTGGGGTCACTGCTCACATGGGGCACAGGCCTCACAGTCAACCCCACAGCAGGAGGCTCCCGGCGCTTCCAAGGCAAAAGATTTTGGACCATTTACTGTTCAGTGCCTCTCTCCACCTCTGCTGCCGACAGACATTCCCCTCCTTGAATGTTCAATGCGCCAGGAAGAGACACTGAAGAGAAATGTTCAGGGGGACAGGAGGGAAATGCTAATGAGAGCCACAAAGCAGAATCCTGGGGAAGGGGAGGTCTCCTGAAGGAGTGGCAACCTGGGTAGCTCCCTAGCTAACAGGGAAGTCGATTTGGTGACTGGGCAAAAGACTGTCAGAAAAGCGGGGCCCGGGGAACAGAGGCCGGGTGGCAGCCAAGGGTGGTGCGAAGGAGACCCACGCTGGTGCAGGTCTGCTCGCCCGCCGGCCATCCAGACCTCCACGGGGTATTTGCTAACAGACCGACTGACTGTGGGGAAACTAGGGGTCACAGCTTCTCTGCAGGGGAAGGCAGGTGCTGCTGGGACCTTTCTGTCCCGGAGGATCTTGGCAACATGTGGAATGTGTCCCTCAGGAATGCCCCACCTATACCTGTGGCTCTCACCTTTCTGGGGCAGAAACCCGGACTTGGGGGATCTGGGAGACATTTGCCCTTTCCCTCCCCATTCACATTCCACCTGTTGCCCACTCCCTGTGTCCCCTCTGCTTCTCCTGCGTTTCTCTGCTCCCCTACCCCACCCAACTACCCCATGGTTTCCTCTGGGACAGACTGAATCTCCAGTTTGGAGGATTCACTGCCTCATTCTAGATCTTACTTCTCAGCCTTCCCCCAGCCCCATGCCCCTCCCAAGGCCCCACAGCCCCTCCCCCAGGGCCACAGCCCCTCCCCCATCCCCAGAGCCCTTGCCCAGGCACCAGAGCCCCACCCCCAGCCCCATGCCCTTCCCAGGCCCTACAGCCCCTGCTCCCACCCCACAGCCCTTGCCCAGGCACCACCACCCCTCCCCCATCCCCAGAGCCCTTGCCCAGGCACCACAGCCCCACCCCCAGCCCCATGCCCTTCCTAGGCCCTACAGCCCCTCCCCCCACCCCACAGCCCTTGCCCAGGCACCACAGCACCTCCCCCATCCCCAGAGCCCTTGCCCAGGCACCACAGCCCCACCCCTGGCCCCATGCCCACAGCCCCTCCCCCCTCCCCACAGCCTTTGCCCAGGCACCACAGCCCCTCCCCCCCACCCCACAGCCCTTTCCCAGGCACCACAGGCCCTCCCCCAGCCCCAGAGCCCTTGCCCAGGCACCACAGCCCCACCCCTGGCCCCATGCCCACAGCCCCTCCCCCCTCCCCACAGCCTTTGCCCAGGCACCACAGCCCCTCCCCCCCACCCCACAGCCCTTTCCCAGGCACCACAGCCCCTCCCCCATCCCCAGAGCCCCAAGGCCAGGCCCTGCTCCCTCCCTGCCCTTGGGAGGGAGGTGCACCATGGTGGTCCACATGGGTGGACCATGTGACCTGTCTGGGCTAATGAGATATTCTTGATGCAATGCCTCCAGAGGCTTGCCAAGTCCTTGTGCCCTGGAGTTGGGCAAGCTTTCATTCCTGGGATCCCCTGAGAAGGTTATGCACCAGGCAGAGGCACCACTTCAGATATGGCCTCTGCAGAAACCTGAGGAAAAGACCCAAGTCTATTCAGGAGCCTAAAGCCATGCCCCGCTCGCCCGCCCCAGAATGAGGGTAGCCCAGATCAGCTGTAGCGAGGTGAACCCGCAGAGCCCTGGTCATGAGAAGATATAGCCTTTGTCTCAAGTCACTGAGGGTCGGATGCTTTGTTACGTGGCGTGGCTGTTCGGTTTGCGGGCTGATGCAACCCTGGTCATCCAAGCTCCCCCCCCTTCCTCCTTAAGCCCAACTATCATAGGGATGGTCGCTGTAGCAGGAAAGACTTCCCCATTAGAGATATTCTGACTTTCTTCCAGAGGCTTATTCCTTTGTTCACGTGCCAACATACGGAGATCCATGCTAGCCTTAGCAGGGGCGACAAGAGGCAAGAGCGGGGAGGTTCTGCAGGAAGCTGAGACATACGCCCTTTCTTCGAGAGTGAGAGAGCAGGGCCAGAAGCCAGCAATCACCTGGCAGGGTACCGGCCATGTTTCTGACGCAAGAGCAGACCACGGGGAGACAAAGTCATCATTCTGCAGAAGCCCATGTTTCTTCTTAAGACAAATTATCTCTATTTTTTTAAAAATCCCCAGTAATTACGAGTATCCCACTTCGGCACACACCGCATGAGCCAGTGCAACACAGCCTTCCCATATGTCAGTACAAGTTACGCCTTCTTTTAAAGCGTGTTCTCCTTCTGGAAGGAGGTGAATGAAATGTTCTTGTAAATGGACAAATGATTCACAGGATCATGACTACTTCTCACCAGCTTTATCAATTCTAGGCAGCGAGGGGACTTGGTGAGATATTATTTACAACTTGTTAAAAACACTCCTTGAGACACTTCAGGCCTTGTTCGGTCCTGGTGAGCTCAGCTGAACGTGGCTGGGATGGCAATCGGCCGAAACTGGTCCTCCAGGCACACCAACGCTGCCTGGGCCCAGAGGAACTGCATGCCGGCATGGGGAGGCTTCTGGAACTCTTTCCTCTGAGAGGGAGGACGGAGAAGCCTCAGACATGCACGGGACTTTACTGGGCCATCAACGAGGCATTCGATCAGGCATCGATCCAAGTGACATTCTGTCTGGTGATGGGGTCACAGCTACACAGGGCAAAGGACAAACACACAGTCCTGCTCTCAGGTTGCCTATGGTGTCACAGAGATACGGTTCCCAGTCTATGAGGTAGTCTTCAGGAAAGAAATGACCTGGCTTGCCTGTCCCTTAATCTCCTTCTCCATCAAATTATGAAAATGAAAATGGTAATCACATCCCAGGACGGTGGGGACAGCCACATCAGCCAACACATGTCCACCATACCCCCTTGTTCCCTGAGAGGACCCTGAGCTTGTTGGGGCGGCCATGCTCCCTGATGACGGCTCACCTTCCCAGGCTCTCTGCAGCTACGTGGGCCACGGACCCTGGTTCCTGTCCGTGAGCACAGATAGAAATTTTGTTGAGTGCATTCCTTTCTGAGTAAAAGGACAAAGTTTCGCGAGAGACGCTGCTCATTTGCCTTCTCTCTAGAAACACCTGAATGGAACCTCTGACGATGTGGGACCAAGGGGACAGTGACGGGCTGGAGGGGCCTTGGGCTCCGGACGTGCTCCTGGGCACCTGTCAGCCGTGTTCTACTTAGTTCCAGACAGTTCTTGCTTCAGCAGCTGTCTCACGGGCGAACGTGCTCTGGACAGTGTGAGTCCACAGACTGCCAGGTGTGTGGGAAGTACTCCGTGGGGCCGCACTGTGTGGTTACTGATGCCATGAGCACCCAGCACGGTGGCGTGGTGAGCGGGTATGGACGCCAGATGCTTCACGGGGCCTGCAGTCCCAGACAGTGCCACGGGCTCTGAGCCTCAGTGGTCTTTCCAGGCGGACCCCTCTGCTCCTCCCAGCTGTCCTGCCCTCCACGGGGCCTCTACATTGGCCGTTCCAATCCAATCCAAGCTGGAGCCCTGGCTTCAGTCCTGCGCGAACCATCCGCCTCGCTTATTTCCAATGGGGGTCTGCTCCCAGCTCACTCCCAGATGAGAACCTCCCGGAGTGACCCCTCACCATCAGTAGCCCCTTGACGCTCCCGTCCTTCGGGCCCGAGTGCCGACACTGCCACGGACATTTCAGCAAGGCCTGGGGAGACACAAAACATACCTCACTTTCAAAAATTCAATCCTAAAAAAAAAAAGAATCAGGCAATGTTTGCTTTTTTACTGTGATATATTCTTGTTAACTTCAATATAAAAATGTTTTAACTTCCCTACTGATGGAAAGAATTAATTGTATTCGAGGAAGATGCTGGGTGTTCAGCCGCAGTTCTGAGCGCCCCCTCAGAGGGCGTCCGGGAGCTCCCTGTCCTGTCCTCCATGGGACGTGGGTGCCCTCCTGGGACCTCTTGTTCCACACACCGTCCCGTCCTCATGGAGTGTCTTACCTCCCTGGCCACTGGCAAACTCCCGGGTGTGCTCCTGTCTGAGAGTGCCCAGCAGGCCGGCTGTGCTAACCGCTTGGGCATCACCACGCACCTGTCAAACACAGGGGACATTCTGTTCATCGTGGAAGGCTTCCAGTTACTCGTGTGTGACCAACGATCCCCACACCTAGAGACCCCTCCTCCAGAGGGGACAGGTGCCCCAGGAGCAAGCAGGCACCAGCTGCCTGGATGCGCCTCGGTACCACAAGCGGGGAGGCGTGAGGACAAAGAGAGCATCTGAGAACAGATGTGAGGGCCGGTGACGTCCCCACACACCCTCGCAAGCCGTCTCTCCCCCGCACCCAAGTGTGGAGGTTGAGGCTGGGGCAGGAGGGCAGGGAGGGACCTGCTTGCTGCTGGGAGGGACCCGGCATGGAGGGACCTGTCTCCGGCTCCCCGTCCCTGGTATTTCTTACCCCCAACCCCACATGGGAAACTGAGTGCTTGGTGTTCATTCTGAGTGCGGGTCAGTGGTCTGTAATGGAAACCAGGATGGGCTCTGGTGTTGGCCCCATCCCCCCAGAGCCACTTCTGTGTCCCCCACTCTCAGGGGCCCAGCAGAACAAGGGGGGCTCTAGGCGTCTCCTCCGAGCCCCTCCCCTCGGCGCTCTGGAGGGGCAGGCTGCCCTCCAGGAGCTGTCCCTGGCTGTGGGCTAAGCGTCAGGTCTAACAGCCCCTCCTCTGCCATAAAGAGCTCCGTTATGGGAGCCTTCATAGCAGATGTCATTGAACAGACATTAAGACCCAACTGGCCATGGTTAAGGGGACCATTAGCACATGCCTGATGTTTGCCTTGACAAAAGGAGACCCAGCCAAGCACTCATGTGATATTGGGCCGGGAAACACCCCCTGGGGGCAAGTAACAGGATGGGGGGCGGGGAGGGCACCCCCTGCCTTGGGCCCTCAGAGCATCTGCGGACTCTAAGTCAGCCTCGCCCTGGCCTCCCTGGGTCTCTGGCACTTGACCAAGGAGGTGGGGACCGCTGCCTGCCCCGCCAGCCTGAGCATGCTCCGGGGAAGCCTGCCTTGTGACAGCAGGACAAAGGATCACTCTGCCTCAGTTTCCCCTAAGCTGACCGGTCTTTGGGAGCCGAGACCAGCGTCAAAGCGAGCCGAGCTCATTTATGCTTCTGTGGATCTGAAGGGTGCAGGCCTGTCAGGGCACCGACACCCCACCTCCAGCGGAACTGCGCATCCGCACAGGTGGCCGGCCCCGCCGACCCACTCTCCCACCTGCAGCCTTCCATGACCAGGAGGCGGCACAGTGTGGGGTGCAGACGTGTGCTTTGGGTTCAGGTCTCCCTGGGTTCGACGCCCAGCTCTGCCCCCTGCGAGTCAGGCTCCTCTTTTCTGTTCCCGTGGGGAGCTGCGCACACCATCCCTCTGGCCGCCCAGTTCCCTCTGCTCTGTGTTCATGCCTGCACCTGCTGGAGAGAGGAGAGCCCAGGGTCTCCTGGACCCTGCCACTCCCCAAGGGAGCAGACACCCCCTAAATCACGTTCCATCCATGAAGGTCCCTTCCCTGGGCCACGCCCGATGGCGAGCACAGCCTGAGACTATCCGCAAACCCACCAACCTGCCCGCTGACCAGACCTCGCGCCCCCACCTGCGTACCCAGCCCCGGCCATGCGCTCAGCTCAGTCCTGCCATGTTTTCTGCTCCTAGTGCCCCAGGTACCACTTCCTCCTACCTGCTCCTCCTCCTCCCCTTTCTGAGCCCTTCCCTGCCCCGACCCTGCCTCTTCCCAGGCGGTCCCTCCCCTGAACCTATGGCTCCCCATAGCCTCCATGTCCCTCAGCCTGTAGGCCCCTTCTGCGGGGCATATGCCTTCAGGACCCTGCCTCGGGCAGCCAGGTCCTCCTCCTCCTCTCTCTCTGCCATGTGCTGTGGTGACCAGCACTGTATTTGAACGTGCTCTTGCCAGACTCACCCCGGCCCTAACTGAACGTCAGGTGCACTCTACCGGCTCGCTGAGCCAGTCCCAAGGCTGCGCCCTGCCGAAGGGGTGGGAAGGTCAGAACCCCTCGTGCCGGGCCTGTAACCTTGCACACTTAGCCCCCAGCCACGGACAGCCTATAGCCCCCTGTGCCTGGAGTTCGGGGCATTCCCACGGGCCGCAGCCAGCCAAGCCCGCAGTGTCTCCCGTGGGTCATCCAGCCCCTCTCACACGCACAAGTGCCTCCTCTAAGATCTCTCGTCCCCCGTGAGTGGTGGCGCTTTTACTCTTAGGACCGCGCTCACTGCGTCAGACATCGCGGCCCGGAGGAGGCTGAACAGTGGCCGCTAGAGAGGCATGTCTGCGTTCGCGACTCTGCAACCTGTGGCGGATACCTTTAAGGGGTCTTGCCTGATGTAAATAAACGAAGGATCCAACATGAGATGGTCCTGGATCAACCCCCAACCCAGACACAAGCGTCCTTACCAGACACACACACAGAGGACAGGACACACGGACACAGAGACCGATGGAGGGACACAGCCATAACCACAGACACTGGGGCCACAGCGGCTGTGCAGGGCCAGACAGACCCTGCCTCAGAGTCTGGCCTGAGTGGCTGCTGTGGCCTCGCCTCGCGCATGGATGTCCGGCCCCCCCGGGACACTGATTTCAGATCCCCCAGGGACACTTAAGGGGCAGCAGGCAGCTTGTCAGAGTCTCGTGGGTGCTGAGGGGCGGAGTCCCAGCCTCCCTGTGAAATGGGGGCGGGGGAGTAGATGGTAAAAACAACCCTTTGCCCCCTGGGTTGCTGTGGACTTAAGGGTATAGAAGAATGGACCCATGGACAGCAGGGAGGGCCCACGTGGGACACAGCGTGTGCTTGGAAGGCACCTGTTGTAACAGCCCATCTGCGGGGTCCCCAGCTCACGTGCTCTGGTCTCCGGGGTCTCCGGGCTCACATGCTCTGGACTGAGGGATTCCCCTTCTCATGCACTGTGGTCTGCAGGGTCACCCGCTCTCGTGCTGTTGTCTGTGAGGTCTCCTGCTCATGCACTCTGGTGTGCGGGGTATCCTGGTCTCCCGGTCTCTGGTCTGTAGGGTCCCTGGCTCACCCGTACTGATCTGCAGAGTCCTCTGCTCATGTGCCCTGGTCTGCGGGGGTCCACCGCTCACATGCTCTAGTCTGTGGGGTTTCCTGCTCTTAAGCTCTGGTCCGCGCGGTCTCCCCGACTCTGCACTCTGGTCTGCGGAGTTTCCCTGGCTCATGCGCTCTGGTCTGTGGGGTCTCCCCCTCACACACCCTGGTCTGCGGCACCTCCCTGGCTTGGGCGCTCTGGACTGTGGGGTCCCCTGCTCACGAACCCTGGTCTGTGGGGGTCTCCTGCTAACGTGCTCTCGTCTGTGGGGTCTCTCCAGCTCTCGTGCTCTAGTCTGGGGGGTCTCCCCAGCTCTGCACTCTGGTTTATGGGGTCTCCCCAGCTCATAAGCTCTAGTCGGCAGGGTCTCCCCAGCTCACTCACTCTGGTCTGCGGGGTCTGCCCCTCATGCACTCTGTGTCCACCCCGCCACACAGCACATGTTTCCCAGCCACCACACTGCTGACACTCCCTGCTGAGAGGCTGTCCTGGGCTCTGTAGGATTTGAGTGGTGTCCTTCCACTGCATTCGCCCCAGCTTGGCTCCCTGTCATGAGGAATGACCCTGGCTCACTCTGGCCCAGGTTGGGAGACACCACTGCCCTGGTGGAGAACAGCCTACTAGGTGGAGGGGCCAGGACTTCAGAACCTGGGGCTCCCGCTTGCAGCGGGCTTGGGATGCAGGCAGGGGTGCTGGGTAGAGCACTGGAGCCGGCAGATGGTTAGCAAAGGCCCAGGGGTGGGCAGGCCATGCAGGCGGTACACAGACAGGGCCCCGGATCGCCCTGGACAGTGGCACCAGCTGCACGGTGACTGCAGGTGCTTCGTGAAGCCGCGATGTGACGTGAGCCATCTGCCCATCACGGGGTTGGCTGCCCCGTGGCTGTTCCTGCTGTTCCAGCCAGCTGAGTGAACCCTTAATGGGATGCGGGACAAAACATCTCTTCACGGGGCTGCAAAGCCTCCCAATCAACTCTTCAATTAAGAGGCACACGCCCAAGATGAGGGTGGGAGTGTGCAGTGTGATTTGGAGGAGTGTCTCTGCCAGGGCTGAGATTTCTGTCGTGGTGATAGAGATTCCCCCCGGCCTGTGATGACGTGTCTGGCTATTGACAGACAAAGCTGAATTGGAAAAAGAGAGACCACGCTTGGGGACTGTCTCTTCATTTTCCTTTCCTGTGAATATGGTCCAATCCCTGGCGGTGCCAGCCCCTCCCTGCAGAGCTCCAGGGTGGCTCTTTCCCCCTCACCTGTCCTCTGCCTAGAAACTGAGGGGAAGAAGCACGAAGTCCCTCAGACTCTGGAGGTCTGAGCCCATGCGACTCTGCCCTTTGCTGCTGTGTGACTTCAGGACAGGCGAGCCTGGACCACCTTTCTGAACAGGACAAGGACGGCCACGATGATACCACGCCTGCTTACTAGTAGCTTATTCCAGAGCCCACAGGAGTCACGATAGCACTCTGAGGGCGTGTTCTCACTACTCCCATCTTACAAAAGAGAGAGAGGCTTCGAGAGGTCAGACAGTTTGCCAAGGCCAAGCACCTCATCAGGGCCACCCTGTGTGGTTGTTCTGGTTGTGTGCTGCACAAAGGAGCTCCACCTAGAGCGACAGTTACACTGCCGATGAATGCTGACGTCCAAGACAGCATGAAGGGGGTACAGGGCTCCCAGTGCCCCACTGGGCATGTCCGAGAATGATTTCCTTCATGACCCACCCAGATGCCCATGCCCGGATCCCCATGCAGGAGCTCAGGAGCTCACGCTCCCTCTTGGCCTGACACCTGCTGCGGAGCAGACCCTGAGTCGGCTCTGGCTGCCTGGCTGGGGGATGGAGCAGGTGCACGCTGGTGTCCATGAGACTGGGAGCCCAAGGGAACAGCAGGTGGACGTGGGGCACCAAGCAGGACCCTGCCCAAGGACCAGGACCACAAACGCTGCTCTCTAGCAGTCTAAAGGTAGACAACTCAAGGCAACCTTGTTGGCTGGACCCAGGCGTCACAGGGCTAGCCTCCCTGGCCTGACCTGTTTCCTGCCTTTTCCAACCTGCCCTTCTGCGCCCCAGGATCTCAGGACGGCCCGAAGACAGAAGGGAGCCTCACTTGATGCCTGTCCTTCAGGGTCCGGGTGGGTCCCACCTGCTTCCTCAGTGAGGAGCACGGGAGGGGCGTCAGCTCTCACCAGGCCCCGAGATTCCTGTAGGTGGATGTTTCCCTAAATGTTCCCTGACTCCTGCCCAACATGCTCCTCTGGTGCTTCAGCAACCCCTCCGTTCCGCCCTCCAGCAAGCATGTCGGGCTCTAGCTGCAGCACAATGTGCGAGTTCTCCACACACCACGCTGCACCACATGGGACGGGGACTTCATGCCAGTGGCCTCTGTCAGTACTGTGCACGACCCACTCTTCCCTTTGCACGACTGCCACTGATGATGAAGTCCTTGAGACTTTGCTAGGGTCACCTCCACCAGGAAGCCCTCCCTGATTACTCAGGAGTCGCCCTGAAGATTCTCACCCTCTCTATGTCAAATGACAGTCCTCAGCTCCGTTGCCTGTGCCCACAGGGGCCTGCACTCCCCTCTGTCATAACGTGTATCACTCTTGGTGCTCACCTTCTCCACCAGACGTTGATCCTCTCCACGCTGTGGACTCTGTCAGCAGGGACTTGAGCAACTGAGAAAAGCTTTCCTCTTGGGTGGGGTGGTCTCAAGGTCTGGTGTGGACCAGAGCCAGGGACTCACAAGTCCTTGAGACTCTGCTAAATCGGGAGCTCCTCACCAGGCTACTGCCAGCAATGTCCGAGGCTCCCCATCCCCCGCACCTCTGGCCCCCCTTCTGGTCCTGTGCTTATCTGGGACAGGGCAGCTCCTCACAGACATGCTCTCAAACCCTCCAGCAGGCGCCGAGTGCTAGCCATTCTTCCCAGGGATACCGTGAGCGTTCCTGTGCCAGGACGGAGCATGCGAGAATCTGACGTGACACGCTCCCCATCCTCAGAGAAGGGTCTGACCAGTGAGGAATGGGCCGCAAGGCAAACCACTGGAACGCGATGTGTTCGCACTAGGGTCGAGCAAAGCGCTGTGTGACGCGGTGCTGAGACGGGCTGGCCCTACCTGGAGGAGAAGGGGTTGGCTCTGGCCGAGAACAGGTAGGCTGTTCCAAGCAGCGCACACGAGGTTGGTTCCAAACTGCACAGCACTAGAGCACCTGACCAGCCCTCCATGCGGCACCCAGGACGCAGGGATGAGGGACATCCAGAAGAGCCCAGCCCTGGAAGAAAGGCATCTTCACTGCCAGGACAAGGGACCTAGAATTTGACCTGCATGCGACAGGGGCCAGGACAGTCCCATGCTTCATAGAGACACCACCTTCTTGGGACCTGAGCCAGCGCCCCAACAGCTGATGACTTGCTGGCTCTGAGCTCCTCCGGTAGCAGAAAGGACAGACAACCAGGAAGGCCCAAGAGACAGGAGACCGGAGGCAGCTGTCCTTCTGACGGGGATGTCCTCTTCTTGGCCGGATCCTTCTGCAGCCCTCAAAGCAGGAGCTCATCAAGGAACAGACAGAGTGACGGGACCATGGACACCTCCTGGATCCTGGGAGCATGCTCAGGTCCGGGCGAGATGGCGCAGAGGTCAGAGAGAACATGGCCTCACTGGGTCAAGGATGCGGTCCTTCCTGCCAAGGAAGCCACGGTCTCCACATCCAAACCATCTGAACAGCTTCCCAGGATTGTGGTCGGGATTCAGCCCTCAAGCACGGAGGGAGGGAGGAAGGACTCAGATGCTGCCAGGCCTCTCCCCCAGCACCATGCACGCCATCCCCAGGACCGAGCAGGGAGCCCCAGGCCAGGACAAGCTCCTTCCCTGGACATGAGGACGTGGGCCCAGCCCGGGGGAAGCAGGACGGAGAGGAAGACTACGTTCTTGGTGCTGGTCCTGCCGGCCTGCTGGTCATCCCCTCAGGACCAAGGGGCAAGAAAGAGCAAAAGACAGAGTTCTCGTCCCCAGGGATTCTCAGTCCACACAGCAAGAAAGGCCCAAAGGAGCGCCCCAGCTCATGGCCCCAAAGCCACTGGAATGTCACAGTGTCCAGCCCCTCCCTGGTTCTCCTGCACGAGTGGGAGACACAGCTCCTCTGAGAGACCCCCGCGTCCATGGCGATGCTCCCTTCCCGCATCCATGGCGACGCTCCCTTGCCTGTGATCCTCCACACCCGTCTGAGCTGGGCCTGCAGCCCCAACCGTGCAAAGATCAGCTTTTTTCTCAAAACAAGGAGTTCCCTGAGGCCGGTGGCTTTGTCAAGCCCCAGGCATGGCCTGCAGCAGGTGCATGGTCCCGAGTCCTGAACTGCAGAAACACGTGCCATTAGGCCCCCGCAGGAGCTCACGCGGTGGGTGCGCCACCCGCCCTAGATCCTTCCATGCTGCTCTCTGAGATACAGGACCTCAGCACCTGGATGTGCAGAGAAGATCACTGACAGTCTTTGCCCCAGTGAAGGACCCTCCTTTCTCAGGGAAGTAGGTCCTTGGTGGCCAGTCACACCCCCTGGTCAAACCATGGGGCAACCCCTCCCTGAGCACAGCTGATGCACCCCCACCTCCACCAGGCACCCTGGAGTGTAGGACATGTACGGGCTGGGGCGAGCCTCCAGCGCTGGAGGCCAGTGGGTGACCAGCACAGAAGGGCTCTGGGGGGCGTCCTGGAGTGGGCAGCCCCCAAGAACCATTCCCCCGGGCTCATGGAAACTGTCCACGCGTTGGAGAACCCCATGAGGCCAGCCCGTGATGGTCCGCCAGCGAAGGAAGGCAGGCATCAGTTTAAGTCTGTTGTCTGCTCTTTATTCCAGGAGACTGAAACTGGGACCACACAGTGGAAAGGTATTTCTGAACACTCAGAGTGGATGGTGGCTTCCAGGCCACTGCCATCCCCGTCACCCTGAGGTCACGGTCAGCACCGAGACGCACTGCTCACAGCCTGTCTCCCTCTTGAACTAGAGGCAGGCTGTCATGCCTCTAACGGGTTTCCCGCGGCCACCGGGAAAAGTCACACACGCTCTCTTGCAGCTCTGGAGTCACGAGGTCTAAATTCGGGGCCGTGCTCCCCAGGCAAGTGTGTTCTCTTGTCTCCGAGGAGTCCAGACACAACTGTGCCCTTTTCCCCGGGGCCTTCCTCCACCTCCAGCAGCGGCGGCGATCCTCCGCCTGCTTCCCTCGCTCCCGTTCTGTCTCTTCCACACACAAGCCCACACACAGCAACATATACACGTGTGCACACACATGCCTCTGCCTCCCTTGTCTCCCCTCATCTGATGCAGACCCACCTGCCCCCATGTAGGAGGCTCCTTGTACGGAGCTGGTGTGTGGCCCAACAATCCAGAATCACCCCACCCCCAGTGAGAACCTTGAATCAGTCACATCGGCGAAGCCCCTCCTGCAAGGGGACGTCACACATTCCCAGCTTGGGGGCAGCAGGACGTGGCATCTTCTGGAGGCCGGGACCCCATCTGGCCCAAGCCCCAGCCAGCTATCAGGTGCAGCTTCTAAAGCCCCTCAGGCCTTGGGCTGATCCCCTCCCACACCCCAGACAGAAGCCTATCTGTGTGGCTCCAAGCAGTGTGCCACCTCCGCCGCCCGGCCCTCAGTTTCCCGTGTGTGCAGGGCCATGGGCTTCCAGTTCTGCCATCCTGCCGCAAGACCGCTCGGCACACAGGCTGAGCAGGGAGGGCCCGGCCGTTCGCTCGCAGCCCGGCAGTGAGGACAGCTGTGTCCAGAGAGAAGCCGCTCACCCAGGACCCAGTCATGGAACGTGAAGAAGTCCCTCAGCTTGCGTGTTCTAATCGAATCAGCACAGATTTAACTCAGGTGTGACGTTCAGAACATGACCCATAAAAACATCCACCGGTGCTGCTCTACGGGGCCTCCCGGAGGAAAGATGCCTTCGGGGGGTTCAGGAAAGGGCCACCTGGCTGGGGCTGTTAGCCGGAGGCTGGGAAGGGCTGGCGGGAAGCGTGTGAGGAAGGATCTACGACAGGCCAGAAGATGTCACCCTCCCACCTGGACGACCCGAAGCAGAGGACGGGGTGTACGGAGGGTGACCAAGCCGGCCACAGGTCCGAGGCTCAGTGTTCTTGGCTCCAAGATGCCTGTGCCCCTCAGCATGGCTCTGAGATGGGTTGAAGGCAAACCCCTCGTGCTGTTCGGCCAGCAACAACCTCCAACGACAAGTGTCCACTAGACCTCCTGACCTCCGTCTGACCAGCCTTCGCCCAACCCCAGAAACACTCTTACTGGTTCCCACTCTGCTAGTGAGGAAAAAGCCCTCCTAATAAAAGCTCCTCACTAATAACAAGAATCCCCTCTTGTGGAAATTTGGCACACATTCTTCAACAACAAAAAGGAAAACAGGATGTCTGCTTTGCAGCACTTACCAGCCCTGAGAAGGAGACGTGGTGGACTCTGACTCATTTTTCCATCCATTCTGGGGAACGGAGATGCTGTCAATGTGAGCGTGAAGAAGCTGTGGGGACAGAAGTTAGAGACGGAGTCCGTGAGAGTCTAACAGATGTTATTTTTGGAACTGGATTTGGGGCAGCAGATAGAACCGTCGCTGCTGGGGCTCTGAAGGTCACACCTGCGCTAGGACACCAGGGGCCCCAGTGTCAGAAGCAGCAGCTTCCAAGGGCCAGGACCTCCCCGTCCCTCACATGGAGGATTTCCTCTGAGAACACCTCCTTCCTCACATGAGGGTCCATGTCCACACAGGACGGATGAGAAAGGCTGACACAGAGAGGAGCACGTGGGAGTGGGGACAGAGGTTCAAGCCGCCGGCCAAACGTGGCACGCAGCCACCAGGTAAGCCGGCGAGTGGTGCCAGGAAGGTGCCGGCAGACGTCCTGGCAGAGAGGATTGGAGAGACCACCTCCCCTGCGGACGCAGGGTGTGGGCAGGTGGCCAGGGTCACCTGTTTACTGGACTTCCAACTCCTGAGGGCTGGCTACAATCTGTCTTGTCCATGCCTCTGTGCCCCATGCAGAGAAACGTGCCCAGCAGAGAGCAGGTCCTCACAACATGGTAGCTGGCTGAAGGAACGATGAATGAGTGAGTTCCTAAGCACACAGCGCTGAACCAGCTCAGAGCTGAGCCCTCGGGACTCCAGCGCACTCTGCTGGGGGATCACCCAAGCCAGGCCGCCTCGAGGACCCCCCCAACCAGCTGCCCTCTACGCAGACTCCTCTGGCTTCTCTGGGACTCCTTTACTCAGCCCTGCCTGATGGCCGGCTGGCCACGAGGTGGGACCCAACGCAATGCAGGGGCTCCCGGGGTTCCCTGGACGGCTCCCTCCCAGCCCCGCAGCCTTTTGGCCACCAAGCCCTCCTCATTCCACCTTCCATCCTCCTTCTACCTTACAGCTAGCTCCCTCCGTCTCGGCCGGCCCTGCATCCTGCCCTGCGTCCTGGCCCTCCGGCCAGGGGGCCCCACCCGCCTCTGCTGCACTAACAAGCAAGCCCCATTCCAGAGCCTGTGGTACCATCACTGTCACCCTAGGCAACCACAGCACGGCCACTCTCTCACCACAGGGCCCAGCATTCAGGGAGGGGAAGTCCCGTCTGGGACACAGCGTTTTCACGGCAGAAACAGAAGCCAAGACAGGGGTGGAAAACCTCAGTGCCTCCGGGATGGTTCCATAGCTGGTCCCCAAGTGTCTGATGCCCCTCCCTCCACAAGAGGGGGTTAACGGCCCCGCTGAAGTTGAGTGGGACTGCTGGCCCGCTGCAGCCAGCAAATGTCCGCCCGGGTTTCCTGGGATCCCTAGGCTGTGGCTGCAGGGTCCCCAGGCAGCGTCTGGGCTCCACCTGTGCCCACAGGGCTCTGTCTCCACCGTCTGGGTGACCTGGACTTCCACCACGGGAGAATGGGGTGCAGGGCATTGCCTGAACCCTACACCAGCAACGGGCGCAGAAATGTGTGCAGAGAGGCGGGACAGCAGGCCTGCGGCGAGGCTGGGAAATACCGCTCACCCCCCAGTAGACTGCAGCCTGGGAGTGGAAGACCGGGATCTAGGTGATGCCCGTGTCCCCAGCAGAAGGGGGGCTCTCCAACGACCCCTTCAGTCTCCCCTCACAGCACCCCTTCCCCTGCCTTTCACCTCAGGACACACAGTCAACCTGCCAGTTCACGTACAGAGACTTATCACAAACCCATGTCAATGGCAGCAGCACACCCTCCCTGTAAAACCTGCTGTGGCTCCCAGTTCCAGTCGCCCAATGCGGCTCCAGCATCTGGGGGCTAGGCACCACAAGCTCAGGTCATCTCCCATAAGTGTGGGTTGACGGGGCGGGGACACATGCACAGTGGCCCTCTGCTGGCCAGGGGGGTCGGGAGCTCTCCTGTCACGGTGGCCTGCTGTATGTCGTCCCCGAGGGCCTCTCTTTGCACATGGCCCCTCCCCCCAGCAGCATGGGGGCAGGATTGCAGGGAAGTGGGAGCATGGGATGGACTCTCAGGGGTCAGCCCTGAACAACACAGTGTCACTTCTGGCACATTCTTCACATCCAAAAAGACCGCAGGGCAGTCAAGTGCTACAGGAGGGGATGAGATCTGTCCTCGGTCGGGCAGGAGAAACAGTGTGTGCCTTTGTGGAGGGGGACTCCCTGGGGTCCATGCTGGGACGCTGCATCCCATCACAGGCTGAGAACAGGGTGCTCGGGATCCACACACTACAGAGATGCCTTGGGTCATCTCAGGAGGCTCTACACAGGGTTGACCCCAAAGTTACACACTCCGGAGGTCTGCCCAGGGAGACTTGGGATGGTGAGACGAGGTCCCATGGGGCTGTCCGGAGCTCTCTTGTGCCTTCCCTCTCCTCCCCCCAGGGAAAGTCATATGCCTAGGTCATAAGCCCAAGGCAGCCTTCCAGACCGACGTGGACTGAGCGGGCCTTGACCACGTGGGCTACAGCACGTGCACCCCACTGACAGCACACAAGCCTCCCGGGACCACCAAAGGGTAAGCAGGAACGTCTGCTGGACAGAGGCCAGCTCTGGGATGGGTGGCGGTGGATCCCATCAGAGTCTGCAGAGTGCACAGCACGAACCCAGGGCTGAGGGGCACCTGGGAAGGAAGGACCACCCACCCATGCCAGGGTGCTGCCACCAGTCCCCGAGAATCCCCGAAGCGTCCCAGAAAGAGAGCCCCAGCCCCCGGGGGCTGCCCTCCCTCAGCTCCCCCAGTGGTGGAGAAGGGGCGTCCTTGGCCCCTGTTGCCCACGCAGCTGTCGCACCCCACGGGATACCTGGCTGAATGGGGGCTGGAGATGCAGCTGGACACCAGTGAGAACAGTGGAAGGTCCGCCGCACACCCACCTTGGACGACAGTTCCTCCGAATCAGGGAGCACCGCGCAGAGCCGTCAGCATACCGGGCGCACGCATTTCCCGTCTCTCGCGGCCTCGGGGACGTGGGCTCTGGAGACACTGGAGCAAGTCCGACCCGCAGGCCGCAGGATCTAAGCCCAGCTCTGCCGCCTTAGCCACGCCAATGGAGGCGAAGTACGCAGCCGCCCGTGGCACCCAACGCGGGGCTCGAAAAAGAGTCACGGGGTGATTCAACGGGCTGAGCTGTAAGGCGTGGGGTGTTCTTAGCCGAGCTCTCTCAGCGCCTTGGCAGCCGGCCTGCGGGAGCAGGCGGCTGGGCGCAGGCCGGCCGGGCGCCTCAGGGACATCCTGCTCCGCAGCTTGCCACGCTCCCTGTGAACGCCTGTGGACGTTGCTGGCGAAATTCCGGCACTTCCGGCGTCCTGCCCGCACTTCCGGCTGCGCCGATCCCATGCTGCTGGCTGGCCTGGGATACTTAGGGCACTTATGGCCGTGGCCCTCTGATGCCCCCAGCGGATGCGGACACTCCCACACTTCCAGCAGCATGGGGAGGACGCCCTGCTGCTGTGATACCGCCTCTTTATGTCCATAGACATTTTGTAACACAAAATGTCTGGGATGCCTGAGTGGCTCAGTGGGTTAAACCTCTGCCTTCAGATCAGGTCATGATCTCAGGGTCCTGGGACCAAGTCCCGCATCAGGCTCTCTGCTCAGAAGCAGGGAGCCTGCTTTCCCCTCTGTCTCTCTGCCTGCCTCTCTGACTACTTGTCATCCCTCTCTCTGTCAAATAAAATAAATAAATAATTAATTAATTAATTAAAAAAAAAAGAAAAAGAAACACAAAATGTCTTTGTGTTCCATAGAAGTTTTAGGACTATTTCTAGCAGCTCTGTGAAAACTGTTGATGGAATTTTGTTAGGGATTGCATTAAATTTTTTAAGAAGATTTTATTTATTTATTTGACAGAGAAAAATCACAAGTAGGCATAGAGACGGGCAAAGGGCGGGGGAATCAGGCTCCCCACTGAGCAGAAAGCCTGATGCAGGCCTCAAGAATCCTAAGATCCCGACCTGAGTCACAGGCAGAGGCTTAACCCACTGAGCCACTCAGGCACCCTAGACATTTTAATAATATTTGTTCTTCCAACCCTTGAGCATGGAATGGTTTTCCATCTTTTTGTGTATTCCTCAATATCTTTCATAAATCTTCTATGGTTCTCAGTGTACATCCCTTGAACTAATGGGTAGATTTATGCCTCAGTAACTTGTGCTTTTTGGAGCAATTATAAATGGGATCAATTACTTGATATCTCCTCTTGCTGCTTCATTGTTAGTGTATAGAACTGTAACTGATTTCTGTACATTGGCTTTATATCCTGTGACTTTGTTGGATTTCTGTATCAGGTCTAACCAGTTTTGGTGGAGTCTTTTGGGTTTTCTACATGCAATATCATGTCATCTATGAAGAGGGAAAGTTTAATTTCTTCTTTGGCATTTTGGATGTCTTTTATTACTTTTTGTTGTCTACTGAGGCAAGGACTTCCAGTACAATGTCAAATAACAGTGGTGAGAGTTGGCATCCTTGTCATGTTCCTTACCTTATGGGACAAGCTTTAATTTTTTTTTCCCTTTGAGGATGATATTCACTCCTGGCCTTTCATATGTGACTTTTAGGATATTGAGATATGCTCCTTCTATCCTTACATGGTGGAGGGATCTTTTCAAGAAAAAGATGCTGTATTTTGTCATGTGTATTTTCTGCACCTATTGAGAGGACTAAATGGTGCTTGTCCTTTCCTATATTAATATGGTGTATTACGTTGATGGATTTGGAGATGTTGAGCCATTCCTGAAGTGCAGTAATTAATCCCACTTGGTTAATTAAGAGGTGAATATTCCTCTTAATGTACTCTTGGATCCTATTGGCTAGTATCTTTGAGAAAATTTCTGCAACCACATTCATCAAGATATTGGCCTATAATTCTTCCTTTTGGTGGGGTATTTGTCTGGTTTGATGATCAAGGTAATGCTGGCCTCATAGAATGAGTTCAGAAGCTTTCCATTCATTTCTATTTGTTGGAACACTTTTGGAAGAATAAGCATTACTTTTTCTTTAAATATTTGGTAGAAGTTCCCTCTGGAAGCCATCTGGCCTTGATATATTGTTTGTTGAGAGATTTTTGATGACTGATTCAATTTCTCTGCTGTTTATTGATCTGTTCAGCTTTTCTATTTCTTCCTGATTTAGTTTTGGTAGTTTCTATGGTTCTAGGAATTTGTCCATTTCTTCCAGATGGCCCAGTTTGTTGGTACCTCATTACATATAATGTTCTCTTATGATTGTATTTCTGTGGTGTGCATTGTGTTCTTTCCTGTTTCACTTAAGATTTTGAGTTCTTTCATTGCCCCCCCCTTCTCCTCCTCCTCCTTCTTCTTCTTCTTGCTAAGTATGACTAAAGTAGCCTTCCATCTGCTGTCTACAAGAGACATATTTGGAAACTTAAGATACATCCAGACTGAAAGTGAAGGGATGGAGAAGAATCTTTCATGCCAACAGACCTCAAAAGAGGGTTGCGGTAGCAATTCTCTTAACAGATAAATTAGATTTTAAACTAAAGACTGTAGTCAGAGATAAAGAAGGACACCATATAATTCTTAAAGGGTCTATACACCAAGAAGATCAAACAACTGTAAATGTTTATGCCCCCAATATGACTGTAGTCAGAGATAAAGAAGGACACCATATAATTCTTAAAGGGTCTATATACCAAGAAGATCAAACAACTGTAAATGTTTATGCCCCCAATATGGGGGCAGCCAACTACATAGGCCAACTGTTAATCAAGATAAAGGGCCATATTGAATGAATACATTAATTCTAGGGGATCTTAACATGCCACTCTCAGTAATAGACAGATCATCCAAGCAGAAAATCAATGAAGAAACAAGAGCTTTGAGTGACACACTGGAACAGATAGACCTCATAGATAAATACAGAACCTTCCACCCTAAAAGAACAGAATACTCATTCTTCTCGAGTGCACATGGAACCTTCTCCAGAACAGACCACATACGGGGTCACAAATCAGGGCTCAACCGATACCAAAAGATTGAGATTATTCCCTGCATATTCTCAGACCACAGTCCTTTGAAACTGGAGCTCAACCACAAGAAAACATTTGGAAGGAATTCAAACACTCAGAAGCTAATGACTACCTTGCCTAAGAATGCTTGGATCAACCAGGAAATCAAAGAAGAACTTAAAGAATTCATGGAAACCAATGAGAATGAAGACACTTCAGTCAAAACCTAGGGGATATGGCAAAGGTGGTCCTAAGGGGGAAATACATAGCCATCCAAGCCTCCCTCAAAAAAATTGAAAAATCCAGAGTACAATCGCTGTCTTTATAACTTAAAGAACTGGAGAACCAACAACAAATTAAGCCAACTCCACACACAAGAAGGGAAATAATCAAGCAGAGATCAATGGGATAGAAACTAGAGTTACAGTAGAATACATCAATGAAACTAGAAGCTGGGTTTTTTTGAAAGAAACAATAAGATCGATAAACCATTGGCCAAACAAATCCAAAAGAAAAGAGAGAAGACCCCAAATAATAAAATTATGAACGAAAGGGGAGAAATCACAACTAACACCAAGGAAATACAAACAATCATCAGAAATTATTATCAACATTTATATGCAAATAAATTAAGCAACCCAGAAGAAATGGATGCATTCCTGGAAACCTATAAACTAACAAGACTGGAAGAAATTGACAACCAGAATAGCCCAATATCTAATAATGAGATTGACCAGTGATTAAAAACCTTCCCAAAACAAGAGCCCAGGACCTGACTTTTCCCTGGGGAATTCTACCAAACATTCCAAGAAGAAATAATACCTATTCTCCTGAAGCTGTTTCAAAAAATAGGAACAGAAGGGAAACTCCAAGACTCTTTTTATGAAGCCAGCATTACCCTGATCCCCAAACCAGGCAAACACCCCACCATAAGGGAAAATTTCAGACCAATATCCCTGATGCATATGGATGCTAAGATTCTCAACAAGATCCTAGCTAATAGGGCCCAGTAGTACATTAAAAAGGTTATCCACCATGACCAAGTGGGATTTATCCCGGGGTTGCAAGTCTAGTTCAACATCCGCAAATCAATTAATGTGACAGAACAAATCAATAAGAGAAGAGACAAGAACCACATGGTCCTCTCAAATGAAGCAGAAAAAGCATTTGACAAGATACAGCATCCAGGGGCGCCTGGGTGGCTCAGTGGTTTGGGCTGCTGCCTTTGGCTCGGGTCATGATCTCAGGGTCCTGGGATCGAGCCCCGCATCGGGCTCCCTGCTCCGCAGGAAGCCTGCTTCTCTCTCTCTCTCTCTCTGCCTGCCTCTCTGCCTACTTGTGATCTCTGTCTTTCAAATAAATAAATAAAATTAAAAAAAAAAAAAGATACAGCATCCACTCCTGAAAAATGCTTCAAAGTATATGGATAGAGGGAGCATTCCTCAACTTCATGAAATCTATCTGTGAAAAACCCAGGGCAAATATCATCCTCAATGAGGAAAACCTGATAGCCTTCCCTTTGAGATCAGGAGCACGAAAAGGATGCCCACTCTTGCCACTGTTGTTCAACTTAGAACTAGAAGTCCTAGCAACAGTGATCAGACAACAAAAAGAAACAAAAGGTGTTCAAATTAGCAAAGAAGAAGTCAATCTCTCTCTCTTCACAGATGACATGATACTCTATATGGTAAACCCAAAAGACACCACCCCCAAACTACTAGTACTCATACAGCAATTCAGTAATGTGGCAGGATACAAAAATCAATGTACAGAAATCAGTTGCTTTCTTATACACTAACAATGAAAATATAAAAAAGGAAATTAGAGAATCAATCCCATTTACTATAGTGCCAAGAACCATAAGATACCAGGGAATAAACCTAACCAAAGAGGTAAAAGATCTGTACTTGAGGAACTACAGAACACTCGTGAAAGAAATTGAAGAAGACACAGAAAGATGGAAAAGCATTCTATGCTCATGGATTGGAAGAATAAACATTGTTTAAAATATCCACACTGCCTAGAGCAATCTATACTTTCAATGCCATCCCAATCAAAATTCCACCAGCACTTTTCAAGGTGCTGTAAGCAAGAAGGTGGTTATCTGCAAACTGGGAAGGGGTCCTTTACCTAGAACCGAACCATGCTGGAATTCTGAACTCAGACCTCTGGGCACAAAAGCTGTAAGAAACAAATTTCTGTTACTTAAGCCACCTAGTCTCTGTTAAAGCAGCCTGAATTGACTCAGACTTTCCTTCATCTAGCTCTCCCCAAATTTATCCACATTTTTTAATAAAATGATCTCTTATATTACCTTCTTTAACATTAAAAATTTTTAATCATTCTAGGTAATTTGATCAGAGCAAATTATAGATACAGAAAAATTTAAAGTAATCCATTTATTATATCATATAATGATATAATTTGATCAGAGCAAATATAGATACAGAGAAATTAAAAGTAAACCATTTATTACATCATATAGACAAAAGATCATTAAGGTTTTCTTTTTTTTTTTTTAAGATTTTATTTATTTATTTGACAGAGGTCACAAGCAGGCAGAGAGGCAGTCAGAGAGAGGAGGAAGCAGTCTCCCTACTGAGCAGAGAGCCTGATGCTTGGCTTGATCCCAGGACCCTAAGATCATGACCTGAGCCGTAGGCAAAGGCTTTAACCCACTGAACCACCCAGGCGCCCCTAAGGTTTTCTTTTGTTAATTGTTAATATGTGTCCTCTGCTAGTGCTTTTCTGAACTGATTGTAGGCATTACTTATATATTAAGAATACTAATCCATGTATTTTATTTGTTGCAAGTATTTGTCTTGGTTTTTACTTGCTTATCCAATATTTTAATCTTTTCCTTTAGGTACTTTGTTATTAATTTTAAATTTAACTCTCATACGAAAATAATTACTCCCTTAGAGATAAACCTTCAGTGTCTTCCCAAGTTACTCAGTATGATGGTGTCTTGTCCATAGCCCTTCCTTCTCTATGTGTGGTGATCTAGCCTCTCCTAACTATGTGTAATTCTCTTAAAGTGGTTTGCCTCCATTCAAACTGAGTGTTCTTTGCCCAAAAAAGTCCACCAATCCCCCAAGCTGGGAAACCCTCATTCATTCTTTAAGACTTGGTTCAAATTGAATGTGCCATTCTCTTTCTACAGCATCCTCTGCTTCCTTTGCAGTAGAGAAGTTACAGCACTGTATTATAATCACTGCTTATTTCTTTCTCTTTCCCACCGGTCTAAGAAAGAAGGACATGTTCTTATATCTATAGTGCATGACATATAGTAGACTTCAACAAGCAATTGCAGAAAGAAAAAGGGTGCCTCAGTGGCTCAATGGCTTAAGCCTCTGCCTTCAGCTCAGGTCATATCTCAGGGTCCTGGGATCAAGCCCTGCATCAGGCTCTTTGCTCAGTGGGCAGCCTGCTTCCCCCTTTCTCTCTGCCTACATCTCTGACTACTTGTGATCTCTCTCTCTCTTTCTGTCAAATAATTAAATAAAATATTTAAAAAAAAAACAAAAAAGAAAGACTGAGCTAGTATAAGGATCCAGAAGATATGTGACTAACTCTGTCTGGAGAAATAAAGAAAGGTTTTACAAGAGAAGGTGGTATTTGCAGATGCTATTGAAGCAGGAGTGAAATGTGTTCATAACAAAACAAAACAAAAAGATAAAGACTTTCAAATATAGCCAAAAGTCAGAATCTACTACTTGCTTTTTCACTCAAAAAGAAACAATGCAGAAGAAGATTTTCTTCAATAAATATTTTTAGTGCAGCTATTTGGGACCATGGTACCACTCCATGATGAGAACATTTTTTTTTTTTAAAGAACCAAAAAAAAAAAAAAGAAAGAAAAACCCAGAAAACTGCCCCCTCCCCAAAATGGAAAGCATATCCATATTAGAAGATATAAAAGAATTCACTGGAGGTAAGTTTTAAAGAAAGAAAGACGACAGCCTGACTGAGTGATCTGACCAAGTTTCTTTCTCATCCTCTTAAATAACCACATGTAACCTTTCAAGAAAGCAGTTTACTATTAACATCAAAGAAAATTTCTCCTTGAAGCAAGATGAGATGAATCAAGCAAGATTGGAAACTGGTCAAGATAAATATTTTAAGGCAACATGAAAATATTTAGGACATTTGTGATAGGATAAAAAGGAATTAATGGACTGTTGATGAACTAAGGGAAAGTCAGTAAAGATATTAAAAGAAAGATTCTTACAGAGCTGATTCTAAAAGTGATGTGATAAGCAATGGAGTGTGCTCAGAGAGCAACAATATGCTACCAGGGCATAAGGCTGAGTAATTTAAAGCAATGATTACATATAATGTGGGTGAGAGCATTCACTGGCTGGCAGAAAATAAAGCACATTTGCCTGACCTCTTTTTAATTTATTACATGAGTTCGCAAGATCTGCAATGACCTGATCATGTAAGAATACATGACCTCGCTGCCTCCTTTCACCCTATCCTGAAAATTCCTTAGCTTCCCATTGTCATGATGTCAGTCCCCATCACCATTTTCCACCCAGAGCTATCCAGACTTTGCAATAGAAATTGTGGTGCGCCACCCAGATCCTCCCTGTTCCTCTAGAAATAGAGTCAGTCATTCTGGGATGCATTTCCCCAGCTTCAAAGAGGGTTGACTTCTGCATCCCTCTGGGGATTGCCTTTGGGGAGATGCTTCACCCAAAGTTATGCCCTCTGCTTGTGCTGGTGCGGACGTCAGAAGCTTAGCTCCGCACCCTGAATTTGGGACAGTTAAACATGGAGATCTCAGCTGAGTACCCCCATGTTCTTTGCCAGAATCTAATTTGAATCTGTATTACAGTTCAGCTTCTACCTCCACCCAATTTTGATTCCCTCATTTTTATGTGTTATTTCTGAGTGCAATCCCCAGCCAACTTGATGTACACAGATTTTCTTCTCAGACAGAACCCATTTCCAGGAACTTGTGACAAAAAGGCAGTGAAGTGGTCCTAGAAAGCAGAATTTAAAGTAAAGTTTTAGAGCTACCTCACCCCTGGTGAGATGACAATGAGGACCCCTTTACTGGTGGAGGAGTCCTCACAACCCTTGGCTTGCTACGTGTTACAGCTGTGCGGTTGGTTATGGCTTTCATCCATGCAGAAGTGGAAAGAAATACCAGTAGAAGTAAAGACGCCAGCTCGTATACTATCTCAAGTGTTTGTTAGTTTGTTTTAAGATTGTACTTATTTGTGTGAGAGAGAGCATAAGCAGGGGGAGCAGCAGAGGCAGAGGGAGAAGCAGGATCCTTGCTGAGCAAGGAGTCCAATGTGGGTTTGATCCCAGGACCTGGGATCATGACCCAAGCTAAAGGCAGACACTTAACTAACTGAGCCACCCAGGCATCCCTATCTCAAGTGTTTGAAAGGTATAAGGGAAGAAGTAATTATAAAAGACTAGGAAAATGGACCCCGTTACTAAGTGCCACTGTGACCTACAGAAAGATAATGGAAGTTTGAGAGTCATTGTCATTGTATCTACTGCTCTGTAACAAACCAATCTAAAACTAGGTAGCAACAAAGAAAACACCTATTTCCTTCACAAATCTGTAACTGGGTAGGGCCCAGGGAAAATATCTCATCTCTCCTCCCCTTAGCATCAGATGGAGTAGCTGAAACACTAGAGGCTGGAATTACCAGTGGTTTATTCAATCATAGATCAGGTGGTTGATACTACCTACCGACTGAAACACTTACACATGACCTTTCCATGCAGCTGCTTGTCTTTTTCATAGCAGGGTAGCTGGATTTTCAAGACAAAAGCTCCAAGAAGGGGAAGAGAGTCAAGTGAAAGCCATTCTGCTTTTCTTTTTTTAAAGATTTATTTTTGGGGGGATAGTGGGCAAAGGGAGAGAGAATCCCAAGCAGACTCCACACTGAGTGCAGAGCTGAGGCAGGGCTTGACCCTGAGATCACAACCTGATCCCAAACCAAGAATCAGATGCTTGACCAACTGAGAAAACCTGGAACCCCAAAGCCAGTTTGCTTTTTATGGCTTGGCCTCAGAGGTTATGCAGTGTGAATTTGATAGCATTCTGTGTTAGATGTGAGTCACAAAGGCTGTGTAGTAGGTATGTCAAAATTTGCTGATACGTTTAAAACCAACAGAGTGATTAATCACTAGTATGAGGTGAATTGTAGAAGTCAGAAGTCCTCATTTATTGCATATAAAAAGACGCTCATCCTCCACTGCTAGAATACAGAAAAAACTAAGGATCAGTTTTAGGACTCCAGAGATTATTAAATCCTCAACCTCAGCAAGCCAGAGGCGCCAAGGTCAGGGCTTTGATTAGGAAGGACGAAGAAGTTGAGATTTGGAATGGGGACATCAGGGTCAATGCACTCAAGAACCTGGAAACCTCACGTCATTCTGAACTCTCCAGGTCTGCAAAAGTGGCCCACTCTCTCTTATTAAAGGCAAGCACTCCTCTGCACCCTTTGAAGACAATGCAGAGACATTTGTCTTGTAGAATGGACCCAGCTAGGTAAGTAATGACTCTCATAAGGGAGGAAACAGACTATAGCCTGAAGAAGCTATAAGAACTTGCAAACACAGACCACAGAAGCTCAAAGAGGATTGTGGGACTGAATCCAGACAGTGCTGAGCCAAGGAAGGCTGAATAACAAACTATGGAAGAGAGAGTTGATCAGTGTAAAAGTACTCTCCTGAGACAGAATGTAAGATGCTGGCAGAGACCTCAGGAGACAACACTCATATGCAAGGAGTAGGGCACTGGAAAGCGGAGGAAACATGACGACCTACACTAAATGAAGTTGAAATGCCAGAATGGTTTTGACAAATGGTGGTAAGCTCAAAAGGCTCAGAGAAGCAGCCATAAGCTAGAGAGAATATACTATATAAAAGCAAAACCCACTAACTCTGTACAGTGGGAGGATCGGAGGAAACTGGCCTCACTGAGAAATCCATGGTGTCTGTCTTTCGTAGGCCAGGCTAATGGTAAGAGAGGTGGTTACAGAGCTGTGTCTCTCATAGTCAGGAGCATGATAAGATATTGAAACAATGGAAGCCAGCTGATAGGGTTAACGACCAAAAGTAAGTGCATAGAATTGTCATAGTAAGTGCCAAGGTCAAGTGGTCAAGCTGGAGACTGACCCCTGAAGCGCTATGGAGATGGCTAATAGCATTATGGAATCCCTAAGGACAAGATAGACAGACAAACAACAAACAGTCATATAGGTCAAGCCATAAGACCAAGAGAAACCAAGGAGAAAGATCAGGAGGTGCAGGCAGCTGCCTCATAAAACGTCCTGATCCCGTGCCCAGTTTCTGGACTTGAGCCATAGCCAGAGAGAAGTAAGGTGTCCCCGACACCTGTGGCTCTGATTACTATATCAGCGTCTCTCCCAACTCATATCTCTTGCTGCGTATGTGGGTCCCCAGCTGACAGAGAAGGAAAAGGCCAAGCTTGGTTTAAGAATGAGTAGTCTTGGTGTGCAAGTACAAGCAAGAAATAAACTGTTGTTCTCCTATAATTTCACTCCTGGCTGACATTGAAAGACACAGGTGAAGGAAAATCCTTCCAATTACCAGATATATGGGGAGTATCCCTGATCACCTACTTTCTGAAGAAAGAGAAGTATTCTGCCATAAATATAAACAGAAGAATATATACAATAGTGTAATGATTTGGGGGCCTGGGTGGCTCAGTCTGTTCAGTGCCTGCCTTTGGCTCAGGTCATGATCCCAGGGTGCTGGAATTGAGTCTTGCATCAGGCTCTCTGCTCAGCAGGGAGCCTGCTTCTCCCTCTCCTTCTGCCTGCTGCTCCCCTTGCTTGTCCACTCACTCCTTCTCTCTCTCTCTTTTTCTCTCTCTGTCAAATAAATAAAATCCTTAAAAAATAGGGAATGGTTTGGCTTTTGTTCAGGAGTCTGGAAGGGGACAGACAGATAGAGACAGAAAGATAGAAAGAAGCCTGAGGAAAAGCATATGGATGTACCTGTGGAAGAAGGCACGAAATGTGAAGAACTGTGTGTTGGGGAAGGTCATCCAAAAGACGTGACTGCCAGTTGACTTGGAAGCTGGAGCAAAGCACTCTGAGATACCTCACCCCCTCCCCTACTTTAGGAATGTGGATTTCACTTACCTTTCCCACTCTCAAAGGCTGCTCCAAAGACATAGCCTTCAGCCACAGTGATGTGGTGTTGAGAATACGTAAGTGGTATAAGTGACCTAGCCCAGTTAGGGATTTTTTTATAAGCTTTCAAGACTTGGAGGGTGGCTGTGGGGATCCACAAGTCTTGCTGCCCAAGACAGCCTTGTATGTAAGTTCCCTTTGCTTATTCAAACTGCCACCTCCCAACTGGGAGTGACCTGACTCTTTCTTTGGTCTCTCCCTACCCTTCACGTGTGGGGGCCCAACTTCAGATTATACCCAGAAAGCTCCCCAAAGGGTCGTGAACCAACACTGTGCATCCCAAGTTTTAACACCCAAGTGAGAGGATCCACCATGGAAGAAAGAACCAGACATCCAAGTAGATGGAATGGCTTAGTTGGTTGGTGTCAGTCAGTGCCTGTCATCAGCATTCCCAGTTCTGGCCCAGCATAGCCATGATGTCAGAGAAGAAGGCTATATATGGTTCCAGCAGTATGTGCTCTCAATGCACCTAGTTTATGGGTACATGAGATCCACTGATCCCAACACATACCACACCATTTTGGATCTGCCAAGTGGATGAGAAGGATGGAATGCCCTTTTAAAGATAAAGTTAAAGCACCAACCTGAAGCCAAAACCCTACAAGAATAGGGCATCAACCTTCGGGAAGATGATTATACACAAAGTTAAAAGACCATTATATGGTGCTGGTACTTCAATAGATATAATACACAGTACACGATCCAAGGGGATTGATGTAGTAGTGGCCTTGCTTACCAACATGCCTACTCTGGGACTGGGTATTTCCAGTGTTCCAGACCATCAGGGAAGGATAGTTTTGCTCTCAAGGGCATGTCTTTAAACAGTCCTCCCAATTTTAACAGTAAACGGACAAGTTCAGCTGTCACAGTATGAGAATGGCACAGTGACTAGGAGTCCAAATTCCTCAGAGATGAAGGTAAATATCACACCCTACAAAAAGCCACCCAGACCAACAGAGCTGCTCATCATGGGTGAAAAGACTACAGAAGGGGTAGTAGAAAAAGAGATGAGGAGAATCAGTTGTGACCTCAAAGCCACTTAGACTGATGGGGTTTGTAGCTCATCCCATTTACCCTCCTCTTGTGTCTTCACCTAGGAAATGAGACCAGTCAGAATCCTAGAGAAGCTGGTCCCAGACAGGAATGATCTTATCGTAAGAGGCAAATGGCACAAGGGATAGATAAGGTGGTGCATTGTCCAGCTTGCACCCTTCAGACCAATACGGTTGTCCTTCCAGCTGCCAGGAGTGCTAATGCTTCATAGTTGCATCCATCTCTGGGGGTTGTTACCCACCAAAGGGAATACCTTACCCAAGGTTATGCCCCCTCTCCAGGGCAGCCACACTAATGAGTGATTGCTGCGGGGTGCAAAGTCTTGGCCTCATTGTCACAATGTATAACAATGCTGAAGGACCCTCTGAGTGCACGAGCTCCCCGTAGAACTGGCCCAGTCTGGTAACATAGCATCACCTTGAACTCTTCTGTCTGTGCAGTCCTGCTTCTCTCACTTTCTTACTGGTGTTGTTCCTATAAGCACTGTCCCTAATAAAACTCCTACACAGAAATCTCTACCTCAGAGCCTGTTTTCCAAAGAACGTTGCATGATGACAACTCTAAACTTTGCCCCTCAATCGGAATGAAATGCTAGAGAGAAATAAATGAGTTTTCTGTGTTGTTTGCAGACTGCAGGGTGTTTTTGTTTAGTTCAATGTACTATCTGCAGCCTCCCCTCCCCCACAGTTCCTTGCCTGTTCTAAGGCACATGGCCCTCCCCATCTTCATTCCCATACCCAACCTTGTCTTCCCATTCCATATCTTTTTGGTTTGTTTTGCTCACAACTATGCATTTTTTTTTTTTTACTGAAGGATAAACAGAACATTTGGTGAACTAATAAAAAGTATACAATTTGATGATTTTTTACCCATGCATATATTCCCCTAATCACAAAGTAGATCAAGATATAGATCCTTTCCCGCACCCCATAAGTGTCCCTTGTGTCCTTCCCAATCTATATCCATCACCCACATCCACAGAGAACTGCTCTTCTGAACTTTATCATCACTGGAATCATATAGGATGTTTGCTGTGTCCAAATTTTTGAGGCTATTATGTATAAAACTGCCCCAAATATTGTCATGCACCTATTTTCTGTGGACATACATATTCCTTGCTCATGGTGTGAACCACTGGGCCATAGGCTCAGCCTTGTCTGCGTTAGCAGAAATTGTCAGTTTTCCACAGTGCCTGTGTTTTGGACATTCTAGCTGGCAGTATATGAGAGTTCCTGTTGCCTCACATTCCTGCTCATACTTGGAACTGTTAGACTTTTAAATTGTTGCCATTCCTATGTTTGTGCAGAGATCACTCTGCATTCCCCTGCGTACTGAAGAAGGTGTGCATCTTTTCCTAAACCTAGAAGGTATGGATATTCTCTTCTGGGAGCTGTGTTCACCCATGTCCATCATGCATTACTGATCCCTGCTTATTAATAAAATAGGCTTAAAATCACCCTGCAATTCTCAAACTACTACTGATAGATGAAATCACTGCTGAGCTGTAGCATATGAGCACTGGCTTGAGAATTATTTTCCGAACAACATATTAAAATATCTTTTTAAGATTTGAAGCTCTAGAAGGAGCTGGGAGGTCTAGCCTTCTAATTCTAGAATGGAGCATTATATCTCACTGCTCCCTCATTAGACACACAGGTTTGGCATTCCTCTAGCTTCCTGTCAGCTTCTAGAGTTTATTTCTGCTTGAAAGAACAGCCAGATCCTTTCCCCTAAATGTTGGCAGGGCAGAGGAAAGTCAAATCTGCAGCCATTGGTTGGCCTGGCCAGCACTGGCATGCCCCTTCATCTAACACACATTTTTCTTTCAGTGTTCTCTTCAAGTCCCGAGAGCTGACAGAATCCAAAGTACATTTCTTCTGAAGTCTGTGTTCCAAATCCAGTTGGAAATTTAGCAAGTGTCAGCCTTGTAATCTGACAGGGGAAAAAGAAAAAAGAAAGAAAGAAAGAAAGAAAAAGAAAGAAAGAAAGAAAGAAAGAAAGAAAGAAAGAAAGAAAGAAACCCTTAACTATTTATATGTATTTTCCATGTTTCTCCTCCTCAGAGGAAAATTTAGAATGAAGAGAGATTTATAGGCTTGTTCCTAAAAGCAGGCATGTTCAGATGGCTTTCTGGCAAACATTTTAAAAAAGCAAGTAAAAGGTTTGATTGTTTTTTTAAGTGTTCTGTTTAGGGGGGTACCTGGGTGGCTCAGTTAGTTGAGCGTCTGAATCTTGGCTTTGGCTCAGATCAAGATCTCAGGGTTGTGAGTTCAAGCCCCGCCTCAGATTCCACGCTGGGTGTGGAGCTGCTTAAGTTTCTCTCTCTGCCCCACTTTGCACCGGCCCCCTCACCCTCACACGCACACACTCTCTCTCTCTCTCTCAAAAAAAAAAAAAAAGTATTCTGTTAAAGTCCAAGATATATTCTTAATTTTATACTGGTCATTGTCCCGTGCTGTCTTTACATCCACCAATCTGTCCCACCAGAGAAATGAATGCTGTTTCTAAAAGTATGTGCCACTTGGGATAAAACACCCAGTGCTAATGCAAGGACTTTTCTCTCCCTTGTCTTGCTATGCCCTACCCCCACCCACCCACCTCATCATTCACAAGGGAAAACCCTATAATTAGACAGATGTGGTTTGTGTTTGACATAATAATAACTAACATTGAACATTGGCTGTCAGCCACATACTTTACATAGACTATTTTATTTAACTGAAGGGGGTAGAACTGTTGCTGTTTCCATATGATGAAGAAAGTTGACCCAGGGTGGTTAGGTCATGTGTCCAAGGTTAGCCAACCAGGAAAGGGTAAAGCTGGCCTTCAAACCCAGACAACCTAATTCTGAAATGACAGTCACCCCTACTACCCTGCTTCTTACCATCCAGTGTCAGTTCATAGGGAGCATTTTGTGATGCGACTCGCTGCAAAAACAGGGCAGACATTTATTAGTGTACAAAGTCCAGAGTATTCAGTATTGGTTAGCAAAAAATAGGGGGAGGGGTGTCAAAGTTATGTTACAGACAGAATAAGCATTTTTCTGTACACGGGGTTAAATTTTTAGGAGGAAATCAATTTGCACTGTGGTGAGATGCATTTGAGTAGAATACTGTGGGAAAGGAACAGCTGCAGCCTGAGGGATAGCCTTCTTCTTGGAACCCCTAGGCTCCCTACCCCCCAGAAGACTAAAACTCATTTTCCTATTTTTTGCAGGCGTGAGAAGGCACATCCAGCCAGAAACTACCCACACCTCTTCCTGGAGAAACAGCCATTGGATGGAAGAGAAATATAACTGTATTCTAACACCGTAGGTGGCAAATTGTATTCAATATAGAAGTGACAGTTGAATCGGAGACACCCTGACTTTAGAGGGCGGGAACGCAGAGGTGGACAAAATAGCGACCCAGGTGGGAAACAGAGTTAAAGGCAGTTTTACAAGATGAGAATGAAAGTCAGGAGAAGGTAAGGAATCAGAGAGTAAGGATCAAGAGAGCAAAGGATCAGGGAGTGGGAAATGAGAGAAGGCCATGGGGGGAAGGGCAGGCAGAAGATCTGGGAGCATTTTCATGGGACTCTTGGCAAAAGCCTAGAAAAGAAACACTGTAGCTGTGTCACAAGACAACTGGTAAACCAGACCAGGGACACAAAACCCATATTATCTCTACGTGGACCCACCACTCATTTACCCCTCCCCCAATCCTTCCAATAAAAAGCCAGTAAACCCTTGTGAAGGTCATTGGTATTTTCTCAGGGAAAGGCATGTGAGAAGCTACAGCACAACAACTCCACAAGGGCATCTGCAAATACTCCCTGTGGGACTCAGATAAGGAGGACCTACCATCTGGCTCAAAACCACAGCCCTCCTTTCCAATACCACCACCACCACTCCCATTGTCTAAATAAAACTTAATGTTTTCTAACTGTGAAACTTAGGATATATTCCAAAGAATGAATAAATGTGTAGGTATATGTTAAAGAGTAACAGTAGAATGAACATCCATGTAATCTCTAGTCAACTTAAAAAACAAAACATAGCCAGTACTTTGGCTGCCATTGCTGTGGCCCTCATGAGTTCCCTCCCTCACCAACCCTCCCATCAGTGTTCTGAGGTTTAGTTAATTACTGTGCTCTTGTTCTTTGCAGAAAAATTTAAGATTACAGGAAAGTGGGGCACATGGCTGGGTTAGTTGGTAGAGGATACAACGCTTGATCTGATAAATAGATAGGGCATGCGACTTTTGATCTCATAGACAGGTTGGAAAAAAATCCCAGCGCTAACTGCATTCGTCAGTTGTCACATCAACCAGTGTCCAGGGTATGGTGCCCATTACCTGCTAAGCAGAAACGTTTCTCCCTGCAAAACCTGACCTGTTAGTAAGGCTTCTTTTGTTTTGATTTGTGAATAGTTTTGGCATTCAGGTCACCTTGGGAGGGAATCACTTTTTCTAAATAAAGATTGCACCTGCCCAAGCTGAGCGGTGTCCGTGGCCCCCAGCCTCATGGGCTCTGCCCCCTCCCCACTGTCCCTCAGCGTGGACGACATCCACTTCCTGGTACTCCAGAACCTGGTCCAGAGCACGCTGGCCCTCTCAGACAGCCAGATGGAGTCTTGCCGGTCATTTCAGGTGGGTGACGGGGACCCAGCGACGGCCTCACTGCAGTGCTGTGGGGCTCGGGGCCATCAGGGCGGGGGCCGAGGGTGGCCCTCGCTCACTGTCTTCTCAGCTGTGCACTCTGGGTGGGGGAGGGTGGCCCGATTTCCCCAGAGACTCCTGTGCCCCCTTCCTCCATCTTGCAAGTGTGGGACAGGATCCAGTGACTTCCAGAAGCCCTCCCGGGCCGAGGCTGTGAGTCGAATGTAAATGCAGAATAGGAGGCCGTAGAGGAGGTGAGCCACGACAGAGCTGAGGGAGCGACGGACCTGTGCCGCGGACCTTCTGTCAGAACGTGGAGATGGCGAGCTGTTCTGAGAGCTAGAGATCACTGAGTGGGAGAGCGGCCTTTCTGCGGGCGGAGGGCTTCTCTCGCCTGAGCACATATTAGAGAGTGACACTGCTCTGTCTTGGCTGAGTGACAGTGGGAGGGAGGAAGGTGCTTCTCATCTGACCCTGTCTTGAGCCTGGGGAGCTGCTGGTATTAGCACGCATTCAAGAGCACAGAAACTTGCATTTCAGAGGCGTGAAGAAGCAAGGGCCTGTGACCTCACAGCACGGGAGACTGTGGCTCCCGGCCCCCCGCGGAGGGGTGTGAGGAGGTCCTGAACTGCCCCTGTCACCGGGCTGGTGCCTCCCTTGTTCTTAACGACCACATTGGTCAACACGTGGGCCCGGGCCCACCCCCAGAGGCCGCGGAGTGGGTGGGAGCCTGATTAAGTATGCTGCCGGTCTCCAGACTCGGTGTAGACAGCAGAGCACCCGGGGGAGACAGCGGGGACAGACCAGCCTTGGCACTGCCCACATGTGCAGGTGGTGCTTATTACTTTGGCCATAAGGGAGATGAGGAAGACTTGGAAGGGAAATGCAGTGATTTTGGGAAAGTCCGTGGCCAGGTGTGACCACAGTCCTTGTACAGCAATGGCCGGGCCCCCGCAGACCCGAGATGGAGTGTTCATGTCTCTTCTTGGAATTCGTCACCGTGAGGTGCAGGTGCTTGTCCAGCGGTGACAGTTGGGACAGTCTAGTAGGGGCCATGCAGTCGTCTTTTTCTTGCCACCCTTGGTGCCACGGAGTCCTTGAACCCTCCTTACTCACATGAAGTGTGTGTGTTTCCTAGGGAGAGGCTGGTCGTGGGGCCTCACCAGAGCCTTGTGTGAGCCTGAACATGCCAGAGAATGAGACTGGAATAGGTGGGTGGGCCAGAAGTCCCATGATGACGGTCCCCACTCTGGCCCCTGGCTCTGTCTTGTTGGACCGGAGCTTGTTTAAATAAATAAATAAATAAATAATATATATATATATATATATATATATATTTTTACTTACTGCCACCATTGCCCATAAAAATCCCAATTTCTGACTGTACCTGTGACCCTGGAGGGCCCTTCTGGCTGTGCTCCCTAGCAAGGATTCAAGCTGGACAGGACCTCGGGAGGTCCTGCCCACCATACGAGAAAGTCCAGCCCCAGAGTTAATGGTGAAAGTCAGGTCCTTGCATCACCCCCAGGGCCTGTTCCCTGTGGCCTGCTGCTGCTTTTCATTCTTCCAGATCCGTTTCCAGGTGGTGTCTGGGCTTTGGGGGGGGAGTCAGAGGCCTCACAAGGTCAGAGGCTGTATATAGGGTCCCGGCTGGGCTCCCTGCAGCCCCACTTTTCCGGGAGGTGCGGTGCAGGGCAGTGGGTGGCCATCTGGACCGGACTCCCTCCTTCCCTGTCCGTAGTGTAAGCACTCCTGCGCCGCACCAGCAGCTGTCGGGAATATGCTCTCTTGTCATTGCTTTCACACAGACAAGAAGAGCGGAAGACACCAGGCTTCCCACGAGAAGCTGGATCCCAGCTTGCACTTGCCCACAGGGCAGGAGCGGTGGCGACACAGCCAGTCTCCGGCCTCTTGCCCTCCGCCCCATGCAGTGCTCCCTGCCTCGGGCCCGTGTGCCACAGCTGACGTGCAGGCGCTGTCTAGAGAAGTTGAGGATGGTGTGCGGGCCTCAGACCGACGAGGCGCAGTGTGTGCGCAGACCCCCTCTGGCTCCAGGAGAACACCCGGTGTTGCCCCAGCACCCCACTGACGGCCGCTTTGGCTTCTGATCTCTGTGTCCCTCTGCAGTGGCTCAGTGGTGAGGTCACTGGGCTTGAAGGCAAGGCCTTGTTGTTGGTCCCAGCCCTGCCCAGCCATGTGGCCTTGGACGGTCCCGTGAAGTCCATAAGCCTCCGTCCTCTGCCATTCGTGGTTCCGTGGTTCTCAGGCCAGCGTGGCAGAGAACCTCCCAAGCCTAAAGTCCTCGGACCATGACCACACGTTTTCCTGGCCAGTGCTTTTGTAGAGACAGGTCTGGCAGGAACTTCCTTGTGGTCTGGCATGTGCTAGACATCCGCTGTTCGGTCAGCTGGCCGATGGAGCCAGTGCTTTCCAAAAACGGAAGTCATCGGGACCCTGCTGGCCCCGCAGGCCTTGGAGCTGCTCTTCCTCTGGGCCGGGTCCGAATCCGAGCCACAGAGCCAGGGTGGCGTGGCCGGCCGGAGGGGCATCTGCAGCGGGCCGGGCACTGCTGTCCACCTTTGCTCTGTGCCGGGCCCTGCCGTGGCAGCCACAGACCTTGAAATGGGCTCCTGTGGGATTTCCTTTCTGGTGGGTGAGAGACAAGTAAGCGAATGAGGTGATTTCAGTACACTTGACCGCAGGGGACATGGCGGAGCTGAGAGTTGAGGAGTCAGCCTTGTGAAATTCAGGGGGAGGTGCGGTCTAAGAAAGAGAGTCGCAAAGGCCAGGCCCCGCGGCAGGGAGGCTCTCTCGGGGAAAGTCCGGAGGCCGGCGAGGCCGGAGTGGTGGGCAGGGCCGTGCTCCCAGGAGTCCTTGCCAGGCGGAGAGGGCACTGGGTGCTCCCTCTGCAGAGGGAAGCCACGTGTGGTCTGATGGAGGCACGGGGCTCCCTGCGGCTGCGTGGCGAGTGGCCAGGGCCTGGGGGCCGGGAGAGCAGTTGGGTGGAGGCTCCACGAGGAGCGATGGTGTAGACAGCATCAAGCAGCTGTGTTTGGGCACGGTTTATGTGGACACGGCCAGCTGGACCTCCCGGTGGGCTGGGCGAGGGCTCAGGAAGCGAGTGGTATCGGATGGTTCTGCGTTGACTCCCGCAGCCTTGTATCCCCAGACGGAGCTGTCCTTTGTCTCCAGCTGCCTCTGTTTGTCTGGTGTCCTTCTCTCTGATGGGGATCAGAGTTGACCTCGGATGGCAGGCCCTCCGCCCTGCACCCCCGGGAGTCGGCTCCAGCCTCCCAGCCCCTCGGCCCCGTATCAGTCCCTCCAGCACACGTGATCGGTTCCCGCTTCTGTGCACCCACGTTCTGCTCCTTCCGCCCCAGCCTTGCTCACCCTTGGCCTCGCTGTGTTGCAGACTTTCCGCCTGTACCGTGAGTATAAGGACCACATCCTCGTGAAGGCCTTCATGGAGTGCCAGAAGAGGAGCCTGGTGAACAGGCGCCGGGTCAACCACATGCTGGGCCCAAAGAAGAACCGGGCCCTGCCCTTCGTGCCCATATCCTACCAGCTGTCCCAGACCTACTACAGGTGAGCCCCGGCAGGGCTGGGGCAGGGCACGGCCCCCGCTTGGAGGGCAAGCTGCCTCTGGAGCGGGTGTCTGTCCGCGCCTGTGCCACTCACTTGGGGACAAGGGCAGTGCCCTCAGTGGCCTGGGGACGTGTACCGTTCTGCCGGCGGTATGTTTCCCTTCCCTGTCAAGCGGGGAGAAGTGAGTGATGTACCCATGAGCCCCGCGAAAGGCACAGCGTCCTGCGGGGGCCTCGTTGGGCATTCTTAAGGCTCAGGGCCGCGCCGAGCCGTGTGTTCAGTTTGAAGCTGTCCCGTGGCTGGATTCCAGACGCTGTCCGCAGCCCCTCAGCGGTCCGAGCGGTGGTCTGGGATGCCCCAGGTTGCCCTCCGCAGCCCCAAGTCACGGGACCCTCACACCAGCCACCAGCGCGGCCGGTCTCTAAACCGCTCGGCGTGTGTTCCACCGACTCCTTGACCACACAAGGGGAAGTCTGTGAAGTAGTCCCAGGGGTTGGCCTTGCAGCTCCTGGCCTTGACGGGCCTCCTCTTTCCCGGGCTGTTCTCCTGGTCGACCTCTGATTACACTGAGGCCGTGGTCAGGACGGAGCAGGAGAATGGGGCTTTCGCTTTCTCATGCATCCTTTTGCCTGTGAGTGTAGACGCTTGGGCCTTTTTCAAACGCCCCCGCCCCGCCGGTCTCCTCGCCTCCCTGGAGCACAGCCGGCTGCAGTAAAAAGAGCTGTGGCCCGGGAAGCAGAAGCGAGCCCCAGGTCTGATGAGACTGTTGGACCTAGTACCCCCAGCTCCAGCTGCCTGTCTCGGGGGGCCTTCTCTCTGACGGGGAGCTCGTTCTTGACCGCAGCATGCTTGACTGTGAGCCGCGGGCAGCGTTCACGTCATCAAGACTTCCAGACCTAGGCGCTCGTCAGAGGCTCGTGGAAAACCAGGCTTCTGGCCAGGCCAGGCTTGACTCCGCTGTCGCCTTGCCGAGACAGTGACGTGGACACACACGTCCCGTCGCCTCTGCACGGGTTCGGGGCTTTCCGGGGGAAAAGATGATCGTGTCAGGAAGCGCATTCGTCTTCCCCAGTCGGGCTCCCGTCTGTAGCGCCTGTTGAGGTGGAAAAGAGGGCCTGGCGGGCCTTCAGATCTGCAGCAACGCCGTAGCCCATCCCCATGAAGGCCTCCAAAGTCCCGTCCTCGGTGTGGACCTTACCCCCTCTGTGCCCACGCAGGATTTTTACGTGGCGCTTCCCGAGCACCGTGTGCACGGAGTCGTTCCAGTTCCTCAGCACAATCCTGGCCGCCGGCAAGTTGGACCAGCCTGATAATTTTTCCTTCCAAGACCAGGATACGAACAGGTCTACGAGTCATCGGTTGCCATTTTCTCTGGACAACCCTGGCGGACACTGCGTGGCCGCCTTAACCCTTTTCTCTTTGGGCCTCATCTCTGTGGACGTCCGGATCCCGGAGCAGATTGTCGTGGTCGACAGCTCGATGGTCGAGAACGAGGTCATGAAGAGGTAAGGACGGGGCTGTCACCAGGCTTCCCGCGTGTGCGGAGTGTTGCCGGGGGCCTCGGGCACTGCGCTGTCCTAGGGTGTCTGCGCTTTTATTCACTCCGTCATCTGGTCTTTTATTTCTTAAGATGTTATTTATTTGAGAGAGAGAGAGTGTGGGCATACACACACACACACACACACACACGCACACACACACACACAAGCAGGGAGGGGGCAGAGGGAGGGGAAGAAGCAGGCTTCCCACTAAGCAGGGAGCCCGACACGGGGCTTGATCCCAGGATCCTGGGATCATGACCTGAGCTAAAGGCAGATGCTTAACTGGCAGAGCCCCCGGTCCCCCCGGTCTTGCTTCACTGCACAAACACATGCTGAGTCTGTCTCTGCTGGCACATGAAACGGCAGATGTCAGCAGTGCGGCAGGGAGCTCCCAGGGACGGGACCTCAGATCTGGGGACTGGGGACCAGTCCAGTGCCTCGTGCTGGTGCCTCCAGGTGCGGGGGAGCCAGCAGCAGAGTTGGGGAGAGACCTAGCTGTGCCAAAGAGAGGGACCTGGCACAGTGTGGTGAGGAGGGGTGAGGCGGGAAGGTAGCTTTGGGAGAGGTTCCTTGAGGGCCTAATAGCTAAGCTGGGATTTAGTGGAACAGCAGGCAGTTTGGGGACTGAAACTGGAAGGGTCTCCTGCCAGAAGGAACAGCCCTTACAAAGACACTGGTGAGCATGGCCTGTGGGGAGATGGTCAGAGGAGTTGAGTCTGGAGCGGCCGTCCACCCTGCCCTGCCCTTCCTAGCCAGGCGCTCTGGGTCGGGGGAGGAGGTCTGCAGGGACCACAGGCCACTGCTGAGGTTGGACCACGGTGACCACTCTCTTGAGCCGGCAGAGGCGCTCGGCCCGTGCTCTGTCACCCAGGTCCCTGCTCTTCTCCTAGTCTGGGAAAGGACGGGGGCTTGGATGAGGACGACGACGAGGAGGAAGACTTGGATGAAGGCTCAGGAAGCAAGTGCCGGGCCATCGAGGTGAAAGCCCGCCAGGCCTCCCACACCAACTACCTGCTCATGTGGGGCTACTGCACGCCCGGCATCGTCAGCACTGAAAATATACCCTGAACCCAGGCAGGGCAACTCCCCTGAGGGCCCCCACTGAGGCGAGCTCCCTGGGGGCACAGTTGAGGGCAGGAGTCAGGCTGAGTGTGAGGCTCTGGGTTTGGGGGGGCAGGCACCAGGCTGGGGGTGACCTCAGGAGGGTATGCAGGATTCTCCCACCCTGAGGGTTCTGCACAGCTCCAAATGTCATGGTTTCCTCCTGGGTGGCAGGTGGAGTCCTGTGGTATGGCTCAGGAGTCCCCAATCTGGAGGACTTGGGGGCAGGCCTCTGGGGTCAGAAGCCTGGAAACCCAACCTAGGGTTAGAGTTAGGGTTAGGGCCTAGGGGCATGTCTGGTCCAACCTGCCAGCACTGAGGCAGGCTCCCCAGGGGGCTGAGTAGAGGGCAGGGCTTGCTGGCATTTTGCAGTGATTCTGGCCATGTGGGCAACTACGTTTGGAGTGCTTTCTCATATGGTGCTGGCCCCGAGCATGCAGACCTCATGCCAGGCCCAGGTGACCCCCATAAGGACCCCCACTGCCAGAATCGAGTTCTCCAGGGGCGTCCAGCCAAGTCTCAGGAGCTTTTTGCCAAAATGAGTATTGATTTGGGCACAAAGCTCCTGAGAATTGGCTGGCGTTCTGTCCCGGTTCGGGTTGCATGCATGCACTGCATTTGGAGCACTCTCTATCTTCATCTTGTGACCCCCTGGACCACCGACCAGGCCTATATGGCTTCTCTGAGGGTCTCCACCACTGGAGCAAGTTTTCGGGGGTTTCTGGCAAATTCCCATGAGCTTTCTTCCCAAATCGCTTTGGGCTGATATCTCTCGAGTTCTGGAATAAGTTCTCATGAGATTTGAACTAGATCTCACAGGACTTGGACTGAGGTCATGCTATATCTGAGTTCTCACGCTATTTGAAATCTCACAAGGTTTCTACCCAAGTTCCATGAGAAATCCACCCAAATCGGTAGATTTGGGTAAATTCTTATGAGAATTGCCCGAGATCTCAGGAGATTTGGACTGTGATCTCTCCAGCTTTGGAATAAGTTCTCACGAGATTTGGACTGGTATCGTGTGATGTCCCTGAGTTCTTGCGATATTTGAAATGGGTTCTCAAGAGATCTTTCCTCAGGAGATTTTAAATAAGATCTCTCCAGCTTGGAATAAGTTCTCATCTCATATTTGGAATGAGTTCTCCCAATATCTGGGTAAAAATATCATAAGTACTGCCTGAGTTCTCATGAGATTTAGACTGAAATCTCATACCTTCCCTGGTGAGAACTGACACTGCCACTCGGTCCAGAGTCACACACTACAACTCACCACTGCCTACAGTGCAACAAGCTGCACAGCCTCGGATTCCTACCCACTCTGCATCTCAACACTGCCTCTAGTGGCCATAAGAATCACTGCAAAGCCTTCCATTTTCTCTTGCACTGCAGCTGACCTCTGCCTCCAGTGGTGGGAAGTAACACTGCCCCTTCTTCTAGGGTCTCACACTGCAGCTCACCCTTACATCCACTGGCATGAAAGGGCATTGCAGCATTTTCCAGCATCTCACACCGGAGTTCAACACTCCCTCCAGTGGTAGGAAACTGCACTGCCACTCCTTGCAGCATCCTAAACTGCAGCTCACCAATGCCTGCCATGGGGGGATACTTCACTGACACTTCCTTCCAGTATCTCCCATGGCAGCTTAGCACTCACTGCCTTCTGTGGTGACAAGTTGCACATCCACACCATCCATGGTCTTATACTGCATCTCAATATTGTCTCTGGTGGCCGTCAGAAGCACTGCAAATCCTTCTGGCATCCCTCGCCCTGCAGCTGACCACTGCCAGCAGGGGCAGGAACCAACATTTCCATTTCTTCCAGGGTCTCGCAATGCGAATCACCACTGCCTTCAGTGCCTGCAAGCAGCACTGGCATGTCTCCCAGCAGCTCTCCCAATGCAGCTCAACACTGTCTCTAGTAACAGACTTCTACACTGCCATGCCATCAAGCAGCTGTCATCATTCATCTTTCCACCACTGGAGGCGGTGCTGAGCTCCAGTGCAACAGATGCTGAAAGATGAGGTAGTTCAGCTTGCCACCAAGGGAAGCAGTGTTGAGCTGCAGTGGGCAAGACCCTGGAAACTGTGCTGCTGGAGCTTCCCTAGGTTGGGTTTTTAGGCTTCTGTCCCTAGAGGCCTGGCCCCCAAGCCCCTCACACTGGAGACCCTGAGCCGCACCCCAGGACCTCGCATGCCACCCAGGAGGAAACTGCCATTTGGAGCTGCACAAAACCCTCAGAGTGGCCCCCTGGCCACAAACCTGGCGCCTGACACTCAACCTGACCCAGATCCACAAATCTGCCCCCGGGGAGCTCACCTCAGTGGGGCCCTCATGTGAGCCACGTGGACCTGGCACATGGAACTGGATGGTCATAACACGCACCTGATGAGAAAGCGCTCCAAACACCAGGCACATGTGTGGCCTGAATTGCCACACAATGCTGGCTAATTCTCATGAGCTTTGAAAAGAGCTCATGAGAATAGGCTGTAAACCAATGGTGACCTCGCTTCCAGCAGTGGGGGCCCTCAAGGGAGCCACCTGGGCCTGGGCTATGGTCCCAAGTGGTCATGGCCTGAATCTCAGGAGGAAGCGCTCTATTCGCCAGATGCGCACGTGGCCTATATTGCCCCAGAACACTAGCAACTCATGCACTCTACTCAGCCTACTGAGGAGCCCATCTCAGTGCTGGCAGATTGGCCCTGCCATGCTCCTAGGCCCTAAGCCTAACCCTAGTGTGTGTTTTCAGGCTTCTGTCCCCAGAGGTCTGGCACCGAAGCCTTCCAGAAAGGGGACCCCTGAGTGATACCCCAGGACTCCGCCTGCCACCCAGGAAGAAACTGTGCCATTTGGAGCTGCACAAAACCCTCAGGAGGGGAGAAACCTGCATGCACCCATGGGGCCTCCCCCACCTTTGGCACCCACTGGGACCACAAACCAGGAACCTGATGCTCAGCTTGACCCCTAGCCTCAGTTCTGGCCCCTGGAAGCTCACCTTAGCAGGGCACTCAGGGGAGTGCATGGGTCCAGCCCATGGGCCCGGATGGTCACAAAATGCACCTGGTAAGAAAGCAATCCAAACACCAGGCTACTATGCACCCCAAATCGCTGCACAATATCAGCCAATTCTCACGAGCTTTCTGCCTAGATTGATATCAATTTCGGCAGAAAGCTCATGAGAATTTTCTGGAAACCCCCATTGAGCTCACTTCTGGCAATTGTGGCCCTCAGGAAAGTCGCCTGGGCCTGGCCCCTGGTCCTGAGCAGTCATGGCCTGAACCTCATGACAAAGCACTCAAAACACCAGGCACACACGAGGCGTGAATCACCCCAGAACACCAACAACCCGTGGCCTCTTCTAAGCCACATAGGGAGCCCATGCCAGCGCTAACAGATTGGACCTGCCATGCCCCTAGGCCCTAAACCTAACCTTAGGTTAGGTGGATTTCTAAATGGCACGGTTTCCTTCGCCCCCCAGATCAGGGACCCCTGAGCCACACCCCAGGCCTCTGCCTGATACCTAGGAGGAAACCATGATGTTTGGAGCTGCACAGAACCCCCAGAGTGGGAGAAACCTGCATGCACCCCTGAGGGAATCCCCACATTCAGCGCCTCCCCTGGCTACAAACCTGGAGCCTGACTAGCCACCTGACCATCACCCTCAACTCAGCTCCCCAAATAGGTCCTGCCATGAAGGAAACTGTGCCATTGGAGCTGTGCAAAACCCTCAGAACAGGAGAAACTTGCATGACCCCTTGAGGCCACCCCCACTGATGGCACCTCCCCTGGCCACAAACCCAGATCCTGTTACTCAGCCTGACAGCCACCCTCAACTCAGTCCCCCAGGAAGCTGACCTCAGCGCCGGCAGATCAGGACTGTCACACCCCTTGACCACAAACCTAACCCTAGGGTGGGTTTTCAGTCTTCCTTCCCCCGAGGCCTGGTGCCCCAGAGCTCTGGACTGGGGACCCCTGGGACACACAGGACTCTGCTTGCCTCCCAGAAGGAAACCGTGCCATTTAGAAATCCACAAGGAATGCAGACCTGGAGAAATCTTCATGCCCACCCGAGGCCACCCCCCACTTTCTAAGGCCCCCTGGAAATAATCCTGGAGCCTGAAACTCAACCTGACACATGCCCTCAACTCAGCCCTGTGGTCCTCCCATCAGCATCTGCAAAATGGGCCTGCCATGCTTGCAGGCCTTAACTCTAACCCTAGGTTTGGTTTTCTGGCTTCAGTCCCCTGAGACATGACCCCCCCATATCCTTCATATTGGGGACACCTGAGCCATCACCCGAGACTCTGCCTTCTTCCCAGAAGGAAACTGTCCCATTTGGAACTCTGCAAAGGATTCAGAGCAGGAGACATCTGCATGCCCACCTGTGGACACCCCCACCTTCATTGGCCCCATGGACTCAAACCTGGAGCCTGACCCTCAGCCTGAGCCACACTGTCAACTCTGCCCTCTCAGGAGCTCACCTCAGTGGCAGTAGATCAGGTCCCAATGTCCCTAGGACCTACCCCGTAACAGTAGTTTGGGTTTCCTGGCTTCTGTGCCATAAGTCTGGCACCCAAGCCCTCTTATTCTGAAACGTTTCCAAAAAATAGAACTGGAAGAAAAACCTCCAAACCCTTTGGTAGAGACCAGCATTATCTTGATCCTAAAATCAGACAAAGACCCCACCCAAAAGGAGAATTACAGACCATTATCCCTAATGAATATGGATGCAAAAATTCTCACCAACATACTAGCCAATAGGACCCAACAGTGCATTGAAAGGGTGATTCACCACGACCAAATCAAATTTATTCCTGGGCTGCAAGGCTGGTTAGACAACAATAAATAAATCCAAGGACTACACTACCTTAATAGAAGAAAGAAAGAGAACCATAGGATTGTCTCAATAGATGCAGAAAAAGCATTTGACAAATGAAAGCATCTTTTCTTGATCAAAACTCTTCACCATGGAGGGATAGAGATACCTTAGATACCTTCACATCATAAAGGCCATCTGGGAAAACCCACAGAGAATATCGATCTCAATGGGGAAAAACAGAGCTTTTCCCTTCAGGTCAGACACAACAGTGATGCCCATTCTCAACACTATTGTTCAATATACTACTAGAATTCCTAGCATCAGCCATCAGTCAACGACAACAACAAAAAAGCGTCCAAATCAGCAAAGAAGTCAAACTTTCACCCTTTGCAGACAATAAAATACTTTCTGTGGAAAATCCAAAAGGCTCTTCCTCAAAATTGCTAGAACTCATCCAGGAATTTTGTAAAGTGGCAGGATATAAAATCAATGCACAGAAATAAGTTGCATTGTTCTACAGCAACAATGCTGTAGAAGAAAGAAGAAAGAGAAATTAAGGAGTCCATCCCATGTATAATTGCACCCGAAACCATAAGATACTTAGGATTCCATCTAAACAAAGAGGCAAAGGATCTGTCCTCAGAAAACTATAGAGTCGTCATGAAAGAAATGGAGGAAGACTCAAGGAAATGGAAAAATGTTCCATGCTCATGGATTGGAAGAACAAATATTGTGAAAGTGTCTGTGTTACCTAGAACAATCCACAGATTCAATATAATTCCTATCAAACTGCCATCTACATTTTTCACAGAACTGGAATAAATAATCCCCAAATTTGCATGGAAGAAGCCAAAGACAAGAAAGAAATGGTCAAAGAGAACAAAGAAAAGAAAACCAAAGCTAGTGGCAACCCAAATGCAGACTTCAAGCTCTATGACAAAGCTGGAATCATCAAGACAGTATGGTACTTTCACAGAAACAGACCCATAGATCAATGGAACAGAATAGAAAAACCAGAAATGGGCCCTCAACTCTAGGGTCAAATAATCTTCCTCAAAGCAGGAAAGAATATCCAATGGGGAAAAAAGTCTCTGACAAATCATGCTGGGAACATGGGACAGCCACATGCAGAAGAATAAAACTGAACCATTTGCTTATATCATACACAAAAAATAGACTCCAAATGGATGAAAGACCTCAATGGGAGACAGGAATTCATCCAAATCCTTGAGGATAACAGAGGCAGCAACCTCTTTGATCTCAGCCAGAGCAACTTCTTGCTAGACTCTTCTCCAAAGGTGAGGGAAACAAATGCACCATTGGGCAAAATGGCAAAAGGCAAAAATGAACCATGGGGATTTCATCAAGATAGAAAAGTTTTGCACAACAAAGGAACATGAATGAGAGAAGATATTTTCAAATGACATATCAGATAAAGGGCCCGTATCCAAAATCTAGAAAGAACTTACCAAACTCAACACCCATGGAACAACTATTCCAATCGAGAGATAGGCCAAAGACATTAAAAGACATTTCTCCAAAGAAGACATCCAAATGGCCAACAGACACATAAAAAAGTGCTCAACATCCCTCGACATTAGGGAAATACAAATCAAAACCATAATGAGATACCACCTTACACCAGTTAAAATGAAGAAGTCAGGAAATGACAGGTATTAGAGAGGACATGAGAAAGGGGAACATTTTATGCTGTTGGTGGGAATGCAAGCTGGTGAAGCCACTCTGGAAAACAGTGTGGAGGTTCTTCAAGAAGTGGAAAATAGAGCTATCCTACATCCCTGCTACTGCACTACTAGGTATTTACCCCAAAGATACAAATGTAGTGATCTGAAGGGGGCACTTGCTCCCCACTGTCTAGAGCAGCAATGTCCATAAGACCTAAAGTACGCAAAGAGCTCAGATGTCCATCGACAGATGAATGGAGAGGACAATGAATTGAATATGATGCAGCCATCCAAAAATGAAATCTTGCCATTTGCAATGACATGGATGGAACGAGAGTGTATTATGCTAAGAAATAGAAGTCAATCAGAGAAGGATAACTAGCATTGTCCTTCCCTGATTGATTTATTTCATGGATGATATGCGGAATTTAAGAAACAAGAGAGAGGATCATCGTGGAAGAGAGGAAAAAAGGAATCAAGATAAAACCAGAGAGGGTGACAAAGCAGAAGAAATACTTAAACTCAGGAGACAAACTGAGGGTTTCTGAAGGGGAGGGTGTTGGAGAATGGGGTGGCTGGGTGATGGGCATGGGGAGGGTATGTGCTGGTGTGCATGGGGAGGGTATGTGCTGTAGTGAGCACTGTGTGTTGTGTAAAACAGAAGGATCACAGATCTGTACCCCTGAAACAAATAACACATTACATGATCATAATAAAAAGGAAGTGAAAGAAAAACATTTAGAATGCAAATATAAACTAAGTAAAAATATAGAAAAAAATAATCTCACTGATAAGAAAGCAAGCAAGCAAGGAAACAAGCAACTAATGGACCTGGAGTCACCACACTCCAATGTCAAGCTAGATTACAAAGCTGTTGTCATCAAAACAGTATGGTACTACCATAAAACAGACACACAGGACAATGGAACACAATAAAAAGCTTGGAAACTGATAATCATAGTACTTCTGCCAAAGTTTATCCATTCACATATTAAAGGTCTATTTAAACTTAGCTCTGACAGAATTATTAACTCTGAATGGCAATTAATAATATTGATGTCCTGTTCCAACAGCCGCTTCCAATAAATGCATTTCTTAAAATACACTCTTTTAGATAAATATATATTATAAAACAAGGATGATTTAGAATCCACTCCTTTAAGAAAAATTAAATTCACTTTAATAAACCTACCACAGAGAAGGAAATATAGATATCCATCATCACAACTGAGAACATCACAAAAGAAGACAATCAGACACAATCTGGTATCTGATGGAAGAATAGAATACTATTTAAGTACTTCTGCCCAAATGTTCAACCTGTTGAAAGCTATAGATCCAGCTACTCATTTAGAAAACCACAGATGTCAGAGAAAAGTCCTAACAAAGAGCATGAAAACATCATCAATGAAGTCCACACTGCATATATTCCAACAGGAAAAATATTTTCCCAACAAATAAATGGTAAGACCAGAAAGGAAGGAAGGAAGGAAAGAAAGAAAAGAAAAGAAAGGAGAAAGCTCAGAAATCAACCCACACATGTATGGTCTTAACCTATGACACAGCAGCAGAAAATATACAATGGAGAAAAGACTGTCTCTTCAGTGGACAGTACTCGGAAAACTGGACACTAAATACAGGATGTGACTGGATCACTTTCTTATGGATCACTTATGAATGGATGAATGACTTGAACATAAGAACTGAATCCATAAACCTCCAAGAGTAAAACACAGACAGTAAGTTTCTCTATATTGGTTTTGGTGAAGAGTCTTTTACATCAGACACCAAAAGAAAAAGCAACAAAAGCAAAAATAAACAAGTGGAAGGACATCAAACTGAAATTTCTGCATGTCAAAAGAAACCATCAAATCCTTAAAAACCAACCTCCTCAATGAGAAAAGAATATCTGCATATCGTATCTGTGAGAAGAGGCTATTATCCAAAATACCCAAACACTCCTTCAAATCCAAATAAAAACTGGTAGAATATGTGAAGATACTTTCAAAAGATGGCATACAGGTGGCCAACAGACACAGAAAAAGTTGTTCAACATTATTAATTGTTGTCAGGGAAACAGAAGTCAAAACCGCCATTATCTAGTATCTCACAATGGTTGGAGCGGCAATCATCTCAGGGACAGACACCAAGTGTGGTCAAGGGTGTGTAGACAAGGGGACCCTGTGCACTGTTGGTGGGAAGGGAAATTGGTGCAGCCACTGTGACAAATGCTATGGAGGTCCTGGAAAAAAATGAATACAACTACCACATGACCCAGCCAGTGCTCTACTGAGTATTTCTTTGGAGAACACAAAAATACTCCCTTCAAAAGAGAGATGCACTCCCATGTTCACTGCAGCATTATTCACAATGATCAGACATGGAAACATAGAACTTGGAAGCCTTATGCTAAGTAACTCAGACACAGAAAGACAAACACCAGAGGCTCTCATGGACATTCCACACAGAAAAAAAAAAAATACTGAATGCATAAATAATGAGAACAGATTGGTGGTTGCCAGATCCAGTCATGGTGGGGGTAAAGGGGTAAATGTGGTCAAAGGTGCCAAGTTTGAGTGATAAAATCTGCAAGTCATGGAATGTTCTGTGCAGTATGGAGACAAAAGATGACCCTGCAGGATGAGGTACAGGCTCCCTCGCTACTTGAAAGTACAGTGTTCCTAGGAAACCTTTCACAGCAGAAATGGTGTAAACAGAAAAAGGAAGTACCATTCATTTCTACAGAAAAATGAGTGAGCAGGCTCAGACACCAAAAGTTCCCTCTCTTTGGCTCTTCTTAGGCCTCAGGGCACAACATCTTAACAGATGCTCAAAATAAATGGAGATAAAGCACAGCAGATACTCACAGATGCAATTCAAAGCACGCTGGTGGCTGGACACAGAGAGCAGTGTTCAGGAAGGAGCTGGTTGGGGTGCACGCTGCCTCTGTAATGGTTCCCCACAAAACAGATGCTGAACATAATGTGAACTTCTTGACTTTTTTCATAAGAGAGAAATCCTCTTCAGCTTTCTTCCTGCTACTAGAGCTAGGTCACAACACAGATCTTTCCAAAAAGTCAAGTGTCTTACCATGAACTTAGAGAAAAGTGGGGAAGAGTTGTATTTGAAAGTTGCTGAGGGGGTAGATGTTCGGAGTTCTCCCAGACAGAAATATCAGTAGATCCACTACGAAAGGCACCTTCTGCAGCAGGTGGAACATGGACTGCCTCCTACACCCAGAAACCTCCTCCTTTGCCTTGCTTGGGACAACCCACAAGAGCTAGGAGTTACCTCAGTTCCTCCTTTCTCCCATTCTCAATATCGAACCCATTGGCAAATCTGTGAGCTCCATCTTCAATACGTGCCCAGAATAGCACTAGCCCCTCCTTCCAAGGCCACCTGTCTGGTTCACATTAGAGCCCATATTTTGTCTGAGTTTCTGGAAAAGCTTCATCATTGACATGCCTTGTCCATCCTCAACCCTATGTCATCTGTTCTCAACATTGTAGCCAGGATGGCCCAGTGAAACAGGCTTCCATGGGGTCATGGCCCTGTAATGGTTTTCTGTCACTCTACTGTCACCTCCCTGAGATCATTGCGTAAGCTGTCTCCTGTGGCCACAGGGACTTCTTGCTGCTCCTGGACCTACCTGGTATGCTTCTGCCCCAGGGCCTTTGCATATGCTTTCCTTTCCTTTAGAAGGCTCTTGATGTGAGATCCGTCACCTTCTTTCGAACTTGAATTAAGCATCACCTACCTAGTGAAGTCCCACCAGGCCCCTATGTGAATAGCAAGCACCACCGCCACCTCCCCTTCAGCACCTCAGCCCTGTCTCCTGCTTTCTATTTCCAGAGCAGTTATTTCAGTCACCAGTCCCTCTTGGAAGGGGAGAAACTCAAGACGGTTTCACCACTGACTCCTTTTGATTTCCTAGTCCAGACCCCTAGGGGAAAAGGTGACCAGAGCTCTTGCACAGCCATGGTGCCTGGGACATTGGGAACCCCTATGGCCACCAGGAAAATGAGCCATAAGAGGAATCCACTTGCACATGAAATCTGAAACCAGACAACTTTCTTGATCCCAGATGAGCACACACACTTCCTCCCATTGCCTGATGTGCTCATCTGAGAAAGCTGAGCAGAGAAGCATCCCAGGCTCCAAATCTCCCTCTGTCCAAGGTCCTGGGGAACAGACATCTTTCCTCCCTGCACCAGCCAGCTGTGACTGACGTTTCGCATCCTCCTGTGCTGGGGAAAAATGGTGCACCTGTCCCCCTTTCCTGGGACGTCATCACAAACCAGGCTTTGCTGCACACTTTTCAGGAAGGAACCTGCAGCAGCAGAAGCAACAGGTCGCCCAGGTCTGGTCTCAGTCTTGCACGTCAGGCCCCATGTGGAACCAGAGCTTCAAGGAGACTGGTGTGCTGTGTGGCCTTGGAACCTAATGGCGGGAGCTGAGATTTCAGTTCCAAGCTGAGCAGAGAAGCATCCCAGGGTCCAAATCTATCCTCTGGCCAAGGTCCTGGGAAACAGAAATCTCTCCTCTCTGCACCAGCCACCTGTGATTGAAGTCCAGCACCCTCCTAAGGGGGGGCAGAATGGTGCACCAGTCCCTCTTTCCTGGGACATCATCACAAACTAGGCTTTTGAGCAGTTTTCAGGAAGGAACCTGCACCAGCCACAGCAGCAGGCCACCCAGGCTCAGCCTCAGTCCCGCACATCAGGCCCCCCATGGAACTGGAGCTTTATGGAGAGCGTAATGACAGGAGCTGAGATTTCAGTTCCAAATGAAAACAGGCCTCTTCCCCACAGCACAGGAATGTGGAGAGAGGATTTCTCAGGGGTGTGGCTCTGGAAGAAGTGGTTCTGTTGGCTTAATTCACGGACACCAGGCAGAGGACACCTGCTGCACCTCATCTGAGGAAGCAAGGGGCACACTGGGCAAGAATCAATAATGCTGCCTCTGAGCTGCTTCCCACCAAGCCCCCTGCTGAGATGAGGGCTTGAGAACCAAATAGGAAGCAACTTTTGAATCACATCTGCAGCAGAAGGGCTGGCCAGGAAGCAAAGCCCTGTCCCTGGAGCAAGCTGGCCTGCACATCAAGAGTGATGGTCCACCCCCATGGCCTCACACTCTCCCAGCTCTCTGATCTGACAACCCTGCCAGGCTCAGACTTGCTCACACAATGACTCATTAGACCCAGAGACTGTTTCCCACTCCAGCTCAAGGCTTCTCAAAGAGAAGCAAACTCCAGCCTCAGAAATGAGCTCATCATTAGCTCTGAAATTTCCTGGGTTGTGTCTACACTGACCCAAACAGTTGTCATAACCAGATCATTCCTCAAGTGCCCTAGGGTTTCAAACCACGTTCAAGCTGCCTTTAAAATGGCAGGAGCTGGCCCATTTAGACAGACCAGCCAAGTGACTCTGTGTGTGGGAAACTCAGACAACATCCTCCCTGAACCCCAGAGTGTCCAAGTCCAAGCTTCAAACCTTCACTCATTGGGCACTGAGCACCACATCAGCATGAACACTGCCCTTTCATATCTCATCTCCCATTCCTTAAAATCATAAACCAAGCTCCAATCACCACTCTATTTTCCCTTCAGAGAAATAAGGAATATGATAGCATAAAACCACATATGTGCACAGCACACTTTGATCCAAATAGAATTCCTTGTTCTTTCTCATAAGGGTAGCCCTACATTACACATACTAATGAGAGATGCCACAAGTTCAGTCCTCATACATATATTTGACCTTGTGTTTTTCCTTTTGATATTTGTATCTCAAAGTCAATATCTAGATTGCTTTCTTAAAATAACAAGTATAATAATGACATGGGCATGTAAAGTTTTGTGTCTCTACAACCAGACAGTATGGTTCTGTTTCAGATAAGGAGGAACACACAACCTCTTCCCATGAAGCAAAGCCCTCAAGGATCCTGACACGCCTCATGGATGATGAGTTCCTTTGCTCCACGGAGTTCTCTGAGTGCAAAGAATACAGGTACCCTGCAGAGTTCATTCCGTTTCCTCATAAATTCCCAAGTTCTTTCTGACAACTAATGGTTCAAGAACTTGCAAAGCGGATTTGCTGCTTCTGCATTAACAAAAAGGGGGAAATGTAACCGTCCCTCAGAATGATAGGCTGCTTGAAATATCACTAATGAGAAATTGTACTGGTCATGCAAGCATGCTTGACAATGACCTTGAGAAAACCCGAACTAGCAGCAGGCCTCCAGTGGAGAGGAGGATACACGTCCTTGAAGCCCAGCCGCTCAGGGTGGAACATCGCCTGTTTCCCTTTACCATTGTCTTCCCTGCCTCTGGAAAGCCTGCTGTTAAAATAATCCCTTTGGCGCTTGCTCAGCCAAAAATTCCATGCTGCTGGGCCAGGTACAGCCTACTCTGTTTACCTGCAAGACTATGGACGATGTAGGACTCCCATTCCTTCTGGTTGACCTACAAGACCCAAGACTAATGCATAACCTCCTCATTTGTTGGTTGTGATCTTGTATCTAATCAATATGGGACTGAGGAGTTTTGGGGGGTGACAGTCCTTTCAGCGTTGTCCTTGCTCCCTCCCTCTCCCAGGTGACTTCTTTCTTCCTCATTCTTCTCCTGAGTGCCATCAGGAAGGGGCCCCCAAATGCCTGGCAGAGGGAAGAGATGCACGGAGGGAGGCCTGGTGCTTGTGTGAAGTGGGATGTCACTCAGCGCTCAGGGAGCTGTCATACCCTCAAGGCAAAGCTGTCCTCCTTTGCCCTGAGCCACAATCTTTGATGCTAGACCCATACTCTAGGCCAGGAGTGTCTTTACATCGCCCCAGGGCTGTGAAGCAAGAGGATTCTGTGGGGTCCCCAGTGAGAGAGGAGCAGCGCTTCCAATAGGCAAGGGTGAGTCTCCCCAGTTTGCCCTCCCCAGGCCAGTGTTCTCCCAGGCCCATCCCCGAAACGGAAAACCTACTCTCACTCTTCAAGGGTCTGTCCTTCCAGCCCTACCCGCTCCGCTGGGCCACGGGAACCTGGAAACGGTGGCGTCTGGCTTCCCATGCCAGCATCCATTCGGCCCCCAATTTTTGCCCACATGACCCACAGAAGAGACTCAGGAGAGCTATGCAGAGAAACTAGAACAGGCTTTAATTAATGAAATGAACACTACCTAAAGGTTCTGCGAGGAACGTGGGGAGAGGGGAGGGGAAATCTGTGGGCAGCGGCAGGAGTCCCAGGAGCTGTGGGACTGGAGGCCAAAGGGACACGATCTCCGTGTACTGTCCCAGGGCCCATGGCCCCTGGGATCGCAGACGAGGCCTCAGGCCCCCACCTTCCTTAAAAATGGTGGGTCAGGGATTGGGAAGTTTTCCCAATGTTGGCTGGCAGGCTGGGAGTCCAGTTTTGCTCCAGTACCAGGCTTGATTTGTGTCTCCCGTTCCACACTAGTCTTGCACCGGTGTCACATGGAAGTACACCACTAGATACGTCTCCAGGTAGCTATTGGCTCAGCCGAGCCTCTGCCTCTTGGGCCCAAGGAAGTGGGCTGTGATGTGGGAGAAGATGGTTTGTTGCACGGTGCAGCTCTTTTGCGTCCTCTTAGGTGCTGGGCACGGGATGACAGGTTCTTGGTGGCAAGGCTGGTGTTGGCCGTGCTGACCACAAAGGTGGGGCCGCTAGGAGGAGAGGCCAGGACGCCCCCGTCCCCGCAGGCAGCCTTGCTAGAAGTGCAGCCGTCTGATCTGGAACTCTGCTTGGTCTGTTGCCTGGGGATGTGCCTGAGGGGAGGAGCACTCGGGGCTCCTGACACAGGCTGGTTTGTTGTCCTGGCTCCAGCGGTCCCCGACAAGGTGCTCTGGCATGGGCCCAGGCTTGCCCTGGATTCCTGTGGACCACTTGGGGCCGTGCTCGTTGCCTCTGTGATGCAAAGTGCCCCAAATCTGGAGCACAGATCGGCAACATCATCTCCTCCCACCAAAACTGGGGGTGATGCCTAGAGCCCCATGCTGATGGGGGCCGGCATTGTGGTGTCAGTTGGGGGGCCGGGGTGCTGGTTCTTGGGGCCCAGCATGGGACACAGCGCCGGGCAGCTGGGGGGTCGCTGTCAAGCCAGGGGCAGTGGCAGTGGGCTGGGATGTGCAAGAAGATGGCTTGTTGCACGGTGAAGCTCTTTTGCACCTAATCAATCTCTGGGCATGGGATGATCCCAGCAAATATAGACGTGCTGGGGCTTTTGTCTTGCTGGGACGGTGTCAATATCAACAAATACGGCTTGTGACCATCCTGCCACCTCAGATGGTGTGGGGACCCTTCGCTTTCCCTGGTCTTCACGACCACGCTCTCTCAAGTGGGTAAACTGAGGCCCCTGGGAGCCGAGGAGGGACTAGAGCTCAGCCTCCTGCGCCTGAGGTCCAGCAAGGGCCAAGGTGGGCTGGAGGTGATAGTAGCATCTGCCCAGACAGGGTCTGTGGCGACGGTCCTGCCCACCTGACGGCCCCACACCTGCTGCCCTCTGACTGCTCAGTGTCCCAACACTCGCCACCCGGACCCGTGTCCCAGCCACACTGCAGGGGGGTAGCGGCCGAGCCCGGGCAGGGCCAGGAATGGGTGTCTTTGCACAGGAGAAGAACTGCCCGGCCTCCCCGACCTCCCTTCTGCCCACTTTTGCTCTTCCAGTTTCGGTCGGCCGCGTAGCCCAGGTGCCTGGTACACTTGCAGTTGAACTCGGCCACCAGGGAGCTGTACGGGTTCTGGATCAGCAGGATGGCCGAGTCGAACATCTCAATCTCCCTGTGGCCGCTCTCGTGGGTCTTCTCGCAGATGGTGCGCCGGCTGCCAGTGGTCCTTCTTGCCTTTTAACCCTGCGGGGGAGATGTGGGGCCACCTAGGATGGTGATGGACCCTGCCGTGGCAGCAGGCAGAGCTGAGCGTACCTCCAGGAGACCCCACAAGTCTAGACCCTGCAGGTGCATGCCTCTGGGCGTCTGCAAGGCGATTTCCTGCAAGCATCGCCAACAACCCAAGAGGCAGTCATGGCCTCAAGCGTGGCCAGAGTGGGCAGGACACCTGCCAGCATCGCAGGGCAGCACGGGGTTCTGGGCCCCTGGTGCAGCTGTCCCTGTGAGGCCGGGCTTCCAGCCCCCGCCCAAGCAGTGGGCCCTGGGGTCCTGTGGTGGGGTCCCAGCCCTCCCCACCCGTAACAGAGTCACACATGGGTCAGCAAGACGCTGTGGGCTCGTTCAGCGGTGGCCTTTATGCTGGGGATGGAGGGGCACCTCCCAGGAACTAGGAGTAGGGGGCTGATCAGGGGGTACAGCCAGATGTCACAGAAGGACCCCCAGAGGGGTGCACTAGAACCTAGACCCCAGCCATATCCTGACAGACCCAAGGTCCACCAGCCGGGGACCCATGCTCCATAAACGAACATGCATGTCTCCTGGGCTCTTGGGGACAGCGACGAGCCCCAACACCATCTGCTTCGTGAGTGGGGGAGGGGGGCATGCAAAGGTGCAGCAGGCAGGGCCAGGTTCTTTGATGCTGGAAAACAAGGCCTCTGAGTCCGGTTTGCCTCCTGGAACCCAACCTAGTTCAAACAGATCTCTGCCCCAGGCCTAACAACTGTCAGCCTTCGCCGGGGCTCCTACTGCCCAGCACCGGGGACGAGGGAAAGAGGAGCCAGACCACGGGCTGTAAACACGGGATCAGGATCGGGTCCCCAGCACCCCAAGACATGCAGTGTCTTCTGGGTGCAGCAGCCTGTCCCCACAGCAGCTGCTCTGTGTATCCCATAGGCCACAATCACCCAGGACAGATCGGGTGCCCATGCATGTCACTGGGGGGTCGGTGCAGAGGCCAGCGGCCACACCGCACCAGTCCCATAAGCCTCACAGGGGGAACCCCCAGGGCCATCACACGTGGCCACGCCAGCCACTTGCAGAGCAAGACCACCAGCTGTGCAGATGGCTACGGTCCTCTAGATGAGCCGGTGGCCAGCAGCCCGTGCCATGGGACTCCACGGGCGCCAGGCCACAGCAGGCAGGACCCTGGAACAGGTCATCTGGCCGCCCCCCTGGGGGTGCCGGTAACACTCAGAGCATAAGGATGAGCAACCAGCTTTCTTGGCTTCTCCCACCAGACCAGAGCCCCCCGCCAAGCTCAGGATGCTATGGACCTGGGCTTCTCTTCCTAAACCATAGTCCGGTCAGGAATCTGGATGCAACGGGGGTGACACATGACGGTGGACTGACAGCCCTTCACTTGGCTGGGCTTCTCGGTCTTACTCAGCACAGGGAGGCCTCTCACTTCCGCAGGGAGAGATTAAGGGCCAGACAACTCCAGGGTCCTTTGCACCCATCTTCCAAAAAACAGCCCTTTGAGGAGCTCCTTCTGGCCTCCCAGAAAATCAGAAAAACGAGCCGGTGACGTCTCACAGAATTACTGCGGGTTCTGCCAACAAAGGGAAATTCGGAAAGTGGTCATAGCCTGGGAGCGTAAGCCGCCAGCATGGATGTCCCGAGTCCCAGGCCAGCCGCAGGGCTGGGAATGTGTTTGCAGTGCTGGTTCCCCGGCCCCCAGGACTCCAGGCCCTGTGGCCCTCACTCACCCTTGTTGTACAGGGTCCCATCGAAGCTGTAACTCCCCATGTAGAAGCAGGTGATGTGCTCAATGAGGTTCCGCGCCCACGTGTTCCTGGCTCCCGGGAAGCTGGGCAGAGCCACAAACACCTTGGCCTTGGTGGGCAGAAACTGCCGGTCTGTAAGGCGAGTGTCTGAAAGGCCAGAGGCTGACCACCGACCGCCCCACCCGGACCCACTGCCCCCTGTCTCCTGCTTCATCGATGGGGAAACCGAGGTAGTTCTGGGGCGGGGAGGGGCAGCCACCCAGACTTGTGCCCAGAGAGAGCTCCGGGGATGATGCCTCCCATAGCCCGGGCAGGGAGCCCTGGCTCCCCGCACAGCACAGAACATTCCAGATTCTGCTGGAGGGTGGTGGGGCCCTGCTTCATGGCTCTCCTGCTGTTCCTCAAAGTACCTCCGTCCCAAGACCCAGGGAAAGGTCAGGTGTGTCCCGTGTCCAGCTTCCAGGGACAGTGGTGGCCTCCCCTCTCTACCCCAGGATGCATGCAGCCGCACTGGTCTCTCCAAATGCCCAGAGAGCACACACGGCAGACATGGCAGGGAAGGCCCCTCACACCTCATGCCCAGCGGCCGAACTCACTCTGCACGGGCTTCTGGTAGACCTCGCAGTATCCAGCCAGCCTCTGTGCCTTGGGTTCCTGGCCACATAGCGCACTATCCACGGCATCCCGGAGGCTGAACTGAGGTGTGGGGTAAGCACAGTAGCACTCCCAGCCCCACAGGATGGCCAGGGGAAACTTCTGCCAGGGAGCGAGGGGGAAGAAGCAAGCATGTGGGGTGCCCACCGGGGCCAGGCCTCCCGGCTCCTGTCAACATGGATGGTGGCCATTCTTCCCGTACAGGGCCCACTAGCATCTGCCTTGATCTCCTGTCATGATCTCAGGGTCCTGGGATGGAGCCCAGGTTAGGCTCTCTGCTCACCAGGAAGTCTGCATCTCTCCCTCTTCCCCGCCCTTCCTCTCTTACACAGAGGCTCTCTCTCCAAATAAATAAATAAATAAATAGATAAATAGATAAATAAATAAATCCTTCAAAAAAAATAAATAAAGCTCATGTTTTGGCAAGCTTTCATGTTGGAATACACTAGAGAGAAATGACACGTTTTCATTACCATAGCATACTCCCTTTTATTTTAAGCACCTTCAGGTTTGGCTCAGGTATTAGAAAGGAGAGGATTCCCATAAGGAAGGGGGGGCTCCATGAACTGTGCATTTTGGCTGTGTTGGTCTCATGAAGAGTCTTCGTGTGTGGCGGGGGAGGGAGGCACAGGCAGGGTGACCATTTCCACTCTGTGTCATCAGGGCCACTGCTGCTCACGGGGCTCAGGGGTGGGACTGAGCCTGTTCATCTCGAAGCCTAGAGTCTCCCCTTTCCTGCACATCACATCACTGTCCAGGGGACCAGTCCCTTGAAGTCTGCCCTACCAAATGCCTAGGTGAAGTCTCTCCTGGGGGACATTTGTAGACACTCTCAGCTACAGAAAACACAGTGAGCTCAGACCAGCAAGGGCCCTGGTGCCCTGTGGCTCTGTGCCCTGGGGATGTCAGGGCCAAGGTCCACTTCTAGAATCTATGGGGCTTCCTGGGTCCCAGACACCCAAGCGAGGGGGCCTCCTCCATCCGTCTCTGTGCCTCCGCCATCACTGCAGCACCTGTGTGTGCTTCCCAGGTTCTGGTTGCACAGCTAGAAAGGGGGGCCCTGCAGTTTTTAAAATGGACGTGGGTCTTTAGAATCATTAAGACCTATTTTTATTCAATATTTAAACCCTATTTCCTCTCTGAATTATTTTGGTCACATCAGTTTTTCCGTCTTAGAGTGACTACTTTCAAGGGCCTTCTGCTTTGTTTCAGTCATGACATGCCTTTGCTTTTTGATATTGATGTTTGAGTCATTTGCCTTTCTTGCTGTTCATTTTCACTTTATTGTTGGAATTCTCTATTTTCAGAGGGATCTGCTTTTAGCTCTGGGAATGTAGGTTTAGTTAGGCAGTGACCAATCTTTATTTCTGATTCTTTAGGTCCCTAGATACATGTCCAGAGGGCCATTTTTGCCTTGGCCTACAGTTCTATCAGCAAATATTCCTATTTATAGTCCCAGACAGCAGGCTCACAGGGAGCCTGGGTGAGTGTCACAGACTCCCTAAGCTTGTCCTTAAATAATAAATAAATAAAATAAAATAAATGCTAAATAATAGTAATGAGAATAATAAATAAAATAATAAAATAAATTAATTTTAAAATAATATTAATAAAGGAAAAATAATAAAATAAAAATTAGTAATTAATAATTAATGCAATTAATAAGAAATAAATAAATTGATAATTCAAGGGAGAATTTTTGGGACCCCTGACTGTCTATGTGTGTTAAGCATCTGCCTTTCCTCAGGTCATGGTGCCGGGGTCCTGGAATGGAGGCCCGCATTGGTTTCCCTGCTCAAAGGGGAATCTGCTTCCCCCTCTGCTGCAACCCCTCCCCCTGTGCTCTCCATCTCTCTCTGACAAATATGTAAATAAAATCTTTAAAAAATTTTAAGGCAGAATTTTAGAAATAACCTCTAAAAAGACGAGCTGCCTGGGAGGCTGATTCGGTGGAGTGTGTGATGCTTGGTCTCAGGGTTGTGAGTTTGAGTCCGCCCCCCCCCCCCCAGTGTAGAGATGAATTCAGGTATGAGAAATAACCTCTAAAAACAAAGAATTTTGTCATTTTTTCTACGGATAGATAAAAATCTATATCCACTATAAAAATATGTGAGCCAGGTTATGTTGGGACTCCCGTTACTGAACAATTGGAAAGCATGTTCAACTCCATGGTCACAGACTATCCAAGAACACAGCTGGCTCCTGGCCTGGGGGGAACCGTTTTCAGCTGCTAACCGCCAGGGAAAGAAAGTCTCTTCCCAGGCCAAGTTTTCAGCCTCCTGAGCCCCCGGAAGCATGTCTGTGGCTTCAGGAGCTCTCATTGCTTGAAGTTTCTGTGTGCCCCTGGTGTGGGTTGGGCCATTAGCAGATGAAAGCTCTGGTACTAGGCTAGCCCTGGACACAGAGAACGGTAGATGCCACCCACTTGTGCAAGCAGGTACAGGGTCCCACCAAACTGCTATGCAGATGAGGAAGAGACTGACTAGGACACAGTGGGGGTGACCTGCCCACTGGGGACCTGACGAGCAGCCAGGAGGAAGAGCAGGATCTAGATGGCCTCACTGTATCCCTGGGTCGCTGCTCCTCCCCTCTTTCCTATCTGCCCTGTTTCTCTGAGTGTGCGTGTGCTAGTGCTTATGTGTGTGTGTGTGTGTGTGTGTGTGTTGTCAGTTCCCTCTGTTCCTCTCCCCTACCACCTCCTTCTGCAGTGCTGTCCCTTCTCTGCTTCTCTGTCTGCTTGCTGCCCCATCTTTCCCAACTACCTGCCACTGTGTCCACGGCAGTCAGCATCATCTCTCAGCCCCCAGGCCACCTTTTTGCATGCTCAGGCCAGCCCCCTTAAAGCCCAAGCTGTACTTCCTGGGAGAGTGGCAAAGGGCCCTGTGGGGGACAGGGGTCCACCCCGCCTATGGGCCACACTGCAAATGTAGCTGTCGGGGTCAGGGCCAGGCTACAGGGAACAGGCCCCACTCAAGCCCCAGTCCCAGTGTGGGGACTGCTCAGCACCTTCTCCCCCTTCCCACCTGTGTCCAACAAGCTCTAAGACCTATACGGATGAGGGAAGGTCAGGGCCTGAGCTCTAGCCAGGCCTGCAAGCCTCTAGGTCCCAGCTCTCAGCATGGACTCAGGGTGGCATCAGCCTACCAGCTGGGTAACCTGGGATAGGCGGTGAATCATCTGCGTGTCTCAGCGTCCCCAACTACGGAACAGGGAGAAGACTCCCTCCTTCTTAAAGTGCCTCTGAGGACTGGATAGGAATGGACAGACATGAAGAACTTGGCACGGCAGTTGCCGCAGTCAGTGGTGAGAATTTGGTTCCGAGTGGCAGTAGCAGTGAGAGAGAAAAGCCCAGAGGGCACCAGGAATGCCCACTTGGACCTTCACCCTGTTGCTGGATTAATCAAAATGTGTAAAGAACCCTAAAGGTCTTCAGAGCGTCTCCTAGAGGCCAGAGTCGCACAACATGTGAGCCCACCGTCCAAGATGTCACCCAGAACCAAAGGGCCTGACACCCAGAGAAGGAGGCAATGCAGGCACTTGCCCAGGGAAGAGAAAATGCATGTAGCCCTGCCATGCCCGGCTGATGGGTCTGCAGGGGCGCGGCTAAGGGAACAACTCTTGTCCCTTAGTGCTTCAGGCCCAGCCAGGGGAGATGGCTGGCACCCACTGCACTCCCGTTCCCCTTCCTCAGTTCAGCCTTCAAGCCCAAGAGATCTGTGAATCCCCCAAGGGTTGGGAACAAGGGAGTTGACCCCCCCATGGCGCCTCTGCAGGCCTGATTCTTTCACTGGGTGGTGACCCAACAGAAGCTGTGCGTGTGCACAGGGGTTCCTGCACGCGCGCTCACTCCTCAGGTTCCAGGTTCTAAAGCTGTGTCCTGGCAACAGGCCCTGCATTGTGCTCTAGGCCTTCAGCCGTGACTTGGCAGCTGAAGGAGAGCGCTGCGAGCCTAGTTCGCTATCCTCAGCGTCTGACCTTACCGGACTGCTCTATGGGCACCTCCTTAAACAGGCCATGCCCCTCCCCCCATCCCCGGGCTCTGCGGGGTCCGCACCTGCCAGGAAGGCTGGTCTGCCCCCACCGGTCTCACTGTGGCCGCAGACAAGTCTTGGAGGCCAGGGCTCGCCCGGCGGTCCACGCCCCGGGGTCCACTCACAGGCGGTCCTCCAAGTACCCCGCACGTTGGCATCCGCGCTCAGTCCTAGCAGCTTGGAGAAGGTACTCCGGGACCCTGGCGACCCCGCGCTTTCTTCTGGGGCTTCTTACCTCCTCCTGTAGGTGGGGCTGCCGGCTGAAATCAGTGCTGTCAGATGCCAGATCACAGATGTCCTGCCGCTGCCGCTCCGAGTCCATCGTGGACACGGTCACCCCCTGTCTGCTGCAGAAGCGGGTCATCACTGGGCTGCGGCCCTCAACACCCAGAAATGACTCCACAGCGGAGCAGGTCTGCAGAAATCCCAGACAGAGCGGCAAAGGGACAGCCCAGATAGAGACTCACAGAAAGGACCCTAAAGGCACTGAGGCCCCACAGGGGGCATTTAGGCGCCTGGGGGTCCACGGAGGCCTCTCTTCCTTTGTGCCCAGGCCTGGGCCTCTGCTGAGAGCCGTCCCCCGGAAAGAGAGCTCATACAATAAGAAGTCCCCCAGCTCCCACAGGAGCTCCTGTCCCACTCGAAATGCCATCACCAGTTCTTACAGTTCCACCAGGGGCTGCCACCCAGTCCAGAAGAAGAGGCGTCTGGCCACAAGTCAGGCCTCGCAGCCCCCGAGGTCCCCCAAAAAAGTCAGCCAAGAGAGCCCCTTGTGTCCTGCCGGAGTGCCTGCACTTTGCCAAAAGAACCAGCCGGAAAAGGCTGCCGATACCACCACGGGGCAGAAGGCAGCGCAGAGGAACTATTCATCCCCAGCTGACTGTTCCAGGCCCCGAAAACGCAAGTTTCCTCTGCTGCCACACAGGCAAGGGGAGCCTCTGAGGCTGCCATCACCCCCTGAGCCAGGGTTTCGAGTGACTGTTGAGGACCTGGACCAGGAAAAAAAAGCTGCTCTCCAGCGCATCCAAGATGCTCTTCGAGGGGACACAGAGGCCACCTGCAGCTGTGGCCCAGCTAGCCCATCCAGTGCCTTGGCCCTGCCTGCTGCAGTGGCTGCTCCCCTGCCAGCCTCTGACTCCCAGGTCACCTCCAGGGACTGCTCCAGTTCTTCCCAGCCTCTCCCCTTGGGGTCTCACCCTGGCTGCAGTGGGAGCAACATTGCATCTACCCAGGCCCTCTCCATGCCGTCCGGGGACATCACAGCCTCAGTCACAGTCCCCCCAGGGCTGCCTGCACTGCCTGGAGGTAGGGGCAACCCGGGATCCACTGCCCAGGCCCCACTCGGGGCTGTTGGTGGGCAGTGGCCCGGAGCCAGCACCCTTCAAATCTCTCCCGCGCATGGACAGCTGGCAGCTCAGCCTCCAGACCCACTCCAGGCCCTGAGCACAGCAGTAGTCCAGCTGTCCTTGGGCAGAGACATCCAGGTAGGTGATGTGGTTGGCTTACCCGTATCTGCCTCCCGGGGGACCCATGCCAGTGCCCAGCCAGGCTCGGTTACCTTCTCTGCTGTCCTCGCCCCTGGAGCAGCTGCTGCCCCTGGCTTGACATGAGCCCCCCAGAAGCCCAGCGCTGTATCCCATGCTGGGCCCAACAGCCAGCACCCCGGCCCCCCAACTGGCACCACAATGCCGGCCCCCATCAGCATGGGGCTTTCAGTAGCACCCATAGTTTTGGGGAGAGGAGATAATTTTGCAGGTCTGTGCTCCAGATTAGGGGCTCTCTGCATCACAGCAGCAACAAGCAGGGCCCCAAATGGCCCGCAGGGCTCCAGGGCAAGCCTGGGCCCAAACACAGGGGGCCGCCCATGCCAGAGCACCTTGTTGGGGACAGCTGGAGCCAGCATGACAAACCAGCCTGTGCCGGGTGCCCCGAGTTTCCCTCCCTTCAGTAACATCCCCAGGAACCTGAGCAGAAAGAGTTCTAGATCAAATGGCAACAGCACTTCCAGCAAGGCCGCCGGCAGGGACGGGAGCATCCTGACCTCTGCTCCTAGGGGCCCAACGTCCCTGGTCGGCAAGGCTCAGAGCAGCCTTGCCACCAAGACCCCCTCATCCCCTGCCCAGAGTTTGATTAGGTGCAAAAGAGCTTCACCGGGCAACAAGCCATCTTTCTGCACAACGCAGCCCACTGCCGCTGCCCCTGGTTTGACAGTGGCCCCCCAAATGCCTGGCCCTGGGTACCATGCTGGAACCAACAGCCAGCAACCCGGCCCCCCAATTGGCACCACAATGCCGGCACACATCAGCATGGGGCTTTCGGCAGCAAACCCACTTTTGGGGAGAGGAGATGATGTTGCTGATCTGTGCTCCAGATTTGGGGCACTCTGCATCGCAGCAGCCACGAGCAGAGCCCCAAGTGGCCCGCAGAACTCCAGGGCAAGTCTGGGCCCGAACACAGGGGGCCGCCCATGCCAGAGCCCCCTGTTCAGGACCACAGGAGCCAGCACAACGAACCAGCCTGTTTCGGGAGCCCCCAGTGCTCCTCCCTCTAGTCACATCCCCAGGCACCAGACCAAGGAGAGGTCCAGATCGGACGGCGGCACATCCAGCAAGGCTGCCCACGGGGACGGGGGCGTCTTGGCCTCTCCTCCTAGCTGCACAACCTTTGTGGTCAGCACGGCCCACACCGGCTTTGCCACCAAGAACCCCTCATGCCCTGCCCAGAGTTTGATTAGGTACAAAAGAGCTTCACCGGGCAACAAGCCATCTTCCTGCACATCCCAGCCCACTGCCGCTGCCCCTGCCTTGACCGCGGTCCCCCAGATGCCCGGCACTGTGTCCCATGCTGGGCCTAACAACCAGCACCCCGGCCCCCCAACTGATCCCACAATGCCGGCCCCCATCAGCATGGGGCTTTCGGAAGCACCCCCAGTTCTGGGGAGAGGAGATGATGTTGCCGAGATGTGCTCCAGATTTGGGGCACTCTGCATTGCAGCAGCAACGAGCAGGGCCCCAGGTGGCCCATAGGGCTCCAGGGCAACCCTGGCCTGAACACAGGGGGCCGCCCACGCCAGAGCACCCTGTCGGGTTCCACGGGAGCCAGCGCAACGAACCAGCCAGTGTCGGGAGCCCCGAGTGCTCCTCCATCTCGTCACATCCCCAAGCACCAGACCACGGAGAGGTCCAGATCGGACGGCTGCACTTCCAGCAGGGCTGTCCGCGAGGACGGGGGCATCCTGGCCTCTCCTCCTAGCAGCACCACCTTTGTGGTCAGCATGGCCCACACCAGCCTTGCCACCACGACCCCCTCATCCTCTGCCCAGAGACTGATTAGATGCAAAAGAGCTTCACCGGACAACAAACCATCTTCCTGCACATCCCAGCCCACTGCCGCTGCCCGTGCCTTGACAGTGACCCCCCAGCTGCCCGGTGCTGTGTCCCATCCTGGACCTAAGAGCCAGTACCCCAGCCGCCCAACTGACACCACAATGCCGGCCCCCGTCAGCATGGGGCTCTTGGCATTAGCACCAGTTTTGGGGGGAGGAGATGATGTTGCCGATCTGTGCTCCAGATTTGGGGCACTCTGCATCACAGAGGCAACGAGCAGGGCCCCATGTGGCCCGAAGGAATCCAAGGTAAGCCTGGGCCCACACGCAGGGGTCGCCCACGCCAGAGCACCTTGTCGGGGACCGCTGGAGCCAGCAGGACAAAACAGCCTGTGTCGGGAGGCCCGAGTTTCCCTCCCTTCAGTCACATCCCCAGGAACCTGAGCAGAAATAGGTCTAGATCAGACGGCTACAGCACTTCCAGCAAGGCCGCCTGCAGGGACGGGAGCATCCTGGCCCCTCCACCTATTGGCCCCCACATCCCTGGTCAACAAGGCGCAGAGTAGCCTTGCCAACAAGACACCCTCATCCCTTACCCAGAGACTGAATAGGAGCAAAAGAGATTCACCGTGCAAAAAGCCATCTTCCTGCACATCCAAGAAAACTGCCTCTGCCACTGACTTGACGGCAGCCCCCCAGCTGCCCGGCACTGTGTCCAATGCTGGGCCCAACAGCCAGCACCCGTCCTCCAACGGGCATCACTATGCCCGCCCCCATCAGCATGGGGCTTTCGGCACCACCCCCAGTTTTGGGGAGAGGAGATGATGTTACCGATATGTGTTCCAGATCTGGGCCACTCTGCATCACAGCAGCAAGGAGCAGGGCCCCTTGTGGCCCGCAGGGCTCTAGGGCAAGCCTGGGCCCCAACGTAGCGGGATGCCCACACCAGAGTACCCTGTCAGGGACCACGGGAGCCAGCACAACAAACCAGCCTGTGTCGGGAGCCCCGATGCTCCTCCCTTCACTCACATCCCCAGGCACAAAACCAAGCAGAGGTCCAGATCAGAAGGAGGAACTTCAAGCAAGGCTGCTGGCAGAAACGGGGCCGTCCTGGCCTCTCCTCCTAGCAGCACTGCCTTTGTGGTCAGCACAGCCCACACCAGCCTTGCCACCAAGACACCCTCATCCCCTAACCAGAGACTGATTAGATGAAAAAGAGCTTCACCGTGCAACAAGCCATCTTCCTACATATCTCAGCAAACTGCCACTGCCACTGACTTGACAGCGGCCCCCCAGCTGCCCAGCGCTGAGTGCAATGCTGGGCCCAACAGCCAGCACACTGGCTCCCCAACTGGCACCACAATGCCAGGCCTAATTAGCATGGGGCTTTCGACAGCACCCACAGTTTTGGGGAGAGGAGATAATTTTGCAGGTCTGTGCTCCAGATTAGGGGCTCTCTGCATCACAGCAGCAAAAAGCAGGGCCCCAAATGGCCCCCAGGAATCCAGGGCAAACCTGGGCCCGAACACAGGTGGCCACCCATGCCAGAGAGTGTTGTCGGGGAACACTGGACCCAGCATGACGAACCAGTCTGTGTCGGGAGCCCCGAGTTTCCCTCCTTTCACTCACATCCCCAGGAACCTGAGCAGGAAGAGGTCCATATCAGACGGCTACAGCACTTCCAGCAAGGCCGCCTGCAGGGACGGGAGCATCCTGGCCTTTCCTCCTAGTGGCCCCACGTACCTGGTCGAGCAAGGCCCAGAGCAGCCTTGCCACCAAGAGCCCCTCATCTCCTGCCCAGCGACTGATTAAATGCAAAAGAGCTGCAAAGTGTAACAAGCCATCTTCCGCCACATCACAGCCCACTATAGCAGCCCCTGGCTTGGCAGTTGTACCACAGGTATTTGGCACCGTGTCCCAGCTGGGCCCAACAGCCAGCACCCTGGCCCCCTAAGGGGCATCACTATGCCGGCCCCCATCAGCATGGGGCTTTAGGCAGCAATCCCAGTTTTGGGGAGAGGAGATGATGTTGCCGATCTGTGCTCCAGATTTGGGGCACTCTGCATCACAGCGGCGAGGAGCAGGAACCCAAGTGGCCCGCAGGGCTCCAAGGCAAGCCTGAGCCCGAAAACAGGGGGCTGCCCACGCCAGAGCACCCTGTTGGGGACCAAGGGAGCCAGCACAACAAACCAGCCTGTGTCGGGAGCACCGAGTGTTCCTCCCTCTAGTCATATCCCCAAGCACCAGACCAAGCAGAGGCCCATATCAGTCGGTGGCACTTCCAGCAAGCCTGGACGCGGGGTCGGGGGCATCCTGGCCTCTCCTCCTAGCAGCACTGCCTTTGGGGTCAGCACAGCCCACACCAGCCTTGCCACCAAGACCCCCTCATCCCCTGCACTGAAACAGATTAGTTGCAAAAGAGCTTCACGTGCAACAAGCCATCTCCCTGCACATCCCAGCCCACTGTGGATGCTGCTGCATTGACAGCGGCTTCCCAGCTGCTTGGAGATGTGTCCCATGCAGGGCCCAACAGCCAACACCCCGGACGCCGAACTGGCACGACAATGCCAGCCCCAATCAGCATGGGGCTTTTGACAGCACCCACAGTTTTGGGGACAGGAGATAATATTGCAGGTCTGTGCTCCAGATTAGGTGCTCTCTGCATCACAGCAGCAAAAGCAGGGCCCCAAATGCCCCGCAGGAATCCAGGGCAAAACTGGGCCCTAAAACAGGTGGCCACCCACGCCAGAGCGCCTTGTCGTGGACCACTGGAGACACCACGACGAACGAGCCTGTGTCGGGAGCCCCGAGTTTCCCTCCTTTGAGTCACATCCCCAGGCACCTGAGCAGGAAGAGGTCCATATCAGACGGCTACAGCACTTCCAGCAAGGCTGCCTGCAGGGACGGGAGCATCCTGGCCTTTCCTCCTAGTGGCCCCACATCCCTGGTCGAGCAAGGCCCAGAGCAGCATTGCCACCAAGACCCCCAAATCACCTGCCCAGCGACCGATTACGTGCAAAAGAGCTGCAAAGTGTAAACAAGCCATCTTCCGCGACATCACAGCCCACTACAGCAGCCCACGGCTTGGCAGTTGCCCCACAGGTACTTGGCACCGTGTCCCATGCTGGGCCCAACAGCCAGCACCCGTCCTCCAACGGGCATCACTATACCCGCCCCCATCAGCATGGGGCTTTCGGCACCACCCCCAGTTTTGGGGAGAGGAGATGATGTTACCGATATGTGTTCCAGATCTGGGCCACTCTGCATCACAGCAGCAAGGAGCAGGGCCCCTTGTGGCCCGCAGGGCTCTAGGGCAAGCCTGGGCCCCAACGTAGCGGGATGCCCACACCAGAGTACCCTGTCAGGGACCACGGGAGCCAGCACAACAAACCAGCCTGTGTCGGGAGCCCCGATGCTCCTCCCTTCACTCACATCCCCAGGCACAAAACCAAGCAGAGGTCCAGATCAGAAGGAGGAACTTCAAGCAAGGCTGCTGGCAGAAACGGGGCCGTCCTGGCCTCTCCTCCTAGCAGCACTGCCTTTGTGGTCAGCACAGCCCACACCAGCCTTGCCACCAAGACACCCTCATCCCCTAACCAGAGACTGATTAGATGAAAAAGAGCTTCACCGTGCAACAAGCCATCTTCCTACATATCTCAGCAAACTGCCACTGCCACTGACTTGACAGCGGCCCCCCAGCTGCCCAGCGCTGAGTGCAATGCTGGGCCCAACAGCCAGCACACCGGCCCCCCAACTGGCACCACAATGCCAGGCCTAATTAGCATGGGGCTTTCGACAGCACCCACAGTTTTGGGGAGAGGAGATAACTTTGCAGGTCTGTGCTCCAGATTTAGGGGCTCTCTGCATCACAGCAGCAAAAAGCAGGGCCCCAAATGGCCCCCAGGAATCCAGGGCAAACCTGGACCCGAACACAGGTGGCCACCCACGCCAGAGAGTCTTGTCGGGGAACACTGGACCCAGCATGACGAACCAGCCTGTGTCGGGAGCCCCAGGATTCCCTCCTTTCACTCACATCCCCAGGAACCTGAGCAGGAAGAGGTCCATATCAGACGGCTACAGCACTTCCAGCAAGGCCGCCTGCAGGGACGGGAGCATCCTGGCCTTTCCTCCTAGTGGCCCCACGTACCTGGTCGAGCAAGGCCCAGAGCAGCCTTGCCTCCAAGACCCCCACATCTCCTGCCCAGCGACTGATTATGTGCAAAAGAGCTGCAAAGTGTAACAAGGATCTTCTGCCACATCACAGCCCACTACAGCAGCCCCTGGCCTGGCAGTTGCCCCACAGGTACTTGGTACCGTGTCCCATGCTGGGCCCAACAGCCAGCACCCGTCCTCCAACGGGCATCAATATGCCCGCCCACATCAGCATGGGGCTTTCGGCACCACCCCCAGTTTTGGGGAGAGGAGATGATGTTACCGATATGTGTTCCAGATCTGGGCCACTCTGCATCACAGCATCAAGGAGCAGGGCCACTTGTGGCCTGCAGGGCTCTAGGGCAAGCCTGGGCACCAACGTAGTGAGATGCCCACACCAGAGTACCCTGTCAGGGACCACGGGAGCCAGCACAACAAACCAGCCTGTGTCGGGAGCCCCGATGCTCCTCCCTTCACTCACATCCCCAGGCACAAAACCAAGCAAGGTCGAGATCAGAGGGAGGAACTTCCAGCAGGGCTGCCCGCAGAAACGGGGGCGTCCTCTACTCTCCTCCTAGCAGCACTGCCTTTGTAGTCAGCACGGCCCACACCAGCCTTGCCACCAAGACACCCTCATCCCCTACCCAGAGACTGATTAGGTGAAAAAGAGCTTCACCGTGCAACAAGCCCTCTTCCTACATATCTCAGCAAACTGCCACTGCCACTGACTTGACAGCGGCCCCCCAGCTGCCCAGCGCTGAGTGCAATGCTGGGCCCAACAGCCAGCACCCCGGCCCCCCAACTGGCACCACAATGCCAGCCCTAATCAGCATGGGGCTTTCGACAGCACCCACAGTTTTGGGGAGAGGAGATAATTTTGCAGGTCTGTGCTCCAGATTAGGGGCTCTCTGCATCACAGCAGCAAAAAGCAGGGCCCCAAATGGCCCCCAGGAATCCAGGGCAAACCTGGGCCCGAACACAGGTGGCCACCCATGCCAGAGAGTGTTGTCGGGGAACACTGGACCCAGCATGACGAACCAGTCTGTGTCGGGAGCCCCGAGTTTCCCTCCTTTCACTCACATCCCCAGGAACCTGAGCAGGAAGAGGTCCATATCAGACGGCTACAGCACTTCCAGCAAGGCCGCCTGCAGGGACGGGAGCATCCTGGCCTTTCCTCCTAGTGGCCCCACGTACCTGGTCGAGCAAGGCCCAGAGCAGCCTTGCCACCAAGAGCCCCTCATCTCCTGCCCAGCGACTGATTAAATGCAAAAGAGCTGCAAAGTGTAACAAGCCATCTTCCGCCACATCACAGCCCACTATAGCAGCCCCTGGCTTGGCAGTTGTACCACAGGTATTTGGCACCGTGTCCCAGCTGGGCCCAACAGCCAGCACCCTGGCCCCCTAAGGGGCATCACTATGCCGGCCCCCATCAGCATGGGGCTTTAGGCAGCAATCCCAGTTTTGGGGAGAGGAGATGATGTTGCCGATCTGTGCTCCAGATTTGGGGCACTCTGCATCACAGCGGCGAGGAGCAGGAACCCAAGTGGCCCGCAGGGCTCCAAGGCAAGCCTGAGCCCGAAAACAGGGGGCTGCCCACGCCAGAGCACCCTGTCGGGGACCAAGGGAGCCAGCACAACAAACCAGCCTGTGTCGGGAGCACCGAGTGTTCCTCCCTCTAGTCATATCCCCAAGCACCAGACCAAGCAGAGGCCCATATCAGTCGGTGGCACTTCCAGCAAGCCTGGACGCGGGGTCGGGGGCATCCTGGCCTCTCCTCCTAGCAGCACTGCCTTTGGGGTCAGCACAGCCCACACCAGCCTTGCCACCAAGACCCCCTCATCCCCTGCACTGAAACAGATTAGTTGCAAAAGAGCTTCACGTGCAACAAGCCATCTCCCTGCACATCCCAGCCCACTGTGGATGCTGCTGCACTGACAGCGGCTTCCCAGCTGCTTGGAGATGTGTCCCATGCAGGGCCCAACAGCCAGCACCCCGGACGCCGAACTGGCACGACAATGCCAGCCCCAATCAGCATGGGGCTTTTGACAGCACCCACAGTTTTGGGGACAGGAGATAATATTGCAGGTCTGTGCTCCAGATTAGGTGCTCTCTGCATCACAGCAGCAAAAGCAGGGCCCCAAATGCCCCGCAGGAATCCAGGGCAAAACTGGGCCCTAAAACAGGTGGCCACCCACGCCAGAGCGCCTTGTCGTGGACCACTGGAGACACCACGACGAACGAGCCTGTGTCGGGAGCCCCGAGTTTCCCTACTTTGAGTCACATCCCCAGGCTCCTGAGCAGGAAGAGGTCCATATCAGACGGCTACAGCACTTCCAGCAAGGCCGCCTGCAGGGACGGGAGCATCCTGGCCTTTCCTCCTAGTGGCCCCACATCCCTGGTCGAGCAAGGCCCAGAGCAGCATTGCCACCAAGACCCCCAAATCACCTGCCCAGCGACCGATTACGTGCAAAAGAGCTGCAAAGTGTAAACAAGCCATCTTCCGCGACATCACAGCCCACTACAGCAGCCCACGGCTTGGCAGTTGCCCCACAGGTACTTGGCACCGTGTCCCATGCTGGGCCCAACAGCCAGCACCCGTCCTCCAACGGGCATCACTATACCCGCCCCCATCAGCATGGGGCTTTCGGCACCACCCCCAGTTTTGGGGAGAGGAGATGATGTTACCGATATGTGTTCCAGATCTGGGCCACTCTGCATCACAGCAGCAAGGAGCAGGGCCCCTTGTGGCCCGCAGGGCTCTAGGGCAAGCCTGGGCCCCAACGTAGCGGGATGCCCACACCAGAGTACCCTGTCAGGGACCACGGGAGCCAGCACAACAAACCAGCCTGTGTCGGGAGCCCCGATGCTCCTCCCTTCACTCACATCCCCAGGCACAAAACCAAGCAGAGGTCCAGATCAGAAGGAGGAACTTCAAGCAAGGCTGCTGGCAGAAACGGGGCCGTCCTGGCCTCTCCTCCTAGCAGCACTGCCTTTGTGGTCAGCACAGCCCACACCAGCCTTGCCACCAAGACACCCTCATCCCCTAACCAGAGACTGATTAGATGAAAAAGAGCTTCACCGTGCAACAAGCCATCTTCCTACATATCTCAGCAAACTGCCACTGCCACTGACTTGACAGCGGCCCCCCAGCTGCCCAGCGCTGAGTGCAATGCTGGGCCCAACAGCCAGCACACCGGCCCCCCAACTGGCACCACAATGCCAGGCCTAATTAGCATGGGGCTTTCGACAGCACCCACAGTTTTGGGGAGAGGAGATAACTTTGCAGGTCTGTGCTCCAGATTTAGGGGCTCTCTGCATCACAGCAGCAAAAAGCAGGGCCCCAAATGGCCCCCAGGAATCCAGGGCAAACCTGGACCCGAACACAGGTGGCCACCCACGCCAGAGAGTCTTGTCGGGGAACACTGGACCCAGCATGACGAACCAGCCTGTGTCGGGAGCCCCAGGATTCCCTCCTTTCACTCACATCCCCAGGAACCTGAGCAGGAAGAGGTCCATATCAGACGGCTACAGCACTTCCAGCAAGGCCGCCTGCAGGGACGGGAGCATCCTGGCCTTTCCTCCTAGTGGCCCCACGTACCTGGTCGAGCAAGGCCCAGAGCAGCCTTGCCTCCAAGACCCCCACATCTCCTGCCCAGCGACTGATTATGTGCAAAAGAGCTGCAAAGTGTAACAAGGATCTTCTGCCACATCACAGCCCACTACAGCAGCCCCTGGCCTGGCAGTTGCCCCACAGGTACTTGGTACCGTGTCCCATGCTGGGCCCAACAGCCAGCACCCGTCCTCCAACGGGCATCAATATGCCCGCCCACATCAGCATGGGGCTTTCGGCACCACCCCCAGTTTTGGGGAGAGGAGATGATGTTACCGATATGTGTTCCAGATCTGGGCCACTCTGCATCACAGCATCAAGGAGCAGGGCCACTTGTGTCCTACAGGGCTCTAGGGCAAGCCTGGGCACCAACGTAGTGGGATGCCCACACCAGAGTACCCTGTCAGGGACCACGGGAGCCAGCACAACAAACCAGCCTGTGTCGGGAGACCCGATGCTCCTCCCTTCACTCACATCCCCAGGCACAAAACCAAGCAAGGTCGAGATCAGAGGGAGGAACTTCCAGCAGGGCTGCCCGCAGAAACGGGGGCGTCCTCTACTCTCCTCCTAGCAGCACTGCCTTTGTAGTCAGCACGGCCCACACCAGCCTTGCCACCAAGACACCCTCATCCCCTACCCAGAGACTGATTAGGTGAAAAAGAGCTTCACCGTGCAACAAGCCCTCTTCCTACATATCTCAGCAAACTGCCACTGCCACTGACTTGACAGCGGCCCCCCAGCTGCCCAGCGCTGAGTGCAATGCTGGGCCCAACAGCCAGCACCCCGGCCCCCCAACGGGCACCACAATGCCAGCCCTAATCAGCATGGGGCTTTCGACAGCACCCACAGTTTTGGGGAGAGGAGATAATTTTGCAGGTCT